>NW_027040741.1:0-1200000 GCF_037179485.1 Ochlerotatus camptorhynchus
TCTTTTAAATTTTAATGAAATTTATTATTTAAAACATTGACAATTTCTTTATCTAGTGATTATACATCTATTTATTTTCACTTTTAATGATTAGCACTGTGCAATTTTTAATTGTTTTTATTATTTTTTAATATTTTTTTAGATTTTTACTTTTGCAATTTATATGGTTTAATATACTATTTATCATATTATTATTCTCTGTATATTTCTGATTGTTAAGGTATATATTGTATTGTATTCCTATTTTTTGTCCATGTTTATTATTCAATACTTTTTTATTTTTTTATTTTTTTGTTATTACTTTATTTGTACAGGCTCAATCGAATAAACTTTACAGAGCCGAGTTATCCTTTGCGTTATACATTATTACTGTCTTATATTTAAAGTTAAAGGAACTGGACCGAGTACTCGCGGTCGTCTCGAGGTTAGTGGAGATTTACAATTTTTTGGATGGGAAAAGGGAAGAAGGAGGTTTTAAATGTGGTTTACGATATAACTATTTAATTAATCCTAAAGCATGAAATTATTTCTATTCATCTTGAAAACAAACATTGAAAAAAAAACCCCCCAGACGTACAAAACACAAACTAAACACAAGGTTAATCAAACTTACAATCTAAGGTGAATATCCTTAAAGTAAACATATATGAGTTTCATAAGCTCCAGATCGCGTCTAGCCAAAATATCCCGAACTGGAACATTAGGTTGTCTACCTCGAGCCCGAAGGGAATCATAAAAATGTGATCTGACTTCACGATACTCCGCACAAGACCAAAGGATATGATCAGCGTCCTGGTAACCTTGTCCACATTCACAGAGATTGCTGTCTCCCAACCCCACACGGAACAAGTGAGCGTTTAGACAATAGTGATTGGACATGAGACGAGACATCACGCGTATGAAGTCTCGACTCAAGTCCAACCCTTTGAACCATGCAAACTTCGACACCTTAGGGATAATTGAATGTAGCCATCATCCCAAGCTCCCTTCACTCCATTGATGTTGCCAGCTAACGAGCGACTGCTGACGATAAATAGAGAAAAATTCACTATAGGCGATCTGTCGATCATAAATGTCGCCTTCCATAGCGCCCACCTTCGCAAGTGAATCCGCCTTCTCATTGCCCAAAATTGAGCAATGCGAAGGGACCCACGCGAAGGGTGAAAGAGCGCACGGATAAAGCACTAAGCAGTTCTCGTATTTTCAAGAGAAAATACGAGAAGTGCTTTACCGGCCTAATGGAACGGATAGCCTCGACAGAACTGAGACTATCCGTAAAAATAAAGTAGTGGTTTGGAAGAAGTGAAGCAATAGTTTCCAAAGTGTAGTGAATTGCTGCCAGTTCAGCCACATACACAGAACAAGGAGCTTCAAGTTTTCGAGAGGCGCTATGAAATTCATTAAATACACCAAAACCAGCGGACTCCTCTATTAGAGATCCATCTGTGAAAAACGTTCTTGCAGAATCAACATGGCCAAACTTTGCAGCGTATAATGACGGAGCAATCATAGGACGATGATGCTCTGGAATTCCGCGGATTTCCTGCGTCATAGATAAATCAAAATTCACTGAATTGCCGAAATCGGAGAAGACTACACGATTGGGAATATTTCTTGAAGGGCTGACATCCTGTGTTAAATATAGGTAGTACAAAGTCATAAAACATGTTTGAGGATTTAGCTCCAGAAGCTTCTCAAAATTTTCGATCACCAGTGGGTTCATTACTTCGCAACGGGTGAGGAGCCTCAGAGATAACTCTGAAAAACGGACGGATAGTGGCAACATGGCCGCCAGCACTTCGAGACTCATAGTATGAGTCGAGTGCATGCATCCTAACGCGATACGAAGACAACGATACTGGATCCGTTCCAGCTTGATGATGTGTGTTTTAGCTGCCGACTGGAAGCAAAAACTACCGTACTCTAAAACCGATAAAATCGTTGTCCGGTACAACGTCAGAAGATCTTGTGGATGGGCTCCCCACCACGTTCCGGTAATTGATCGAAGGAAATTGATCCTTAGTTGACATTTTCGTCTCAGATACTCAATGTGGGATCTCCAGGTGCATTTGGAATCGAACCAGACCCCGAGATATTTTAAAGACATGGAATGAGTGATCGGTTTACCCAAAAGTTGAAGCTTCGGTTGTGCTGGGCTATGCCTCCTAGAAAAAACGACCAACTCAGTTTTCTCCGTGGAGAATTCGATACCCAGCTGAATAGCCCAAGTAGACAAATTGTCCAAGGTATCCTGTAAGGGTCCTTGCAGGTCAACCTCTTTTGGCCCTGTGATAGACACTACGCCATCATCTGCAAGTTGTCTCAACGTGCAATTGTCACTAAGACAATTGTCAATTTCTCTAACGTTGAAATTGTACACAAGGGGGCTTAAACATGAGCCTTGGGGGAGACCCATGTAGCTAAATCGAAAAGCTGTAGAGTTTCCATGAGAAAAGCTCATATGTTTTTCTGACAGCAAATTGTACAAAAAATTATTCATTAATGGAGACAATCCACAAGCGTGGAGTTTCTCTGAAAGAACTTCAACGGATACTGAATCAAAAGCCCCCTTAATATCCAAGAACACAGAAGCCATTTGCTCTTTCTTAGCAAAAGCTAACTGAATTTCCGAGGAAAGCAACGCGAGACAGTCGTTCGTTCCCTTACCCCTACGGAAACCAAATTGAGTATCTGAAAGAAGGTGGTTCGTCTCAACCCATTTGTCGAGGCAAAAAAGGATCATTTTCTCCATCAATTTCCGAATACACGACAGCATCGCGATGGGCCGATACGAATTGTGATCCGACGCGGGTTTATCAGGCTTTTTAATGGCTATCACCCTCACTCGTCTCCAATCGTCGGGAACAATATTGAGCTCCAAGAACTGATTGTACAAGTTCAACATGCGCCTCTTAGCGACGTCTGGGAGGTTTTTCAGCAAGTTGAACTTGATTCTATCAGATCCCGGGGCAGAATTGCCACACGAAAAAAGAGCGAGTGAAAGTTCCACCATTGAAAAAGGCTGACTGATGTCGTCTACCGAATTCGCGGTTTCGCGAGGAATCAACTGCGACGGCACGGAATCCGGACACACTTTTCGCGCGAATTTAAGAATCCATTGATCCGAGCATTCCTCGCTTTCGTTGTTAGTAGACCGGTTACGCATTCTTCGCACCGTACTCCAAAGCGTATTCATAGACGTTTCGCGCGACAATCCGTCTACAAACTGCCGCTAGTAACTCCGTTTTTTGGCCTTGATGAGGCTCTTGAGTTCGCGTTCAAGAGATGTGTATGCGTCGAAATGCTCGCGTGTTCCGCGTTTCCGAAAAAGTTTAAACGCGTCGGACTTTTTACGGTAAACCTCCGTGCATTGTTGATCCCACCAGAGCGATGGTGTTTTCTTACGAATAGACGATCGCGGCACCGGTCGTGTTTGAGCTTGAAGTGCGCTGTCGACGATGAGATTAGAGAGGAAATTATATTCCTCCAACGGCGGAAGCTCTTCCACTGACGATACTGTATCGCCTATCGCGGATTGGAACTTAGTCCAATCGATGTTACGGGTTAGATCATACGCGACGTTAACGGATTCTGACGAGTTGAACCCACTGGCAATCGAAATGTTGATCGGCAGATGATCACTACCGTGCGGATCCTGGATTACATGCCAAGTGCAATCCAACGATAGTGAATTGGAGCAAAAGGTGAGGTCTAATCTGCTACCATTCGAGGATGGACCAGCCAAACGTGTTACTTCTCCATTGTTAAGGATTCATGTTCAAGTTGAAGTTGTCGCAGAGATCATAAATCAAAGTAGAACGGTTATCATCGTACAGTTCCCCCCAACCTGTACCGTGGGAGTTAAAATCTCCCATGATCAACCATGGAGCGGGAAGTACCGCACATATGTCGAAAAGTTGTTTGCGATTAACAGAGACTCTAGGAGCAATATATACAGAAGCAATACAAAGGCTCTTACCTTTAATGGTAGCCTGCCATGCGACAACTTCAATACCGGGGAATTCGGGAAGATTCACTCTATAGAAGGAATGGCACTTTTTGATCCCCAAAAGTACCCCTCCTCCACGAGAATCCTCACGATCCAATCGAATAATGTTAAAATCGTAAAAAGGGAGATCAATTTCTGAAGAGAGCCATGTTTCACAGAGGGCAAATGCATCGCAATTATTGTTGTGGACTAAATACTTGAACGAATCTAATTTCGGAATAAGACTTCGACAATTCCACTGTAGAACAGTGATCAAATCATCGACCTCGTTTGGAAAATTATCCATCGAAGGAGATGATAGCTGCAAGAAGGGGCCATTTTGAAGTCAATTGCTTCAAGAAGGATTTCACAGTGGGAAGCAATGTGAGGACAATGCTTTTCAGAGGATCAGAAATGTTGAGGTATTTGAGAATACCGTCCACAATGTCATCAAATGAGAACAACCCAGATGAAGAAGGGGTTTCTGTTCTTAAAATTGGGGCATCAGGGGTTTTGGATGTCCCCGGAAGTGGTGGAAAATCCTGGGTATAGTCAGTTCTGCGGAATCCAGGAGGAGTAGAAGTCTCCTTTTTTCCATCACTCCTTGATTTGGGCAAGCTGATTTGGGGTTCTTTATTTGCAACAATCCGCGAACGGATGCGTTTTCGTTTCCGTGCAGAACCTTCTGGAAAACTGAAAGAAGTTCCCTCCTCAGCCAAGTCAGAGTCAGTCTCGTCATCTGACATTGCCAACGTTGACCACACGAGACGAGGCACCGCCATCGCACTGAAAGAACACATACAGTTCTCGCATGTGGAGAGGAGCCTGGATGGACGCCTTGTTGCAGTGCGCGTCCACGATACCACACTTTGCTGTGTTTACGCTCCATCTGGAACAGCACTCCGCGCCCAGAGAGAGAGATTTTTCAATAACACGATCGCCTACTACCTCCGTCACCACACCGAAAACGTAATTCTCGCAGGTGACTTCAATTGTGTTCTGCGGCAGTGCGACGCAACAGGATACAATATGAGTCCGTCACTCCAAGCCACAATTCAACAATTGCAGCTTCACGACGTGTGGCTAAAGCTGCGCCCGAGAGACTCTGGTCACACCTATATTACTGCAAACTCTTCTTCCAGACTAGATCGCATATATGTAAACAGTGGACTGTGTGAACAGCTGCGCACTGTTAATACTCACGTGTGTTCATTCACGGATCACATGGCTGTTACACTGCGAGTGTGTTTGCCACATCTCGGGCAAGCACAAGGGCGCGGGTTTTGGGCACTTCGTCCCCATCTTCTCACCGACGAAAACGTGGAGGAGCTCCAGACACGATGGCAGTTTTGGACTCGCCAAAGACGCAATTACCGAAGCTGGATGGAGTGGTGGCTGGCGTGTGGTAAGCCAAAAATTGCTAGTTTCTTCCGCTGGAAATCCAAAGAAGCATACGACGAATTTCATCATGCGCAGCAGTCGCTTCACGACCAGCTGCGACGGGCCTACGACGGCTACTACCAAAATCCGGCAATACTAGCAACCATCAACCGACTCAAGGGAAAGATGCTCGCTCTACAGAGAGGTTTCACGCAAGCCTTTGTACGTATACACGAGCAAATCGTAGCAGGAGAACCGCTCTCCGTGTTCCAGCTTGGCGAAAGGAGAAGGAAAAGAACAACGATAGCACGACTGGATGGCGAACAAGGTGAGATCCTGGACAACTCACAATCCATTCAAGATCACGTACATCGATATTTCGCCGACTTATATTCGGAGCCAGGCGGAGATGCAGCTCAGCCCGAGGATTTTCAGTGCGACCAGATTGTTCCAGAAAACGATGTTTCGAACGAGGCATGTATGGACACAATTACTACGGCGGACATATGGACTGCGATTAAATCCAGCGCATCCAAAAAGTCACCAGGGCCAGACGGAATTCCGAAAGAATTTTACCTTCGAACATTCAACGTCATTCATCGCGAGCTCAATCTGCTGCTAAACGAGGCGCTATCGTCAAATTTTCCATCGGAATTTGTTGACGGTGTCATCGTTCTAGTGAAGAAGAGGGGATCCGGTAACACTGTTGGCTCTTACCGCCCCATCTCGCTTCTCAACTTCGACTACAAGCTGCTCTCCCGTATACTGAAGGCGCGCCTAGAAAATGTTATGACAACACACCGAATACTGAGCAACGCTCAAAAGTGTTCGAACGCACACAACAACATCTTTCAGGCCACGCTGGCTTTGAAGGACAGGATCGCTCAACTGACGGCTCGTAAACAGGTTGGAAAATTAATCTCTTTCGATCTGGACCACGCGTTCGATCGGGTGAGGCACTCATTCCTCTTCGAGAATATGCGCTCCCTCGGCATTAACAACCGGCTCGTGGACTTGCTCTCGCGGATTTCAGCTCTATCCTCTTCCCGCCTGTTGATAAACGGGCACCTGACGACATCGTTCCCCATACAGCGATCAGTGAGGCAAGGGGATCCCATTTCGATGCATTTGTTTGTGTTGTATTTACACCCACTAGTTGAGTCCCTCGAGCGAGTGTGCGACACCGACTTGCTCGTGGCATATGCGGATGATATTAGTGTCATCACCACATCGGCGAGCAAAATCGAAGCAATGCGTGAACTATTTGATCGTTTCGGGAGAGTGTCTGGAGCGGTACTCAATCTTCACAAGACGACGTCCATTGATGTCGGCTTCATCAATGGGAATCCGATTCAAGCAAACTGGATGAGGACCGAAAATAAGATCAAAATACTGGGTGTGATCTTTGCCAATTCTATACGGCTCATGATCACCCTAAACTGGGACATGCTGGTGGGGAAAATAGCGCATCAAGTGTGGCTACATTCACTGCGCACGCTAACCCTTCATCAAAAGGTGATTCTCCTTAACACGTTCATCACGGCCAAGATTTGGTACTTGTCATCCGTATTGCCGCTATACTGTGTACACATGGCCAAAATAACCGCCACCATGGGGACATTTTTGTGGAGAAGACAGCCAGCGCGTGTACCAATCCAACAACTGGCTAGACCACGCGATCAAGGAGGACTAAAGCTGCAGCTGCCGGCGCTGAAATCCAAAGCATTGCTGATAAACCGCCATCTCCAGGAGATCGGTTCCATTCCCTTTTACAATTCCTTCCTCACCCGTACAAATCCTCACCCACCCCCTGCAGATCTTCCTTGCCTCAAAACAATCCTGCAAACTTACCCTCGTTTGCCACCTCAAATCCAACAAAACCCTTCCTCCGATCAAATTCATAGTTTTTACCTCGGCCAAACGAACCAACCGAGAGTAGAAATACGCCACCCTACAGTGAATTGGAGACGCGTGTGGCTCAACATCGGAAGTAGGATGCTGTCATCAACCCAGCGTAGTAACTGGTACCTACTTGTGAACGAAAAACTCGAGCACCGACAGTTGTGGCACACCATTCGGCGCGCGGATAGTCAACAGTGCATACACTGCAATGCAGCCACAGAAACACTGAAACACAAGCTGAGTGAGTGTCCACGAGTGACTGCGGCGTGGACGCATTTGCAGAGCATATTGACGACATACCTAGGCAGCCAGAGGAGGCTCTCTTTCGATGAACTCATGCACCCAGTTTTGGGAAGTGTAGGCAGAAGACAAAAAAATGAAATATTAAAACTTTGTATTAATTATGTCACCTTTGTCATGAATTGTGATAATGTAGTAGACGTAGGCGAACTAGATTTTTATCTGCAAGTTGAAATGTAATTAATTCCTATGCAATTAGTTTTGAACAAAATCAACAGAAATAAACTAAATTTTATGTAAAAAAAAAAAAAAATTGGTCGATGGCGTGGCTGTCTTAAGCATTTTTGCAAAAAACCGCCTGGAACGTTCCTTAAGGGAGCGTTTCATTTTGTCCCCGAGCTGTTTGTACGCCGGGCACGACGAGAGAGCATGAGGAGGAGTTCCGTTGCAGTACACGCATTTTGGTGCAGTAGCTGCGCAGGCGCCATCCTCATGCTTCTCCCCGCATTTGGAGCAGCGTGCCTTGTTGCCGCAGTGGGAGGCCGTATGTCCCAACCGCTTACAATGCCCGAGGTACAAACAACCACACAGGAAGACGAAGTTTTCCCAGCTCGATGTATTGAGGAAGGGCAGATCCAGAAAAGGTCACCCGAAACGAGTCTGTGGGGGTAAAACTCTTTTTACCCTCGCTGAGCGATACTGACTTCATTCTATGAACGGCCAGTATCTTTACCGGAGGAAGCAAGGGGTTCTTGAATCGGCCAACCGCTTGCTTCTCCAGTATCTCGGGGTTCAGGCTCGCCTCAGTGACCACGCCTTCGATCTCCACATCAGAGGCTGGAATGTACACCCTATATTCCAGTGTGAAAAACTGGGAAACAGCAATTTCATTAGCCTGTTTCAGGTTAGCGACGGTCACACGAAGTTTGTTGTGCCTAACCTTCGTTATTTCGGTCACGGCAGAGAATCGCTTTGTCAGATCATCAGATATCTGAACAACATTCAAGGGTTTGTTTTTGGGCTGAAAATAGACAACCCATGGGCCAGTCGAGTCATTCGGGTAGGCCCGCAATCTGGAGCTTTTCTCATCCTGCCCATTGACAGACTGAGACGACGAACCAGGGATGACATCATCATTATTCTGAGATGAATGGTCATCCATGTCGTCTTCTGACAAAACATCCATTTTGTTCAACTAGTGGGAGCGCAAAACGCTCTCCCACTGAACGCACAGACACAATACACAGAAAACACTACAAACACAGAAATACAAAATGAAAATTTAACTAATGGGGGAGGAACAGAAACAAAAAAAAACAAAAACTTATCTGAATTTGAATTGAATTTATTTATTTCGTCAACCAACGTAGACTAGTACAACTAATACAGTTTTGTTTTCTTAAATATATATTTATATAAAAAAAAGTAGTGTCAGCTTTCTTGTCTTTTCTTTTATGAGTTGTTATTTCTTATGGAATAAAAATATTGCTTTAGTTTATGCCGAGACATTGTAAAGTCAATGGTTTCGCAGTGTTTATTGTAAGAGGCCATCATGCGGTTTAATGGCCCATATTTTGCATAATTTGTGCGATGATGATTTATGGCAAATACATTTCGATTTCGGAGTTGCCGAGTGGGTGCATGGAAATTTAATTTTGATAAAAGTTCTGTTGAGTTAATTCGCTGCGAAACGATATCATTTACAAAAGAAACCATTGCATATTCACGACGCTCTTTTAATGTTTGTATGTTTATAAGCATGCAGCGTGCTTCATATGATGGAAGAGGAAATGATGTCCAACCTAATTTACGAAGAGCATATAATAGAAATTGTTTTTGTACTGATTCTAATCTTTCTTCTTGCGTGATTGAAAATGGAGACCATACAATACTGCAATATTCCAGTATTGACCTCACATAGGCAATATATAGTGTTTTAATTGTATAAGGGTCCTGAAAGTTATAGCAAAAGCGCTTGATAAAACCTAGCATGTTATTTGCCCTGTGAATAATTGTATTGTAATGGTCTATGAAAGTTAGCTTAGAGTCTAAGATAATTCCTAAATCCCTAACTTTTTCACATTTGTCTACAGTTTGATTTCCTAATGCAATTGAAATGTTCGAAGTTGTTCTTTTTCTACTAAATGATATTAAGTTACATTTTTTTACATTCAATTCTAGTAGACTTTTTTTTGCACCATATGTAGAATATGTGTATTTCATTCCGGAATATATTGATGTCTTCTTCATTTCTTATTTCCAAAAAGAGCTTCATGTCGTCGGCATAAATAAGCAATTTATGTTTTTTGAGAATGTAAGATATGTCGTTTACGTATAGAATAAAAAGGAGAGGTCCCAAATGAGAGCCTAAGGGGACGCCTGAAGTGACTTGAATTGGGCTCGATTTCTTTCCGTTGAATTTAATTATTTGTTGGCGGTTAGTTAAATATGATTCAAGCCATTTCAGGAGCCCTGACTTAATTCCAATTTTTTGCAGTTTAAAGAGTAACATTGGTATGTCAATGCGGTCCAATGCCTTGCTAAAGTCTGTATAGAGAGCTTCTACGTGGTTTCCATTATCCATTGCATTCAATGAATAGTCTATAAATTCAAGTAAGTTGGTCGAGGTCGAACGACCTTTGAAAAAGCCGTGTTGCATGTCAGTAATTCTATTTTTGATTTGGAGAAATAATTTTTCGTTGATAATTGACTCGAAAAGCTTAGGAATGCAAGAGATAATGGCTATACCACGATAATTACGTACGTCAGATTTTCGACCAGATTTAAAGATAGGTACTAGACTAGGTACTGAGCTTTTCCAAATTTTAGGGAAGGTTCCGGATTCCAGGGACATATTAAAAAGCCAAAACAATGGAGCAGTGAGTTCCATTGCTAGACATTTAATAAATACTGGAGGAATTCCGTCAGGTCCAGGACCTTTTGAGGCATCTAAATTTTTTAAAGCCTGATAATCCTATACTACTACCAGCGAGCGATATATGTGTAGGCGTTTACACAGTTGGCTGGAAAAGACGCGCTGCGTGGATGACCTTCGTTGTGGTGCACTTGATCGAGGCTCGGTACTCAGCGCACACAGGCGCACGATGATTGATGAACGATGTAGATGTAGAAACGGGTGCTCACACTCGATGATGATGATACGTGAGCGGGTATGCGTAAGCGCGTATGGGTGACCACGCAACGATGATGCCCAAATTTGTTTGCGAATTTCCAATAGCACGGATTAATCTTTCCGAAAATGACACTTTCTACTAAAAAACAACTCACTTTTCGATCAATTTACCGGGAACTATGCCAGGAGTCACTTAGTGAGAAAAAAACTGATAATTTATATCAAGCGAATACCGAAAAAACTTCCAAAACAACGGAGCGCGAAACAAGTCGACCGTACTTCTTGCTAGGACGCAGTGGGATGCAATACTTTTTTATAAGATGATCTCATTTTGTCTGTTTATTATGTTTTCATTATTTATTATTAGATTAATGGTCGATAAAGCCGCCAAGGCACGAATTGCTGACATTTAGATTTAAACATCAATTTTTCATCGTAACCTACACCTACCTACACTAATCATCACAATTCAACTACTATCCCTCATTCCATTATAGACTTTCCTAGTTACTATCCTCTCCTTCCGATATTTCACTATCTGAGTTTTTGTAAATTTCTTCTGCTTTCTTCTTAAGCTTGTCTCTATCCTGTGCCAATAGTCTCCAATCTTCTTCGCTAATACCACTATATCTATTAAAGTCTTGAGCCAATGAATCTCTCCATGTATAACTTGGTCTACCAGGTTTTTTCTTGTTAAATTTCAAATCATAAGCCATTTTTATGGGATGGTTCTCTTCTCGTCTTTGTATGTGCCCATAATAACTGATCCGGTTCACTCGTACTCTTCTGTTGATCGTCTTGCCCTTTAATTCCTGACGCACATTAAATTTGCAGCTACTGTTTGTTTGTCTGCAATGGTTCCAAATGTCCTTTGAGATTTGTTTCTCATATCTTCCTAACTGCTTCCTGCTTCTCTTTGTCAATGTGGCCGTTTTCGTCCCATAAAGTATAGATGTTGCAATGACCGTGTTATAAATTAACCTTCCTATCTCCCAGGATGGTTTATATTTTTTGTAAAATTCCACAACCATTTTTGCAACTTTTGCCGCGTTTACACATCTTTGCTTTGTTGTTGCAGGTCGGCTTAAGGTATTTGTCAGCCATGAACCCAAATACCTTATAGTTTTGCTTACAGCTTACTGTTTATTGTTCAGCTTGATAGTATCCGGAATTTCTACCGAGGCGTTGGGTGCACGCAATAGTATTTGACTTTTTTTTATTATTTATCTCCAGCCCTACTTGATGAAGACATTCTGCCAGTGCTTTTAATATTGTTTCTAATATATTTTGATCATTTGTAATTATTAATATCAAGGGGAGCTTCAGAGATCCTGTTATCATCATGTTCAATTCGGGAATCCTTACTTTAACTTCCCGTAGCACATCCTGCATAATGATATTGAACAAAAAAGGTGATAACGGACATCCTTGCTTTATTCCCTTTCCTCTCGTGTATTCTTTCGAGTACTGTTTTTGCCAACGCACTTTTGTCTTTTCGTTTTTTAAACACTGTAAAACCCTATTTATAAGATGTGATGGAACCTTTTATCTAGTTAAAATATCTTTCAATCTATGTAAACTAACATTGTCGAACGCTTTGCTGATATCTAATGCTGCAACATATAATGGGTTACCGGCATTCCAATACTCTTCGAGCACTCTTCTCGTAACAAACATATGATCGTCGGTTGATCTGCCTTCAGTAAAAGCCGCCTGATAAATATCCGGGTCTCCGGTAAACTCCTTTAAACGATTTTTAATCCACTTCGCGTATGGTTTATATCCCACATTGCACAGGCTTATCCGTCTGAGATCCTGTACTCTCTTTGGAAAACTAATTTTAGGTATAGGAACTTGTATTGTCTTATTCATGTCCTCCGGTATTTCGTTCTCTATCCACATTTTCTTCCAAATATTATTAATTTCCTTTTGTGTTTCTTCATTGGCGTATTTCAAGTGCTCCATTCTGATTCCGTCAGCACCAGCTGACTTACCGTTACACTGTTGTTTAACAATACGTATCATGTCTTCATCATTTGGTGGTTCCGTCATTGGGCATGTATCCTTATCTTCAATTAACCCTATCTCTGGTCCTTCACATTCCTTGACAACATCGCTCCAGTTTCGCATTGGAATATAGGCATTCCTACAATTTTTCCGTTTCAAAAATCCCTTTAAAAACTGATACGACTTTTTTATTCTAACTCCTACGTCAAAGTCGTTAAGATCTTTATAAAAGTTTTTGATTTTATTCTCGTTATGACTTCGTACAGCTCGTTCAAATTCCTGCCTTCTATCTTTAAGCTTCCACTTATATGGTATAATGTAGGGATGTTTGTTTGCCAAATCTATAGCTCTCTTTGATCGATTCAATGCTTGTTTTCTTATAGGTGTTAAAGGTGCCTTGGATGATCTTAATACCTCATTTGCATCTTTTTTCATTTTCCCTGTGATTTCCTTGTACTCCTCATGAATACTGCTTCCATAATTAATGTGTAGTTTGTATTTATCAAGCGCTTTATGATATTTTTCTTGTAAACATTCATACTTCAGAGCTGATGCATCAAGCATTTTTATGTTTTTGTCCTTAGCTCTGTTAAATCTACCTTTCATCCTTACTCCTGTAATGATCAATTTATGATCTGTCTCCAATCTAGTCCAATACCCTTTAATAAATCTTTGCCTGATCATGATTTTGCCATTGCAAAAGGTCACAAATTAATACCTCCTGTGTATGCCTAGGCTAGGTAAGGTAAGTCATTTCAATTTATGAAATCATCAGATCTCATGACCTCAGTGAAAAATATGAAAATTTCACTAAACTATTTCTTTGTTCTTTTACAGTGACAGCAATAAATGTTCTAAACTTATCCCAAAAATAGGCAAATAATTTACGGATTACAACTTCACGTCAGAGGTGGTATTAGTTTTTCATAACTATTGTGTATTATTGCTGAATTGATCAAAGTGAAGGGCTAGGCTGACATTACATCCTGTAGCCCTACCACAGCACACATGAAATTGAATTCGAAGCCAACGATGCAGCATTACGACCGTTTGCTCAAGTAGTCGGGTTGTAAATCATAAGGATGTAATAATAAACATCGACTATTACTCGTGTTTGCAAGAATCTATATATATTCAATTTGGCCTCAACATTATAATAAGCGTGTTCCTGGAACCATTATCGATATCATCTTACCAACTGGTGGTACGCGTGTCTACGAGGAGAAACAGATTAGTAGGTATTGTTTGCACTTATAGCCACAATCTACTGGAAACGATGGCTCTGCAATTATAATCCTATGTTCTTCAATTAACAATTCTAACGCAGGTGGTGCGAACACGTTAAGCTCTTTAGCGCGTAATTAATATGCTTGAGTACGATGCTGCATTCGAGGCAAAATGAATCGTTTATAGTTGCGCTCTATGCAGCAGTGAGTCTTGGGAAAGTTGAACGTGAATATTGATCAACAATCGAGAATTAGGGTGACCACGGCTGTGCTCTGGGAATTAAAGCATTAGGAAGCTCAATAACACTAGTGGTAGCCCTAATACGATATTCACTCAGCTGGAATTAAACCCGCTATGGCTACATCAAGATTCAATAACATTGCGCACCCAGCGGTAGACAGCACAAGCAGCATGAGTTAGAGATCCAGGTAGTCACTCCATTTGGTTAAATCATGATTCCCGCAGTCACCAAATTGAGTGTCGAGTTAATAGACTATCCTTGTACTTCGACCTATACACCTATTTTATATATAATATACAAAAACTGCAATACAAAATCTATAAGAAAGCATGGTATGAGATAAACAGGTGTCTCAAATCCATTTTCGCTTCACCCAACCGGGATTATATTACAGATGAAATGTATGCAGAATTTACATTGTTTCGCGGACGAACAAATTCTGTAATGTTTAATTTCTAATATAGTAGCTTGCAGTAGTACACAATGCCTCTCATATATAATTGCAGTGGATATTAAACTTTATGTATCTAACAGAATACGGTGGCCAAATCCCGCGCCAGGAAGCTGATCCGCTAGGGGTTGGTGCAGCCGAAATGCATCGTAATGGACGACGAGATGTACATTAAAGTGGACCCCAAGCAGATCCCCTGCCTGGAGTTTTTCGACGGCAAGTCCCGCCTGGATGCTCCGGAGAAGTTCCGGAAGAAGACAAATTTGCCAAGAAGTATCTAGTGTGGCAGGTACCATCAACGGCCAAATATATAAAGAAGGAACGCCTGCTGTCCTTCCTAAGAGATGAACTAGCCTAAGGCTAAAAATCTCTAAAATAAAGATTTAAAAAAAATGCTGTCCTTCCTCCGGTTCCGGGAAGGTGACACTCTGTTTTGGCCGGATGTGGCATCGTGCTATTCGCGAAACCGGTGATGGAGTGGTACGAAGCCAACAATGTTGTTTTGTGCCGGATGACGCAAATACGCCAAACTCGCCAGAACTTCGCCCAATGAAAAAATTCTGAGCGATTATGAAGGGCAAGCTACGGAAAACAGGGAAGGCCTTCAAAAACGACAAGGATTTGAAGAAAGAGTGGATGAAAGTGTGTAAGAAAGATGGCGCAAGTGTTGCACAGGATTTGATGGGTAACGTTAAGTCCAAGCTGCGGGCATTTAGTCTAGGAGAAGAGGTTGAAGAAACATCAAAAGCGAGTGGTTGCTGCATTCAAACGCAAACCCAACCAGGGTTGAAAAAAAAAGTAGAAGGGTTTGTGCCTAGGGGCACGAGCGGAAGCTCGACGTAGGACCGCTAGTGAACGGAACAAATGTGTAGAGCATTTAGTTCTTTTAATTGATCAACCATCAATTATCTTATCTCTTTCCGTTTTTGACAGCGTATCAAATATGCAGTATTTTTTTTCAAAGAGAAAGTTGATGAGAGAATCAATCAAAATCACTTGCACCCCTGCTTCCAAGTTTGGTTACAAGGTAACTCTGAAGAGCATTTTGTGTGGTTGTTGGGGGCCTTTGGTTCTGAACATGGACAACCAGGCACAGATAAATTCTATTCCAACTCTTTACTGTTATAAGCTTGATGGCACTGAAAAGGGCCGTTTTGTTGCCAAAGTTCTCCGAAACCGTACAGAGTGCGTCTCTGTCGCTTCGAAGTGTAGATGACATCCATGGCCACTTACACTTAGCGTGGTTAGTGTAGGTGACAGCATCACGGACCTCATTTCCAGCAACACCTTCAGCACACCTCAAGGGCATAGCCAGGTTTCGAACTAGGGCGGGGCGAAAAAAAATCACTATGGAAAATTTGGCCGAATACATTTCACCGAAAGCCTTTGAGTTGCTGAGTTTAGGGGGGCAGTTACCCCCCTGCCCCCCTATGGCTAAGCCTATGGCACACCTCGTAGACCGGAGATACGTTTGACACCGCCACGGCGAGCCAGACGACGGATGGTGGTTATCTCGAAGAACTTTGCGAAGCATTTACCTTTAAGCGGAAAATGACGTGATTGTACCTGTCTCATATTTAGCATTCGTATGAGAAAATGGAAGAGTTGTCAGTCTTCTTGATTTGTTGTTTTCGGGACAAGGCAGCAATGTTATTTGAATGTATATATAGAATAACAATAAAAATTCAATGAAGTAATGAAATTGGGTTGTTAGCGCAATGCTTATATAAAACAGTAAAAAAAAGGCTATCTTCCATTTATTTCCACTTAATTAATTTTGGATTAAATAGAATAAATATTAATGTTAGTGTTAAACATCTCTGCAGTTACTTGAGCCATTTCCATCTGAACTCCTCAATTGAACTGTGAAATGAAAGACCGAAGATTTGGTCGATGTCCAACTTTTTGTGTTCGCTTTAAAGTCACTTCGACGTCTTCAATTAGATCAGGGGTGAGTTGAATTCAACCCACACGGCAAGAAAAAAATACTCAAAATTAAGTTAAAAAAAAACTCAACGTTGGGTTCTATCATTTGAGGTCCACCGTTGAGTGAATCAGAAAAGCGGCGTTGGTTAAAATTTACTCAATTATTGAGTAATAATAAATGAACCCAAATATAAATTTATTTTCATTGAGGTTGCTCTTATGCGCCTTTAATCCATTTCATTTTCACAAGCGTTGATAGAAGAGTGGTCAACACACGGGCCCCGTAATTTCAACGTCCATGGTTCGGTTCCAGTCTGCTCCGTTTTGTTATTTTTTTGTCAACTTGGTCAACGTGGATTCATAATCAGGATTACTCAAAATTGAGTTTTTTTCTTTAACTTAATTTTACCTAGCCCCACGGAAGCCACGTGATGAGTGAAAGGAATTCAATTTTGGGTACTTTTTTCTTACCGTGCACTTGCCTCGTCGTCATAAAAAAATAAACTGTCAGGATATATCAATCTACACGGAAAAAAATGTACCTAATTTTAAGTTCTTTTCATCCAGGTTGGCAGTTCCGTGCGCCAACTCAATTTAGAGTTCTAGCGCCTACTTAATTTTGAGTTGTTGTCATTAGCTCGCATGTTAACAGGATTACTTACTTTTAAGTTGTTTTCACTCAACGTCAAGTTAAAACTACTCAAAATTGAGTTTTAGACAACTTACTCAATTTTAACTTTAGAACTCAATTTTGTGATTTTTTTTTGACAACAACAAGAGAGTAAGTGAGCGGCATCAACTCAAAAGTAAGTTGAAAGAACTTAACCGTTGGGTAGTTTTGGTTCTCCGTGTATGTGTGAATCTTGATGTGAAATAATATTAGTCCTCTCCAGGCGGGTTCGTATTGGTGCGATTTGCGTGTGTTAGTGAGATGAAATTTTTTGTTAGCTGTGAGAAATTTTTTGTTTGCTGTAAAGTCATTCTAAAGTAAAAATAAACAACAAAACGAAAACAAACCCTACGCTTACACGGTAACAGTCAAGCTCCCTTTTGTGAGTAAAGGTTAACCCATTTTGACGTTGGATAACGTCTTTCGGCAACATACGGGGGTACAAAATTGAAAACAGTCATTTTGGATGAGTTACGAAAAATTAAAAGATTTTGAACGATAATAACTCAACCGCCTCTCGATAGATTTACGAGATAATGGCATCAATCGATTGGAAATATTTCTAGCAATTTGCTGAATGTTTCAAAACTAATGATTTCATTCTGTAAACTATTGAAAAATGGTTAAAAGTAAACCATTGTCTAAAGATGGTGAAAATCAATTGATTTTTTTATATTCTTATACTTTTTCCAACCGAGACATCAGATGCGAGTATCTGACACCTCTGATATTTTCTGTTCTACTATATAAGCGTCCAACAAGGTCGCCCGTTCCATCATTGTCTATCCGATCGTCGACCCAGCAGCAGAGCAGCAGAGCAGCAGAGCAGCAGTACCAGAGCAGCGGAAGCAGAGCAGCGGCAGCAGAGCAGCGGCAGCAGAGCAGCGGCAGCAGAGCAGCGGCAGCAGAGCAGCGGCAGCAGAGCAGCGGCAGCAGAGCAGCGGCAGCAGAGCAGCGGCAGCAGAGCCTGGGGGCGAAAGGGCAACTACGCCGAGTGCGTTGGTGCCAGTGCTTCGGTATACTGGGCCGCCGTCATGGAATGCCCAGCTGCTGCAGTTCTCAGTCGGTCGTATTCACCGTCTTCTCCGCAAGGGCAACTACGCCGAGCGCGTTGGAAAAATGGCCCTTTTCAGGGCCACAACATTATTAAGAAAGAGTTTAACGATTAATTTTCTAATTGCGAAGCCATATTTTATCTCGAAAAATAGTTTTAAAATTCTTAACAACGAGAATCTTGAAAACATAATAAAATTTACTTAGAAAGTACCATGTGTTATTTTCTAGTGGTTTGGGCAAAGACCTTTTCACTTTGATGCTACATGAAAATAAAGTGAAATTCATTTCCAAATCATATACGGGACCCGGCTGTGTTTGTTTTCAAAATCTCGAAAACAAACCCCCGCACACGTTCTACTTCGTTACTTCTAGACTAACATTTGAAAGGGACGGAAGAGCCAAAATGTAAACAAACCATATTTTGGCACATATAGAGAGAACAGTTCACAAACTACTCGATAAACACGAAAAAGTAGAAGAAAATATCACTTCATATCATCAAAAACGTTTCTTCTTACATGGCGTATTTCCAACTTTCAACTCGATGATGCAACAGGTTGTTACGCCTTGCACCAGAACAACGAATTCTATTGTTTTAATATGCCAAACGTATTGATTCTGTAGTATCTAGTCACGCCCGATTCATTTGAAACGCATCCGATTGATATTTCACGTGTAAACAACGAACAAAAAGAAGACCAAAAAAATCTCCGGGCGTAATTCCACTCTCACAAAATTTACGAACGAAGAACCAAGGCGGAACAACAAACAAAAAATCCCGATGGTGTACTTCCACGGCGTATCACCAGTGTTGGCAGTTCAAAGTGTGGAAGATCTGGGGGGTAACAACATGTATGAAATTATCAGAGCGTATGATGTTTTCTTCTCAATTTCACGACAAAGAAAACTTTTTTTGAGTTTTTAGTTATGCATGATGATAGATTACACTATTAACTATATGTCAAGCTTATAAAATCATCCAGAAAATGGAAAGTCGTGAAATAGGATTAATTTTTAGGTCATCAAAATTCGGAAGCGATTTTCTCGATATGGTTTTTTGGAGTTCCGCCCTTTTCAAATGTTAGTCTAGATTTAATCTAGACTAGAACGGAACGAAAGGTCACTTCAACTCTTTTGAATTATTGTGGTGGCCCTGAAAAGGGCCGGTTTTGTTAAGATACGACGAGCCAGCTGGATGTCCTTCGGCATGGTAGTGACGCGCTTGGCGTCGATGGCACACAGATTGGTATCCTCGAACAGACCGACCAGATAGGCTTCGCTACCTTACTGCAGAGCCATAACAGCTGAGCTCTGGAAGCGCAGATCGGTCTTGAAGTCCTGGGCAATTTCACGGACCAGACGTTGGAAAGGCAACTTTCGGATCGGCAGTTCGGTGGATTTCTGATAGCGACGGATCTCACGCAAGGCGACTGTGCCTGGCCGGTAGCGATGGGGCTTCTTTACTCCTCCGGTGGCTGGAGCGCTCTTGCGAGCGGCCTTCGTTACCAACTGCTTGCGAGGAGCCTTTCCTCCAGTGGACTTGCGAGCGGTCTGCTGAGCTGGTTGTGATGTGTATGCAATGAAAGCACACTGTGGAATAAAAATAAAAATCACTTCCATTCTGTTTTATAACATGCGTTTGCTGTGTTCAACCAATCAGAAACGATGAAAGAACAAGAACACAACAACTAACCAAAAGAATTTAACCCTCGAGTAGGTATAAAACAGCCAAAATTTGGAATTTTTGTTCACAAGCCGGTTGCCGTCAACGACCTGAGTTCGGACCACCAACCGGTGCTGACCGAGCTGGGCTACAACGTGGCCCCTGCACCGTGCCAGCGGAAGGACTACCATCGAGTCAACTGGGTCCAGTTTCGACGCGTGGTCGACCGCCACATCGACGACAACCCACCGCTCGACACAGTGGAGGACATCGACCGGGCCCTGGAGGGTCTCCATCAAGCCATATCCGTGGCTGACGAAGAGTGCGTTCGACGAGTTCCTGTGAGGGGTAAGTTTCAAGCAATTGATTCCCACACCAAACTCTTGATTCGGCTCAGAAATGTTCGTAGACGCCAGTTTCAGCGGACTGGGGATCTGCAGCGTAAATACGAAATGGTCGATCTGAATCGGCAGATCGCTTCCAGAATGGTCTCAATCCGGAACGAGAGTTTCGGGCGGCTCGTTCAGAACCTGGACGACCGTTCCAGACCATTCTGGAAGGTTGCCAAGGTGCTGAAGTCTCACCCCAAGCCCATTCCACCACTTAGAGTCAATGACGAACGGCTTATCACCAACGAAGAGAAGGCCAATGCAATTGGGGAGCACATTGCCCAGTCGCATTTGCTTGGCTCTACAATCCCAAGTCCACTCGAGAACCAGGTTGTGCAGTGCGTCCAGACGTTAGATGCCTCCCCTTGTGCCGTCCCTCCAGAAGAACGGATTACAGAGGAACAAATTTGCTCAGCGCTGAAACACAGTACGAACATGAAGGCTCCCGGGTTTGACGGAATATTCAACCTAGAGTTGAAAAATCTCAGCGCGAGGGTGCACTCGCTGCTGGCTGCCATCCTCAACAGATGCTTGGAGCTGCACTACTTTCCAAGCATCTGGAAGGTGGCAAAAATCATCCCGATCCGCAAACCTGGGAAAGACCCTTCACTACCGTCAAGCTACAGACCGATTAGCCTGCTCTCAGCGCTGAGCAAGCTGTTCGAAAAATTGATCCTCAGCCGACTGAACAAGTTTGTGGAGGAACATGACATTCTTCTTCCGGAACAGTTCGGGTTCCGTAAGGGGCATTCCACAAATCATCAGCTAGTACGGGTGATGAATAACATCCGGAGTAACAAAGCTGTATCCAAGTCCACAGCCATGGCCTTGTTAGACGTCGAAAAGGCGTTTGACAATGTCTGGCACGACGGACTTATATACAAGCTTTGTAACTCCAACTTTCCACCATACCTTGTGAAAATCACCCGTAACTATCTCCAGCAAAGGTCGTTCAGGGTGTCGTTGAATAGTTCCCTTTCGGGACAATTTCCGATCCCAGCAGGTGTTCCACAAGGGAGTCTGCTGGGACCACTGCTTTACAGCATCTACACGTCGGACATCCCTCCTCTAGGAGACGGTTGCGTGTTCTTTCTGTTTGCAGATGACACCGCGATAGCCGTCAAGGGTAGGATGCCTCGTGAAATTACGAACAAGCTCCAACGATGCCTTGACACCTTTACTGATTATGCCACCACGTGGAAAACCAAAATCAACGCCTCGAAAACCCAAGCGATCATGTTCCTTCACAGACAATCATTAAAACTTAAACCGTCTCCCTCCTGTACCGTAATAATGGATGGTACAAGGGTCGAGTGGTCCACTGATGTTACTTATCTCGGGATGTTGTTCGATGAGAAGCTCCTGTTCCGCTCGCACATAGAGAAAACCCTAGTTAAGTGCTCCGCCTTGGTTAGGTGTTTGTATCCGCTCATTTGCCGCAGATCCCGCCTCTCAAGGCAAAACAAACTGGCTGTTTACAAACAGATCATAGCCCCCGCGATCTTCTATGCCGCCCCGGTGTGGGAATCGTGCGCTCAGACCCACAGGAACAAAATCCAGGTTGCACAGAATAGAGTGTTGAGGATGATCCTAGATCGTCCATTCGACACAAGAATAGCAGACCTCCATCAAGAGGCAGAAATTCCCAAAGTAGATTCCAAAATTGATGATATGACAACTAAATTTATTCAAAAATGCAATCTTTCTGAACATGCTTTAATAAGCAATTTGTACATAGTAGGTTAAGTGTATATAGTAGAGTAGGTTAGTTTTAAGCTGTAAATAGTAGTATTAAGTAGTTTCTCTTCAAATTCTAAAAACAAAACAAACCAATCCCACCAAGGTGGTCGACCGTGTACTAAGTCTAGGACTAATTCTGTAAAACAAATTTTGAATTTTGCCCATACCTAAAGATGAAGAAAGCAATTAAATCACTTAGTAAAAATTTATATGGTAAATCGTCCAAGTTAAACTAAAATAAAGATCATTTAAACTAACTAAAAATTTTTGTTCACTTTTGTTCCAAACTTCATCGACGTTACAATTGTCATATTAGAAAATGACTGGACGCGGCAAGGGTGGAAAAGGACTTGGCAAAGGAGGAGCCAAGCGTCACCGAAAAGTGTTGCGTGACAACATTCAGGGCATCACTAAACCTGCAATCCGTCGTTTGGCTCGTCGTGGTGGAGTTAAGAGAATTTCCGGTCTCATTTATGAAGAAACCAGAGGAGTGCTGAAGGTATTTCTGGAAAACGTTATTCGTGACGCCGTTACTTACACCGAACATGCGAAGAGGAAGACTGTCACCCCCATGGATGTCGTTTACGCTCTGAAGCGGCAGGGACGTATTCTGTACGGATTCGGGGGTTAATTTAGTATCATCGACTCAGAACCAAAAAATCGGCTTTTTTCAGGGCCACCATATAAATTTAAAAGGTGTTTTAGAATTGACTTTCTTGCCAGAATGTGATAGGTTGAAGTGATGTGATGGAGCGTTCATTCACAACCAATCTGCGGGTGTTAAGCTTAAATCAACGTAGGCCCTGCTGGTTACCGCTACTAATCCAGTACCGACAATATTCTGCATACATTTTGGTGTGGTAGTTCCAGATACGTCGTGCACTTCCGGAATCGAGAGAAGAAATTAATGAAAACGCCTGAGTTGTCCGAACGCGCTTTGGGGAAAGATATCGAGCTTATTCGAGCGTTTTATTTCGATAAGCAGCAGGTGTGCTGAAGGAATTACAGGGAAACGTCATTCGATGAACTGTTACATTCAAGTAATTTTTCCCCGGGATATGACCACAATTTTTAATAGGGCATCACGGCCACCCAAATTTGAGTTAAGTTAGCTTGTTGTAAGTGCAGGAACTCAGCAATGAGAAAATGTCTCATGTTTGTCCAGGATAAACTTACTGAGAAAAGTAAATATTGGACACACATTCATTGGTACTACTCCTACTTAGAGTAAAATAATTTCATTTTCCGGCTGATTTTTGAGATTTTCCACAGGAAACCATGAGCCAATATTACTCATCGCTGGGTTCCTTAACTATTGGCTACTAAAATTTAGGTCGTGCTTATCGCAGGGTTGTCATTGTCAAAACTCAAAATAGTAAACCTATAACACTCTTGTAACTTACAACTTGTACTGTTTATTTTTGATAGAATAAAAGGAAACAACGATTCAGTCCAATGGAAATGGAAAGCTTCATAAAATTTCCAACATAGAAATACAAATTGATTGTGGTACCTAAAAAAGAGTTATTAAGGAATATTCCTAAAATATAATATACACAATTAAGTACAACACATAACAGACGTTTTTTTTTCTTTGTGGTTGTCTTTACAGACGGCTAAGACCATAGTTTGGTCCATCTCGCCTATAACAGACGTTATCCAACGCCAACCCTGCGGTCGTATCTAGTATACAACCCTTCCAACTTTTTGATAAAGGTGGCTTTACTCATTAATTAGTAAATTGTTTTAACAACAATGAGTTTCTGCTAACAGTAGCTAACAGTTACAATTAATTGGCATAATGAATTACTCATTAATTAGTGGTGCCGCTTTTATTGACAATGGGTTCACTTTTACTCATAAATGGCTGTTTGATTCTTACCGTGCACATGACAGTATACGCTACACGCTAACTTGAAAGTACTCATTAATGAGTAAAAAAAAGACCCATTTTGAAGAAAAGTGGCTTAACTCATTAATGATTAAATAATTTTACCCATTAATGAGTATCTGTTACCCATTAATGATTAACAATTACTCATTAATGGATAACAGATACTCATTAATGGGTAAAAAATTTACTCATTTAATGAGTTAAGCCACTTTTCTTCAAAATGGTTCTTTCTCAACCATTAATGGGTACTTTCAAGTTAGCGTGTAGTGTGTGTAAAATTATGTAATAAGTGTAGTGTTCGTGAAATCCTGCCTGGAGAACTCAATATGTGTTTCAATTTACCGAGGGGCCATTGGCTGCTGTTTACTATAGACACAGTGTCTATAGACAACGTTTGTCTTATGCAGCCAAACGAACTGTCAAAAAGTGTAACCAAATGGACTGTCATCCTTTGGTTTGCTTCAAAGGAGCAAGTATTGTGATCTAGTGTTGTTTTGACAAAAAGCAAAATATAAACTTTTCATACAAATAAACATACTTTTTGTCCTAAAATACTCTTTGATATCTATGGCAGTGGCAATTACATCAACAAGATTTTTTTCGGATCCACTACAACAGTGGACGTGAACTGCAGATGTGATCCCTCACTAACACTGGGGCCACCCTGATTCCGTTATGGATTTTTCGCTGTTATGGTTTTCAAATAATATTCGTCGTTACTAGAGTCGGTGTATAATGAGTCACGCCAAGAGAAAAAACTGTTGAACTCGCATCACGGTTTTCGAAACATTCCCATTCTTTTCACTTGGCAACAGAGGACTTCTACAACAACTTCAAATTACTTCTAGCGAGAGAAAAAATATTGCGGCTGTAGTAAATCATTATATCAGTGATTTTGTCAAATTATCTTAACAAAAAATAGTAGAAATTCTCATAACTAATCCTTACCGAGCGTATCCCATAACAATTTAACGCTCACTGCGTTAATTTCTTCGATTATATTTTATATTTTATTGCAATACCTTTCGTGGACCTTTCATAGCATCGTAATGTTTATTTACTTTGCACGATAGGTAGCCGGTTTGACAGTTCAATAGGTAGACTTGGCTTCACTCTTGGCATGACTCATTATACACCGACTCTAGTCGTTACAATTATCGTCGATTTCCTCCAAGATTTTAACATCTAGGTACCCCATTGCGCTGTTTTTAACTGATAACTGTTAACCATCATATCGTGTCTCGCATTTCAGCAAAGCCAGTGTTCACTCGGCTGTCGACAAAAGCAGACCACTCTCGATGTGTGCAACGCGATCGTCTGTTTTCTCGGCAGCAACCATTGTGTGGTCCTCCTCATTGTTCTTCATCAGCAGTTCTTTCGGTCGATGCGTCGTCGACTTTGCAAAGCAACCGTTTCGTGATGAGTGTGTGAGTGCTGACCACGTTTTGCGTCCATTGCTGCAATGGACGCGCTCTGACCCTCGTTGGCGTACAACAATTTGCCATACAATGAAACTACTGGAAGCGGATCCAGTTCTGATGGAGGAGGCTTTTGGATAGCAGAAGATAAAGTGTTTATTGTGTTGTACCTTTTGACTATATATTTAAGATGTATTGTATAGTGACCAAGAATCCTCGGCTCTGTAAAGTTAATTCGGTTGAGCCTTATCAAATAAATTAATAAACAAAAAATTTCAGCAAAGCCAACATCTTCCCTTTGCTCGTGCGCATTCTGATTTCCTCCGCTTTCAACGAGACAATTTGATTCCAGCAGATCGAAATCTTCGAAACCACTCCTCTTGCGCTTCCTGGCGTTCAACTGTGTTACATTTGGATAGAAAGGAACTGCATCCTTAATTTTTCATGTCTTTCCGTTGGTATCGAAGTAGAAGTCACTCAACTAAAGAGCCTGAATTTATAAAGAGACGACATCTTATCCATTTGACAGGTCTTCTGCTCGATTGGAATGATTTTTCCTATGACTTTGACAGACAATCGATTGTTCCAATTTTGACATGTCGCCTCTTTATAAATTTAGGCTCTTTAACTCAACCTGGTCTATACAAGGTGTGGAGATCCAGCCCTCACGTATGCGTTGGTAGAGGGAAAAAGGTAAACATTGCGGGAGAGGATGACCGCGACGTCATAGCAGTCGAAAGAAAATTCTCGATTACTTTTTCAAAGGGACGTATCAGCTTTGGTAAACAGTGCATTTTATCGTTGATTTGGCGTAACTGGCATTTCGCTCACGCATACTAACACTACCATCAGACAAGAGAAGTTTTCCCCTACCTGATAGTGGTATTAGTATACGTGTGCGAGCTACCAGTTACGCCAAATTGACGATAAAATTCATTGTTTACAAAAGCTGATACGTCCCTTCGAAAAAGTAATCGAGAATTTGTGAAAATAATACGAAGTACAGCAAATTCTACACTCATAAAAAAGTGCATATTGTATTTATATGCACGGCACTTAAAATTTGACCAGCTACTTAAGCACATGAAAAGTATGTGTGGCACTTATGAAATCTTGTTGATTCAATCAAGATAGTTTTTATTAGCAGTTCTTTTGAATTTTAATGATAATCTAGTGATTGTGAATACAAACTGCAAATGATTTGTACATGTGAGATTAATGAAGACTATTGCGAGTTTGATAGCAGGGCAGCTCTATAAAAATTGAATTTAATGAATTTCACCACTAATATATAATTAAACCAAAACTACTTTTAAATTGTATAGATTTTTTATATTGTATAGATTGTATATAGGTGTTCGGTAATTATTCGGGTAATTATTCCTGATAATTCCTTCTGGCTTCTCTCGAAGGGTGGACTTTTTAGCGCTCTGATCAGCAACGTTTCCCCAGTCAGAGAACTGCGCAACAGCAATTCCAGCTCACGATGACCAAAGAAAGCTTTCGTTGCGTTCGTGGGAAAGGAATTGTTTTTTTCGTTGGTGGCGTGTTCAGCGGATGGTACGTCAGAGGAAGAACCGGCGCTTACTGCATTAGCATCAGATAAATCTGTTGGTCTGCTATCGGGAACGCCTACACTGTTAGGCTTCGAAAAACTTGATTCGCTCAGAGTAGCTCGATGTTTCCAA
Source organism: Ochlerotatus camptorhynchus (assembly GCF_037179485.1). Lineage (NCBI taxonomy): Eukaryota > Metazoa > Arthropoda > Insecta > Diptera > Culicidae > Ochlerotatus > Ochlerotatus camptorhynchus. The sequence continues at coordinate 27,014 of NW_027040741.1, forward strand.
AGAATCCTCCGGTTGCTTTGAAACGTTGACGTCGTGGTCTTCACTGCACAGCCACTCTTCCAAGACTACTTCTACCGTTGTGAATTCAATCCCTGTAATAGGTACATAGCATATTTGATGATGAGAACTGCGTATTTGAAAATGAAAATCATATTAATTAATACTAACGATTAACTTCCGCCAGTCGGCAATGCGTTCGAATAACGCGTCTCAGCCACAAAGCTAACCGGATTCTTATACATAGGTCGTCGATGAGTTCGTTTTGAGTTTGTTGGTGGTGTAGTTTAATTCTACAACCAAAAGTACATGTATTTATGAGCATACAAAATAAATCAATTACTAATTACCTGTGAACAGTTCAAGTAACTCAACCGACAGGTTCAATTTCTGCAAAACTATGTGCGAAAACGAACTTTTATCTTGCATTGGTGCCTTTTTTGTTTTATGCTGATCTCGTGTTTTATTTATGTTTTGTTTTTGATTTTTATGCGCATATTGTTTTGTTTTCTATATCAGTGCACTTCAAATTCAATCAATGCATAATGTTACTTAAAAGAACCACACATGATTTTTATAAGTCACACATAAAATGTAAATTTTCTTCTATGCTTACAATCTATGTGTTTTGCGCACATGAAAAATATCAGTCAATTAATTTGAGTGTAGATATGTTTGCATGATGATTGCGCTTGCATGTATGCTTTTGTAAAGTATCCGGGAAATATCAGCAGGCGTTTTGATTTTTTTTATAGTAACTCCTTACTTGGAAACGGGCAAAAACTCACCAGAAGGATACTTTTTCATGGTATACAGTGTGCTAATAAAATAATCAATACATTATCTCAACATTCAGTGGAAAAACATTCATTAATTTAGGCTTCATACAGAAAATCTATAATTCATATTCAATTTCCAATGCAAACGCTGATTGAAACAAACGTTATGACGTAACTACGAGCGTGTTTGAGCGAACGAAAGAAGCAAATTGTGCGAAGCCGACTGAAAGCCGAGTGAAAAACGAACTGCACCAATACGTACAGGCCATCAATTCCACACCTTGTATAGACCAGGTTGGAAGTCACTGGCAAGAAAATGTAACTGAAAAAATTCGCTTCAATTACCAATGACGAAAACATAGTTAATTTTTTGTACTTACGCTACACATCCGATGACATCTTGTAATTGAAAGCTATCTGGAAGGCCACAGAATGCTAGCCAAATCTGTCTGATGGTATCCTTTTTCGGGAAACGGAAGAAACCCACGAAATCTACTTGACATCGCGTGCTATTGCCGCAATTTCAGTGAGCGCAATTCATTTTTACACAGCACTTTTATTTAACAGCTTCTATGCACGAACAAATTGCTTGAACAAATTCAAGTGATGCCAGATTTATTTTTCAAATTAATGTCATTTATCAGGGCCACCAGATTGTATGATTTTACATTGTCGGGTCTATATACAGTGTCTATAACGTTTTCCAGTCTATATACAGTGTCTATACTGTTTACATATTTGTGGAGGATTATAAATGTGTTTTTAAAATTCAATAAAAATAATTTAAAGTTTTTCCAGGGATGGAAATTAACAATTGAATTCATTTAGGGATCGTCCATTAATTATGTCACACTTTTAGGGGGAGGTGTGTTGAGAAAACGTGACATAATTAATGGACCATCATATAAAGAAATTAATCATGTTTGCATATGTTCCATTTGTCCTACAAAATATGCAACGTCCAACAGTTAGCAAACTCCCCCCTCCCTTGTCACAAGTTGTCACAAATTGTGGATATCCCCCTCCCCCTTAAAATGCTACGTCATTTATGTATGGTCCCTTAATTGACATTTCGTTATATGTGTGGTCGTGAGATGATCTATTTGGCTTTTATTTTTATTGTAAAAGCATCGTGATTTATGTTAGCTGGATCAAGCGGAAAGAAAATTCTGTTTCTTTCATCCTCATCAGTTCTTACGCGAGAAGTGAAAGTGACGTCAACAATGTGTTTACATATTATTGATAAGAAGTGAAAAAGAAGCGCGATTTCACATAGACGAGTGCACGGGTGAACTTTTGTTCATCTACTGAAAAAAATTGACACAACAGCGGGGCCCTGTTTACTAAAAATGAACACATGAATAATGCTCGCGTAACATTTGAAAAGGGCCTATCAACTTTTGTAAACAATTTGCTATGTCCTTTTCACGAGAACCGAAGTACGCCCACGCAAACCAAGAGCACTATCGGGAAGGTGAGAATTTACCCAACCTGATGGTGTTGTTAGTTTGCGTGGACGTATTTGGTTCTCGCGAAAAGGGCTTAACATGTTTTGTGTACGAAAGTTGATAGGCCCGTTGCAAATGTTACGCGAGTATTATTCATGTGTTCAATTTTAGTAAACAGGGCCCCGCTGTTGTGTTACTTTTTGTGGAGTGAGTGAACTCAAATCCATCCGTGCACTCGTCTATGCCGAACCTTTGTAGATCGAGGTTCATCTTCGATAGAACCTAAAAGGAAGAGGAGACAATAGGGGGACTTTTATGAACCGAATTTCTGTCAAATGTGAACCAGCGCCTGATTGATCGGGCGATAGAAACGCGAAAATTTTTTAAAACAGGGAATCTATTTTCTTATATTTGGACAGTCGAGTGCGTCACCCATAATGAAATAGGTTTTTGCACGGTCGTTTCCGCGAGAGAAGAAGAACCCGTCACAGACAAAAAGAAGTCAGTTGTCTCCTCTTTATCTTAGGATAGAACGAAGTTGCATCCATTTATAATCCAGTAGACTGACATTGCATGCACGTAGCTGGAATGTTTTCATGTTAAAATGGTGAGATTAAACAATTTTCAGTCGTGCCTTATCAGTATCCAAATATTGTGTGTGGCAGGATAATTTCTCAAAAAGGTATTATGTATACCATCTGTTTTCTGTTTATGGTTGCACGACGGCGCGCTTCGACGGTCACCAAATAAGAATTTAACATAAGCGCGACAATATTGTCGCGCTTATGTTAAATTCTCATTTGGTGACGGTCGAAGCGCGCCGCTCATAAGCGCGATGCATAAGGATTATACACAGGTGCGTAACTTAGATAGTATTTTATGGCAGCGGCTTGAGGAGCGAATCCTGGATAAATAGCCGCCATGTCTTTAACTAATGGGCGCAGTCGTACGGCCATAAACAGAAAACAGATGGTATAACTCCATTTTGAGAAATTATCCTGCCACTCACAATAATAAGAATATCTAAGCGTATATATGTTGACAGTGAAATATAGACTACAGCTTAATTATTACATAAGATACGGCATAAAATGTTATTGAAACCTTTATATTTGACCGAGGTTTGGGTCATATACCGTAGCAGCTAAGTTCCGAAATCTAAATTTATAAAAATGAATATCTGTCTGGCTGTCTGACCCTTATACACTCGGAAGCAGGGTTGCTTCCACTCACTTGCTATAAACAAATGTTTTTCGGAATTATGAAATCATGAAATAGTATAATGCTAATTAGTACTTGTAAGTTACAAGAAGAGGTCATGAAGTATATGTTAGACACATAAAATCTGGCAATATTGCTTTCAGTGCGTCACAATCAGCAATTTTACGACTCGTGAGCGCTCACTCTGAGTCAACGCTCACGAACATAAAATCGCTGATTGTGACGCTCTGAAAGCGGAATTGACAGGTTTTATGAGTCAAACACATACTTTACACCCTCTTCTTGTTACTTACAAGTACAACATATCATTATAACATCTAATGATTGCATTATTCCGAAAATTATTTTTTTATAGCAAGTGAGTGGAAGCAACCCTGCTCGGAAGCTACTGAACCGATTGGCGTGAAAATATGGGCCCATGCATTAATTATGTCACGCTAAATCGAGGAGAAATTTACCCCCGCCCCCCTATCGTGACGTTTTTCCTATACCTAATGCATTGCTTGTCACAAAATATTAGACCCCCTAACAACCCCCCCTAGAGCGTGACATAATATATGCATCAACTCTATGTATGCAGGGATTTTTGGGGCAGGGAAAGGTTCTTATGATGGCTCGAGATCCCTCCCCCCTCTGTAAGTGGGGATCCCATACAAATGACTCCGCATAACTCGAGAAATAATCAAGCAAATGGAACCAAATTTGGAGGAATAGTAAAAATACGCCAGATTTTGCCAGCTGATTATGTATCAATCAACTCCGCAGCCCCGGTATTACAAAATATTGCTCATTACGAGGATATAAATACATGCTGATTAATATTGATGTCTAGGTACAAAAAAATTCACAACAAAACAAATCACAAAATACAATCCAAAAAATAGTTTTGGGAATTATGATGCAAATAATAGAAAATATTTTTTTTGTAACCTACAAGAAGAGGTTGCAAAGTATGTATTTGACACACAAAACCTGTCAATTTCGCTTCCCGATAGTCGCAATCAGCAATTACTCACTAGCTCACTCACTCACTCAGCGATCAGCAAATCGCTGCTTGCGGCTCGTAGAAAGCAAAATTGACTGGTTTTATGAATCAAACACATACTTCGCAACGTTCTTTTTGTATTTTACTAGTATAACATATATACAAGGAATTATTAGAAATGAGCTCAACTTTTTGGTTCAGCTCTTGTACTATCATCGGTCCCAAGCTAATCGATGCACCCCTCGAAACATAGGAAATTCCATGAAACGCTCATTGTATCTGTCAAACATTCATAGCGAATCAAAACAAACATAGTGTAGTACTAGAATTTCTACTAGAATTGGGAACGTTAATTGATTTGCTTGGGACCAATAGTCAAGTAGTGAGTCAATTTAAAATCGTTAGTTTCCACCGGTTGGTTGTACTGCTCTAAGCTAGTATCCCAGATTTTACTTTCTGAGGTACTAGATTAAATAAGTACAACAGTACTGCTTTGTATGTCAAATTTCTCACAAATGATTAATGTGGGATCAGGAAAACCTAAAACTTATAACGTCAGCCTACACGTAAACTTGAAAGTGTCCATTAATCTTTTTACCTATTTAAGCCATTATTGAGTAACTGTTACCCATTAAATATCAATCATGGGTAACAGTAAAGCATAAAATGGGTAAAAATTCCCCAATAATTAGCTAAAACTACTTTTCTTCTGAATTGGGGGAAACTTTACTCATTAATGGGTACTTTCAAGTTATCGTGTAGAAGAAGATCACCATTGTTGAACTTTTTTGCTTTCATGTATTTTTTACACCCTCTCAAACAAAACGCCCAATTAGAAACTCTCTGTCATCCCTTACCACAGTTAGGTGATGCTCATTTAACAACTTTGCATGTCATGCTTGAACAACTTCCGAGTATATTTTTATCATCCCCTTCTTGCGTTCGCAGTTAATGAAGCCTTTGATGGCAATTTTGTTTAAAAAAAAACAAACTTTCCATGCGCTGATTAGTTTTCAGCTCGTCTATTTTTTTCTCTTCCTTCTGTACCCGCCATATAATTAGAATAAAATTTCATTTTTATACGTTGTCTCCTCTTAATGACACATTCAAACCCCTTTCGAATGGTAAACAAGAACTCTCTCAGCATAGCATCCGTGCTTCAGAACCTTTTTGGCATTAGCGGCGAGACGGTTCAGGCGTTTGTTGAAATTTTCTCATTGCATCTTTTCTAATGATAAAAAAAAAACTCGAAAATAAGAAGCAGCTCGTATATGCGCTATTAAGTATGTTTATGAGCAATTTTCGTTCCACGCTTGGAAATCCCTCTGGCCTTTCCAACCCGACGACCCGACGACGCATTCCTTTGGATTCCTTCGGTTGCAGTTCGAAAAGTTCACTTGTAGTTCTGAGTCTCGTCTCCTGCTAACAAGTATAGATTTCAGTTGTTTTTTGCAAAGGGAGGATTTTTTTTACTCCCAGCGAAAGCTCTCTTCTCGATGGGCTGCCAACATCGTTCGCATTTATTCTACAAATAGGGTAGACTAGTACGTATTAGTCATGGCTATACCCAGAAAGCACCGATAGAATCATAAATTACATAGGATTAAGTCAACAACAAAATTAGTTCATTGCATTATAAACCAAGTTTCAAGATTAAAACTTTGATGCTATAAAATTGCAATACTATTTAAGCTGAATTTGTTGTGATAAAATAAATCGTATATGACGTGAAATCAAATAGTTTATGAAGTAAGTGAATTGAGGGTAGGCGTCAGTTGCAGTTGGGCGTAGTAGCCAAATAGTACATCTACCCTACGCTATCGTGACGAGAGCTCTGGCGTGGCACACGAGTCGAAGTAAACTTTTGGGTTTTTAGTTGTAAAAGTTTAATTAACAAAAAACTGCAGGATGTGCTCACGCGTGTTGGAGAAGGACAAACACTTTCCTGCTCGGTTCGTATGTGTATGTTTGGAGAACGCTCTTGTTGGCCCAGGGTATTTTTGATAATTAAAAATGTTCACAATCTGGGTTCGCTTTTCGATGTTAGTAAAAACCAATCCTCTGGCACGATCATAAGTTCTTGAAGCCATCGTTGGTAATAGTGGTGGTGTTGTTGTTGTCAACATGAGTTTACGCTACCTTTCTACGCTAGCATCGTCATTGTTTACCTATCCATTTCACACATCCAAATATGACCAATCTTAAGACATCGCAATGCTCACAAAACAAATTTATCATACATCAAAAGTATGGTTGAATTTATTACATTCTCTGCATATGTGACACACAATAAATTTAATCGCAATGGACTGCAGCGTACAAGCTAGTGAATGTATATTTTTGTATGAAACCTTCACGAGATGATTTTCTAGACACAATGCATTTGGGGAAACAAGTTTTGTTAAAAAAAAATAAGTTAATGTAAAGACTACAAAATTATTCAAAATATTTCGGTGACAACATTAAAAAATCTGTTCATGTCGCGAAACATTCCGAATACTGCATACTTTTCATGTAAATCTGTAATCGAATCTTACATTATCCGGTTGGGTGTAGAGCATTCATCTTTGCTTGTAGGTTTTTGAAGGCCCGTGAATATGACACTCTTTATTCTTGAATTTCCGCCATACGATGGTCAAAATTCGCATTCAAATCCTGGCAATCATCACGAAAACACCACGGTTTAGACATCAAATAATCGTATAATTGAACCAAAGAACAAAAAAAAATCAGCTTCAAGCATAATGTTTATGGATGATATTTGTGCCACTGGAGTGGTAAAACACTCCGTTTAGTGCATTTGAGCACGAAACACTAATTAAAGTGTTCAACATAGTCGTTGACAGAAATTGCGAGCATTCTTCCATAACTGGATGTCTTGAATGATTTCATACTAATTATAGCATGGGTGTCAAATTTAAAATCACTCGAGTGTCCCTGAACATATAGTCGATATTCAAAAGTATGCATGTTGGAAATGTATGAACTATCAAAAAAGTATAATTAGATATCAGAATCTACTATTAAAAAATAAACAAAAAAATTACCTCTGCTTTACGAGCTCAGAAAACCATCACTTTTGGTTGATTATTATTCAACTAGAAACGCAAGCAACTTTGTAGCATAAATTTATCCAAGCCACATCCTGCAATCACCGGCAGGCAGGCAGGAAGGCGCGAGATTTCCATCTTGCAGTAAAGCCCAGCCCGCATCATCGCAAACGTGACTTTTGAATAATCAAAACAACCCGCGCAACTATCCAAGTGTCATAAAAGTAGCAGCTAGTTCAGTTGGATGGCGAAAGAAAAGTGGGCTGTCGGTGGAACAATAGATTGCGAATAAAACTTCCCGTTAATCAGCGGAGCGGAAGCGAACTACCAAGCCGGAAAGTTTCCACGCGTGTTTCGTTTTTTGAATGACTTTTTCTCACCCGCCTACCGCCGCCGCCGCCGCCGCCCGTCATGTCATTCTAGGAGAAGCCCGGTTGCCTGTTTCACACATCATAAAGCCGTTTTTGTGCGCTTTTTACCAGTAGAATTAGCTGTTCCTGTCTATTGTAGGGCAAAGAAAGGAAGCAGAACTGGTGTTTGTTTTTACAGCCGAAATTTCTTCAGAAACAAACCAACAATTGTTTCCTGCGGGAAGTTCTCCGGGCCGTATAATAGCTATGGCCTATGGCTGCTGTTTGTTTGCATGTTTTCTTTGTAGGAGGAAATGGTGTATAAAATGAGCCGCGCCTTCGTGATATTTGATATCCTTGGTATGATATTCAAATACATTTTTTTTCACCATCAAATATCAATTTGAAATTGGTTTAAGAAGCAACTTCTTTTTTTTTATCAATTTAAAAGAAATCAATGGAGGCTTGAAAAGTAGCAAACGGTGATTACGCTTCCGCCTATCGCTGATCCCACAAATCTCTGCTCGTGTGACGTGTGGCATAAGCACAGTTTGTTACCTTTTACCCCTTCTAACTGCTGTTCAAATACAGACCTACTGTTGATTCAAAGTTGCAAATTGAGCATAATTTGCTGGAATTCGTACCGGCATCTGTTGTTTCCTACTTTACTTCACTGGATCTGCTTCTTCACGACGCATCTAGCTGAATATGACTTTCGGATTATCCCATATGATGCATTCAAGCTGTGCTACACCGTTCGCTGCTGAAAATGTTTTCGCTATGTCTGACTAAACTTCGCCGACACCAAAGAACAGAAGGGGAAGTGCAAACAAATCGGTGAATCAAAAAGTGGTTCGATTTTCTGCTTAACAAGCAATGTGTTGTGGTAGCATTCCACACGGGCTTTCTATGTGCACTCACACTATCATAGCATGCTGCCTATCTTAACCGCTAGGTGCGCTAGTGTTAGCAAATGACAAGTGGATCCATTTTCTGATCCGAAGTTCCACTTCTGTGCCAACACTCTGATAGCTTGTCAACCAGTTCTTGCTGCAGAATTGGGTTTGATATAGTCTCCAAATGCTCTTAGATGCTCGCAGAAATTTTAAACTTCAAGTCCAAAACTCACAAGCGTTCCCAAACTATCCGCCTTGTTGATATCATGTTATTGTCGATTTGTTCTGGCCGTCCATACCTCGGTCCATACAACTGCTGCAGTGTTGACAAAATCTGAAGCACTGTTGACGTTTTTTTAATCTAGTTCGTTCATTTATAAGGCTCAATCGCGTTAGCTTTACGGAGCCGATAATTCATTGTTCTTTATTTGTAACAAAATGTACTTAATTCTATGTCTAGTAGGAGTTGGGCCGAATACTCGCGGCTTACTCGAGGTTAGAGGGGTCCATTTTCGAAGGATAGGAGAAGAGGATGAGCTTGGGGGATGTTGACGGTTGGCGCACGAAGAAGCTTATTGTAACCTTGGCAGTAGGGACGTTATTACCTCTAAATAGACCAAAAAATGATTTAATCCGCGTACTCCAAGACAAACGCAGTTGCTCTTTTCGGTACCCATATTCACACAAAGAGCAACTGGGCGTATACTAAAAGAGTAACTTGCAATTTGTCTTCTTCTTTGCACTTTGAGGAGTAAAACGGAACGTTGAACTTCGTAATCAAAGAATGGAAATGTGACCAGAGGTAAAATTATTTCTGGGTTCTGGGACATTCTGGAATTCAGGTAGGCAGATAGATAGTGAATTGCAATTAATTATGACAGATCCAGAATGGGCGTTTTGAAAAAAAAAAATCGATTTTTCCGAATCGCTTAGAATCGATTCGGAAACATCGATATTTTTTGAAGTAGGACTACGTCTTTGATTTCTATATGGGGGTACACTTTGTGAATACCGAAAATGGAACATGTAACAAATGAAGAAAGATTTTGAACGTTAGTAACTAAGCTGCCCCTGGTCCAATTTCAATAATTTTATCACCAATCGATCAGAAATATGACTACGCATCGATAACAATGCTTCCGAATGTTGATTCTCAACAAGAAACTATTGAAAAATTGGTAAATGTCAAGCATTGTCCAAAAGCGTCGAATTAACTAACAAATCCACCAATTACCTACATGCATATGCTGCTTCCCCAGCACAGTCGTCAGAGAGTAGTAAGTAGACGAAACAAGTCGAAGTTGCATTCGCCTCCGAACCTCGGGCGCGTGCGAATAGGGAGGATGGAATTGCGTAATTTTTGCACACTCATCGCCATATTCAAAACCAAACGCAAATTCTTTGAGATAACCACCATCCGTCGTCTGGCTCGCCGTGGCGGTGTCTGATGTATCTCCGGTCTGATTTACGAGGTGTGCTGAAGGTGTTCCTGAAAAATGAGATCTGTGATGCTGTCACATACACTAAACACGCCAAGCGTAAGCGGCCATGGATGTCATCTACGTTTTGAAGTGACAGAGACGCACTCTGTTTTGGAGGTTAAATCATCACCAACTTTGGCAACAAAACGGCTCTTTTCAGGGCCACCAAGCTTATTACAGTAAAGAATAGGAATAGAATTCATCTGCCTGTTCGTCCATATTCAGAACCAAAGACCACACAAAATGCTCATGTAATCAAACTAGAAGCAGAGGTACAAATTATTTTGATCAACTTTGAATCGCCACGGCCGGATATTTTCGATGGAAGAAGCAACAATCTAGCATCTAATTTGACGAAGACGGCAGGAAACAACATTTGTGAAGCCGAGTTATTTACGAAAGAGAGTGTCGATGAAGAGAATCGATCAATGTAGATAGGACCTATTGAAAAGTGACGCGAGATTTGTTTTCCGTACTGAACTCCAATGCTACCGACGCCAGGGAGGCAGCTCCCACACCTGAACCCTACCAATCAACCCATCAACTCAACCGGGGACCAACGGCTTTACTTCCCGAAGGTAGGCGTGATCAGTGATGTTATGCCTTAGAACATGCTGGTGGCGCCGACTGAGATTGGACCCAGACCTGCTGGGGTGAGAGGTAATCACGCTAACCACCGGCGCCGATATCTTTCAAGGTGATATCACGGCGAATGAGATCGACCCAAATTTGAGTTTAGTTATCTCAGAAATAAGAAATAAAGTGCAAGAACTCAGCGATGAGTAAATTTGCCTCATGTTTTCCCAAGTTTTTCCAGGATTTTCCAGGGAAATATTCCCGAATTTGAGAAAAGTAAAGATTGGATTCACTCAGTCTATTGGTACTACACCGAGACTGAATAAAATATTCGTCAGTTTCCTCATTTTCTGGCAGATTTTTTAGGGTTTCCACTTATAGAGATGAACTAGCCAACGGCTAAAAATCTCTCTAATTAAGCTTAAAAAAAGGAAACCATGAGACAAATTTACTCATCGCTGAGTTCCTGCACTTTTGGCGATTATGAGTGAACTAAACTCAAATTTGGGTCGTTCTCATTCGCCGTGTACGCAAAAGGAAAAGAGCCAGTGTCGCTACTTGATAGCAAACTACTCATAATGGGAGGAGTCTTTGTAGCTTTTATACCACTTGGTTGCACACAGGCATGGAAAATCATTTGCATTCATCTCGTGCATTCATTTACATTCATTTGCCTCTTACTTTTTTCTTTAACAGCATTCCGCAAAATGATGTATAGAACTTTTGTAGGTTTTGTTATAAGCTACAACTTTTATTGACAAGTTAAATCCGTATCTCATATGCATGACGAAGCAGAGCGAACAGAAGCCACTACTGTTTTTCAGTGAATGTATTTTACATTCACTGAAAAACAGTAACAAGTTCTGCCCGCTCTAGTTCGTGATGCATAAGAAATACAGATTTGAGTTATGACCATAATTTGTAGTTAATAACAAAATCTACAAAAGCTCTATACATCATTTTGTGGAATGCTGTTGATGAAAAAAGTTAGTTCATCTCTCAGGTCATCCTCTGCTTGATCGTCAAGCAGTTCAGTTCGGTGTTAGGTCGCTCTCTCGAGTTGTTTGAAAAGTTCATTGCGATAGTGTTCGCGCTCTCTCTTTCGCGGTTTGTCGGGAGTGTGTGTGTGTTCCTCGTAATGGGGAAGCATCGGTCGCGAAGCCCGGCGAAGGTCCAGGACCCCGGTGAAGGAAGCTCTGGTGTGCCTACCTCGAACAGGTTCGTTGTTCTTCCCGTGGATGGGAATATCCAGCCAGCTGTGTTGGAAAAATGCAGCAAGAAGAGGAAGAAGAATCGAGGCCAGTCCGATGGCACGATTGGTCGAGACGATGCCTCTGCGACGAACGGAGATTTCGGTGACGCTGCCGATAAAGAAAATGCTGCCGACATGAGCGCGGTAAGAGTGAAGCTACCTCCGCTGGTAGTGAAAAATGCCCATCTATACGAGCTCATCGCGGATCTGGCATCGCTGGGCGTCAAAGCAGAATTCAAATTGGGCAGAGTCGGCACCAAGGTGGTGCTCCGTACCAAAGCGGAGTATGATTTGGTCATCGCCCACCTGAGGACTTCCAAGGTGGAATTCTTCACCCACGACATCCCCGGTGAAAAACCGTTCAAGGTCGTAATCAGGGGCCTACCAAATTTCAACCCGAAGTTTATCGAACATGAAATCAGGAACCGGTACAAGCTGGCCCCAAGTGCCGTGTATCGAATGATAAGAAGAGACAAGAATGTGAAGGCGTATCCGGATAGCCTTTTCCTGGTACACTTCCAGCAGGGAACGGTGACGCTTAACGCACTGAAAGCCATTCGGTCCATCAATTCCATCATCGTTCGCTGGGAGCCATACCGTGGCGGCCATCGCGATGTGACTCAGTACCAGCGGTGTGTGAACTTCGGACACGATACCCGCAACTGCAACATTAAGCCACGCTGCGGAAATTGCGCTCAAGACCATGCCACCTCTGAATGTGCTGCGGATGAAGCTGTGGCGTCCAAATGCACCAACTGTGGTGGTGCTCACCAAGGATCCAACAAGCAGTGCCCTAAACGCGAGGATTTCAAGCGCATCCGAAATCAAGCGTCCACCAAAAATCAACCAGCCCGAAGGAAGGATAAGGCCTCGGCTTTCAGGACGGAGGATTTTCCGCCTCTTCATGGACAAGCGAATCCCAGGGAGAGATCCGCGCCCCCTCAAGAAACGTCTGGATCTTCTGCTGGACAAAGCTCTCCATCCCCCCCCCTGGATTCTGGAGGCAACCAATAGCTTAAACAAAAAATCCCTAAGCAAACGAACTTATGAAGATTTTTAATCAACATGACCGGTGCTCTACGTAAGTGCCGCAAAAAGCTCGAACAGATCCAAGTGCTCGGTAAGTTCATCATCCAATATGGTGTCTAAACCGCTAACCATCGCTACTTGGAACGCTTGCTCTGTAAGAGCAAAACAGATTGAGCTTGCCGACTTCCTCCGCAAGCATAGCATCGATGTGGTTCTTCTAACCGGGACCCACCTAAAGTTCGGTGACAGCTTCTGGTTGCCTGACCACATCCTTGCGATTTATTTATATTGTTCAGAATCACGAGATGAAAGTGTATTTTATATGGTATTTATATTTTGGGGTAAAGTGGCCATATCCTGGTTCACCGGATAATTTCGATTAATCGATAAAGTGGCCACATAATAAAAATTATCCAATCATATCGATACTTGAGCTGTCAGGACGGGCTTCAACATTTCTGAAATTTTGTTCGCTGGTACATCAACTATTCAAAACAAATCAGTGTGGTTTAACGCTTGATTGGCTGAGTTGTCAGTTGTACATTTTTTGAAAAATGCTGTTTATTTGATTGCCCTTTTCAAAGTGTTATTTCTTGAAGTATAGTAAATCATATTAACTGAAATATTGTAGTTGTATTGTATTTCTAGTCAAAATATTGATCGTAAAAAAGCTTTAGATTTGACTTAAGGGGGAGTACACTTTAATTTTTCAAAAAAATGCATTTTTTTTGGCTTTAAATGTTCCTTGGGATGTACACTTTAATTTAGAAAAGACTCCAAGTCCGCCAGAATACTCCTTACCGCTTTACGAAGCGATTTCCTAAAACATGTACCGGCGCGCTGAGAGAGCAAATGTTATCTCTAAACGCGTTTATCTCGAAACGGGGTTTTTCAAACTGGCGTGGGAAAAAACTCTAACCAGTTATCATCAAATTTGTATATCGCCTAGGTTTTCTTGTTCAGAATTAAATTCTGCTTAGAAATACGTATCCAAATTTTCGATTTGGTCAAAAATGGATTTTTAATCCACGATTTTGTAAGCATTTTTAGGGTTTGTTTTGACTACAAATGAGAAATAGATTAGTTTATTCGGTCCATTGCGCTTCAATAAATATTAGTTTAAAGATTGAAAGTCAAATAAGAAGCGTTTAATTAAAACTGCTCAATCCATACAAACTTAGCCAATCAAACACAAAACCATACCAAAATATATTGAATAGTTGAGCCAGGGTTTCAGAAATGTTAATGCCTATCCAAAAAAGTTATAGCTTATTGAACTTTTTTGAAGAGTTAAAAAATCATGAGGTGATACACTTTTGTCCGGTACTGTACATATCAGTATTTACATTTCCATGTATAATATATAAAGTGAAAAAAAGCATCCCTGCGCTTTGGTCAGATAGCGTATAGGGCGACGTTGTGCCAATTTGGTCGTGGCACATTCCGAGTATGAGAGAATGATTGCAGTTTTGTCAAATGTGCCTGAGTAAAATACAAGTACTTTCGATGATTACCCGTAGTTGTTACAGTGAAGATATACACCCATATTCTCGTTTATGTCTGGAAGTGTTTGCCATACAGAAACATTTTTATTTGATTTTGTGTGGTGGATGGGTTTCGGGCGTGGACGGGCATATGGGTGATATTATTAAGTTTACGTTAGGAGAACGTTGGAAAATTTAGAAATGTATCGCTTCAGTTTGAGTAGCACTTCACTTCGCAACCGATGAACCATTCTGACGGCCCACATTACCGTGCAGGCGTCGTATGTTGGCAGGGTCCAATATTGCACAGTTTGATTTTTATAAAGTACCATCAGATAAAACTGTATTTTTTAGCTTTATCTCTATACATTCTTAGGAGTTTCTTAGCAGATTATCATGCTGGTGTACGCTGATTCAAAGAATAAATGGTATTAACATTGAGCTGTCCATAGTTGGGCATTTCATTCAAACTCACATCATCAAACTGGAACGTATCCAGTATCGTTGTCTTCGTATCGCGTTAGGATGCATGCACTCGACTAATACGATGAGGCTTGAAGTGGTGGCAGGTATGTTGCCACTCTCTGATCGATTTTCGGAAATGTCCCTCAGGCTCCTCACCCGTTGTGAAGTTATGAACCCACTGGTAATCGAAAACTTTGAGAAGCTTCTTGAGCTCGTTTTATGTTTTATGCTCGCAAACTCGTTTTGAGTACATAACACAGGATGTCAGCCCTTCACAGCGTAATCCTCATCGTGTATGCTTCTCCGACTTCGGAAATTCAGTTAGTTTTGATTTATCTATGACGCAAAAGATTCGCGGAATCCCAGAATTGTTCCGTCAATTTTCGCTGCAAAGCTTGGCCAAGTTGTTTCAGCGAGATCGTGCTGCACAGATGTATCACTTATAGAGGCGTCCGCTGGTTTTGGTACTTACAACGAATTTTATTGGGCCTCTCAAATGTTTTTTTTTTTATATAATGCGTTTATTTTTCCAGGCTCATTTGCTGTAGCTTTGCGGAGCCGAATCTCAAATGCTTCATGTTCCTTGTTCCGTATATGTTGCTGAACTGGCGGCAATACATTATACGCTAGAAACTATCGCCTCACTTGAACCAGATCACTATTTTTTTTACGAATAGTCTCAGTTCTGTCAAGGCTATTCGCTTCATGAGGCCGGTAAAGCACTCCTCGTATTTTCTCATGAAAAAACGAGAGCTTCTAAGTGCTTTATCTTTAAGATCATTTGTCATCACCTTTGCATGGGTCCCATCTCATTGCTCGATTCCGGGCAATGAGAAAACGAACTCACTTGCTAAGGTGGGTGCACTGGTGACGAGGCACAATAGCAATAACAATAAAGTGCAACAAAAACATCTGCAAAAAAATAAATAATGCATTCCTGATCGATTGAGACATTTTGCAAGAAACTGCATCAATCCTTTATTATGAAAACAAGGATCGCGTCAGTCTCGAATAAAATACTTATTCTATGGTGAATACTAATGCTCTCGTTGTTCTGATTATGGCACACACACAATAACTACGGGTTTCTAGGAGAGTTTACAGTGCCGATCGATATAATAACAGATATAACTGTGTTCTCTGAAGCTTTCTCCACAGAACCTCAAATGTATAACGATGTAAAATACCAATTTTGTTTAAAGCACATGCCAGAAGGGAAATGCTGGGGATTATTTAAATTAAAAAAGGTTTTATATAATTAGAATTAGAACCAGATTATTAGGAAAAAATCGTGGTTTTGCAGGACTGTTTACATGTTATGACAACTTTTTATCGGGAGACCGGGATTGTAAGTACTGAATTATATATCTCATAAGAAACATATACAGATAATATATGAAATTCACGCTTACATTTAATGTACATATCATTTGATTTGCGTGATTTCTTTTGTACAAAACATTTTTTTTTTCATTTGATGAATTGACTGGAAATATTTGCTTTATAAAACTAGCTACGATTGATTTTACACAATCGATTGAAAAGTCTTCCAGCGATCATATTACCAAATCTCCTCGTGCATTGATTCCATAAAGATTCGGTTCATCTGTTTGAGATTTTTACATTCCCCGGTTGGCTGCCCAAGTTGGTTTTATGTTTTATGGTTTATGGTTTTATGTAACAATTTTGGTTTTATGAGGGTTCTGTTGACCATGATTTAGACTTGTAGAATGCTTTAAAACCATGATAAAACTAGCAATGTTACTTGGGTGTACAGAGGACGTAAGAAATGTGTGCTTGTTTTTTTTTTATTTTGCCATTTGTTGTGGGTGTTAAATTATTTTACAAATTCGTACAATGAAGGGTTGAATCATCCCGTAAAAATGCTGACGTAATTATTACAAGTCGCATCGTCGCGTCGCATAAGTAACACATAGAGCCTTTTTTTACTCGGCATAACATTCATTCTTCACAAAACTATTGCGAGACCAGATGTTATCATTTCTAAGTGGTTCATGCTTTGGTTAGCCAAAAACATGTGCTGAATATGTTGGCTGCCATTTTCCGCTTTTTTCCATTGATTCTGGTTTTACCATGTGTAATAGAGAGTCAGTATGTTACACAGAAGATATTATATCCTGTGAAAAAAGTGGACGGAAGACCCTGTCCTTTGTATGGTGATGAACTCAACGGTCTGACCACCGCATTCGACCAACCCGGTAGGGAAGCAACCTTTGATTATCCATCCAAGGGTGAAGAACGGAGATAAAAGAGGTAAAGGTTGCTTGCCATGAAAGTGTGTACAAGCTCATCAATTTCTACTTTGTTGTCGATCAAAGCAACTTTTACTCGTACCGTCTTGGAACACACTTCGTGTGTAACTGTGACCGTTTGGATTTTCACTTCGAACATCGGGGACCCCACAGGTGCTACACAACAAGGCTAAATGTGTGCCCTTATCGTTGTGTGTGCATTATATATTAATGCAGGATCTTTTTTTTATCATACGTAATCATAGACTTTAGTAAGAAAAGATGGCTTCGTCTCAAGATTGTGTTTTTTTTTTGCCATGTGTAAGACGCTATATTTATCATGTTTTGGATGAAGCCAAAGGTGAGCTAGAAGGATGGCAGGATTTGAGACATACTTGAGCGGATTATCTAGCAAGCAGATGACCGAACCAGAGTATGGGTGTATGCTTTTCATGTCCTCTAGACTCTAGAGATTTATCTATATGATTTTTTCCTCGTCTGTTAAGCTCAACAACACTACTCATATGCTCACTTGATATGGCAGACATTGCTAGATTTGTGCTTAAATGAGGACTATCTCATGTAGATAAATACACTCATCACACTAGTTTATTTGACTCACTGGAAAGATGTTAACCGAAATTTGTGGCCTGACACTTCGAATATTCAGTAGAGCAAATGTGTGAATTTCTAGTACGACTTCAGTGTGATGTGTTTCAAGCTCAATTTGTTTATGCTTACGACTGCCAGGCTTCCTATTTTCTTATACTTTTTCAGCCTTACTACGCTCTTTCTGAAACTTATGCTTACTCTTTACCGATTGTATGATAAATCTAAAGAAGGCCTTGTGCTGTGCAGCCTAGCCAGTAAATACGTGCAGTTTAGCTTGCGAATTATACTCATTGTAGTTGTATTATTCAACAAATTTAAGTTGCCCGACGAACACATTCAAAATCGTTCCCAATAGAGCACGTGCGTTTTCACATCCTATTACCCTTGATGTAAGGAAAATTCCTCACCTATCTTCTAGAATCCAGACAGACTACCTGTGTGGATCCTTTTTCGAGGGCCCGGTTTCTCTACAAAGTTGCAAAGTGGGAATAGACTTGTTAGCGATATGAATATTACTTAATGCGAGCAGCAAGCATGAATAATTTATTAAGCCCTAATGAAAGAAAATTGCATGTACATACATTTAGCTCATTTCCTCTGGTTTTCTTATCCTTGCGTGCATATGTGTTTGTGTGTCTTCCGGTAAAGTAAAGATACTGCTCTGTGGAAGGTATTGCTCAAGGATCACATGCCAGCAATAACAACGTAACGAACGGTACCAATCCGGGATGGAAGCCAGCCAGCGGCATAATAGCACTCGAAAATGAAGCAGAATCGAACAGACATTAATTATAAACTTGTATCGACGGAAAGTGCTGGTGCGAAGCTGGAACGGTAGATAGTTAGAACATGATGCTCAACGCGTTCCCCAAGCGGAGATTTTTCCTTCTCCCTTCTGCTGTTACTTGAGGCACTGCGATGGAATTTACCACCGTTTGTCTGCTTCATCAACAGCTGAATCCACATCTCGATGGCATCGGTCGCCGTGAAGAGAAAAGTTACGAATTTCATCACCAATTTAACACCATTGATAAATAATTCAATGGAACATCGATCTTTTTGTCGAAGCCGGTCTTTCTCAGGCATACCATCCCTTTCTTTTCATTTGTCGTCGCATCCTGGTGTCAAATCCTGCACACCTACTGACCGAACTCATTAATATTTAGATTTATTCATCTTCCTTCAGACGATTGTTGCCCAGGGTTATAGAGTTATCCGTTTTCATGAATAAAAGATTTGCACATTTGAGATTCTTAGCACTCAACTTTCACAGCGTCTTTCTCGTTATCATCTAGGCCAATGCTGGAGACTTCGAAGTTAAAAACTAGTATGAAGATGTACTTCTTGTACTGCTCTCTCATCGAGTCAAATGAAACCGAATGTTTGAGGATGAAGTTTCTTTCAAAACCAATGAGCATATTACATGCTAGCCGGCGGTCAAATTGATTTGCAATTTGATCAATACTTGACTAACATTTGAAAGGGACGGAAGAGCCAAAACATATTTTTCCAAATATAGAGACAACAGTTCACGAACTACTCGATAAACACGAAAAAGTAAGAGGAAATATCATTTCAAATCGTCAAAAAACGTTTCCTTTTACATGGCGTATTTCAACTCTATGATGAACCAGAAATACGAATTATATTGCTTTAATATGCCAACCGAACTGATTCTGTAGTATCTAGTCACGCCCGATTAATTTAGAATGCATCCGATTGATATTTAACGTGTAAATAACGAACAAAAAGAAGACCAAAAAAAAATCTCCGGGCGTAATTCCCCTCTCATAAAATTTGCGAACGTAGAACCAAGGTGGAACAACAATCAAAAAATTCCGAGGGTGTTTTCCACGGCACATCACCAGTGTTGGCAGTATAATGTTTTCTTATCAATTTCACGACAAAAAACTTTTTATGGGGTTTTTAATAATGCATTAATGATGATAGATTATACTATTAACTGTATGTCAAGACAGTAAAATCATCAAGAAAATGGAAAGCAGGTTAATAGGATTAATGTTTAGGTCATCACAATTCGGAGGCGATTTTCTCGATATGGTGATTTTGGAAATCTGCCCTATTCGAATGTTAGTCTAGAATACTACTCGATAGTGATGTGTTTTCATTTACGTCTATTAAGAATACCACGTCCGAGGGGTGTTTAAATGTATTTTTTATTATGATAAATCAGCACCGTAGAATGGTGATGTTCATCGTTTTGTTATAACTACTTCGTTTCATTTGGCTGGAAATATGAAATCAAACGAAAAGAAAACATTTTAAAAATAAAATTGAATTTAACAATTGACTAAACCCATCATAGAGTTCAAGAAATAATCGCTGCATTTTATTAATATACATGCACGTGAAATCGTTACAAGATGCTATGGAGCTGCAAGACGACCTGGAGACAATTCAAAGGTGGTGTGACATGAATCGTATGCTCGTAAATCCCAGTAAATGTACTGTAGTCACATTTTCGAGAAAGACGACCCAGTTAAACTTCGGCTATTCCTTGAAGGGCACTCAATTGTACAGGGAAAACCAGGTTAATGATTAAGGAGTGATTCTTGACGAAAAACTCACGTTCAAGCCGCATTTGTCGTACGTACCTTGGCTTCATTTTTCGGGTAACAAAAACGTTCCAAGATGTATGCTGTCTGAAATCACTATATTGCTCCCTGGTACGAACGACATTTGAATATGCTTTTCCAGTCCAAACTATGCTACAATATGTATTCTAATATAGACCTTACTTAATAAATGTTCAATGTGTTTATTGTATACGGATCGTGGAAATTGTAGCAGAAACGTTTTATGAAACCAAGCATGTTGTTAGCTCTATTAATAATTGTGTTATAATGATCGGTGAAAGTAAGCTTAAAGGCTAAGATAACAATTAGATCACTGACTCTATCACACTTTTTTATGTTTTGGTTTCCTAAAGTAATTGATATACCGGTTATGTTTCGTTTTCTACTAAAGGTAATTAAGTTACATTTTTTAACATTCAATTGTAGCAGGCTTTTGTGACACCGAGTGTTGTTGCAGCAGTGGATTCTGTTTTCGGACCTCTTCGAGTCAAACTCGTTATTGTTGTTGTGAGTTAGCTTTAAGCTGAAATTCAATTTTATGTTTTACTTTTTTGTTGATAAATTTTACATTCTTAGGTTAACCTACAATTATTGTCCTCTACTTTAGTGAATCCACCGTACTTAAACAGCTTTTTGTTCCGATTTGTGTATAGTAGGTTCTATTAATTATTTTAGCACAAATTCAGGAAATTTTAATGCACAAGTCGTAATTATCTCTTGTCACTGTTTACTATTGAATACAATTGAGCGGCCCTATCGGAATAAATTTTACCTTTCTCTGCCCTATCGGAGTAAACGCTTCGCAAGTCACTCATCTACGTCCCTTTGGTAACTTTTCGCAGGTGGTGCTGAACGTGCTGATCCGTGGTGCCAACATGCCCCCGACCGTATTGCTTCAAGTGCTCTTAAGCTATACTTCCTTCTCTGGCTACATCCAGGATAGCGAGCTTCGTTGCCGGTCGGCGCATGATACCCGCTGAGGTCTGAACATCCGCGCTGCGGACTCGTCCATCTCGCCCAGGATACACCCGAGTGACTCTTCCTCTGATCCAGCTGTTCCTTACACTCTCGTTCACAACGACAACCAAATCTCCAATGTTGATTGAAGTGACCTCTCCAAACCACTTTGGTTGTCGGGAGATGACAGGCAGGTATTCCCTGATCCACCGCACCCAAAAGCGATCCAGCATTACCTGAACCTGCTTCCAGTTCAACCGCAATGCCATATTCTCCTCGATTGGCTGAACCGCCGTTGAACCACTCCGCTTGAACTCAACAGTAGAAAGTGGTTCGGTGTCAAGGCTGTGCATTCCTCGCTGTCGATTGGTAGATAGGTTAAGGGTCGCGAGTTCACCATGGATTCCACCTCTGCTAGAGCAGTTACCAAGGTCTCCTCATTCGGATTCTTTGACAACTCCATGTATGCCAGTCCAGTCTTGACTGAGCGCACCAGCCTTTCCCATATGCCTCCCATATGGGGTGCGTAAGGAGGGTTGAGCTTCCACTGCGTGTCTACGTTTGTGAACGTCCCCGCTAGATCCCGATTGATGGCACCGATTTGCTGCCTTAGCTCCGTACTAGCACCTTGGAAATTGGTGCCTTGATCTGAGTAGATTTCCTGTGGCGCACCTCGGCGGGCAATGAACCTACGTATTGCCATCTTGCAGAATTCGGAAGACAGAGTGTAGGCGACTTCTAAGTGGACTGCTCGGGTTCCTAGGCAGGTGAAGAGCGCAACCCACCTTTTAACACCACCACGGCCAAAGCGAACAGTGATCGGACCGAAATAGTCCAGTCCCGTAAAGGTGAAAGCCCTGACATACGGCGTAAGGCGAGCCGAAGGCAGTGGAGCCATCGGTGGGACTTGTGGTTTCGATTTGTAGACTCTACACCAGTTACAGCAACTTGCCACCTTCTTGACGGCTGTTCGCAGTTCTGAGACGTGGAACTTCTGCCGCATTTCGTTCACCACCGTTTCGTTGTTCGCGTGTCTATACTTCTTATGATACCAGTTAATCACTAGCTGCGTGACGTAGTGATCCTTCGGCAAGATCACGGGAAACTTGGCTTCATCTGAAACGCACTCCGCGGCAGCGATGCGTGATCCCATTCGCATGACTCCGGTTGGGTCTAGAAACGGAGATAGTTTGAATATCCGACTGCTCTTCTGGATTCGCTTACGTTGCTCTAGCTGCACTTGGTGATTTTTTCGCAGAATTTTGCATTCGTCCGGGTATTCACTCGCTTGGATCAGCTTAAACACGGTTGACTCCGCTAGTTTACACTCCTCACTGCTCAAGGTTACTTCTCCGTCCTTCTTTAATTCGTCCTTGCCCTTCTGCCTGCAGCCAAACCGTAGAACGAATGCTACTGTGCGGGTTAACCTTTCCCACTTTGAAAACCGTTTGAACTCGATGACTGGCTGCGTCGGTGGCAGCTGGTGCACATGGACCATCCTTAATTCTTCGGCTGTTGTCAACTCTACCGCTTCCTCTGGCCAGCTACACTCCGGCTTATACAGGAACTCTGGGGCCTTGAACCACCTGCTCTGTTCTTCGAAACATGGTCCATGACCCCACTTGGTGGCTTCATCGGCTACGTTCATTCTCGTGGGCACCTTCTTCCAATCGCTGACCTCCGTTTCATCCAGAATTTCTGTTACCCGGAACGCTACATACTGCTTGTACTTTCGCGGGTCTGACCGAAGCCAGTTCAAGACCGTGGAAGAATCGCTCCACAATACTTTGCGCTTGATCTGCAACGTGTGATTTGCTATGATGGACTTCATAAGTCGTGTTCCAATTACGGCTGCTTGTAGCTCCAACCGTGGCACTGAAAGGAACTTAATCTGCGCCACCTTGGTTTTTGCAGACACGAGACTGCAGCGTATTTTACCGCCATCTACTATCCGGAAGTAGGCTGCGGCGGCGTATGCAGTACTGCTAGCATCAACGAAAACGTGCAATTCGAGCTAATCGTAGGCTCCAGCGCTGTAGCGGGGAAAGTAGCATCTGGGTATCTTCACCATATCCAGTGTTCCAAGTAATTTTACATACTTTTCCCACCGGGGTACGATATCTGCAGGTAGCGGCTCATCCCAGCCAATTCCGGATCGCCACGCTTTCTGAACTATCGTCTTTCCATGAACTACGAAGGGAGCGATCATCCCTAATGGATCGAACACACTCATGACTAAGCTCAGGACTTGGCGTTTGGTCAGCACAACGGATCCATCCATTAGACGTTGCAGATCCTCCCGGAAAGTCATCGAGAATACGAAGACATCCTCTTGTGGTCGCCACACCATCCCCAATACCCGTTCCAGGTTGCTACCCTTGTCCATGGTGAAACTCCTCACCGACTTCGTGTTCTTCTCCCCAATCCGCTGCAGCACCTCTGGAGAGTTCGACATTCAATGCCGAATAAGGAATCCTGCTTTTTCGTGCACTTCCTTAACGTCCAATGCCAGCTGAACTGCTTCTTCGACAGAATCAACGCTGTCAAGGTAATCGTCTACATAGTGATTTTTCTTTATCGCCTCCGACGCCTCCGGGAATTCCGCAGCATACTCATCCGCATTCAGGTTCTTTACAAATTGCGTTGAACTAGGAGAACACGTTGATCCGAAAATTGCGACGTCCATGACGTATACTTGAAACGGATCGGATGGATTGTCCCGCCACAGGAACCACTGAGCTGTACGATCTTGGAGTATGATGAGTACTTGATGGAACATTTCCATTATGTCTCCGCTGATGGCGGTCTCCCTCTGTCGATAACGACATAAGACTGCTTGCAATGCTGTCAGCAGGTCAGGTCCTTTTAGAAGAACGGAGTTCAAGCAAATGCCTTCCACCGATGCAGCGGCATCCCAGACGATCCTAACTTTATCGGGCTTTTTGGGATTCACTACGACACCCAGAGGTAAAAACCACGTCCGCTTCGGATCCATCTCATCCAGTTCACGTGGAGTTGCCTTGTGTGCATAGCCCTTAGATACGTAGTCTGCGATTTTCTGCCTAACGTTGTCGTACAAGGTTGGTGATTTATGAAGACGACGTTCTAAACACTTCAGTCTCTGCTCGGCCATGGACCTACTGTTGGGAAACTCAACGTTGTCGAACTTCCACAGAAGTCCGGTTTCGAATCTGCCGGTTTCAGTCCTGGTTGTGGTTGCTTGTAGAATCTCTTTAGCTCGCTTGTCGTCTGCTGATTCCTTCGCCTGTGTCACCGAAACCCCAACGCTCTCCATAGAGAAGAAACTCTTCACTAGCTCGTGTAATTCGTTGTCTTGGGACTTGGTACGAATATGAAGAACTCGCTGTGATAAACTTCTGACTTCATTTCCAGAGTGACCATATAAAACCCAGCCTAGCCTAGTTTTGGCGACTACTGGCTCGTGTTCACGGCCCTCTCGCAACTTTAGCGTTGTCTTCAACCTTGTGTTGTCCAAACCTATCAGGATACCTGGAACAGCGTCGTTGTAGCTTCGAACAGGTAAACCTCTCATGTACGGATATTTGTTCCTCAGCTCTTCAAAATGTATAGACTGTCGCGGTAGTTCTAGCCCATCGATGGTTTGCACTTTTCGTAGGGTGAACTGCTTGTCTGTGGTAACTCCGGAAATATTCAGCTGAATTTGCTGGGATTCTTCTTCCACACGCTTGACCCCGTTAGTCCACTGCATACACAGAGGAGAAGTCGGACCTTGTACACCCAACTGCTCTGCCAAAGACCGCTCCATTAAAGTAGAATCGGAACCACCATCCAGGAAAGCGAAGGTTTGAACCGATCGACCATTAGCGTGAAGAACTACAGCGACAATACGGAAGAGAATTTGGTGATGTTGCTGATGAACGGAGATTACGCCAGAAACCGGAGTCGAACCCTCTGCTTTGCCTTCTCGTGGATCGCCCGGATGGAGCAATCGGTGATGGTGTTGTTGGCAACCGTTGACCCCGCAGTTTGATGCTTTGCACGGCCATTTACCATGCGGATACAAGCAGCGTCCACACAGATGAACTTCTTGGGCCACCTTCCATTTGTCTTCCAACGTCTTCGACTTGAAGCTACTGCAATCTTTTGGTTTATGGCTGGCTGTTTGACAAACCACACAAGGACGTTCGCTTCCCGTTTGGATGGAAGCTTCTGGTTTCTTGTTGGTTGCCTTGTCGTTCCGGACGTTCACCGTGTGTATCTAGGCTTTCCCTTTCGACTTTTCGGATTTGACAGTGACTGGTGTAACACTACTAGCTGCCGTTACGATCACGTTCATGTAATCCGAAAATGTCCTCAAGTCCACGTTCTGCACTCGTTGCTTATGCATCGCCCAATCCAGCTTAATGTTGGCTGGAAGCTTTTCGACTAGCTCATCGATCAAGATCGGGTTAGTCAAATGTACCTGTTGTCCAGTCGAAACTAGATGTGTACAGAAATTGCGAACAGCCAGGCCGAAACTGATTATAGTCCCCAGTTTTTCTGGTCGCGGTGTCGGTGTTGCTCGCACCTCAGCCAGAAGAGAGTTGATGATTGCTTCCGGTCGTCCATAGAGAACTCGCAACGTGTTGATTATCTCCGGAACGTTTGACGGATGAAGAAGAAAACTGCTCACTGCTTTCTTCGCGTCCCCTTTCAAGCTTCGTTGTAGTCGCATAAGGTTCTCCGAATCGTTGTACCCACACATCTGCGTGGACGTATCATAGCTGCTCCAGAACATCGGCCACTCTGTTGGATCCCCAGTAAAACACGGAAGGTCTTTGGGAACAACGTGGCGTGCTGCCAACTGCTGCGCATTCGGGCCGTACGATGGCTGAAACACCCCATACTGCAACTGTGGGTTTGGTACAGCTGGTATAGGTGTTTGATAACTCGAGACACTCACTACAGGAGGACGAAGTGGCGGTCGAGAATTACCCCATGTTTGCGAAAGCATTGGTACGGTTTGTGTGTGAGAAGCAGCGAAAGGAGCATTTTGTGACACCAGAGGATTTGAAAAACTTAAAGGCTGGTTCCTATTTAAGAAATAGCTATCGGAATCTAAGTGCGATACGTTTCTAGGTATTTCGGAGTGCCCTAACTGCCCTAGTGTTGGCTGGAAAGTATGTGATGGTTGGACATAGTTTTGATTGGTTGGTTCTACAGCTCTTCTTGTGAAAACTTCTGAGCTGGTAGAACTCACCATGTTCGAAGTAGGTACTACATACGGATTGTACTGACCAACTCGAGGATCCATCCAATAAGGTCTGTCCTCTCGTGGTTGATTGTGTCCGCCATATGATACCGGTACAGGAATCTGAGGAAACAATTAATTAATTAATTTAGCTTTATTTAGGAGGCTTTCAGCCTTAGGCTGGTTCGCCTCCAAAACATCTGAGGAAACATCGTACTGCCACCGACTGTTGTTCCTAAATCCGGAACCAGCTGGTTGACTGCAGGCGGAATCAGATTGGTATTCGCCTGCCACGTTAATGTCGGCTGCACAGTTGGAATACTCGTCAGCGACACAGGTGCTGCCCGGGGCGTTGATTGAAGCAATGTTGGAAGTGATAGGGCTGGATCTGCTACACTAGTGAAACCTCCCTGGTGTACAGTCGCAATAGGTGAGATGACGTCATCAAAGTTTTTCGAAAACACACCTTGTGTGCTAACCTGTTTCGATCCCGCTTCTTGGCTGGTAACTGCTGAAACTGGAACTACATTCGAGCTGTTTTGCGCTGTGCTTGCTACCGGCATCGATTCCGTTGGTAGGATGTGGCCACCCACTTGCGATGTGAGCCCAGTGGAAATAACTTTTCCAGATTTGGCACTCAGGATCACTTGGTGGTTGTCAATCCAGCATCGAACTTTATCGACGCTATCGGCTGCACTGTCACCGCTACACATACTCGCTCTTGAATTTGCCTTAGCATCCTCATCCAATCGCGCGTGAAGCAACTTGAATTTCCGTTCCAGGAACTCCTTCTCCAGTTTCATCAGATCCTCCAGCATCTTTTCCCTCCTGTCCTTTTCCAATTGCAAAGCCTTTTCCTGCATCTCCTGGTCGTGTTTCGCCTTTTCTGCCATCAGCTTGGCTTGAAGTTCTTTTTCCTCGGCCAATTGCTGCATTTCCAATTTAAGTTTTGCCTCTCTTGCACTTGCAGTCGTCGATGGTGTTGATCCTACTAACGACGGTGCACGGGAACCCCTTGGCCGGCATAACACACATTGGTAGCTTTGGTCATCAGCCTCGATGCTATCACCTACACCAGCGCACGAAAAGTGGTACCATCGGCTGCATCCATCGCACTGGACCACCTTCGCATCCGCCGTATTCGGTCGCTTGCATAAAATGCATTGAGCATCGGCTGGGACTTCATCCAGCATGTTGGCACCACGGATCAGCACGTTCAGCACCACCCGCGAAAAGTTACCAAAGGGACGTAGATGAGTGACTTGCGAAGCGTTTACTCCGATAGGGCAGAGAAAGGTAAAATTTATTCCGATAGGGCCACTCAATTGTATTCAATAGTAAACAGTGACAAGAGATAATTACGACTTGTGCATTGAAATTTCCTGAATTTGTGCTAAAATAATTAATAGAACCTACTATACACAAATCGGAACAAAAAGCTGTTTAAGTACGGTGGATTCACTAAAGTAGAGGACAATAATTGTAGGTTAACCTAAGAATGTAAAATTTATCAACAAAACAGTAAAACATAAAATTGAATTTTAGCTTAAAGCTAACTCACAACAACAATAACGAGTTTGACTCGAAGAGGTCCGAAAACAGAATCCACTGCTGCAACAACAAACTTTAAGAATTATTGTCCTCTACTTTAGTGAATCCACCGTACTTAAACAGCTTTTTGTTCCGATTTGTGTATAGTAGGTTCTATTAATTATTTTAGCACAAATTCAGGAAATTTCAATGCACAAGTCGTAATTATCTCTTGTCACTGTTTACTATTGAATACAATTGAGCGGCCCTATCGGAATAAATTTTACCTTTCTCTGCCCTATCGGAGTAAACGCTTCGCAAGTCACTCATCTACGTCCCTTTGGTAACTTTTCGCGGGTGGTGCTGAACGTGCTGATCCGTGGTGCCAACACCGAGTATGGAATATCTTTATTTCCTTTTTGAATGTGTTAATGTCTTCGGCATCTTTGACTTCTAAAAAAGTTTAATGTCGTCAGTATCAGGGAAGTGGCACCCCTATCTCTACTAATAACAAGTAGCCATAGCGAGCATAACCGCGGGCCCACGCTTGGCCTAGCTTTGATTGCTTTGTTTTTAATTTTTCTACGCTGCCTACGAAAAGATGACGACGTGCCAGTCCCTTGGTCAGCATAGATTAAAACTTTCAACTTCTTAATAATAAAAGAGATGTCATTGACGAATAGAATAAATAAAAGGGGTCCTAAATGAAAGCCTCAAGGAATTCCCGAAGTGACATCAACGGATTTAACGTCTTTCCTTTGTATTTTATTATTTTATGGCAATTAGTTCTACTCGATTGAACCCAGACCAATTGGGGTGAGAAAGTAGTCACGCTCACCACGGATGCCGGCTGTATTCACAATGATTAATAACTATGATTTATGAATAAAACAATTATTTCTATGCTTAATGATTCAAACATATTCTGAAATTTTTGGGTTTAAGGGCTAAAGGACGAAAGGAAAAAAAGTTCCCAAGGAAAACATGCAAAAAATCAAAGACCATTCGTCTAAAGGGACAAAAGGTCGGAAGGGACAAACATTCGAATGAACATATGGTAAAAAAACGACCTTTCATCTTCTCGAACATTTCGAACCGAGAATTCCAAGAGATATTTAAAATAATTCGTAGCAAAGCTCGTAAATAACTTTGAGCAGAGTTTCTACATTTTTCTGGGTGAATTGCACTGGAATTCTGAGGAAAGTTCATATGAAAACTTCAGATAATTCTGGGGACAAAAAAAAATTAAATGAATCCTAAAGTGAATTTAAAATACTCTATAAAATGCTAGTAACTTTTCAGGATCTACGCGGTAATGGTTTTGGACTTTTTTTTATCTAGTTCGCTTATTTGGCAGGCTCAATCGCGCTAGCTTTTGGGAGCCGAGATTATGGACAAAGTTGTTGAGCATATAATTTCCTATTAGGGTATTGAGTTTAGTAATGTTTAGGGCGTTTGAAACGTCACCTAGCGTCAAAACTTTAAAAATGGTGTTACTTCATACATTTTAAACTTCAACTCGTTCTTAAGTTCGGAAAATACGATTTGTTTGCATAAAAATCATATTTATTCTGAAAAATTTCAACGAATTTCAATAAAATCACCATAAATACGTGCATAGTTCGACTTGATTGCCATTTTATTGAGCTTCTCATGATAGTATGCTGTCACTTACCAATCGGTTTTAAAACACTTATTTACATGCTAAATATTGTTTCGATAATAACCAATTTTCCATAAATTTTTATTGATAAAATTTTTTGAAGATACCATTGGTAAAAGATGTGTTTGAGAAAATTTGTGATAAAATCCAAGGGCACCGGTGGGATTTGAATCCACAGTTCCCTTTCAGTCAGTGCTGTTAATTTTCATATCATTCGATTGAAGATGAACCAATACAACCATTCAATCTATGCTGTGAAAACGAATTCACACATGACCATAATTTGAAGAACCCCTTTCTCATTCGAAGCTCATCGTCACTCTCAGTTGAGTAACTCACTACCATTTGATATACGACAGTGGAGTATGGAAGAAACCTAATAAAATGGTCCTGAACGACAAGTCAACCCGATGTCGGATCAATGTAAGACAAATTTAAGGTCAATGTTGACCCAATGTCGTGTTGTTGTCGGGTCAATTTTGGGTTTGTGTCAGGTCAATTTCGTGTCAACATCGCGTTGGGGTTTGGTAGAAATCAGGTTGGTGTCGGGTTGGCTTAGTTTTTTCGCCGGAATGTCGACCAGAGCTCCATTTATGTGTAGGTTACACTCAATTGAATGATATCAAGCGTTTCTTAAATGAGAATGATCCAAGTAACTGATATAACCTATTCGATGTCTCCTTTGATAGCGGAGAGCTTTTTTTTTATTATTGTCATCAAAAATATTCAATTGATTTTGAGAATTTACAGCACTGCTTTCAGTACACGGGTGCATTGCCAATTATACATAGTGAGCGCTCAACTTCCGAGCTGAACAGACGCGTTTTTGCTATCGCTCGTGGAAGTCGAACACGAACTAATTTCCAGTGTTAACTGTGTTTTTTCGTATTCTGCTCATCCGTTTTTCCGTGTCGCTGCGCGTCCAAACGACTCCGCGATGGGCCGTCGAGAAAATACCTTTCGAATAGATTTTTCGAATGTGCCGAAGAAACCGGACCTTTCCAAAGTCCACAAATTCTGTGCGACCGTTCTTGGTCTGAAACAAGGTGAAGTGCTACGTATACAGAACAGCAGAGCCCTCGGTGTTTCGTTCGTGAAAGTTGTCGACCTAGAGTTGGCGCAACGAATCTGCGAGGAACATGACAACCAACACGACATAACCGTCGACGGAAAAAAATATCCGCCAAGGATCACGCTGGAGGATGGAGCAGTGGAGGTGAGGCTCTTCGATTTGTCCGAGGTGTCGGACCAAAAAATCGCCGATTTTCTCGTAAGGTATGGTGACGTCATATCAGTACGAGAGCAACGATGTGGAGCCGATATCGATTTCCCTGGTATTTCGACCGGTGTCCGCATAGCGAAAATGAAAGTGAATCGTAACATCGACTCGTGGGTTACCATCGACGGTGAAGTGACGAATATATCGTATTTCGGGCAGCTACAAGCATGCCGACACTGCCGCGAATACATCCACATCGGGGCTACTTGCGTGCAGAATAAAAAATTTGCTCGTACAAAAGTCGTACGCCGATGCCGCAAAGCAGATGCCTTCACAAAAAACACCTCAAGCCGACTATACTCCGAACCAAACCAACACACACTCGAACCAAATCGCTCCCAGTGCGAATCAAAACAAAACAACTTCGAACCAAGCTGCACGGCCCCGGTTCGAACCAAACTCGGTCAACCCGGCTACCATGCCGCCACCGAAACAAGTTTCCCACCGACAACAGAAATTGTTACCACCGATGCGCAACGAACAGAATTTTCCCACGCTAGCCTCTTCCTCGGCTTCGATTCCCCCATTGGACAGCGGGTCGTTGACTCCCTCTACAGGTCAACAGCCCCCTGCTAGCAGCGGAGTGGATCGCAAAACTGCTAGTGGCTAGTCCGATGGCAACGAAACAGATTCGTCTGTCGGCTCATCCAGCTCAAGAAGGCATCTCCGCAATAGACCACCAGGCAAGAAGCCTCGGGTGGAGGACGACTGCGACGACAAGTGAGATGGGAGTAACCAACTGTCGTAATGGCTGAGTTCTCCAGTTACAACCTCGCCTCCATCAACATCAACAATATCACGAATGGAACGAAAATTGACTCTCTTCGGACCTTTGTACGAACGCTGGAGCTAGATATCGTTTTCCTCCAGGAGGTGGAGAATGATCAGCTCTCTCTCCCTAGCTTCAACATTGTCTGCAATGTGGACCAGGCAAGGCGAGGAACGGCAATCGCGCTGAAAGACCACATTCAGTTCTCGCATGTGGAGAAGAGCCTGGATGGCCGCCTCATCGCTTTGAGGGTGCAAAACACGACTCTCTGTAATATCTATGCGCCATCGGGGACAGCTGCTCGTGCGGAAAGAGAGAGAGAGATTCTTCAACGGCACGATCGCATATTACCTTCGGCACAACACGCAACACGTCGTCCTCGCTCAACCTGGTCTATAAAAGGTGTGGAATTCCGCTTCGTACGATTCGTTTCCTTCGGTCACTCAATCACCCTTGTAGTGACGTAATAACGTTTGTTTCAATCGGCGCTTGCATAGGAAATTTAATATGGATTTTATAATTTATGTAGGCTACCAAAATTTATGAATGGTCTGCTACTAAATGTTAAGATAATTTATTGATTATTGAATTATCACACTGTATACCATGAAAAAGCAGCCTGTTTGTGAGTTTTTGCCTGTTGTCAAGTAAGGAGTTATCTAAAAAAACCAAATCGCCAGCTGATATTTCCCGGCGACTTAACAAAAGAATACAAGCAAGCAAAATCATCATACGAAAATAGCTAGGATTTGTTCTCCTTCTTATTTCGCAAAATTGCTTTCCAGTGTTATGACGTCGTCACCATGATCTCCCACAAAGTTTACATTTTTCCCTCTACCAACACATACGTCAGGGCTAGATCTCCACACCTTGTATAGACCAGGTTGGTCCTCGCTGGCGATTTTAATTGCGTGCTTCGCCCGAGCGACTCCACGAGTTCAAACACAAGTCCGGCGCTCCAAGCGACCGTACGGCAGCTGCAGCTTCAAGACCTGTGGCTGAAGCTATATCCCACCATCCCCGCACCCACATACGTTACGCACAATGCGGCATCCAGGCTCGATCACATGTATGTAAGCTATGGGCTTTGCGAGCATCTGCGAAGTGCTGCCACACACGTATGTTCGTTCACAGCCCACAAAGCTCTTACAGCGCGAATTTGCCTTCCGCACCTCGGTCGTGAACAAGGACGTGGATTCTGGTCCCTCCGTCCTCATCTTTTGACTGCCGAAAAAATCGATGATTTCCAAGTCCGGTGGCAGTTTTGGACCCGCCAGCGGAGGAATTTCCCCAGCTGGATGGCATGGTGGATCTCATACGCGAAGCCAAAAATTAAATCGTTTTTCCGCTGGAAGTCAAGCGAAGCATTCAGCATCTTTAACGCTGAATACCAACGTCTCTACGCGCAATTGAGGCTCGCGTATGATGGCTTCTACCAAAATCCAGCCATGTTGACGACTATCAACCGCGTGAAAGCGAAAATGCTCACGCTGCAGCGACGCTTCGCACAAAATTTCATTCGGATCAATGAAACATTCGTAGCTGGAGAGCACATTTGGTCGCGTTTGGCTATGCGTAATATGACCTGTGAGTTTTGGTTCAAGTGGAATAACTTGTTGTGCTTACGTGGAGGTTTTTGACTTGTACTTATTTATGGGTTGAAGATGTAGGGATGCACATCACACGTGTTCAACGAAAGTTTCTTCGATTTGTGTTTCGCTTGCTTCCGTGAAATGATCCTGTTCAACTACCACCCTTTGAGTATTTGTGTGCCTTGATCAGCGAATCCAAGCACATTAAGCAATGAAGGATAAAGACAAAGCGCTTGCTACTACTACCACGATAAACTCTCTATGTCATTCTTGCATTTATCGCAAGGATCCGACTCTAATAGAAAGGTCCCGCTATTTATACTTTTCGGAGTGTTGAAACACCCTCCAAAGACGCGCCCCTTTATCAATCAAATTTGGATTCCTTAGCAACAAATTTAATAAATGACACCGATAATGACCAAGCATAAGAACCCTAGTCTTAACCACTTCATCCTAGGGAACAGCGAATAAAAGATTAGGAATCACATAGATGAAGACTAACTAACTCATTTTTTCTTTGTTTCAAGATCATCCTCGGTGGACAAAGCCGAGTCTTGTCACTATCAAAAAGGCATAAAAAGTAACAAGGACTAAGATGTGTTTCATTGATTACTGGAAAATCCTGTTCCCATAGCTTGAAGTAGTCAGGACTAGGAATTGGTGGTAGATCTTACACCCCGTAACGTACCACGAAAAGGTGATCTATCCACGTTACGGAGCAAATAAGTTAATAGTAATATCTGTTTACACGATCAATTCGAATACTAGTAAATAAATCAATAAAGAAATAGTACGTATACGGAACTACTTATTTATATGCATATATATATAAAACAGCGATAATATATTTATCGTTCACCAACCACCGCAACTCAGTACAAAGACTGCGACGAAAAGTCGGAGAGCAAGCGCTCATTGCAATTCAGTAATCCTATTCGTAAGCTAATTTTTCAATTCTCAAATTTCATACCTTCACGAAACGCAGATAACAGAGGTTAGAACATTTTATGAGCGCTTGCTTTGAATAAATGTGCTTTTTTCGCAAGCTTTTCTCATTCTTGTCTTTCATTCTATTTAAGTAAGGTGTATGCCATAGCTTTTCTTTATAGTGCCACGGAGGAAACACGTTTGATTTTCGAATAACTCGCGTCAACCCGAAGCCCAGACGGAGGCTTAAGGCCGCTGCAGATGAGTTGAATAAAACTTAATTAAATTTACTTAATTAAAAATGTAGAGCGTCATTTCCAAACCGGTTGGGTGGGCCTGGTTGATCTGAACAAAGTGGGGAAAAAATGAGTTTGCCGAGAATGGGCATAAGTTAGCAGGAGCTGGATTCCGGACAAAGCTCGTGTTTGCTTTGTTGTTGTTCCTAATAATGAAGATGAAAGAAATGAACATTATTTATCACGGTTGCAGCCGAGCCAAATAGCAAGCGTAGGTGTGCAAAAGCGAAGGATACTTTGCAAAAATTCTACACAGTTGGTTTGAAGTCACGAAAAAGAGATTCACTGAATTTACTTGTTCTTTGTATACACCAGTGATGGCCAAAGTATGGACCGCGGGCCGCTCGTGGTTTTTGGTTCTCTATGATGGAACAACCTCAACATGAATTTATTTTTGCATTACAATTCAAAAATTTGGCACAGCTGTTTACGATCTCAATACCAATCGAAAGAGCAGTGAAGAGTAGGGGGCTGTTAAATTTACCCACCCTAATGTACGGCCCTGTGTGCTTCATTCTCATCGTTTTTAGCTTTAAGAATTAGTTTTTAATTAATTATTTTTCCAAAATTGCATCCACCAAGTCTGATGATATGAAGAATGGTATTTTGTACGAACGTTGCTGTTTTTACCATGTAGTCATGTTAACAAATAATACGATTGACAAATCTCGAATGTGGATGGGTTTGAGATAAGAATCCCGATGTTCTGCTCAGTAAAAAAAAAGGTCGCTCTAAGGCCACCGAACCTCTCATATCACATCATACCGTTACTCGAGTTGTTAAATCCATTCAAACCCGACGAAAAATTCCTCTCATATCACATCATACCGTTACTCGAGTTGTTAAATCCATTCAAACCCGAAAAAAAAAATTCCGACGACGATGACGACAAGTTTCGCAAAATACACGATAAACAAGTGATTTGATTATAAATCTATTTAATTTGAAAGAACCTGGGACTGCTCAGTAAGCAAGCCACCGCATCCCAACCTGGTCTATACAAGGTGTGGAGATCTAGCCCACACGTATGTGTTGGTATAAGGAAAAAGGTAGATATTGTGGAAGTGACTGGTCACGACGTCATAGCACTCGAAAGAAAATTTACGAAATATGAAGTACTGTAAATCTTAACTATATTTGCATGATAATTGCGCTTGACTGCATTCTTTTGTAAATTCTCCTAGAAATATCAGCTGGTGTTTTGTATTTTTATGATACAGGGGTTACTCAAAATAACTAGGAAAGGCAAATTTTTGGTCAACTTTGGAGTGTTGTAACTTCATCAAATATGATCCGATTTTAAATCTTCTAAGAGCATTTGACTGCAAAACTAATATTGTTTTACGGTATAGCCACAAAAATAATCCTGGTCACCGGATACTGGAAATATTCCGGGTTTCCGGAGGGCTTGTCTAACTTGCTAAATTTTTGGTGAAATTTTATATATGATGCTGGTTAAATATAAGTTACCAACGGCTCCATCATATCATCCATCACACCAGCCATCATACCAGCCACAGTACAGCCAACAATTACATCAGTCAACACACCACTCTGCACGGTCAGCACTTCGGCCAACCACCCGATCATCGCACCAGCCAGCAGAGTCAACATTCTAACCAACACCTCGATCATCAGCCAGCGCAGTCAGCATTCCGGCCATTAACCCAGTCGATACCGCCCGATCGATGTCACAACTGGTCAGCACATTCACCAGGGTAAGCAGCCACGGAACCGAAGTCCACGATAAACCGCCAGCATAAGCAGCTCCGAGTAAACAACAACAGGAAATGCAGCATAGACAGTTTAATAGGTAGAACCATTTTTATAATACCAAAATTGAATAAAGCTCACTTGATGTTTAGCGTTAGTTGTGAACAGTTGTTTTTTTTAAAACGCGAATCCGAAGCTCCCGGTCGTTATTTATATATATATTTTTAATAAATACAACGAAAGAAGAACCATTTCTAAAGCGAATCATATGCCAAGAACTAAAATTGGGCTATAATCAACCGAGATATGGCCATTTCCTTGGAATCGGTTCTGATGGAGGGTTCTGAATGCGGGCAGATCATTTAATCACTCAAAACATGCCGTGCGACAGCTCTTTCTTCATGGTTTCTCGTCAATAGACTTTCGATAAACTTTGCATCATTGACCACATTGGCCACTCAGGGGCGACCCCGGCGTAGTGGTTAACATCCATACCTCTCACGCCAAAGTCTCGAGTTCATATCTCACCCCCGGACAAGTCACGAATGACCCAAGAGTGTTAAAGTAACTATTATAAAAAAAAAAAAAAATAAAAATTGCATTTTTACACCAAAACATGCCGTGCGACAGCTTATTCTTCATGGTTTTTCAGTCATAGTCTTTCGATCGTTGATCGATTCTTGGCAGTTTATTGCAATCAACATGTTTCGAAATCTTTCTATAACTTCGACGTTGATATCCAAAACGCTACTCAGCAATTGAGGATTTGAGAATGCTCGTCGGCAAACGTTTCCAGTTGTGCTGGTTCCTGCTCCACCCGCTCTTGGTTGATCCACCCTGACAGTAAACGCTCCATACAGCCTATTCTGAATGTTGTTTTGCTTTTTTTTTGTACTCTTCTTTCAAAGCTTTTGTTATTTGCCATTTTTTGAGGTCTACTCTGTATGATATGTGTAATACACATTCGGAAAAAAAGAAGAAATTCCATAGTATAGTGCATATTCTTCTGGAATAAATCCTTTTTCAAGATTCTTAAAAAACATGCGATTAGCTTATTACGAAATAATAGTTTATAGTCATGTATACCTCTATACTGGGCATAATATTTGGAGTAGCTTTACAGATTGGACAGTTCTGCATGGATGCTGTATCTGTGATGCAATTGAAAACTTTTCCATCTAGTTTGATAGATGGAAAAGTTCTCAATTGCATTACAGATACAGCATCATCACGAAATCAAAATCAATCAAAACATGCTTATCATAGAGTAAATAAATTTGTATAGGAACTAATTTACTTAAAGGGTGATACGGTCAAAATTTGGTCAAGGGAAAACGCGTGTAAATCGGTGAAATCGTTTATTTAAAAAATCAAATTAAATTTCTTTTTCAAGTTCAATTAGTATAAAATTCAGGAAAAATATTCTGTTAGGCTTCCGCTTTTCCAAATCCGAATTGCCGGGCCTTACGCTTGACCCCTGCCATCAGATTTTGTACAGCCACCTTGTCCCCCTTCTTCGCCGCAGAAAGCCAGTTTGCCTTGAACTGCTGCTCGCCCTTAGCAGTTTTTTTGGTCTTCTTTAGGTTCCGCTTGACAATAGCCCAGTATTTCTCAATTGGGCGGAGCTCTGGCGTGTTGGGAGGGTTCTTGTCCTTGGGAACCACCTGCACGTTGTTGGCGGCGTACCACTCCATGGCCTTTTTACCGTAATGGCAAGATGCCAAATCCGGCCAAAACAGTACGGAACAACCGTGTTTCTTCAGGAAAGGCAGCAGACGTTTATTCAAACACTCTTTCACGTAAATTTCTTGGTTGACAGTCCCGGAAGCTATGAAAATGCTGCTTTTCAAGCCACAGGTACAGATGGCTTGCCAAACCAGATATTTCTTTGCGAACTTTGACAGTTTCATGTGCTTGAAAACATCTGCTACCTTTCCCCTTCCTTTTGCCGTATAAAACTCCTGTCCCGGAAGCTGCTTGTAGTCGGCTTTGACGTAGGTTTCGTCGTCCATTACCACGCAGTCAAACTTCGTCAGCATCGTCGTGTACAGCCTCCGGGATCGCGCTTTGGCCGTCGTATTTTGTTTATCATCGCGATTTGGAGTCACTACCTTCTTGTAAGTCGATAGTCCGGCTCGTTTTTTGGCTCGATGCACGGTTGTAGACGATACACCCAGCTTATTTGCGGCATCTCGGAGAGAGAGGTTAGGGTTTCGCTTGAAACTACCGGCAACTCTCTTTGTCGTCTCAGTGGCTTCCGATTTTCGATTTCCCCCCGATCCAGACTTCCTGGCTGTCGACAAACGTTCCCCAAACACTTTAATTACATTTGTAACGGTTGATTTGGCAACTTTTAGCGATTTTGCCAACTTTGCGTGCGAGTAGCTCGGATTTTCGCGATGCGCGAGCAAAATTTTGATACGCTGCTCTTCTTGCTTGGACGGCATTTTGACAACTGAAGAGTGAATTCCAAAATCAAAATAGGAGCAACATTCTACACACACACACCTTCAAAATGAGGGGTGTTCAGGTTTTTTAAATGCAAAATTGAAAGAAATACGTCAAGTTGATATTGACCAAATTTTGACCGTATCACCCTTTATTTCCTTTTCTATACTTGTCTTTGTGTGAAGGACTAATTGTTTAGATTCTTTAACAAACTCTAATATTATTGGTCTACAATATCTTATACTCTGTGGTGTTAAATTAAACCAAAATATTTGTTTTTGATCGTTACGGAAAAATAGTTGAATTGGAGTTGTTGTTACCGAAAATACATCGGAATCGTCTTGCTGATTTGCGGATGAGAACGTTGAGCCGTTCATGCCCCAACTGCTCAGAAGCATTAAGTCTAAGTATTCAAAATCATTGTCATTGAGGTATCGTTGAATTTTTGAGTTTACCACTTTTAAAATTCTTTCCACTGTATGCTGCATAAGCGATTTTAATATAACCTATAAAAAGGAAACTCAAAACCTTTATTATTGGTTTTCAATATCAACGCACTTGTATTTTTTGACGATTCTTCAATGCACTCTACCTGAGGAGAGCAGATCGTTTTCATAGTTTGTATCACTCTATAGTTAGGAAACCTCGTGGGATTTTTTATGTGTCTATTCGTTCACATATTTGGTCATGTCACAATCTAGAAAATATTCAAATGCTTCTTCAGCTGGCACCATTTCTCGAGAATCTTTTAAAGTAATAAACATTTTGACAGCATTGTCACTTTTCTTCAAAATGTAACCAATCACTTTAACAAGACTGGTTTCACAACGATTGTACGCAGTTCTTCTTGCTACCAAAAGCGCTTTTTCTATCGAATCCACTTTACTACGCTCGCTTGATACATCGAATTGTTTTGATGGCCGTCCACGTCCCGATGAAGTTGAAGGTTCTAGTTCGATTTCCACAAATATTTCAATGTTAAACATTCGTGGAAATATTCGTGGAAATCGAACTAGAACCTTCAACGAACGAATATTTCCATGTTAAACTGCGCCCCGTAACGTGGGTAGATCACCTTTTCGTGGTACGTTACGGGATGTAAGATCTACCACCGGTTCCTAGTCCTGACTACTTCAAAGTAGGGGAACAGGATTTTTTAGTAATCCAAGGAACACATCTTAGTCCTTGTTACTTTTTATGCCTTGTTGATAGTGACAAGACTCGGCTTTGTCTACCGAGGATGATCTTGAAACAAGGAAAAAAATGAGTTAGTTGTCTTCATCTATGTGATTCCTAATCTTCTATTCGTTGTTCCCTAGTTTGAAGTGGTTAAGACTAGGGTTCTGATGCATGGTCACTATCGGTGTTATTGTAGCTAAGGAATCCAATTTTGGCTGACAGAGGGGCGCGCCTTTGGAGGGTATTTCAACACTCCGAAGGGTATAAATCGCGGAACCTTTCAATTAGAGTCGGATCCTTGCGATAAATGCAATAGTGGCAACTGTAAAAAAAAAATCGAATACTTCATTATTTCTCAAAAGTGATGGAGTAATACTACATGCACTAAACTAAGGACACGGGATAATAGTCCCGTGTCCTTAGTTTAGTGCATGTAGTACAATAGATCAATTTACTGGTCGCAGTAGTGTTAGGCCCCGAAAAAAAAAGTTAAACTGCGCGTCAAGAAAATCCTCATTAACAAACTCAAAACTCTCATTGTGTCTGTTAACCTTTTCCCATAGATGTCAGAATTTTAAGTCAAGTTTTTTTTAGTTTTTGCTTCAGCTGCAGTTGTTTGTATTTATTCACTCGGAAGTTTTCGATGTAATTAAATGCCTTTTAAATTATTTGAGTTTGCTGCCTTGGGGCTCTCAAAATACTAATAATATTTCGGTTCTCCATATTATCTTTGAATAATCACTTCTTACACTAACATGCTTCATATGAATCATTTCATGCTTTATATGCATGCACGGTGAATTTCTATCGATACCTAGGACGTGGGGAATAGTATTTCACTGTATGAATCATAATATCAATTTTGTTTTTTTGAACATAATAATACAGATTCTATACCTATCTAGATATCGACGGCAGAACCGAGTTGAAAGAATAATGTTGTTT
This sequence comes from Ochlerotatus camptorhynchus, assembly GCF_037179485.1. NCBI lineage: Eukaryota > Metazoa > Arthropoda > Insecta > Diptera > Culicidae > Ochlerotatus > Ochlerotatus camptorhynchus. Next base: position 67,998 of record NW_027040741.1, read on the forward strand.
TTGGTACAGGAAGCTAAATTACTAACACGCGCCGGGAAAGCGTTCTATTATATCTGATCTTCTCATCTGTGGTACAACATCATTGTTTATCAACTTGAACGTAAATTTCAGTAAATAATAGGTTTGTTTCCACACATGCTTTAAAGCATCCGCTGTATGTTGTAGTAAAATGAGAATCTGGTAAAATCCTATAAAGTAAGTTAAAAACATTATAGATACTATAGATTCCATAGATAAGCGCAAGCACAAAAAGTTGTTTTGGCAACCATGAAAAATAAATGGTCTTACTGGCATCCGTGAAAAATGTGCATGTCATCATAGAGCTCTTTGTTGTGCAGATTTGTTTTATTTCGTGCGCTAAAGTTCAAAATTAAATGCAAAGCAAATCTTTACAACAATGAATCGAGGAATAGTTTGCTTTATCTTTCCTTCTTGCGTTGTCCGCGAAATAAATAGGAATGTGGAGTGTGGAAAGCGTTTTGTGCTCATTATATTACAATACTTCTCCCTCAAACAACACCATGATGACGTCATGCCCGTTTTGCTACACTAACTGACAGTTCGTTTGGCTACATTATACTTTGCCTCCGCTTATCTATGGAATCTATAGTATCTCGAAAAAAGACATGCATTTCGCACATTTTTGACTAACTAATCTTGGTTTTCCCAGGCTATTTTACAGTATCTTACAGCAACAGCAGAAAAAATAAGGTACGGGAACAGCCCTTATGTTTGCTCGAGTTCAAGCTGCCGAATATTTAATTTATCACTAATTATAATTGTTAAGTCAAATATATTCAATCTAGTCATAAGTTCATTTGCACAGCTTTGCGAATCTAATTTTTTTGCTTAAAAAAATATACCATTTAAAAGTTTAAAACTTAAGCTTTCAGTTACATCTTATTCCTAAGCACTAGGTTGTTTCAGTTTAGAGAAACTAAGTTTCAAATATGTGACTGCTTTTCACAACCTGTATCGCAGTAATAGAGTCGGTTTTAATAATTATTTTTAAGGCATTTTATGCAAATAGTCTTCTTTCGATAGAAGATTACAGAATCCGAATCGAGAGAAGTCGGTGAATCCCCATAGTGGAACCGGGGACCAACGGCTTTACTTCCCTTCCGAAGGAAGGCGTGATCAGAGATGTTATGCATCGAACATGCCGGCGGTGCCGACTGGGATTGAACCCAGGCCTGCTGGGGTGAGAGGTGATCACGCTTACCCCTACACCACCGGCGTCGCTAACATAAATCCTGTTAGAGTGCATTGTTTGAATATTTACGCTCATTGTTCTCAAAACAAAAGAAGCGCTCCTAACGAATCCCCTTTTTCTACGCTGATCCGTAGGACGAAGAAAATCTAATGACGTTTCAATGCGTTAGGACGGAATTGAAACTCGTAGAACGAATTTGGAATCAAGAAGCAGTATTAGATTTTAAACAATATCTCAACAATTTGATTTGATATTATCAAATATAACGGTACTTATGAAAGGTGAATCAATTTAGAAGCCATCTTTGACAGAAATATTTAATTTTTTGTTTGTTTGTTTGTTTGTTTGTTCAGAAAAGAGAGGTAAAGCTCGGTTTGTGCTTAGTAGGACGGAAATTAGATCAAAAACCCTATTGGTACTCAGTACGGAAAACAAGATCGACGAAAAACAAATCAAGGGAAGAAAAAAGAGCCTGTTTCATCCTCATTTTCTTTTTGGAGTTGTACTCCATGTAAATAAGTTGTCCTATGCAATGACTTTATGCATATCTCTCCTGTTCGTTCTTTTGAACCCTCCCCATGGACATGGAGGTTGACGGTACTGAAACAAAGGGTTATGTTTAATTTCTTTATATTTGCAACGATGATGATTTTCTATAGTGACACATATCACCTTCTTAATGCTTCAGTATGCCTCAAACGATTAATTCTTGGTGGTTAATAGAACTTCCTTGATGAAATCGGCTGCTTCATGCAGACTGAGCAATTCTGATTATAGTATCAGATTTGTTCTGTATACAGAGGAACTGGGAGGGCTTATTAGAAACTTCTCACCAATAAATTAATGATCTACTATTAATTTTAGCATATAATTTATTAATATTTTATATTATTTAAGCATATAAATTTTTGTTGCAGTCAATTAGCTTTGTCATACGATACAAGAGATTTAATATTACTCGCTCGTTTTTGCGTAAAATAATCAATATTTGCAAGTTTTTGTCAAGTTTTTTTTTGTGATCTGGAAATTTTCCCAGTTTGGTTAGAAGTTTCGAAGCTAACGCATGTCCACAGGCCTAACAGAAAAATAGACAGAAAAGTGTATTATAAAGAATGGTTGCATGCAGGGTTGCTTCCACTCACTTGCTATAGATGAGTGATTTTCGGAGTTTTAAATTCTCGATGAACGTTTCAAATGGTACTATCTGCTTTGATCGATTCTCTTCATCGACTTTCTCTTTTCATAACCACTGCTATGCAAACAGATTTCACGCTAATTTTACCACATAGTTTGATAAAGGAGGTTCTTATCTAGCGTCCAAAACGTAAAATACAACAGGGAATGGTTTTGCATCTGAGTAATTGACGAAAGAGAAAATCGATGAAGGGATCGATCAATGCAGGTGGGACCTTTGGAGGTGTTTATCTAGAATTCGTTAGATGTTGTAATGGGGATTTGTGTTGTTGGATGCGGGAGGAGATTGGAGGGTGGGTGTTTGACGCATAGAGCCTGTCAATTTCGCGTTCAGAGTGTCGCAGTCAGCGGTTTTATGATTCGTGAGCGCTCGCGATTCGTAGAATCGTTGATTGTGACTGCAAGTGGATTTGGCGTGTTTTGTGTGTCGGACGATTGCTTTTTGGCCTCTTCTTGTGTCCAACATGTGCAGAGTATCATTATAACGTCTAATGGTTTTGAGATTCCTGGTTGCGTGAAATATATTTGTGAGAATATCTTTTTGAGATTTCAGTAGTCACGTTTTGTTTGTAGTTTTATGTAATTATCGTAAATAATAGTTATTCAATAATAGATAGTTCATCCATATATTCGTACTTTAACGCAAAGCGCTGTGGATTATGAGATGCTCGATGACCCTGGAGGGATCAATTTTGCTTACTGATCAGAAAATCAAAGATTTAAACCCAAGCTCTTCTACAGCACAATAAATCTCCACCATCATTTGTATATTTGATATTGAACATTAACCATTAACTATTTGAATATCAGGCGAAAACGTAGTCCTGTATTTTCACGAAGCGTTATGGTTCTGAGATGCTCGATGACCCTGGAGGGATCGTTTTTGCTTACTGAGCAGAAAATCATGGGTTTAATCCCAAGCTCTCCGTCATGACTCTTAAAATTCATGATCACTAAACAAAATGAATATGTTCTTTCGATAGCCAGCTATCGAGAGATTAAATAAACAACAAATAAACAATACATACTTTTGGTTGCATCGCCAACTTGAGGTGAATCCTAACCGAATACCCTACTCATCCCTCCAACTCCGTAGCACTTATGAGGGTGTCGCTAAGTCGGTGGCCTCTCGTTAAGTAAGTACTACATCAACATTTCCTTCCCTATCCCTAGTTATGGTAAAGATGGGCGTGGCCGGGAATAGCGACAGTAGACTGATGCAAAATTTGAAATTTTCGCTCCACAGTGCTCAAACGGTTTCAAATCAGGTCCTGATTAGCCTCCCAAAATTTAAACTCATTTGGTAAGAAACTGACTTGGCACAAACTATTCAAAGTTTATATGGAAATTACTATGGGAAAACCAAACTTTTTGTTCATTGTCTTATACCTATTTTTCATATTGCTTTTTCGAAAATTTCTATAACTATTCTTACGGGAAATTTTCTTAGCTACAACTTTGCAGAATATTGTTTTTCAGCCAAATGTCAAATTAAATTGTTATTAATTGTTTAAGAGATTGATAATCTTATGGCAAGATTAAGCAACTGTATTGTGGGCAACACTGTATTCTGCAGTGTGACATAGTAGCCATAATTTTTGTACTCTATTCTACGCGCCATAAACAACAATGCTGCCTGCTGAACACTTGAATGAGCATAATCATAAGACATCAGTGTCTTGAATCATTAATAACTTTTACTCCTTACATTTGATTGAAAAGTGAAAGCTGAGAAAATTTGCAACAATCTCTGTTATAATTTTTAAAAGCATAGTGATGTGGTGAATTGGTAGATAAATATGAACAAAAACATAAGTTTTCCCATAGTTATTCCCATATAAACATAAAATGGTTTGTGCCAAGTCAGTTTCTTACTAAAGTAGTTCAGATTTTGGGAGGCTAAGTAGGACCTAATTTGGAACCGTTTAAGCACTGTGGAGCGAAAATTTCAAATTTTGCATCAGTCTAAGTGACAGTCATGCGTCTGTTACTCTTGTTTAGATTGGAACCAATGTTTACTCCCCAGCATTATTTCTGAAAGTAGTCTAACTGAGAATTTCAGAAGGGACGTGAGTGTCGCTAGTATCCAATCTACGAAGTATATCATAACAACGCTAACGCTCCTGTTCGTTCTTTTGAAAATAGTCTACGACCCATATGCCGTCAACATGTAAATGTGTTCGGTGCAGTTAATTGGCATATGCTACCTGCTAAATTAAAACGTTCTTCATTGGACATTCAAAAGGGGCTGCATTAGATTTTCGAAACGTATATAAATAGATCTTAATCAAACCAAGAATTAGAAAAAGTGTTTCCCCTTAAGAGTATCACAGATCGAAAAAGTAGTGTAAATATAAAAAAATGTACTTAAATTTTTGTTTTTATTTCAGTGTACAATTTATTTCTGAAAAGGCTGTCCAGTTTCTTTTCGATTATATGTGCCAATTTCGTACTATGATTTATTCAGAAAAAAAACAACACATCATTTTTAAAAATAAAGAGTAAGTCGAAATTTTAGCACTAACTTGGTTCAATGCTCCAACTCCAAGTGAAAAATTATACGAAGTTTCATAAAATTCGGAGAAGATAATATAAAACTTAATCGTCAGTTGACGTGAATTTGGTTAATGTATTATATATTTGAAGATGAAATATTAATAAATAGGGTGGGTGAGCGAGTAGGGGAGGAACTTAGGCAATTTTTTTTATTAAAAAAATAAACGATGTACGTACAACCTTTATGTATGCACGTCATTCTAAACCATTGGTTTCGTATGTATTCCATTATTATTGGAACACTACCGCAACTATAGGTGCAAAGGGATAAAAATCATAGGGAAAATTAATTATTTTTCTTCATTTTTGGGCTATTAATAAGATTACAATATGCAAATATGCTTTGTTTTAGGAGATCTACTGATAAAAAATAATCTAATCCGAGCTTTACAAACAATTCTGCCACAACCGCAACTATAGGTACGCCACTATTACTGGAACATCTGCCCTTAAAGAAAAAGATCACAAGAGTGAGAAGATTGGTAACGCTATTAAACATTTAAAAAAATGCACTGTTTTGGTAAAATGGTAAATTCACTTTATTTTCGGAAAATGCTGCCTAAAGCTTTCAAAATCGCCAATTTAGTAAAGCTTGTGTCTGGGAGCGTATAGTTATAGAAGCTTCATCCGGATAAGTGAAACAGATAAATACTTTTCAGAATGAGTGATTGGAATCAACCAATATCGAAAGGATGTAAGATTGTCTAACGCCTCCATCTGCTTCGAATAATTAGTCAGCGTTTCCCACTGAACATTTATTCCCTTGCATTTCAATGACGAAAACAATCAAAGGAAAATCCAATGGAACAATTTCCTAACCGTGCCACTGAATCCCACTTTGCACAGATTTTAAAAGGAATCATCTTACTGTTTCACAGGAAAACCATATTTCTGGTATCAACCACAAGATTGCTAGACGAGGCAAAACTTTCGCACTAAACCGTTTTATGAGACAGACAACATCTCGTTAATGTCGTGGCAAATTCCAGTTTATGATGGCGGCTTACCAGTATGAAGAAAAATTGTGAAATATTGTGTACTGAAATTCAAAAGCTTCTGAAAATCAATGTTGCAGTTAGAGTTATGTAGGTTAAATGTATCACATACATTACAGAACTCATGCAATATTTGCAGCATGATTCGTTCATCACTGATAGATCTGTAGAATTACGTGCCGAAAAGGTCACCATAGCTTATCCCAAATCGCACGTCAACATCTTGCCAACAATCCACTGCCAAGCGAACACAGCAGCAGCATCAGCCGCGTTGAAATCATAATCAGGTCATATCTATAATACTAAGTGAGACATTAAATAGTGCCATAAAAATAAAAATAGCGAACGACTGCTTACAAGATAAGACCGGCGACAAGGGCAAACGCGGTGGTAGTGGGGCCCAAAACTTCCCTCAGTTGCTTGGTTTGCTGGTTGATGGATACACAATGTAATCCAGAAACTGTCAACGCATTGCATAGCTGGGCAACTTTGAAGAAGACTTACAATAACGGGACCTGGGAATGGGGATGAATGGCGGCCAAGCGCTGGCAAACGATTCGGTCTGTCACACTCCGGTCTGCGCTTGTTGGCATTTTGAGCTTGAGACACTGTGACTCTGGCTGTAAAAGGGGTGGTTGGACACAAAGGACAATTGTTTAACGATTGTCGTCTACTGCTTAGCTCTCGTTCTACTACAAACTGATGACCGGAAAGCATAAATAGCACTATAATAGGGGGAAACCCACTACTTCCTTGTCCTTGTGGCTGCTGGATGCTGGATGTGCTCTTTCTCTTTCTGCGAGAAAGGCCAAGACGGGAGTGCCGTTTTCTTGGCTCGAGTTCGCTCTCCATCAGTCATAGTCGTTTTTGTGACTGCCATAAAAGAAATTAAATATTTGTTGGCAACGAGACGATTGTATTTACTGGATGACAGAAGAAGACACAAAAACTAAACGTGAAAGAGAGCCGGTACAATTCGTAAAACTTTGTTTTACGATTTTTCATGGGGCAATCCGTCTGATTGGATAAGTTTTTCCTGACAGTGCTGAAAGGTACCTAGGTTTTAAACTCTATGGATGTCATAATTTTGCTCATTTCGATTCGAGAAATATTCAAGTTTTAGTTTTTTTTTAGTTCAGATGCCTTTCAAATAGTAAATGCACTCGATTGAGTTAGAACAACGACCTAACAAAACGATAAATGTATCAAATTTTTCCACAGGTCTGATAAATTTTCGTGAATCTGTATTTCATATGGAAGCTGTGTTTTGTATCATTTTAAACGCACAAATGTTTTAAAATTAGTTCAGCAACTTCATATTTTTTTCGGTAAATGTAATTTATTAATTTATGTCAATGTTTCTTTTTCTCGGGAAATAATCAATATATCATCTAACAACTGGCAAGCGCTATGCTCCACTAACTAATTAAAGCATGGGCAGGACAGTAAATCTGAGTAGCAGCATTTGAGCGTTTTTCATAAATTTAGGTAGCATTTACCGGAGGAAAAATATGCACTTATCTTTTTCCCATTTAATCTCATGTTTCTGACTTCCATTATGAATGCCAACATCGTCACCAAATGTTTTCATATCCAGTGCTGTCGTAGTAAAATTTGAGCAAGTAAGTCGCTATATAGCTGTATAGTAATGTAAAGGTGCTACTATTTCAAAAATATAAATAATTTGCTTTCCGATAAAAGCTAGTTAACCGATGACTAACCGCCACTATCGTCGCCTACAGCACTGATTTTTTTTATTAATTAATTTATTTGTACAGGCTCAATCGAATAAACTTTACAGAGCCAAGTTATCATTTGCGTTATACATAATTGATGTCTTAAATCTAAATTTAAAGGAACTGAACCGATTACTCGCGGTCATCTCGAGGTTAGTAGAGATTTACAGTTTTATGGATGGGGAGCGTTATGATTTACGATACAAATATTTCATTATTCCTAAAACATGAACTTATTCCTATTCAATTTGGTATCCACAGTGTAATTATACAATTATTACAGAAACAAACATTTAAAAAAAAAACCCACACGAACAAAACAAAAACTAAACACAAGGTTAGTCAAACTTACAATCTAAGGTTAATATTCTTAAAGAAAACATTTATAAGTTTCATAAACTCCCTATCGCGTCTACCCAAAATATCTCGAACTGGAACATTAGGTTGTCTACCTCGAGCCCGAAGGGAATCGTACAGTTCAGATCTGACTCCGCGATGCTCAGCACAAGACCAAATAATGTGATCTGCGTCCTGGTAACCTTGTCCACATTCACAGAGATTGGCACAGCACTGATGTTACACATTGTTATGGTGAATCTGACCAATTGCATATTGGTACCATTGCGAGGTATATTGTCGCATCATGGCTGCCCTTATGTTGGTGTCCTGGTGTTTACATTATGCCGGTTCAGCACTGCCAACTTGGTCAACCAGCTTATCCAACTAGCCCGAATTTCAGTTACTTCTGAAATCTCATGCTGGTAGATACTGATGCCCTGTTTACATTATGCTGACTATTTTTTAGTTCAGTTTTAGTACACTTACACCAGGTGGTGTTGAGTACTTGGCACTGATTAAGTCAATTTTTCGCACAAATTGCTCATTTGTTAATAACTTTACACTCACTTGATGAAACATGATGTTTCTTACAGCAACTGATTGAAAACAGTTTAAGGTTTATATAGGTAAATAAAACACAGTAGATTTGTAATTAGGCGGTAAGCTGCTGTCAGTGAATGATGAAATAAATGAAACGAGAAATTATCGCTGTTCATTTTAGACGTTCAATGAAAAAAAAAAATCATTGGTGAGAATTCAAATATTGTGATTTAAGTATTATTTACGTGTATTAAGTGAATTCTCATCCTACTCTTTTGGTGACTTAAAGTAAAACCAGGTTTCATTAAGTGAATGAAAAGTTATTAACAAAAAAGCAATTTGTGTTAAAAAATGAGCATGCCAACTCTGCTTATAAGTATGCGCTTTTCTGAACAGTATGTCTCCCGGGATCGAAAAAGGTCTGTATTCACATTAATCCGGACACCTTAAACTTTTGAAAGGTACAACCCCTTAAAGATAGTGTGAAAAAATTGTAAAAACTTTCGTAAATCCTTTAAACAAAGAGATAGCGATTTACTTTTCCCTACAAAAATGTGCATTTTTTAAGCAATTACAACTTTGTAGAATATTTTAAAAAACGAGAAAATTCTAAAAAAAAAGTTATGGTGAAAAAACACTTTTTAAGGGGGTATTACCGTTTGTACTCCATTTTCACCCTATAACTTCGTCCACTTGAGAGATAGAAGGTTTAAACCTTGAACAAAGTTGCTTAAATAGACTTTATCTACAATGTTTCCATTGAGATTTTCACGTCCGGTTGTATTGGTGCAATATGTGAGAGCGTGCTAGTGAATATCCGAGGAAAATACATAACAAATCGATGTCAAACTCATTTTGACAGGTTTACTTTCATACATTTTTTAGGTTATCCAGAGGAAAATAATAAACAACTTTACACGGCGTTGCTTCCGCTAGTGCGCGTGCGTTAAACGTCACTAAACTCTATAGGTGTTCATCAATTTTAACAAGACATAAAAAAGTATTTTTTTTATCTGAGTGTATACCCTCCTTAACCAAAAATTTTCACTACTCAAATAAAGTACTTAAAAAATAAAGAAACATTCTACAAGGCATCAAAAAGCTGCATTCAATAGTTTAATCGCAAATAGCCATGTCCCACTTTTTAGATTTCGTCCCACTGTGCGTAGGAGTGAAAAATTTCGCTAAGGTATAGCTGGGAGTCATTGATGAAAAAGACTATGAGTGGTGATTACGTTCCATGTTTAGTGTTCAAGATAGCGATGAGTCACGTCTGCGAGCGGATTTTGTAAGGACGTAATGCAAATATTGCATTGTCAATACGGGAACTTTAAACAAAAATGGATTTACCTTAATCCACGGTGTGCTCAAATCATTTTCGGAACGTTTGACGGTCGAGAAGAGATCGCGAAGTGATAAAAACATTGGAATTGCTGATCCTGACATGGACCGAAAGATTAAGAGGATATTGAAGGAAAACTCGAATCTCTCTGCTCGAACGGTGGCTCGTAAAATAGGAATGTCACCTGGTTTTATCCAAAAATCAAAACAGCGTTTGGGGCTAAAGTAAAAACAGTTCCAAATCGCAACGACAAACAGAATTTGTCAGCAAAATCACGGGCTCGACGTTGTAACCGTTCTTCCACTGTTCTTTGAGAATGCTTCAAACGCAGTGGCTTATGCGCCACTCTCGAGTTTGAGAGACCACTGGTCGTGTTTATTTAAGGTTGCCCGACTTAGCTATTGTTGCAGGAGAGCAAATCTCTAGGGTTTTCCGAACGGTTTCGAGGTGAATTCAAACGCAAAGTGAACTAAAAATGATTGCAACCGAAAACGAATGCAAAGCGGAACGTAACGCAGAAGTCACCCGGTGGACTGATTTACCACAGGGATCTTGAACGTAAATGAATGTAAAAAGGTAAGCTATGTTGAACTCATTTTATGTATATTGTCCTTCTTTTCTTAATCATTGTGTGTGAGTGTGTGTGTTGTATTGAGTGTTCATGGCCATGAATTAGGTTCTGCAGTGTGACGTCACGAATGAACTCAGGGTTCATCAGATGTACTTTTTGACAGTTCAGTGGTACTGTTTACAAGCACTTAGAATATTTTTCGAAAAAATGATTTTAAAAATTCCGAATTTTAATTCGCAAAATTCCGAGGAAATGCGCGGTGAAAGGATGTTCCTCATTGAAATTGCAGAAGTGTGGCTTGCACAGGTTTCCGGACCGGAACAAAGATGTATTCACCAATAACTTGACCGTTGAGCGGAGAAAACGGTGGTTGAATGCATTACGTGTAGGAAGTGATTTCCAAAGTAAATGGAAATATGTTTGTAGTCGACACTTTATTTCCGGTAAGCATACACGACATTATTTCATACAACATCATAGCATTTGTTGTTCTTTTAGGAAAACCTGCTCGGCTAAGCGACATTCACAATGTGGATTGGGTGCCTACGAAAGAACTTCCCGTGATTCAAACGCATACATATTCGGATAGTAGCGCCAGCTCATTTTCGGAATCGACCGCCGATACTTCGATGGAATCGAACCCCAGTAGTTTAATCGTATCAAACACCGATAATTCGATCAATACGATCACTGGTGTTGCTATGGAATCGTCCTCGGAAAGTTCGATGAGTTCAATGGAATCAACCACCGGAGGTCCGAAGGGATCGCCTTCAGAAAATGCATTGAAATCGAACTCCGATAGTTCGATGAAATCGACTGCCGCTGTTTCTTTGGAATCACCTGCTAAAATATCGATGGAATCCACCGCCGGAAGTTCAAAGAAATCAACCACCGGAATTTCGAAGGAATTACCCGCAGAAAGTTCATTGGAATCGATGTCCGATAGTTCGATGGAATCAAACGCTAATAGTTCGGTGGAATCGAACGCTGAATGTTCGATGGCACCGTTCGCCAGAAGCTCGAAGGATGATTTGGTTATCTTGAACAAATTGGAGGAGACGATCATTTTACCACAAGGTGATCACCTATCAAATAATGATAGTGTCGACACATCCTCAACGGCACCTTCAATTGGAAAACAAACAAAAGATTGTGCAATTCAAGCAGGAGGTTTGTATTTTTACAACATATGATAGTTTTCCTTGCTGTTTATGAAGCATGAAATGTTTCACAATTTTTGTAAAGTATTTTGCCTTAATTGAATTCTGATAGGGTTAATGTCAGCTTCAACAATACCTTAACCTCTTATCGGCAGAAGGCTAAACAAAGTCCTTGAGCGCCCAAATTTGGCCAATCAATGTTCTGAAATATGGTCCATCCTCATGCTAAAATGAGCTCTCAAAGACTAGGTTCAACCCCTCGTTTGATCTTAGACCTATGTCCACTTGTCTATTAAGCGAACATAGCTTTCTACCGTAACCTGAGCAGTGGATTTGTAATATTGATACCACTTAGGGTTGGTCCATTAATTATGTCACGCAAATTTGGCCCATTTTCAACCCCTTTTGTCACATTTTTTGTATGGACCTTATTTTTTTTGTATGACTCGTCACAGTTTCCAAAAAGATTTGCCATCCATACACGGTAAGCTCGGAATCTGAAGCGACTAGATACGGCCGAATAAACGAAACTAGAGCCAAGAAAAGCATTGAGAAAGAATTTCAGCATCACCGCAACGTTTGTTTTGAGGATTGTGGTATCTTCATTCACCAGAGCAAACCATATCTGGCTGCCACTCCAGATTATTTGGTGGAATGTGATTGTTGCGGAAAAGCATGCATCGAGATCAAATGTCCTTTCCGGCTATCGAAAAAATGTCATTTGAACAAGCAGCTATCGTTCAATGATTTGGAATATCTTGTCAGCGATGGTGATAGCTTCAAAATCCGAACAGACCATGAATATTATCTGCAGGTTCAGTCACAAATATATGCGTCCAATGCTGGTTTAGGATATTTTTATGTCTGGGTGAAGTGGATCAGCTGTGCATCTGTGTTGAAAAAAATACAAAGCTATGGGAAGATTCCTGTAAGAAAGCGGAAGTTTATTTCCAAAATATTATTTTGCCGGAGCTTCTAGGTAACTACTACAGTAACAGAACTTGATTCCATGTTGACCTTTCTTCTTTATTTTTGATATTGAATAAATAACATTATCGAATCACTTCAGTTTTTATATTATTATTAAAACAAACATGCAAGTAACACTTCACTTCACATCTCACTGCAATCAATCTACCCTGAAAAAAAAACGACTAAGTCCATGTAAACAGTACCACTGAACTGTCAAAAAAGTTCATCCGATTGAGGTTAGCCCCGACGGTGCAAAACCTAATGGAACATACCTGCGCAGGGTTTTACTGATGGGCTGGCAGCTGACAGTGCGGCAAGCGGGGGGCGCACGGATACTGTGCGATGATTTAACGGTGTAGCGATGGTTTCGTTCGTAACGAAAGGGATGCCATGCAGCAGGGATGTAGCGTCGACGGTGGATGCTCACAAAAACGAGGGCCGAACTAAAGGTGCGGGGGAGGTTGTCGGTGGATGTCGGTACTCTACCAGATCATCCGTTCAAGGTAGCCAACGTGCTCCTAGTGGCCTTCACGTACTCTGATTCCGTTACGCAACCACTATGGAACGGAATGAAACTACCCCGTCAGGAATCGCAAGGCAGGCCAACGGAGAACCCTTTCGCCCCGTTTGACTGCCAGAAACTGGCGGGCCACAGAGCAGTCACACCGGAAGTACACCACGTGTACAGAAGCCAGGTAAATGGCCAAGGGATTGCCTACGGGTTTCTAGCCCGTATAAAAAGCGACCGATGGACGCTCGCTTTTGTAATAAATGTACAATGCACAAGGGCAGAGTTTTCGCCTTTGTGATTGTAACACGTCAAAACTTTAATTAGAAAAAAAACTTGGAAAAATCACTTGACTAACTTCTGCTCTCTAGCCGACAATGATTGAAAGTCAACGATAAATTAATTTTAAAGACCTCTCGACCCCTCAAATTCTCCGAATCATCATGTTTGACGCATACCACGATTCATTGAATCATTTTGGACAAGTTGACCTATTGGCCATCTATTGATTCAACCATGAACTAAAAAAAACCTATTGCATTGGAAACGGTAATTATATTCAAATTTTAAAAATGCTATAACATTATAGCATGCGATGGATTGGATTTTTAGAATCGAAAAGGGATTTTTGAATGTTTATCTTAAATTGGGAAAAGTTCTAAACAAAAGAAATGCTTTATTTACAAAATAATATAAAAATATATTACGAACTAACGGAGAACGTTACAACGTTTGTACTGCGAATATTTGATGTTTGTTTTTTTTTTCGTTGTTATGGACGATGAAACTTGTGTCCTGGAGGATTTCAAGCAGCTTCCAGGGGTGGTTTTCTACAGCTGATTGTTTCAGAACGTAGAAGGCAACGAAAAAAAAAAAAAGAAAAACCTTATTTGGCAAGCAATTTGCACGTGGGCCGAAAGAGTAAATATTTTGTCTTTACAGGCACAATCAATAAGGAGATTTACCAGAAAGAGTGAATGCAGAAGCATATTGAATCGAAAAAATTAATTTTGATAAACTACTGAACTACGAATGTAACTTAATCAAATGTGCTAAATCATGTATGATCTGATGATCTGATCTCAGACAGGTGTATCTGAACCTTTGCAGGATGACTACTCTCCGTTCCTTTAATGTCTGAATTCCAGCCAGGAGGTGTATCTCAGAATTTCGAGTGCGCTGGGGACTGTTTGGGATCATCCTAAGGATCTTGTTCTGGATCCTTTGCAATTTATGATAATGGCATTTGGAACAACTCTCCCAGATTGGCATACCATACTCTATAACAGGTAGTTGAATATAGACAGCCAGCTCATTTTTCAGGGATAAGGTGGACTTCCTGTTGATAAGCGGATACAGTGATCTTATCAAGATGTTGAACTTGGTGTTAGTTTTGTCAATGTGCTCCATGAAAAGAAGCTTGCTGTCTAGTGTTAGTCCGAGGTACCCAACCTCTTTGGACCATTCCACCACTGAGCGGTTTTAGCAGATCTTATTATTTTGAAATGGAACAAGTATTGGTGATGGTGGAAATATGATGAACTGAGTCTTGTAGACAATGCATGTGTCATCTGTAAACAGAGACAACGTTCCACCATCTGGGAGAGGCGGAATGTCGGAGGTGAACAAATTGAAGAGGAGAGCCCAAGGATACTTCCTTGTGGAACTCAATGTTGAAGGTATTAAAAGTGATGCCATTGCCACACTGGGAACAAAATCGAAACAATGTGTTAAAATTCAATAACTTCGGTGCTCGCTGGAACAAGAGACTAAAAAATAGTCATTCTTATAGAAAAAAGTCTCAGAAATCGATTGAAGTGGGTTTCATCTTGGGCACGATAGGGTAAGTTGGGGTTTTTCACAGTTTTTCCCTAAAATCTCCTATTTTGCATGATTTGAATGCTGTATCTCAAGATACCGATGATATAGACGGATGATTTCTTCGGCAAAGTTGATCAGGAGGTCAAGGACTGTTGGATTATAGACAGAAAAATTCGGAATTCTTCCGCTAGGCGGCGCTAGTGAGCATTCAAAGTGTATATGTTTGTGCTGCTGTATCTCAAGATCCTGACTATTTAGACGGATGATTTCTTAGACAAAGTTGATCAGGAGATCAAGAACTGTTGGATGACGGACAGAACAATTCGGAATTCTTCCGCTAGGCGGCGCTAGTGAGCATTGAAAGTGAATATATTTGTGCTGCTGTATCTCAAGACCCTGACTATTTAGACGGATGATTTCTTCGGCAAAGTTGATCAGGAGGCCAAGGACTGTTGGATGATGGACAGAACAATTCAGAATTCTTCCGCTAGGCGACACTAGTGAGCATTCGAAGTGAATATGTTTGCGCTGCTGTATCTTAAGATCCTGACTATTTAGACGGATGATTTCTTCGGCAAAGTTGATCAGGAGGTCCGTGACTATTGGATGATGGACAGAAAAATTCGGAATTCCCCCGCTAGGTGACGCTAGTGAGCATTTGAAGTTAATATGTTTGTACTGCTGTTTCTCAAGATCCTGACTTTTTAGACGGATGATTTCTACGGCAAAGTTGATAAGGAGGTCAAGGAACAATCCGGAATTCTCTCGCTAGATGGCGCTAGCATTTGAAATGAATATGTTTGTGATCCAGATTCAAAGAATCAACCTCTGCAAAAAAACTGCTCAAACATGGACTTGGTAAGCGAGTTGGTCTCTTTAGTCCAATTAATAGAGCGTATTCTGCAGAACGAATCTGACTGGGGTTTTGGGTTCCGCCAAATATCCTCTCCTCTTTCGGATACTAATAACAGGCTCATAAAATGCTCGGAGAGAAGAGAATCATCCTCTTTTAAAAAGCCAGTCTGGTTGTAGTGCGTAAAACCTGTAGCAGAGTCCGGACCAGCCGTGACATGCAATTTACAAGTCAATACTTTCTGGTTTAACTTTGAAATCCTGTCTGCTACATCATCCTGTTGTAGAATCCGTTGCAAATCGCATATAACCATATCACGGATTGAAACGCTTGATGATAAGTATCCTTTTTCTCGGTTTGGAGTTGAGAACGGTGGAATTATGGCGTTTCTAAATTCAGCTAATTTCAGCTAAGGGCTGCAAAATTGCAATTCCTAAATGGGACAATATGAAGGGACTAATAACAATGCACATCTCTAAAATTGATCAAAGATTTAGAAACTTGACCTATTTTAAACAAAAAATTGTTCTACTAAGTTTTTTTATATATACGTTAATTAAACTGTCATACCTAGATGCTTCTTAGTGAATCGAGCCAGCTCTCCATATTTGGTTTTACTTAAACCAAGTTTTGATTTTATCGCCAAAGATGACTCCTCCGAACACAGAGATGTTCCACGAACAAAGTCAACGGATTCGATGGTCTCTTTTGCCCAAACCTCACCACCGCTCAACAAGTGCTGTAAGATTTGAGCAGTTGCTGGATTAGCAGCCTTTATGGCAGCAATTTTGGCTGAATACAGCAAGTTATCAAGACCTTGTGCTTTGAAAAGTCCGATACTGCGTCTGTATTTCGAAAATCTTGTCTACTACTCCTTGCGCTTTCGACCTCGAGGCTTTAGGGTTGACGGTCTTCGCTGACTGTTGGAACTGGTATCCAAATCCGGAGTGGCAAAAGGAGGTGAAATAGGAGATGATTATGACGAGGGATCTTTGGGTTTCCTTGAATGAACCCGTGTATTTTTCGAAGGCCTGGATCCTGAGGGTTGGTCTTCGACCTGATAACATAATTGATGATGAATTATATTCAAGCATTTTTTCGTAAAATTTAGAGTCGGTAGTTTTTGTTTAAGATTTTTATAAAATATTCATACAAATATCAAATCTTCTTTTAATCGCGGTTGATGCTATTGACTATTTAGTAACATGAACAGAAACAGATTTCATCAGTAGTATGTCTTGCATTACGTTAACGCAATTCCACGCTTTTACTAATTTTCATTCATGTTCAATTTAAATTGGTTTGGAATCCGTTGTTTTTTTTTGAAAATTTAGCACTTCGCTCAACAGGTACAATTTTTTTCCGAACTGTTAATTTTTTTAATGTTCGACGGTATCGTATTAAAAACGTTTATTCGTTAATTTATGCTACTCTCTAAAATTAAGCACGCCCAGGGATTCTTACCTCGAATATGCTTTCAAGCTCTGCATTCTTCTTAAAGAATCGATCCTTAGTGTGGGTTTTTGACCATCACCGATTAAATTGACCAATCCAGTTTTTAACACGTTGCGCAACATCCGCAGGTGCTTTCGACAGTGCCCTAGACACAAAGTCAAGTAAACGGTTCTCCAAGTTGTCCTTGAGTTCAGATCAAATTCTCATCCAGGTTCACAGATTCAAAGCCCTTTGTATTAAAGCATCTCCAAACATGGTTAAACATATCATGCACATTATTTACGTTTGAATTCGATATGTTTAAGACGTTCTAGGTTCACCAAATTGTCCTCAAAACTTGTTAATTAGGCTACCATCTTGCATTTTAGTTTGATTAAATTCATAGATCAGGGAGCCTCCATAGGCTCGGTCGGTAGAGTCTGCTACTATAAAGCAAACCATACTGTAGGTGGCTGGGTTCGAATCCCGGTTGGTCTAGTATTTCAGATTGGAAAATCTCTCGACTTCCCTGGGCATAGTATATTATTGTACTTGCCACACAATATACACATGTTAAAATCGAACAGGCTTGGAAAGCTTTCAATTAACAACTGTGGAAGTGCATCTAGAGCACTAAGTTGAGAGCAGGCGTTAAGTTACAGTTGGGACGTAATAGCCAGAGAAGATCATAGATAGCTCTAACTAGCGGAGGAATTCCGAATTGTTCTGTCCATCATCCAACATTCCTTGACCCCTGCTAAACTTTGCCGAAGAAATCATTCGTGTAAATAGTTAGGATCTTGAGATACAGCAGCGCAAACATATTCACTTCGAATGCTCACTAGTGTCGCCTAGCAGAAGAACTCTGAATTGTTCTGTCCATCATCCAACAGTCCTTGACCTTCTGATCAACTTTGCCGAAGAAATCATTCGTCTAAATAGTCAGGATCTTGAGATACAGCAGCACAAACATATACACTTTGAATGCTCACTAGCGCCGCTTAGCGGAAGAATTCCGAATTTTTCTGTCTATCATCAAACAGTCCTTGACCTCCTGATCAACTTTGCCGAAGAAATCATCCGTCTATATCATCGGTATCTTGAGATACAGCATTCAAATCATGCAAAATAGGAGATTTTAGGGCAAAACTGTGAAAAACCCCAACTTACCCTATCGTGCCCAAGATGAAACCCACTTCAATCGATTTCTGAGACTTTTTTCTATAAGAATGACTATTTTTTAGTCTCTTGTTCCAGCGAGCACCGAAGTTATTGAATTTTAACACATTGTTTCGATTTTGTCCCCAGTGTGATTGAGAGAGACTTGAAATGTCCTGTCAGAGAGGTAATTTTGGATGATATTTGCGAGGAAGATTGAAAGACCGTATCATTGTAATTTGTACACGAGGATATCATGCCAGACATTATTAAACGCTTTTTCAACGTCTAACAGTGCCATGACAGATGTTTTACCGACTTGTTCCGGCTGAGAATATTGCATACTCGAGTCAGTTGGTGAGTAGTCGACCCTTGTCGAAAACCAAACTGCTCCTCGCCAGTCCGCATCGTGCTCTCTTGCCGTGCGGATCTATTTGCTTTTTGCTGAAGGAAGTGTTACTACTACCTAAAGCTACAACAAATTTAAACAGCACTTTTCAGTGCTCAACCTGTAAAAATTTTCTACCTTGTTCAACTCTTATTCCTCTTCGATCCTTGTTTGGACCCTACCCGAGGTAATCCTTCTTGGATATCGATTTGGAAAATTCCTCTTCGATCCTTCAGATTCTTATAGTAATCTGCTTGGAAGTCGAATTGGATAAAAATTTACTGCCGCCATGGCGCCTAAACGCAAAAGAAAGGGGCAAACTCTTGACCCCCCTTCTGATGAAATTAATTTGAGTAATCAATTTGATTTGCTCACGGATGATGAGAATGATCCATCATCCAAGAAAAATTCTAGTAAACTTTCCCGGCTTAATGCCAAGAAGGAAAAGATTCCCCCTATTGTGATAACCACTACCGATTTCCATGCTCTTCGCATGGAACTTTTGAATTTCGTGAAAGTTAAGTTTTCACTACAAATTGGACGTCGGGGTGAATGGCGTGTATTGGCTGAAACCTTGGACGGATTTAAATGTCTTCTCAAGTATCTTACTGAGAAGAAGCACAAATTTTTTACTTACGACACCAAAACTGAACGTGTGTTCAAGGTTGTCATGAAAGGACTGCCCAGTGGTGAATCCCTGGATCAGATCAAAGATGAACTGGCAAAATTACTTGGAGTTGTGCCACTCCAAGTAATCAAAATGAAAATGAAATCCCGTCCTGGCGATTCGCGCAACGGGATTTCTAATGATTTTTATTTAGTTCACTTCAAGTCTAGTGAACTAAACAACCTTAAGGCCTTAGAAAAAGCTAGCCTTATGCTCCATGTCCGAGTGAAGTGGGAACACTTCAGGAAGACTGGAGGAAATTTCCAAAACCTCACCCAGTGCCGTAAGTGCCAGTGATGGGGTCACGGAACTAAAAATTGCTACATGCCAGCTAAATGCATGAATTGTGGTGATTCCTCTCACGCAAAGGACGACTGTCCTGTGAAGGAAGATCCTAAGAAATTTAAATGTTCAAATTGTGGTGAAAACCACAAATCCAATTTTTGGGAATGTAAGACTCGCAAAGCGATCCTACAATCTCGTTCTAACCGTCAGGTAGGAAACGCTCCACGTTTCCGACCAGGTACAAATTCCTCTGCTGTTAACAACGGTCAGCGAGGAACAAATTCTACATTCGTACCCGTAGGTACAAATATCTCCCCTGCTTCAAATGTTTCATCTGTACCTACTCCCCTCGCTGCTAACAATGTTCAGCGAGTTAATGGAGCTACCTATGCTGCTATTGCAGCGGGTAGAAATCAAAATACTAACCAACGTTCTAACGGAAATTTTGACAATTTTGACTTAGGAAGCATTACTGCCCCCAAAATGGAATTTTTACAGAATTCATTAATTGACATGATTTCTGATATGCTTAAATCTAACTCCATGTTTGATGCTATTCAAACTGGAGTAAAATTTGCAAATAATATTGTCATGACTTTAAAATTCAGTAATGGATTTTAAAGCTTTAAATATTTTAAATTGGAATGCTCGATCTCTTAAAGATAATGAAGACGAGCTATTTAATTTTTTGAGAGTTCATAACGTGCATATTGCCGTTATAACTGAAACGTTCCTTAAACCTGCCCATAAGGTTAAGAAGGACGCAAACTACTTGATTTATAGAAATGATCGTCTTGATGGACCCTGTGGTGGCGTTGCCATCATTATTCATAGACGAATCAAACATAAAATTCTTTCTTCATTTGAAACCAAAGTTTTTGAAACTTTGGGAGTTTCTGTTGAAACAAAATTTGGACAACTTACGTTTATAGCTGCCTATTTGCCATTCCAATGCGTGGGCCAGCAAAAGAATTTTCTCAAGGGTGACCTCCAGAAACTTACCCGTCATAGGTCTAAATTCTTCATTATTGGTGATTTTAATGCAAAACACCGCTCATGGAATAATGCTCAAAGCAATTCCAATGGTAATATTCTGTTTGATGATTGTTCTGCAGGTTATTACACTATTCAATATCCAAACAGCCCAACATGCTTTTCTTCTGCAAGAAATCCCTCCACTATTGATTTGGTCTTAACTGATTCATGTCAACTTTGTAGCCAATTGGTTACCCATGCTGACTTCGGTTCTGATCACCTTCCAGTAACTTTTGAAATATCCCAAGAAATAATTTCTAATCCCAACAGCTCTACTTTCAATTACCATAGAGCTGATTGGGAGCAGTATCGAACATTTATGGAATATAACTTCGATCCAAACATTCCTTTGCAAACCAAAGATGAAATAAATTATGCTCTTGAATCTCTGACTACTTCTATAGTTGAAGCAAGAGCTGCCTCAGTACCAAAATGCGAGGTTAAATTCGATTCAATTATAATAGACGATGATCTTCAGCTCTTGATCCGTCTTAAAAATGTCCGTAGGAGACAATATCAAAGAACACGCGATCCTGCCATGAAAGTTATCTGGCGGGATTTGCAAAAACAAATTAAAAAGCGATTCTCTGCCCTGAGGAACAAAACTTTTGAAAATAATATTTCTAAATTAGACCCGAGTTCCAAACCCTTTTGGAAACTCACAAAAATTTTGAAAAAACCTCAAAAGCCAATTCCAGCGCTTAAAGAAGGTGGTAAAATTTTGATCACAAATTTGGAAAAAGCTCAGAAACTTGCTAAGCAATTCGAGAGTTCCCATAATTTCAGTTTGGGTCTTACTAGTCCTATTGAGAATCAGGTTGCTCGGGATTTTCTGAATATTTTCTCTCGGGAAAATATTTTTGATGATTCCTGGGGGACTGATTTGGACGAAGTAAGGTCTATAACTAAAAAATTTCAAAATATGAAAGCTCCAGGTGATGATGGAATTTTCTATATCCTCATCAAAAAACTCCCAGAGAGTACCTTGTCTTTCTTGGTAAAATTATTTAACAGATGTTTCCATTTGGCATACTTTCCTGATAAATGGAAAAATGCAAAAGTTGTTCCAATTTTGAAGCCGGATAAAAATCCAGCTGAAGCTTCTAGCTACCGCCCAATAAGTTTGCTTTCTTCAATAAGTAAACTTTTTGAAAAGATAATTTTGAATAGAATGATGCTTCACATCAATACGAACTCAATTTTTGCAGATGAGCAGTTTGGATTTCGCCATGGGCATTCAACTACTCATCAACTCTTAAGAGTTAACAATTTAATTCGTTCAAACAAATCTGAAGGCCACTCAACTGGAGTTGCTCTTCTAGACATAGAAAAAGCATTCGACAGTGTTTGGCATGAAGGTTTGATTGCTAAATTGAAAAAGTTTAATTTTCCACTTTATATTATGAAATTAGTTCAAAATTATTTAACTGACAGAACTCTTCAAGTAAATTATCAAAATTCCAAATCTAATCGACTACCTGTTAGGGCAGGAGTTCCTCAGGGTAGCATTCTTGGGCCTATATTGTATAACATTTTCACTTCGGACCTCCCTGATTTGCCTCAGGGTTGCCACAAATCTTTGTTCGCTGATGACACAGGCATTTCCGCTAAAGGAAGAAGTCTTCGTGTTATTTGCAGCAGACTGCAGAAAAGTTTAGATATTTTCTCTTCTTATTTACAAAAATGGAAGATTTCTCCCAACGCTTCCAAAACTCAACTTATAATATTTCCACATAAGCCTAGAGCTTCGTTTTTGAAACCTAGTAATAGTCACATAGTCACTATGAACGGAGTTCCAATTTCCTGGTCAAACCAAGTGAAATATCTTGGATTAATACTTGACCAAAAATTAACTTTTAAAGATCACATTGAGGGCATTCAAGCCAAATGTAACAAATATATTAAATGTTTGTATCCTCTTATAAACAGGAAATCCAAACTTTGCCTGACGAATAAACTTCTAATTTTTAAACAAGTTTTTAGACCGGCCATGCTTTACGCTGTGCCAATATGGTCTAGTTGCTGCACTACCAGGAAAAAAGCACTTCAAAGGATTCAGAACAAAATTCTGAAAATGATTTTGAAGTTGCCTCCCTGGTACAGTACTACCGAAGTACATAGAATTTCGAATGTTGAGACTTTAGCACAAATGTCCAACAAAATAATTAATAATTTCAGGCAAAAATCGTTGCAATCCTCAATTGCAACGATTAATTCCCTTTATACTTAGATAAGATTTAGTTTTAGTTTTTAGTTTTAAGATATCAATTGTTATACTGACATGCAGGTTAAAAAACCTGTTTAAAATACTGAATTGCCAAGACATGAACAATGTAAAAACACTTAGATATATATCAAAACAATTAAGGCTGGTACGTTACTGCAGTAACTGGAGCACCTAGGTTAAAATGAAATGTAATTTATTTTGAATTTGGAACAAATAAAGAGTTAAAAAAAAAAAAAAAAAAAAAAAAAAAAAAAAAAAAAACTGCTCCTCGAGTAAGATGTTATTTTCTTTGGTAGATGTTAGAAGAAGCCGGTAAATTGCTTTTTCAAAGACTTTGATAGTCCTGAGAGAAGGCTATAGGTCTGTAGCTGGAAGGAGAGGAAGGATCCTTTACAGGTTTCCGGATGGGTATGACTTCAGCTTGTATTCGTCTCTACCGCTCTCTAATAAAAATTATTAAATACCTATCATGACAATGTGTAATTTCGTTCTAATATCTCAATCTGGTGTAAATTAAACCATTGCTGATCAGAAATGTTAGTGGCGCCGGTGTTGTAGTGGTAAGCGTGATTGCCCCTCCCCCCAAAAGGCCTGTGCTCAATCCCTGTCGGCGCCGCCGGGATTTTCTGTGGCATAATATCTCTGATCACGCCTGTAGGGAAGTAAAGCCGTTGGTTGATGGGTCGATAGGTAAGGTCCAAGTGTGGGAGCTACCTTCCTGGTGTCGGTAGCATTGGTACTCAGTATGAAAAACAAGATCGACGGAACACAAATCTAAGGAAATAAAAATGACCAGAAATGTTATTGCTAGGCCATCGCTGCTTGCTATTTTCAGAATTTACACAACCACATTATCAGCAGCTCTTATTATAAGAAAATCTAAAATACATAAAAAAAAGTGACCTAGGCGCCTAATACAGAGGGGCCAAAGAAGGAAGAAGTGTTAGTTTGTTTACTAAAATGAACTACGACGATTGTAGGGTTACGGTATGTAATGTGGGTCTAGTCCTTTCATTCGGCCTATCACGCAAATAAATAATTAATTAAGGAATATTACACAAAAAATAAGGAAAATATTGATCACTGATGGTTGATAAATGTGTACCACACACAAATCAATTTATATCACAACATTTCAATACATTTTCAGCTCTCGTAAGTAATAAAACTGGTTGAGAATATCACAATGTTCGGAGTTTTTAGCCGCCATGACTTATAAGGTTAAGATGGGAAGGTTGACTGACGATCATCAAATGGCCTGATTATGGCATTTATTGATTGGAATTACCTGATAATACACACTAGACGTAAAACTTACAGTTGCTGTTTGAATATTTTATGTTTATTTTAATTGTTTAACAACGTTTTCACAAGTAAAACATGGACCCAACTTTAGGGACACATTTCTTTTCTATGTTCCTAACTATGGCCCATGAAATTCATTTGACAGCATATAGCAATAAGAGTAACGTCAACAATGTTGTTTTGCATTTGGATGATAAGGAACGAACAGGAAGGGAGATTTTTTCTGCCAAACCTGTATAATGAACATCACAATGTTCTGATTTAGATATTCTGCGGTCAAAAGACGATAAGCGAAATTTTTAATTTTTAATTTTTAAATTGAGTGATTTAATGTAGTTTTCGTAAAATTTTCTCTAAGAAATGTTTTGAGGAATGAAGAGCATTAAGTTAACAGTGATAGTGATAAAAAAAATACATCAGAAAACGTTACCAAGAGCGTTTTTTTGAGGATCAAACAAGATAGGACGAAGTTGCATCCATAAATAGACCCAATTTGGGGACAATAGACCCATATTACATACATTTCCCTCGTGAGTTATTGTCTTAAAAAAAGTAAGTTTTTCAACTTTTCGTGGTTTCTGATAGCAAACGACATGATAAGCATATCTAAGCATACCATTTAGCAGTAGAATATCGTTTGCAGGTAAATTCATTGATGAGTTATGATTAAAAACGTAATCGATGGCTGCATATTAGACCGAGGTTAGGGACGTATACCCTATATGGCAAGTTTTGTTATACTCATTCCTACTCGTGTTTATTCGCAAAATTCACATCACTTGCGTAGGAAATCAATTTTGCAAGGCATTTGTGACCAGTACACACCTCTTTGTCGTATGAAACAGGTCCAAATCTGTCCAAATCCGCCCGTAAACTTTTTTTTTGGCACCTCAGATGGCAGAAAAGTGAAATTTTCATGATATTAACGGCAAATAATATTAGAGAGTTAACAGACCATGAGTTTTTAAACACCTTTGCATCTATCCATCTAGAAACTTGACGGTCTTTGGCGACAGTGTCATATAATATATTACTTTGTTAATGTCCTTTGATAGATTATGTCGCAAGTTTCGGAAGCAAAGGCAGCCGATATTCACAGAAAATGTCGCGGAGTGCGTCGACTACGGTGACCGCTTACAGCACTGCTCTCAACAATATGTGCGATCAACAGAATGATGCAAATTTCACCAAAACATTAGAGTTTTCTCCTATCAATAAAATTGCTAATGAGTTATTTTCAATGATCGGAATTTATTCAATATTCTCTTGGCATCAGCATCAAAAATACGTTTACCGATATGCAAAGATCTTATTCACTGATTGAATGACAGTGAAAACTTGAGCGTTAAACACAGAATGAAAACATCGGCTCTACTTGCTATGAGTTTCGCATCGTTGAAACCAGACAGACCTTTCCCCCGTAAACCAACTTAGTTCTTTGGGTCAGAGCTCAGGCGCTGTTCGCTCGCTTAGTTGAACATATTGGTACGAAAGCAGTAATGTGCGCGCTCAGTATATGTAACGCGCGGTGTTCAATTTCGAGCATCGCATATTCCAATTCAATAGGTATCCATTAGTTAAGGATGAAGCAGGTGCTGTTTTCCCAGACGATAAAAGATACATTACCCTTATTGAGTATAACATTATTATCTACCGACTCTTATTTTTTCCCCCCCAAAACGAAAATCCCTGGCTCGTGTACGCTTGGAGTGTATAAAATTTCCCAAAAAAGCTATTCTGGGCTATGCGGGAGTTGTTTTTTGCTTTCGTTTTCCTGTTTCCTCTGTGGTGGATGCTTTTACACGCGAAGAACGCTGATGGGTCTGTGGCAGAGTCGGCATGTGTGTTGCCATGATCTTCAACCGCATACAAACCACCCGCGCCCCCACAACAGTCAGCCACTTTCATTCAAGAAGAAGAAGCATCAGGGAAATCCCACGGCCATTTGTTGTTCTTCTGCAAATCGAGAGGAAAAAGAAACAATATAGATAACCGAAAATGTAGAAATAACGAACAGTAGCGCAAATATCTTGTTTTTTATTACCACAGAACAGGGCAGAGAAGAAAAGCTAAACATAAATATAACTTCAGTGAGTCTAAAAGCGAAATAAAAGCGCTTTGTGCATTGAGTGCTGCCTCACAGAGGGTGGAAAGAGGGTGACAAGATACAGCACAATGACCACATACTACACAGCGGGATCCAACCGAGGCCAAGCTTATCGTAGTCAGGATGTGAGGAATGTTAATTGTGTTCAAAATCTGGAAGAACAAATTGGTGTTTTGTGGTGAGCTGGATATTCAAGTCGATGGCATACCAATTATCTTGTATTTTATTCGTAACTTGTTGATTTTGGAGTGATTGTCATTTGGGAAATCAGACCTCTCACTGATTATATGGAAGATCATGCTGAATTACGCCCATTGATACGCAGCTGTGGTATTAGGTGATGGTTGCTAGTTCACAGTTGATACCGCTTTTCAATACAAATTCATTAAGAATCACTATTCATCGATGATTCTCATTAGGGCACGGCAACAGGCTGGAAACTCTTTTCCATTTTTCACATCCTCAACATCAAACCATCACAATCATCCGGAATCATTAGCCGCCATGGTTTTCGGTCACGAAACCTTTATCCGATAATACTGGCGTTTGGTTCGAAATGGATAGCAATTTTACTAGGAGAATTAACACTTGTAACTTCGAGCCACGCCATGCTCCATCGTTCACAAAAGGTGAAAACGGTAAAAAGCAAAAGGTTCAGTTTTTGTCCCTCCGTTCGTTGCCCCTCTGTTCGATCACCTGTGCCACCGACCCATGTCTGAACATCCATTGCTTCTACCAAACACACAAGAAGCAATGCTGTGATTTATTGGTCATTTGTGATAAAAGCTTTTCGTTAAATTTGTTCCCGGTTCATAACTGTGGCCCGGTCCGAAATCTGCCACACAGGGTTAAACGTGATATGTCCCTTTTTGTTCGGTTCACTTCGTCGGAAACCGTGTGTGAACTGGACCATTTTCAAACCAACAACTTTCATCCTTCTATTTTGATTTTTGTATACTGTTACCGTATAGGTAGCTACCATTTGGTTCAGTCGGAATGTATGATAAAGCTGCCTCGTAATGGCTATCTACTCGTAGAATTGATCTTTTTGAGATGTTTTCTAGGAAACATGAAAAATATGGGATGAATTTAAAGCATCATATCCGTTGAATACTTTGCATCAATTATTCTCAATATTTCTATTGGTTTTTTTTAAAGTGGTAGGATGCATGTTTGTTTAAATTTATTTCATATTTGTATATCATATCTTGTTAACTACAAAATATGATACTCCATTCTCGATATGCCCACAATAGAACTGGATGACTTTATTATTTATTTATTTATTTATGCATTGTTTCAATGATTCATCTGACGTATGATTGTCTAAATGAATTAAAAAAGTATAATTATAATATTTCTTACGAAAGTCCTAGGAGAAGTGGTACCACGGTGTCCTACAAGAAAAAGCCTTTTCGTATGAGACTTGTATGACAATGTTCCATCGGGTGATCTAGAACATTTATTTTAGTGTAAATAACGCCTATTCATCAAGCTTACTTACACTCACTTGCTATAAACATTGCAGCAACTAATGATAATTAGTACTTGTAAGTTATAAGAAGGATAATAAAGTATTATAAAATCTCTGACTGTGACGCTCTGAATGTGAAGTTGACAGGTTATATGAGTTTGACAACGGAACTTTCTAGCCGCTTCCAGTTGACTTACCGAATCCTTGTTGTTGACCATGTTGTGCAGCGAGCGGAGCGTCTTCTTATTCATTTTATTGGTTGGATGGTCGCTACCTTGTAACAGTCACTCCATGTTGTAAATAGTAAATTAGTCATAAATAAAATAAGAATGAAATATATCGAATCCATACGCCAAAAACTATGCCAGTAGCAAAACGACACTGGTCGATTTACTATAAAAATAGAATGCCTCGTGAGTAAAGCCACTCGACCTTGTACAATTTCTCCCAAGACCGAGTCCAGTGAAACCTTCGGGAAAGTTGGGAAAAGAGAGAGTGTGGCTACACCCGACTTTGAACAAAGGACCAGCGATCGGAATAGTTCGCGGGAAAATCGAACTTCCGTTAAGTTCGGCCGAGGTCACTTTCCCTAATCTGAGGGTCACGGTTTCGCTTTACTTTCGTCCAAACCGCAGATTGCAGTGGAAATGTTTCATTTTGTTCGCGTGATAGTTTCGTTTTGTAAAGTGAGTTAAAGCAACGTGGTTGTACTTTTATACTCAAATTCTAATTTATTCTCGTTGATTGTTTAGCTATAGTTATACATCAATACGTAGTGTGCGTCTTAAGCTAGACTTTGTGTGTGCGGAAAATAAGCTAGACCAGATAATGTGCTCATTAAAGAAAATCTGTGCATTGTGCTTAATGTTCTTTTCACCAGCCGACGGCTACGTTTACGTTTCCAACGTCATCATCTGCATCTCCGGGGCGAATAATCCCGGCAACCGTCACCTTGTCCGGTGGAAAACGATCCGCATCTACATCGCTGAGCGGGGCTTTGTGGTTCGTCCATCCACGTGGAAATCGTTGGCCGTTCAACACCAACGGTCGAACGCGCATCGATTGAAGTAGCATCAGCAGCGCAGCAATCAACAACAGCTAAATCAACTGGTGAGTCCGCTCTGTTTTTTTCGTTGAGTGTGGCGTCGGGCGAGGGCGCCACGGAGGACCTTTTTTTGCCGACCATAAGGTCGAAGAGCATGAGTTGCTAATATTTGGATTAGTCCAATAATTGTAAGGTTGGGGTGTCGGCAAGACAAACGTGCGCACGTATCGTCGTATATGGATGTCCACCCAACCCATCAATGTTAGACACCCGGGTGCCAAGCTTTGCCGTTCCCCGCTTGCTGCATCGTCGTGGGATTCGTCAGGAAGAAACACAAGAGCAAAGCACAGATAGAAGGTAGTTACGCACACATGAATAGGACTAGGTAGAGAAAGATAATAAAGAGGAGTAGAAAAACAAAAGCAATGGAAATTTCGTGAAAGCACACTCTAGTTATAATAAAATCTCAGCTTACCATTTCCGTTGTGAAATAAACGTTTGATTTGATTTCTATGTAGTGTTGTCCTATAAAACATTAGAATGAGAGGAAGAAAGTGTCTTCACGTTGTTTCGGGTCCGTGTAATTCTGTTGTTGTCTTCCGCGTGGTCGGAGTTTGACTTTATGTTGCGTACCTCTTTTGCTGCAACTGCGCTTCTGGCGGAAATAGGTGGAACTACCGATGAGGAAAGCTTGATGTGTAACGTCGTTTTAGGTTTGTGTGCTCTCTTACCGTGAGCTTTGGGGAAATATTTCGAGGTGTGAGAGAATATGCTGTTTTTGCAATAAGGTTTTCTACCCGTTAAATTTCGGTGGTAGTGAAACTGGCTCGTTCTCTTCTTTTTAGGAAGATTACTATTGGACTAGGACGAGGGCAAAACTCAACATGGCATGCGGTCGCCTTTGCCGGAGTGGCGCTTAAGCCGCATACTTAATCGAGATCGACCAGTGACGGCTACAACCTCTCTTCCGGCTTACTGCCATGGATGCCAGGATACGACGAGTCATCAATCAATTCGGACGCGTTTTTCAGAAGCTCCCGCCCCGCGTGCGATAAATTAATATTGTTTTAGTTTGTAATTTTTGCGACATTTGTGCCTTCGACGCCTCTGCCGATTCGATAATGTTGACTTGTGCGGGATGTTCTGTCGGAGCAACAGAAAAACCTCACAGAGCAACTGCATGCCACCACGCAGGTGATTCATCAATTCACACTGCATCAGAGTAAACCCAGTATAGTCAATGAAGCTTTTGAAGGGCTCTAGGTTCTGCTAACCAGCATAAAAAAAGAGCTAGCTGCAATAAACAAAAACAGCAGTTTAACTGAATGTGTAGTTACTATAAAAAACCACGTCACGTCTGTATTCGACTCTGCAATACAGGCAACCAATGACAGAATTTCAAAGTCGTTGGAATCTGTGACGTCTGAGCAGACCGGTGATCTGCGTAATATCAACGCAGAAATATGTCAGATCAATCAGCTGGAAATTGATGCAGCCGCTACGTCTATAATGACTGCTAGCCCGATTCTAGAGCTCAATATTCTTGATGAGCTGAAGTCATTGTCAGCTCATATAATGACGTCGCAGAACCCCGCGCCTTCGCCTGAGCCAACCGACCCATACACCAGTTTGGAAGACGAAATAAACAACACCGACAGATGGCGTCTTCTAGGCACCAGAAAGGTATGGAGGACATACTGGTCTCAATACGATAAGCGAAAAAATCATCGTATTAATTAGCCAAAAATAGCCGACAAGGCGAAAAAACGGAGGAAGCTAAATAAATCCAGAAATAATACCAACAACAATCGTCGACATCAAAACAACAGCAATAACTCCAACAATAATGGAAACAGCCCCCAACGCAGTTTAAACAATAACACCACCGCTCGTAACAACTTTTCGAGCGACCGGAGAATCTACCTACTTCCATCCGATCGTGAGCTACTTGCGGCAGCGAAGCATCGTTTTTCACAGCCGACGATCAACTACAGACCTACAATACGATTCCAACGAGGTGAAATTTCATACCCTTGTCAAACGATCGGATCCACGTTTGCTGCATCTACTATCCACCGGCCAATACAGTTCCAGGGAGGCGAGATTCTCAATCCATATCCAACTGATGGTGAATTACCACGGCCTACGCCTGGCTTGCAGCCCAACTGGATGCCTACTGAATGCTCTTCATGTGAGGCGGGATGTGTTCAACATACGTGTTTTCGTCCAACTTGACGCACTCTGCAGACCATGACGAACCGGATGCGGCTGGTAATGAATCTATAATTTTAAATAATATTGTCGAATATAATAATCTTCCAAAAATATCCTCTGAAACACATTCTACTGGAATTCTGGTTTGTTGTCAGAATTTCAATCGCATGAAGAGCGCATGCCGGCGCCGGTGGTGTAGTGGTAAGTGTGACTGCTTTCTCACCCCAATGGGTCTGGGTTCAATCCCAGCCGAGGTCGGCCGTTGGTCCCGGCCCATGTGTGTTGTTGTGAATGGGTGCGATATCCTACGCAGGTGTGGAAGCTGCCATCCTGCACATTTAATTGCCGTCAATGGATGGCTATCGATGTCCGTCGATGATTGGCACTAGATTGCGGAACAGAGACCGACGTTAGATAAAGGGAAGAAGAAGAAGAATAATAATAATAATAATAATAATAATAATAATAATAATAATAATAATAATAATAATAATAATAATAATAATAATAATAATAATAATAATAATAATAATAATAATAATAAGAAGAAGAAGAAGAAGAAGAAGAAGAAGAAGAAGAAGAAGAAGAAGAAGAAGAAGAAGAAGAAGAAGAAGAAGAAGAAGAAGAAGAAGAAGAAGAAGAAGAAGAAGAAGAGCACATCAAAAATGAATGAAATTTATAAGAATATATTGAGCTTTTCTTTTTCGGTTATAATGGCAACTGAAACAAGGTAGGTAGATTTTAAGACCGTCTGCATACGATAGTCGTGGGCCTTCGATGACCAAGTTCACGTCATTGAAGTAGAGTAAGAAAATCAAAGGTCCCAGGTGACTTCCTTGAGGTATTCCTGACGTAGCTAGATATATATTGGACCGGTTGTCACCAATGGCAACCATCAGTTGCCGATCAGTGAGATACGAACGAAACCATCGCAAGAGGTTGCCGCTGACCCCAAGTCTATGCAACTTGGCAATCGCGATGGCATGGTTTAGCTTATCGAAGGCAGCTGACAAGTCGGTGTATATGACGTCTGTTTGAGTCCTCTCTGCCATGCTTTCCGTAAGATACGATGTCAAACACAGCAGATTTGTGGAAGTAGAACGACCGGAAGTGAAGCCGTGTTGATCACCACTTAGATACTGCTTACAATGAGAGAGTAGAGGCTCCATGATGACTAACTCGAATAACTTCGATACTGCGCTCAACGACGTAATTCCACGATAATTGTCCACATCCCGTTTGCTGCCCTTTTTGTGGATAGGAAACATATGTGCGAATTTCCAACAAGATGGAAATGTACCACTCGAGATGGACAATCGAAATAGGTGAAGCATGGGCATCAGCAAGCTGGCGATATGCTTTTTCAGGAATACGGATGGAACGCCATCGGGTCCTGGATTGAAGGACGACTTGAGTTGTGATGCGGCAGTGGAAATCATCTCGACGTTGACATCCATCGCACCCAGTGTTTGACCGTACAGTGGAACATTACTAGCTGCTAGGGTAACGTGTTCGTCAGTTAATCTCTCATTCGTGAAAACACTGGCGAACTTCTCAGAAAACAAGCGACAGATCTGCTGAGAAGTGGAT
Source organism: Ochlerotatus camptorhynchus (assembly GCF_037179485.1). Classification (NCBI taxonomy): domain Eukaryota; kingdom Metazoa; phylum Arthropoda; class Insecta; order Diptera; family Culicidae; genus Ochlerotatus; species Ochlerotatus camptorhynchus. The sequence continues at coordinate 100,727 of NW_027040741.1, forward strand.
GCAACTGCTCCATTCAACACCATTGAAGAAGGTAGGCTGGATTACACAATCGTCTTATAACACAAACGATAATTTAAATACAATAGGGTTACCTTTTCTTATTGGTTCTTTGCTATTGTTTCCTTTTTGATGTACGGCTTTTGTTCAGCGTTCTGGAGAGGCTATTAAATAAACTTACAATGAGCTTTTACATCATTTCACCGTACTATATTAAACTAACCGTACAAAATGCTTCGCCTACACAAGAGATTTAGACTTTTTATTCACTCCCTATTATGTTACTTTTTAGAGAAACAATCCACAAAAATCACTTAATGCATGCACTTTTTCATGCAACTCTTTAAACTTTACTCCGACGCGCACTTCTATTCTCGTTGATGGTCACGGACAGAAAAGAATCACTTCTATATGCCAAACTCCTTTTTACAGTTGTTTTACAGTGCTCTGTAAAAAATTCGACCACCCTGCGCATTTAAAACGACAGCTAAAGATTCAACCGCCAGTAAGGCTGTCCGGTATTTGTACAGGGTTGGGGAAAGGCGTTAGGTTATATAGACATTGGGATGTTTGTGGAGGAGCCAACAAACTACAATTCTGGGACCAACGGTTACAACTGGGGACCAACGGCTTTACTTCCGAAGGAAGGCGTGATCAGAGATGTTATGCCTCAGAACATCCCGGCGGCGCCGACTGGGATTGAACCCAGGCCTGCTGGGGTGAGAACTTAGCATTCATTCACATAGGGGAAATGGATCTAATGTTGGCCTATGGGGATTGGGCCCATCGCTAAAAATCTGCGGTTAATCAATTTTATCTAGATGAACGCGTCTTTAGGACGGTACTAATGGATATTTTTCGTCGCTATTGAAAATTTAGTCGATTGCTTCATTTATGTATGGGCCCAAATTAGGGGCATTGTTATAACGTGACATTCTCCTGTGCTATTGATTCCGTATTCGTGGTAGTATCCGTACGAAAGGAAAGATGGTCCGATTCACTAGCGGCAGTGGCGTAGTTAGGGCAGGGTGAGGTTACTCCCGAACAGACTGATGAAAATAATATTTTCATTTCATGTCCGACATCACTCTAAAAGGTTGAAGGGGGCAACTTATAAACAACAAATGGACGAAACACATAATAATGAATATACAACTAACTGAATGATACATTAATTAATATCAAAAAATTAAAAATTTAGTAGTTTGATATAAAGCGCAGAGCGAAAGAAGATTTTGAAAAGGGTTAAGGTGATTCCTTGTAGAGTCCACAAATGACCACCATGTAGGCTATACATGCAGATCCACTTCGAAATTTCCATTACACAACTCTCGGAAATCAGTGCTACATTTTACCTTAAATTTCTACTTCATGTCTACTGCAGTGCATGAAACGTGGAGTAACAGGTTTAATGTTGCACGTGTTGTAGAAGCTGATATTTGTGCTCTTAAAGTTTCGAAGTGCCTTAAATTATAGTTTTTGCCCCTTTTGCTAGAAAGGGGGGGGGGGGGGGATAAAATTTGCATCTACGTAAATTAATAATGAAGCAAAAATATCACACATTTGGTCTGTTTAGATAGACTGTACTTACGACACATGCTTAATTGCTTATTGGCATAAAAGACTGTAAACATCGATTGCAATCAGAGACAGAAATTTCATCTACGCAATTCAAAATTTACTCAAGTCGCTGAACAATCGACACCCATTCGACGCACAAACGAATCTAATCGAAAGCCGTCATACACTGTGAGCACGAGAAATGGGAAATTTTCGCTCGATCTCCTTTCAACGCAGCAGCAATGCAACGCGACGACGAGAGCGCTGGCAGAAAAAAAAGTTTCGCTAATCAAAACTGCAAATTGAAGTCGTAAAAACACAAAGTCAATTCCAATCCGTCATAAACTGAAATGAGTTCCGATTGATGGTATAAATTTCGATTATCCTGCACACCTTCGCCAGCCTGTAATGCAGGTGATGGTGTCAAACACGTTGTTCACACAGCTTTACCCCCGATTTCTGAAGAAGACGACACCCACTCTTTTATAGAGCACGCAGACGGTAAAAGTGCAAATCGGTCGTAGAAAGTGTGACAACGACGAATAATTTACTGTCATTTTCATCCCTTACACTCCTCAGTGATAGTTGCGTCATGGTGCTTTGCGTTGCCCACTACAAAATCCCTACGTGGTCATGCCAGGTTCTAGCTGACTCATACTCAACACATTGTTTTCCACCCATCAATATCGGATTACCGGGAAACCGGATCTGCTGGGAACAGCACTAGCCACTTTGAACGTAGGTCATTCATCAGAGACTGCTATCCACACCTTTGGCACAACGCTTAGTGCATCCAGGGAATGAGAGATTATTCTGGTGCTGGTCTCGGATGCCCCAACTCACGAACCATCATTAAAACTAATGCAATCAGCATTACGACTGGATATGTATGAATGAGGGAGTGAGTGGATTTGTTTGGATGGGTGTAGATTGTAGCTGGGACATATTAGTTCTCATATGAAATGCTGTGTTACTACGTTTAGCTTGTCAGATTCTAGTACTGAAGAGGGCAATTAATTAAGCGGTGAAGTATTGAAATTTAATGGGAATTGCTAGTTTCAAAGATTTTATTTTCTCTTCTACCATATTCCTTTTTCAAATGCATGCAATCATCATTCATAGAACACTTGTTCCTGGAATAATACCTATTCAGGAGTCAAGTGCGTGGAACTACATAGTCCACAGGTAAATGATTGGCTAGATAGAGTATGAAGGTACAAGGAAGGATGCATTTGTTTATACCAATCGGTAGACTTAAGGTACCTATAGGATTCGGTCAGATGGTAATCTATCGATATCTAATAAGTTCTTTTGTACTGTAAGTACTACTAGCTGATGCTGAACTATCCCGACCATGGTCAACAACTTTAGCCGGAATGTGCTCATCGGTTGGACTAGCCGGATCAATATGCCTACACGGGATACACTTCTCAACACTGGGCATACACTCTTTCGTTTAGTCTGCCGTCTACATCCAATGCAACTTGTGCCAGTGTTCGGAATATCGGGCAGCCATTGTGAACAAAGCAAACTCACCATCACCATCACCATCATCAGAAGCAGAAGACGAAACCATGGATTATGGTTTTGCGTGCTAGTCGCTGTAGTACCGTGCTGTATGCAGAGTACTGGGCAAAATCGACAATGATGATGGGCTATATGCGATACACAAAATAGCTAAAACCCATAAATTCATCTTTATCGTTCATTTGTGTGCTACTGCCGGCTGCCGTTACCTGTAATCATATACATATTTAATGCAGATCTATAAATAATTTATTGCGTCTGAGAGCAATTTTCATTTTTGCTGCTTCCTGTCCAACCAGTGTGCTTCGTTTCGCATGTTTGCCTAGGATCATCGGTAGCAATAGTGTAAACGGAAAGGGAATCAGCTACGGAGCTACGAAGCTGCTTCTGCCACCCCAGTCGTCGACAAACGAGAAAACGACATCATTCCGTAGCAGAAACAATGGTGTGAACTAACGATGTTGTATGTTTTGGAATGCACGTCATCACCAGGGTGGAAAATAAAAATTGTTGATTTGAGAGGCAAATATGCAGTAGTAAAGTTGGATCACCATGGATATTTCATTGCTGGGTCAGAGTTTGATTGGACAAGGCTCTATTTTCAATGTATTGGTTGTACAAGTACATGTTTTAATTCACTGATTGATTCTTAGACGTCATGCATGTCAGCTTCTCATTCTTGTAACTCATGCCTGTTAGAACATTGCACCATCTCAGAATGTTCTTTGTGTACTTTCACAGCCGTCAATTGAGAGGTTTTACTTATATCAAGAACATCATGTGAAAAAAACAGATCACTTCTTTATTACTACGGATTGTCGCACACCGCTTCAAAGTGCTTTATCTTTAAGATCATTTGCATGGGTCCCATCTCATTGCTCGATTCCGGGCAATGAGAAGGCGGACTCACTTGCTAAGGTGGGCGCTATGGAAGGCGATGCTTACGATCGACAGATCGCCTTCAACGAATTTTTCTTCATTTATCGTCAACAGTCACTCGCCAGCTGGCAAAATAAATGGAATGAAGGCAGTTTGGGACGATAGCTACATTCGATCATCCCTAAGTTGTCAAAGTATCCTTGGTTTAAAGGGTTGGAGGTTGGTCGAGACTTCATTCGTGTGATGTGTCGCCTCATGTCCACTTCGTTAAAAACTCACTTGTTCTGTATTGGACTGGGGGACAGTAATCTCTGTGAATGTGGACAAGGTTACGAGGACGCAGATCACATTATTTGGTCATGTGCTGAGCACCGTGGAGTCAGATCCACTACGCGCCGAAATTGTGGCATCCGAAGTCGGAGAACCGGGCTCCCGGGAGGCAATTAAAATCACACCAAACAATTGAACTGAAGCTGCGACGTAGATTTTGGAGGTTAAAGTCAAGGTCAACCGAAGCTCTCAAAGCGGACCTTTTTTTTCTTGCTTCTTTCTTTTGTCACTGCATGTTTCTATTTTTCACTTGCTTCTCTTTTTTAATCTAATTTGGCTTCAAAACTGGACGCCTCAACACAGGAAAAACACGATTTATCACTAAATGATAACTTTATGAACACTTGAAACTAAATTTTAGCACACTAATTAACAAATTAAAGGCAAAAAAAGTTTAATTCGCTGACGAAAAATACGCAGCAAAAGAAAAACACGTCAGCTTTCAAGCGCGGCCTACTGCGATTACCCAGGTTTTGCTTTAAGGCTCTCCTTTACCGATATTCAGCTAAGAGCACCGCCACGGGAGTCCCCATACGGGTCCCTATCTCTATTTCCGAGCCCCATATAGCAACTTATGCCCGCACCGGTAGTAGCTAAAAGGGGTTGGGAAAAGAGAACGCAAGAAAAAATAAATCATGAGTTTTCATATTAGGCGCCCCACTACAACACTCTGCTCTGGGTCGCTCTTATGTTTGCTTGTGACACTGCTGCTTTTGTTCACACTTTTTCGGTTTACGTTTTGTGGTTCAGTTTACGTTTCGCTTTGTGGTTCAGTGCATTTCATTACGTTTTGTGAGGATGAGTACCAATGCAAAAGGTGAAAGCGATGTCAAGAGGTGATGACCATCCGAAGAAGAAACGGCGCTTTGTCTTGCGTGGTTGGATGTGTCCCAGGACCCCATCACAGGAACAAACCAGAAGGCAGAAACGCAATGGCAGCAGTCTAAAGATCCTATCATTCCAGGAAATCCACAATTCTTTCCAACACGCTACAACCTCTCCACATCGTCAGGTGTCGGATAGCGTAGGTCTTGGGGCCGTTAATACGAACAGTGGTTTCACATCCTGATATATTCATGCATGCCATATGCACGCTGACGGATTGCGGCGGTGCATTTTTGAAGGCCAGTTAATCCTAGTTAGGATTCACGGCGTCTATTTCTGCAACAATCTTTGTAAACTAGTTTTGGGACATTAAAACCGCCGCCGAAACTGTGAATCGCTATACGTGGGATTCTCGGAGAAATAATCCTAAAACAGTCGCTCAGCCCTACATGAGCGCCCCTGGTGATATTCGGTTTTTTGCCAGGTCGAGATCCTCCTGCTCGATTTTTCTCGTCTTCTTCCGCAGCCCTTAACAACAGTTCATGTGACTGGAAAAGATAATGGTGTACAACTTCAATGTCTTACTCGTCACTTAAAATGATGGAATCAGCTGGCTCCGGGAAACAATCTGCCGTCGATGCATTTGAAATATTGATGATACAACTACACAACTACTGCACATTGATCAACCGACAAAAAATATATATTACAGCAATATGACGATGTTCTTTGTGGTGATATTGTTTTGGGTTTTAGCAACACGCGGTAGAGAGACATTACTCAAGTCGCTAAACTCAAAATAGAAACCACCATGAATCACCGGTGGAAGAATGGGGTGCTAAGCTAAAATAACTACCTTTATGGAGCCTTATTATAGGGATAGAGATAGCGCCTCCCGTGGCGGTGCGCTAACAGAGCTAAAATCAATGCAGTTTCGAAAACTGTAGGAGAGAGTGAACACACTGGATTCCCCGTTTTGATTTTGCATATATCTCAGCGAAAAAATCGAAACTTGATGCGGGTTTCCCCCAGGTTTTGTTTTTCCTTGATTTGTTTTCCGTTGAGCTTGTTTTCCGTGTTGAGCACCAACGCTACCGACGGCAGGGAGGTAGCTCCCACACCTGGACGCTACCTATCGACCAATCATCAACTCATGAACCGTGGAAAAACGGCTTTACTTCCCTTCTGAAAGAAGGCGTCGTGATCAGAGATGTTGAATTGAACCCAGGCCTGCTGGGGTGAGAGGTTATCACGCTTACCCCTACACCACCGGCGCCACTATCTCTCCTAGGTTCACAGGGAAATATCTTTTGTAAGTTTATACATAATCAAAAGGCACCAACATTTTGTAAAAATTTCTAAAACTACGTTTTTTTTTCTGAAAGCTGTTTAAGAACGCATTTTGATAAATAGGGGAGACTTGATCCTCCTTTCATGATATGTATTGTTTTAAATAAGAGTGGACTCAGGTTTTTTTTTTCGAAGATCACTATAACTTTTGAAATATTATACGTAGGAGTGAAGAGTTTCCCTGAGGTATAGCTGGTAGTCATTGATGAAAATGACTTTTTTTTGTTCATTAATTTATTTGATAAGGCTCAACCGAATTAGCTTTAAATAGCCGATGATTCTTGGTCACTATACAATACATCTTAAAACTATAGTCAAAAGGTACAACACACTTTATCTTCCACTATCCAAAAAGCCTCCTCCATCAGAACTGGAGCCGCTTCTAGTGGTTTCATTGTATGGCAGTTACGCCATCGTGGGGCAGAGCGCTTCCATTGCAGCAATGGACGCAAAACGTGGTCAACACTCACACAATCATCACGAAACGATTGCTTTCCAAAGTCGACGACGCATCGACCGAAAGAACTGCTGTTGAAGAATAATGAGCAGGACCACACAACGGTTGCTGCCGAGAAAGCAGACGATCGCGTGGCACCAAGGAATCAAAAATATCTCCAAATGAAAAAATGACAAGCGATCAACGAACCGAATAATAACGCTATGTCAGAAGTGGAAAGCAATAATGATATAATCTTCTTCGTTCTTTTTCATGACAAGCAGCCCGTGCGACACAACTCATTCGGGGCGGTAGAATGAAACGAGCAAATTGTTGGCAAGCTGCTTCACGAAGTAAAGCCGAAGATGATACACGTGTCTTCTTCTTTCCTTTATTTAACGTCGGTCTCTGTTCCGCAATCTAGTGCCAATCACCGACGGACATCGATTGCCATCCATTGACGGCAATCGAATGTGCAGGAGAGCAGCTTCCACACCTGCATAGGATATCGCATCCATTCAACACACATGGGCCGGGACCAACGGCTTTACTTCCCTTCCGAAGGAAGACGTGTCCAGAGATTTTTATGCCTCAGAAAAATCCCACCGACCTCGGCTGGGATTGAACCCAGACCCATTGGGGTGTTAGAAAGCAGTCACGCTTACCACTACACCACCGGCGCCGGCATGATACACGTGTGTTAATGGGAATTTTTTTGTTATGTCTTTTCCCGATTCATATCAAGCTATGTCCTCATCCGTGTATATTGCAACAAAGCAGGCAAGCAATATATCACAGAACAGAAGGGGAAGTGCAAACAAATCGGTGAATCAAAAAGTGTTTCGTTTTTCTGCTCAACAACCGATGTGTTGTGGTAGCGTTCCACACGGGCTTTCTATGTGCACACTCACACTATCATAGCATGCTGCCTATCTTAACTGCAGGCAGAAGATGCCTTCTACCGCTAGGTGCGCTAGTGTTCGCAAATGGCAAGTGGAGCCACTTTCTGATCCGAAGTTCCACTCCTGTGAATATATCATTATCCTTCTACCACTCGGATCGAGCTTTTTTACAGAGCGAGTTTGTCATGGTAGTCGTAGCAACCGTTTTGTTTGTATCGTTGGTTGCTTTATGTGTTTGGATTCGCTGCGTGGCACACATCGAGAGTGGCCTGCTTTTGTCGACAGCCGAGTGAACACTGATGAAAAAGACTATGATTGGTGTTTATATTCCATGTTTGGTGGTCAAGATGGCGACGAATTAAGAACACGTGCGTGAGCGGATTTTGTACGGACGTAATGCAAATCCTGACTTGTCAATACGGGAACTTTAAAAAAAATGATATACCAAAATTCACTGTTCACGGTGTGCTCCAATCATTTTCGGACCGTTTGACGATCGAGAGCAAACCGAGAAGTGATAAAAAACATTGGACGTGTTGATCCTGTCATGGACCGAAAGGTGAAAAGGGTAGTTAAGGAAAACCATAATCGCTCTGTTCGAACGGTGGCTCGTAAAATAGGAATGTCACCACCCACCCAATCAAAACAGCGTTTGGGGCTGAAGTCGTATAAAGTAAAACCAGTTCCAAATCGCAACGACAAACAGAATTTGACAGCAAAATCACGGGCTCGACGTTTGTACTGCGAATATTTGACGTTTTTTTTGCGTTGTTATGGACGATGAAACTTATGTCCTGGAGGATTTCAAGCAGCTTCCAGGGCAGGCTTTCTATTCTGCTATGGCCAAAAATGGTACAGCTGAGTATTTCAGGACGAAGAAGGCATCGAAATTTCCCAAAAAATACCTTATTTGGCAAGCAATTTGCACGTGTGACCGAACGAGTAAATATTTCGTCACTACAGGCACAAGCAACAAGAATATTTACCAGAAGAGTACTTACAGAAGCGATTGCTACCCTTCATCAACAGCCACAAAGAAAACCCTTTGTTTTGGCCCGATTTGGCATCATGTCATTATGCTAAAACTGTGATGGAGTGGTACTAAGCAAAAGTGAATATAGTACCAAAAACCGCAAATCTGCCAAATTGTCCAGAGCTACGTCCAATCGAGAGACATTGGGCTCTGATGAAGCGGAAGATTTTTGGAAAGAAACAAGGAATCAAAAATATCAAACACTTCCAACAAATTTGAAAAAAAGACGGCTGAGGAATCTGTACAAACCCTAATGGATGGAGTTAAGCGCAAAGTTCGAAAATGTTATGCAAATACCGAATATCTATGTTTTGACTTTGTGAATATTTAAATCATACTCCATGAATTGTGGATACAGACCTTAAGTTAAGTTAACTTCAGAAAAAAAAATCGGAAACGTCACATAAGTTGCGAGAAATTCACGCAAAGATTTATTGATCAGTAAATTTTTATTTCGTTTTTGATTTTTGTTACATTGGATAATCTGATACGTAAAATTTCCCATTAGTCCCCTCCTCTTAAGTCAAAATACTCCGTTTGAGCAAAAAAGTAGTGCTCTTAATAATGGTATGTAAAGCTGAATATTAAAGTGCTTTGTTTCGAAAGTATCTTCCAAATGAACAAGCATGATCTAAATCTACTGATATATTTACCGACTAAATCTGGAGTCAGTAGCTTTAGTCGCTGTATTAACCAACAGATTAAGTCGGGTGTCGTCTGGTGATGCACCGAGCAATTGACTATTTTATCAAGCTTCTGCATTAATTTTCCATTTGATGTCACTGCTGTTGTTTCCGGTTACATCTACCGGAAACTACGCATAATCTGTTTTCCGTTAATTGATCACAGAGGACAGTGCAGTGCAAAACATGTCTGGTACCTCTTAATATGTATTTAGATGAATATTCGAAGTTGCTCGTCACACAAAATAGCTCACTACTCACATGATTTCCCGCCGATTTTTATTTGTATTTGTATTTGTATTTAAAATAATTCATCTGACAATTTAGTCTTAATGAATAGAATTAGAGCTAATTTAACACAGACCTCATCCGATTTGCAAAACGTTCGGTTGGTTAATTGAACTCGAAAAACTTTTCGACAGCCGAATACACGCTGAGATTGGTTCGTTGTTCCCAAACATGGTTCGGTGAAAACTTGGTTGCAGTAGCGTTGTATTCCTCGGCTCGGCACACGAAAGTTCAACATTGCAAGCAGGTCGGGGGCATCAGTTTCACCATGCAACAGCTTAGCAATAAGCAATAGTCGGCATCTATCAGGATACGGCGGCAAATTGTTAGGATCAGTGGTGGCACGAGTCCTGGAGTTTAACATTTTTGACGTAGGACTACGTCTTTGATTTCTATATGGGAGTACACTTTGTGAAAACCGAAAATGGAACATGTAACAAATGAAGAAAGATTTTTAACGTTAATAACTCAGCTGCCCCTGGTCCAATTTCAATAATTTTATCACCAATCGATCAGAAATATGGCTACGCATTGATAAAAATGCTTCCAAATGTTGATTTTCAACAAGAAACTATTGAAAAACTGGTAAATGTTCAGCATTGTCCAAAAGCGTCGAATTAACAAACAAATCCACCAATTACCTACATGCATATGCTGCTTCCCCAGCACAGTCGTCAGAGAGTAGTGAGTAGACGAAACAAGTCGAAGTGGCATTCGCCTCCGATCCTCGGGCGCGTGCGAATAGGGAGGCTGGAATTGCGTAATATTTTACACACTCATCGCCATGTTCAGAACCAAACGCAAATTCTTCGAGATAACCACCATTCGTCGTCTGGCTCGCCATGGCGGTGTCTGACGTATCTCCGGTCTGATTTACGAGGTGTGCTGAAGGTGTTCCTGAAAAATGAGATCCGTGATGCTGTCACCTACACTAAACACGCCAAGCGTAAGCGGCCATGACTGTCATCTACGATTTGAAGTGACAGAGACGCACTCTGTTTGGTTTCGGAGGTTAAATCATCACCAACATTGGAAACAAAACGGCTCTTTTCAGGGCCACCAAGCTTATTACAGAAAAGAGTAGGAATAGAATTCATCTGCCTGCTTGTCCATATTCAGAACCACCGACCATACAAAATGCTCATGTAATCAAACTGGAAGCAGGGATACAAATTATTTTGATCAACCTTGATCAACTTTGAATAGCCACGGCCGCATATTTTCGATGGAAGAAGCAACAATCTAGCATCTAATTCGATGAAGACGCAGGAAACATTTCTGGATCAACAATAGAATAGGGCCCATCAGTATTTGTAAACAAACCGTTCCAAAGCCTAACAAATCGAAGGCCGCTCACACAAACCAACACCAACATCTTGTAGGTAGAAGTTTCCCCTATCCGATGATGGTGTTGGTTTGTGTGGGTGGCCTTTGCTTTGTGAGTAAAGGGCTTTGGAACGGTTTGTTTACAAATGCTGATGGGCTCTTTTCTATTGTTGATCCAGATTTGTGAAGCCGAGTTATTTACGAAAGAGAGTGTCGATGAAGAGAATCGATCAATGTAGATAGGACCTATTGAAAACTGACGCGAGATTTGTTTTACGTACTGAGCTCCAATGCTACCGACGCTAGGGAGGCAGCTCCCAGAGATGTTATGCCTTAGAACATGCCGGTGACGCCGACTGAGATTGGACCCAGGCCTGCTGGGGTGAGAGGTAATCACGCTAACCACAGACGCCAATATCTATCACGGCGAATGAGAACGACCCAAATTTGAGTTTAGTTACCTCAGAAATAAGAAATAAAGTGCAGGAACTCAGTGATGAGTAAATTTGCCTCATGTTTTCCCAGGTTTTTTCCAGGATTTTCCAGGGAAAAATTCCCGAATTTGAGAAAAGTAAAGATTGGATTCACTTAGTCTATTGGTACTACTCCGATACTGAATAAAATGTTCGTCAATTTCCTCATTTTCTGGCAGATTTTTTAGGTTTTCCACACGAAATCATGAGACAAATTTACTCATCGCTGAGTTGCTACACTTTTGGCGATTATGAGTGAAATAAACTCAAATTTGGGTCGTTCTCATTCGCCGTGTACGCAAAAAGAAAATAGCCAGTGTCGCTACTTGATAGCAAACTACTCATAATGGGAGGAGTCTGTAGCTTTTATACCACTTGGTTGCACATCATTCTGCTTTAACCTAAAAAAATATAAAGCAGCGCTGCTGTCTGGTATCAGCTCATTTTCGCTTCGGACGGCGTGGTCAGCAATATCAGCAGTAGGTCGTGGCGAAGGAGGTGCCAATCGTCATCGCAAATTCTTCGAGATAACCACCATCCGTCGTCTGGCTTGCCGTGGCAGTGTCTGACGTATCTCCGGTCTGATCTACGAGGTGTGCTGAAGGTGTTCCTGGAAAATGAGATCCGTGATGCTGTCACCTAAACTAAATACGCCAAGCGTAAGTGGCCATGGATGTCCTCTTCAATAAAACGGCCCTTTTCAGGGCCATCAAGCTTACATCAGTAAAGAGTTGGAATAGAATTTATCTGTTCTTGTTTGTCCATATTCAGAACCACAAGCCCCCAACGACCACACAAACTTGGAAGCAGGGGTGCAAGTGATTTTGATTGATTCTCGTAATCAACTTTCTTTTTGAAAAAGATTACTACAAATTTGGATCGCCTACAATTCAAAAACGAAAAAAGTTGTGATAATAGATATTTCAGGCATAACATTTGATAACGGCACAAAAGCATTTGTAAACAAACATTCTAAGGCCCTTTACACGCGAACTAAAGTACGCCCACGCAAACCAACAACATCATCGCATAGAGGCAACTATCACCATTCCGAAAGTGGTATTGGTTTGCGTGGGCGTACTTTAGTTCGCGTGTAAAGGGCCTTAGAATGTTTGTTTACAAATGCTTTTGTGCCGTTATCAAATGTTATGTCTGATTTGATCAATTAAAAGAACTTAATGCTCTTCACATTTATTCCGTCCCCTAGCGGTCCTACGTCAAGCTTCCGTTCGTGCCCCTAGGCACAGACCCTTCTACTTTTTCCTTAACATTTGATACTTTTTGCGATAACCATTGTAAAGACACACAAAAACAAACAGGCAAGCGGCAAAAATGTCATGACATTTCTAAACTGTTTTCTGCCAGCCACAGAACATTTTCGCACAAAGAAGCAGACAAGACCGGCGGCGCGCGCGACATAAATTTATGTCGTGTAGAATTTTGCTGATTTCTGGCTAATTACTGCATTTATTTGATGTTTATTGCATGGAATTAAAAGATAAGAATGAAGACTGACCACTCATAAGCATTGATGTTAAAATTATGCGTAAATAAGGGAGTTGGTAATTTACTGTCACACGCAAGCCTGCAGCTAAAATTTCATTACAATAAACTGTTTGGAAAAATCAGGCTGCGAGATTTTATTTATTATCTATATCCACTGTTCGCTTGGAATGTAGTTATAAACGGCCGCCCGTGAGCTGGCTGTTTTGTTTCGCTCTGGACGATGGTTTTTCAAAAAATGTACTGTTGCCACCTCTGGTTAGGATCACTCCACGGCAAGTTTCTTAGTGCCAGACCGTTTCTGAACCCGTTCGATCCTTATGCATCACGTGACATGGTGAGGATGCCAAACGACGGATCAGTCACACTAGTAACTCTGGTAAGAGTATCGCCGTCGATATGATAGTCAAACAAAATAGCAAACGCTAATAGCAACAATCAATACGAAACTATCGATAAGAAATTGGCTCACTACTTGACTAGCCTATTGGTCCCAAGCAAATCGATTAACGTACCCCATTCTAGTTGAAATTCTAGTACTACACTATGTTTGTTTTGATTCTGTATGAAAGTTTGACAGATAAAATGAGGGGTTCGTGGATTTTTCTATGTTTCGAGGGGTGCATCGATTAGCTTGGGACCGAAGATAGTACCAGAGCTGAGCCAAAAACTTGAGCACTTTTCTTCGGGACCTACTAGTCTTAGAGTTACCTCTATGCTAATAGTCAGTTTGTTTCTCTGGCACCAATCGGCAAACAAAGTCAGTGACTTTTGCAGAAGTCAACAATCTACTTGTGTGCGCACCACAATGTACAGCTTAAAATCATCTGCATAGACCAGTTTGAATCCTTCGCCCAGAACCAAAGCAGCATCGTTGAAGAACAGAATAAACAGCAACGGTCCGAGATTACTACCTTGTGGAACTCCAGACTTGTTTGAAAACGGCGAAAATACACAACCCTCAACCTTCACTAGAAATACACGCTCTGTAAGGTAGGATTGTAGATGATGATAGAATAAACGTCACCATAAAGTCGGTTATCGTTAGTGGGAGTGGAAGTAACCCTTGCACTGAAAGTGCGTCGAGAATCAAGTGGCGCAAAAATCTTTCGAAAACAAAAAGAAACAAAATTAAGAAATGCATTGAATCAGGGATGAGCATGGAGGAAGCTCGAAAAAAAGTTTTTGCTAACGCTGTTTCTGGGACTCTAAACACTTCTAAGCGATCGAGAGATGGCGATCAAGGTAGCAGTGGAGAAAAGCCGGACTTTAAGAGGACAAAGTCGAATCTTTGCCCAAAAGTGCGCGCTGGATTATCCAATACTGGCAATCAGGCAAAATTAATGAAGGAGGCTGACCAGAGTGAAGGAAAAGCTGATGGAAATGGAGCAGCTTCAGGATATCCCAAAAGTTCATCAGCTGATTCTAACTCAGGTGGTCGCTCCTTCAAAGATGTTGCAAGTTTAGTTAAGATTGGAATAATCGTAAAAGGATACCCGGAACAACAAATGAACACAGCACAACTCGATGATGTACAGGATGCTCTGCTCTTAAAAATCGAGGAGCAAAGACATGAGAATATAAAACCACAGTTCACAAAATGCAGCTATAAGCAAGGTTATTTGTCCATGGTTTGCAAGGATCAAACAACAGCGACGTGACTAAAAGATGTGACAAAGGTACTCACTCCTTTGGAAAATGCCGAGCCTATTGCCCTGGACGAGAAAGAGTGAAAGGAAAATCAAAACTCGAGTATCAAACGATGGGTCTATTGCTCGCCCCAAAGGCAAAGATGAGCGATCTAAGAAACAAAATGAAACCCATTAAGTTCCTGCAAGTGAACCTCCACCATGCAAAAGGTGCTTCTGCTGCATTGAGTCGGAGGTTCAAAAAGGAGGAGCTGGACATGGCGCTTATTCAAGAGCCATGGCCCAACAGAGAAAAAATACAAGGAATTGAAATAAACGCATGTAAGTTATACTATGACGAAAAGCAGACTTCACCTAGAACTGCTATTATGGTTAATAAAACATTGAAATGCTACCCTATTACAGAATTCATCAAACGGGACATCGTCGCAGTCATGGTTGAGGTACCAACCACCAAGGGAAAAACCGAGATTGTAGTTGCTTCGGCTTATTTTCCTGGTGATGCTCCTGAGGTACCTCCTCCTGAGATCGCCTCATTAGTCCAATATTGCAGAGAATACAACAAGTCGTTCATCATTGGCTGTGATGCAAATGCGCATCATACCGTGTGGGGTAGAGATGAGCGATCCGCTCCTGAGCTGCACAGCTAAAAAAAGTAGTGTAAATTTCCGTTTCTATGATGCACATAAATGGAGCGTCATATATCATACAAGTTTAGATTATAGATCGTGTAAATTTATGAGACATGTCACGCAATATTCCATATATTGTATGCAACTGTCCACTTTTGTTTGCAACATTTCTTGCAAGCTGCTAGTTTACGTGAAAAGGAAGTTTACATGTATGAATGTTTGCATGCATGGATGTTTACATCGCCAGTAAAATTCAGAATTTTTTGGTGTGTGTTCTATAGACCCGATTCTCTAAAGTGAGCTGATGAAACGCGGTTCATTTTTTACGAATCGCAGATCATCAGCTCACTGATATCACAAGTCTAAACCATACATTCCATCACTCATAGCGGAACTTTTAAAAAAGGACAGATTACTCCACTTACGCATTGAACAGTTACCGCGTTAACCAAGACGCGTGCGTTATACAACATGTGCCTACTGATCGACAGCACCAACGGTAAAAGCAAACTTCCAAGCGGCTGTTTGGGAGAGAGCGAAATATGTACATGTGCTACACGATCTAAATTTTCTACTGGTATTATCCAATTTATTTATGTACTCGGCCCTTATTGCAGATGTTATTCCTCCAGCATATGTGCTCTCATCTCTTCTCCCATCATTCTCTGGGGAAGCGGAAGATCCGCACAAAAGCAAATAACCGAAAAGCGAAATGCAGCTCTCCAGCTTATGAGCTCAGCTCCGGATCCGAATCATCGACTCGAATGATTCACTGGGAGCTGTTTAGGATGACAACTCTCGGACCCGTCCAGCTCTCGGACCCGTCCTGCTCTCGGACCCGACCAGCTCTTCGGATCTTTTTTTCTCACTCCATTCTTCACGATTCAGCTCCGGATCCGTATCTGAACTGATGCCGAAAATAGTAAGAGAAATTCTGCTGGAGAATTAACATCAGAAATAAAATTTGAATTTAGACTGCACAGCTAAAAAAAATTAGTGTAAATTTCCGTTACTATGATGCACATAAATGGAGCGTCATAAATCATACAAATTTACATAATAAATCGTGTAAATTTATGAGACATGTCATGCAATATTCCATATATTGTATGCAACTTTCCACCTTTGTTTGCAACATTTCTTGCAAGCTGCTAGTTTACGTGAAAAGGAAGTTTACATGCATGAATGTTTGCATGCATGGATGTTTACATCACCAGTAAAATTCAGATTTTTTTAGTGTGTGGAGTGCATAGCTTGAGAAAAGGCGTAACATCGTGTGCCACGTTGTCAATCATATCATCGCGTGTGACATAGGTGTAGCTCTCTCGCATACATTTTTTGTTTTACTGCTATGTAGTTGGCACATTTTGTGCGCATTTTGGTTTAAGCGATGGTTGATCAGATGTTGCGTTAGTAGCGTTTTCCACTGAAAAGTAAAGCCATGTTGTAAGGTACGGATTTATTGGTTTAGACTACTTTTACGATTTTATGCAGTTTTAAGCACTAAAACCACTAATTCATTTTCCGATTTTGAATTTGTGTCATAATTTCTATAATTTCAATGTGAGCTGAAGAGCTGTTCAAAATAATCGACTCCCTTTAGTGAGCTGGATGGGTTTTATCCACTCAGCCAGATGAGCTGTTTTGCCTACCTCTAGTGTGGGGTAGTACGGACATCAACAGTCGAGGTGAGTGCCTTTTGGAATTTATCTCATCTTATAATATAGACATATGCAACAAAGGAAATGAACCTACTTTTTCAAATGCCATTAGACAGGAAGTCTTAGAGTTGACACTTTGCAACACTGCAATTTCTGAGAAGATTCGAAATTGGCGTGTGTCAGATGAAATCTCACTTTCTGATCATAAACACATTATGTTTGAATGGGGTGGAGGTGATTTACCACCTTCTGCATTTAGAGATCCTAGGAAAACAAACTGGGATCAATATGCACAGTGCATAGATTCAGATATATTTACAAACGACGTAAAGATTGATTCTATCCAACAATAGGAATCATTTTCTGAAAAGGTAAACGAAAGAATTATAAATTCCTACAACAGTAGCTGTCCTATCAAACGGTCGTCTTCTAACAGGGATGTGCCGTGGTCGAATTTGAAATTGGAACGCCTTCGGAAAGATTTACGTAAGATGTTCAATAAGGCGAAAATCACTTCTGATTACACTCAATATAAGAAAACCTTATCTGAATATAATAATGAAATACGGAAATCTAAGAGGCGATCTTGGATTCAAATGTGTGAAAATATAAACAGTACTCCTATAGTCGCGAGATTACAGAAAACTATTGCGAAAGACCATACGATTGAACTTGGTAATCTTAAATGTCATGATGGAGGTTTCACCAAATATCCCTCTGAAACTTTAAATTTAATTATTGAAACACATTTTCCAGGTTCGGTTTTGTGTCTGGAATCAGATATTTCTGATTCTGTTGGTGAAATGTGTTCTGTAGAGACCTCACCAGTGTTTCAGAGAACAGAAAACACCATACCAGATATAGCTGATGAAATTTTCACAATTGCCAGAGTGGAGAATGCTGTGAGATCTTTTCAGCCTTTTAAATCTGCGGGTGTGGATGGCATATTCCCGGCACTACTTCAAAACGGTGAAGCAATGCTGATTCCGTCTCTAACTAAGATTTATAAGGCGAGTTTAAGATTAAACTACATTCCATCAAAATGGAGATTGGTAAAAGCTATATTCATACCGAAAAAGGGGAGGCGTGATAAAACGCAGCCAAAAGCATTTAGGCCCATTAGTCTCTCATCAATTTTACTGAAAACTATGGAAAAGGTGTTGAATGACTTCATCAATCCAACTTACATGTTAACGCATCCAATATCTAATTTTCAGTTTGCGTATCAATCTGGAAAATCAACAGTTACTGCTCTCCATACTTTGGTAACTAAAATCGAAAAATCACTTTCAGTTAAAGAAATCGCACTTTGTACTTTCTTGGATATTGAAGGAGCTTTTGACAACGCATCCTATTCTTCTATGGTTGATGCCATGAAGAAAATGAACTTCGACACGCACATCGTCAACTGGATTCATACTATGCTTGCAAAAAGAAAAGTCACTTCTGGGCTGGGCTCATCTATAACAGTAAAGGCAACGAAAGGCTGTCCTCAAGGAGGAGTCCTCTCACCACTAATGTGGTCTTTAGTTGTAGATGATCTTCTAAGAAGCCTAGAGGCGAAAGGTTTCGAAGTTGTGGGCTTTGCGGATGATATAGTCATCGTAGTTAGAGGAAAGTTTGACGCTATCATTTCAGAAAGAATGCAACAAGCTCTAAAGTTTATCCAATATTGGTGTATTAAGGAGGGCCTAAACATTAATCCGTCGAAAGTAGTAATCGTTCCTTTTGCTAGAAAGAGGACGTTCAACCTAAATGAGTTCAAGCTTGGAGGAGAACAGATCCATCTTAGTGAACAGGTCAAATACCTAGGAGTTATATTGGATGCCAAGTTGAATTGCTCAGATTGATTCTGTGATCAACAAAGCAACCAGTGCCCTGTGGTTACGCTCCAAAACTGTTGGTAGAAAATGGGGTTTGAAACCAACAATGACAATTCGGATTTACACATCAGTAATCCGTCCAAAAGTGACTTATGCTTCGTAAGTGTGGTGGCCAAAAACGAAAGAGGCTACTGCACAGAGAAACCTGGCAAAACTACAACGTCGAGCACGTATTGCTATAACGGGTGCGATGCGCAGCACCCCATCAAAAGCGTTAGATGAAATTCTCAATCTACTGCCCTTGCATGAATACGTGCAACTAGAAGCGGAAAGATGTGCTCTAAGACTCAAAAGGTCTAAAAAAGTCATGCCTGGTGACCTGGTTGATCACCTAAGCATTTTACAATACTTCCAAAGAGGACCAGTGATGAGTATGAATGGAGACTGGATGAAACCAGAGGACAATTATGACACTCCCTTCAACGTATGTTGCGTTCGGATTGGGAAGTCGGTGGTCCTGCGTTCGTCAAGGCTCAATCATATTTTTCACAGATGGCTCAAAAATTGGAACACAAACAGGTGCAGGAATCTTTGGCCCTGGGACAAATATTTCAGCAGCGATGGGACATTGTCCAACAGTGTTTCAAGCGGAAATCGTGGCCATACTTGAATGTGTAAGTGTTTGCCTAAGGAGAAAGTATAGATGTGCAAATATCTGTATTTTTCTGACGCTTCGTGCTTACAAATGTACGTCAAAGATTGTCTGGGAATTTATTCTCTTGTTGCGACAGCTGTGCAAACAGAACTCAGTAAACTTATATTGGGTTCCTGGACACTGTGGCATTGAAGGGAATGAAAGGGCAGACGATCTCGCAAAATTAGGTTCGAATTCACCGTTTATTGGCCCAGAACCATACTGTGGAATATCAAACTGTACGGTAAAAATGGAACTCAAACGCTGGGAAGAACAAAGGGTGATGGCCAACTGGATGGCCGTCCGAAGTGCTACCAGTTGAAAAGATTTATCGAAATGTAACACATACCAAAAAGCTCTTGGAGCTCAATAAACGGGCTCTTAGTATATACACTGGCCTAGTAACTGGGCACTGTCCGAGTAGATGTCATTTGAAGAACATTGGTCGGGTTCAGAGCGATATCTGCCGTTTCTGTAGCATAGAACGTCAAACCTCGGAACATCTGCTCTGCAGTTGCGGTGCATTACACAAGCGTAGATCTAAATTTATTCGTAGTGTTATCTTACAACCTAGTGGAATTTGGTCTGCTAATCCTGGAAAGGTAGTTAGTTTCATAAACCATATCATACCTGACTGGGAAAGGACGTGTCCAGGCAATTAGCTGTCCGCTCATTAAATGGTGGTCAGCTTGCATGATACGAACAGTAAACAGGGGTACCACAAAAGTTCAAATAATGGACGCAGTGGTTCAACTCCCAAAAAAAAAGGGGGGTTTCCAACCAAAAAAACCAATTGCATAGAAATTCCAAGACTTGTGTAGCAGTATGTTATGATCAATTTCATCGAACGCCGACTTCAGGTCGGTATAAATTACATCGACTTGCGCTTTTTCCTCCATACTTGTTAAGCACTTTGACATAAAATTCAACAAATTGGTGGTAACCGATCGTCCGTGTTGATCAGTGGATATGTAGCTTTTTGTGGCATCGAGAATAACTCCACCCACAATAATCTCAAACAATTTTGAGACAGCTGAGAGACTTGTGATTCCCCGATAGTTAACAAACGATCACCACGTTTGAAAATAGGTGTCGTAAACGATTGCTTCCAAATGCGAGGAAATTTTGCTTGCTGAAGTGAGCGATTGAAGATATCACACAACGGTTGTGCTAAAGCGGCAATACAACGGCATATTGTAACTGCAGGCAAACCATTAGGACCAGGGTCAAACGAACGTTTCAATTTATTTGCAGCCAATGAGACCATTTCTGGATTTTTAGCAAATAGTCCAATCTCAACAAAATTAGCGGGAACATCACTGGTGGCTTCATAGATTTCCAAGTTTGAGGGGGGGGGGGGGAATTCGTCGCGAATACGGATGCAAAATGCTTGGCGAATAAATGGCATGACTATGTAGCTGACGCTGCAGTCGTTTCGTTCAGGTAGACATTCGTTGGAATCACTGCACTTTTCCGTTTGGAGTTAACAAAGCGCCAAAAACCACGTGGATTTATTCTCAGACCCATTTGCACACGCAATACGTAAGATTTGTAGAGAGTGGCATTCATAACCGGTACGCATTGCTGGCTTGTTGAAAACTTCGTTTGTTGCCAGGCGTTCGTTGACGACGTAATTTCCGTTGACAAGCATTGCGAGTGCATTTTAAATCCCGTAAACGGAGAGTACTCCAGGCAGGCGAAACTGACGGCCAAATTCGTGGAACATTCGAAGCAAGACAATCGTTCAAAATGGATCAAAACATTTCCGCCATTTCATCGACATCTATGATAGTAGATATCGCATTCCAGTCAACGTTTAGCAAAAAAATCCGAAAGGGCCGCAAAATCAAACATTCGGAAGTTTAGAGGTCGCTACTCATGTCTTTCAATAAATCCATACCATCCAAACGAGTGCTACTGGACAGCGGTAGTGGTTAAGCATCACATTTATTTATTTATTGTTTATCAGTCAACAGGTAAAATGTTTACCCCAATGACACTTGTTCTACAACTAAATACAAAACTAACGAATAACATAAATTAACATAAAACTCGTTTAAAACTACGCTTATTTGTTTCTCGTGACACGTTGAAATCGTACACATAATAACACCGGTTGAATACACGGGTCATGCTTCGCAAAGGTTCGTGAAAGCCATAATTAGTTCTTGCCGGAGGGATGGTGATAAACGAATGCGACCGAAGATTGCGACGACGTGTGTTGATGTCCAAGAGACTAAGAAGCGTAGGACTGTCAATGTTGCCTTGCAGAAGATCCCCAACAAAGCACGGTTTTGCCACGTTGCGTCTTGCTTCTAGTAATTCCAGATTTATAAGTAGACAACGGCTTTCATAACTGGCAGGTTGAATGGATCTCTCCACCTAAGATGACGTAGAGCGAACCGGACGAATTTTCGCTGAGCAGCTTCGATGCGTTGAATTTCATTCTGGTAATAAGAAGACCAGACGATAAACGAATACTCCAAGATAGGGCGCACAATTGAGCAGTATAAAGCTTTTAGGCAGTAAACGTCCTTGAACTTTTTTGCAAAGCGAAATAAAAATCCTAGTTGCGATGAGGCTTTAGACACAACGTACGCGACGTGATCCTTGAAGGTTAATTTTGTATCAACCAGAATCCCCAGGCCCTTCACTGTCAAATCACGTTGTAGATTCACGCCTCCCAAAGCATAGCTAAAATGGAAGAGTGATTGCTTGCGGCCAAATGAAATAACCGAACATTTGGACACGTTCAGCGACATTCGATTAATATGGCACCATTCAGCGAAGGCTTCCAGTTGTTGTTGCAGAAAAAACGCGTCTTGTGGTTGCGTAATCATGTAGTAAAGCTTCAGGTCATCGGCATACGAGAGTTTTAGGCATTTCAAGATGAAATTGACATCGTTCATATACAGCAAGAATAGAAACGGCGAATAGAAGTGACTTCCTTGGGGAACACCGGACCAAACCGGAAAGGAGGGCGAAACGTGGTCTCCAATTTTGACGGACATACTTCGACCGGTTAGGTAGGATCGAAGCCAGGAAAGCAAGTTACTGTTCATTCCCAGCTTGTCAAATTTAGCAACTGCGATTTGATGATTCATTTTATCAAACGCTGTGGATAAGCCTGTGTAAATAGCGTCTTCTTGTTGACCATTTTCTATTTGGCGGATCACGAACGAAGTGAAACAAGTCAAATTAGTTGTCGTCGAACGGTTAGGCATAAATCCGTGCTGATCAACCGAAATGTAGTGTGCGTAGTTCTGAACCAGCTTATGCAGAACGATCACCTCAAACAGCTTAGAAGTGGTGCTTAACGCAGCTATGCCCCGATAGTTCGAAACAATCCGCTTGCAGCCTTTCTTGAAAACTGGGAAAACATACGACTGCTTCCAGCAGTTTGGAAACACACCAGCAGCCAAAGATAGGTTGAATACTCTTGCTAGTGGTGTTGCAAGTATATCCGCGCAGCATTTGAGGACAAGCGATGGAATCCCATCCGGACCACATCTCGTGGAGGATTTTAAATCTTTTCCGGCTGATATTACCATATCGTTCGTGATCACGAACTGTAGCCCAAAGGCCGAAAGTCGAGGAACATTTCTGGTGGCGACGGCTACATCCTGCGGGTCGATGTGTTCATTAGTGAAAACATTGCTGAATTGAGAACTGAACAGGTCGGCGATGTCAGTGGTGGAATCAGCTTCGAACAATCCGTTGGTCATCGTAGAGGGCAGTCCGGATTCCATCCGTTGGTCATGGACGTAACGCCAAAAACTTCTGGGATTTGTCTTGAAGCGCCTTTGCAAATGGTCCTGATATGCGTTGTACAAACGATTATTAAGTTGGTTGTATTCAGTGCTCGCCGCCATATATCTCATTCTCGTGGAGTCCGTGTGATACTTGCTATGTCGTCTGAGAGCTGCCCGCTTCACAGTCCTAAGATGCTTGAGGTCAGCATTTGACCAGGCTGGCTTAGCCGGTTCGTGTCTAGACTTCACGGGAACGAACTGATCGATGGCATACCACAGGATACCAGATATGGTCGACGCAGCGAGGTTGGCATCACAATTTTGAAGCACCTCGTCCCAATCGACATGTGCGAGGAACTCGTTCATGCTGTTGAAGTCAGCCTTTCTGAAATCATAGGCGATGCTTTCAGAGGTATCTTGGAAGCGTTGCTGTGGATTTATCTTTTATTCCATCAGTACAGGAGGATGATGCCTGCAGATTTTAACGAGCGGTGATGGAGCTTGCATAACTGTGCTGTGCTCGCAAAGTTCCTCACTGACGAAGCATAGATCAAGCGTACGATTGTTTTCATTTGCAATTCCACTCATTTGTCTGAGTCCAGCGGTGCTATACGCATCAAGCAGCTTCCGTGATGCAAGGCTAATCGAGGATCGTGATGTAATCGGGTACAGGGAACCATGTGGACTACGCTGCCAAGAGATCGAGCTCAAGTTGAAATCGCCTAGGATGATAACGTTGTCTCTTGGTCCTAACTGCGAAACCACCCAGTTAAGCGAATCGATATGCTTTTCGATCAAAGATTCATCGTTTACTCGATCAGGGGGAATATACTCAACGCATAGGTAGATTGTTGCATCGACAGTGGCAATTGCGATCCATATTTGCTCAACCGCCGAGCCATCAGGAGGGTCGAGCGTACGGGATTTAAAACTCGAGCGAACAGCCAGCAAAACACCACCTCCAGTGCTTTTGTTGCTATTCGAAGGCGACCGGTCTTGTCGATAAACGGAATATGATTCGCCAAACAACTGATTTGTTGAGGTATGTCCATTGAGCCAGGTTTCGGAAAGTGCGTAAACATAATAGGAACCATCGCTGAAGGCCAATTGGTACTCGGCGAGAGAGCTGTTGATCCTACCAATATTTTGGTAGTACATCAGGACATTCGAAGAAGCAGGTGCAGCATTACTTGCTAGAGGTGCAGTCCTAGGGATTGAAGATTCGTCAGAGCGGGGATTGCCGTTACTAATAGGATACTTGCCATGATAGGCAGCTTGGAAGACCCCATCGCCAGCGCTAGACTCAGGGCCGGGACGACTTGGATGGCAGGAACGAGAGAACTGCGGCTGGAGGCGCGACTGAGCTAGGCGGGTCAGGGGCTTCCGTACTGCTTTGTGTCAGGCGTCCCGGGTTCGATGGCGGTGATCTTGGTTGCGTTGGAGAATGGTGTAAAGACGAAGCGTAAAAAAGTGGTGGAGGACTAAGTGTCGGTGTATTGTAGCCAATAGTGTCCTCGACGAGACACACGCTGGAAACGGAATGTCGATCAGGTAGTGAAAGCATATGATATTGAACGTACTTGCCTGGAAGAGCAGGCTGGAGGACCTCAACTGCAGACTCGACAACATTGGATGACGTTTTTGTTATGAATGGGGTGGGACAGAAAGTATCTTTTGTGTAAAATATGTAAAAAGGAGGGACTTCGGATGATAATCTAAATGCATATATAGAGATACAAGACATGTTTTGCAGTGCCAGGTACTCTATTTTATAATCTGTGAGAGGGAAATCCCAAATCGAGTGTCATCAAAATACATGGCATGTTGTGAAATTGAGCAATTAGTATAGCAACTAGCAACGCCCTTGCTGTATATCTTTGGACCGACAGGGGCTCCAGATGGATCAGTTACTTTCGTAGCAAGGCAATCGGAAGGGATCCGTCCACGGCAGTTTACGTAGCGCATATCTCGGGAATCGTCGCTGAACAGACTCAACTCTTTCGACACCGTTGTTGTAGTGAGGAGCAGTGCTGATAACCTTATCAGATAGGCAAATATTTGTTCTGGTGTTCATGCAATAATTACCAGAATGTGGAATACAGCTATTTATTTTACACGAGAAAGGCACATAACATCGGTTGTTGGATTAATCAGAGTTTTTGTCCTTTGCTCTGTTCATATGTAATTGGGGTTATAAATCAAACTGGAGGATGGCCTATTAGATGGCAAACTCTTTTTTTTTCTAAGGGATGCATCCTAGTGCTACAGATAACAATATTCGTTTCTTCCGATTTAAAAAAAATGCTATTAATAGCTAGATATGCATTGCCAAAAGCGGTTTTATTCAGATGATCCATTGTGTCGTTGTTGTATTCTTTTACGAGCTGACTACTTTTATGTAACATTAGCTTGTCTATTACACTTTGACCTGATATTTTTTTAATTATTCGAATGAATAAGTTAAAGTCACTAAATTGAAACAAAATCCAGCAGGTTCTGGACTTAGTTCCAATCCCAATGATTGACTCATTCTGGAATGCTCGCTATATGAGAAAGTCATTAGAAGTAAGATCAGGAGAGTTTAGTCCCCTCCATTATCGGCTATTCTGCTACTGGATAAAGTATTTTTGTACCATCCGAGCACAAAAGAGTAGCTTCCATCCGTCCTAAGCAAACAGTAGTTGCAACAGCAGTTCACAAAGGACAAATTACCGTGGGTGTAGGATTTGTTGAAACTTTTTTTTTTAAATTCACCCCAATCTACTCAACGGCGCTTTGCTCCGTTTGTACCACCCATTTGATATCATTATTGTGATAACGAGAAGCTTGGTCGTTGCTCAATATGGGGGTGATGGAAGAGAAATGGAAACAGGGCAGATGGAAGAGAAAATGTATGAAATTTGTCATTTTCCTTTTTAGCTGATGATCTCGAAAGTTTTCTTTTCCCGTGATAGCACGTCATTTTGCTACTTTATATCTGTTGATTTTGTCGCCAAGTTTTGGTTGTTCCTCCGTTTGCTAGTAATTTACACTGGTATTTCTTCTTTCCTTCCTTAAACTCCGACTAAACTACCCCCAAAGGAGGATGAGGTTAACGAGCTGTGAGCGTTTCGTTGGCAAATGCGAATTTCTCAACGCAGTCTAACGGAGGTTTTAATGGAAGGCGTTAGTGTTTCTTGAAAGCGGTCCAGACCAGAGAACAAATACAACAACTTTTTCCCGCTGCCATGGTTGAAGCTTATCTACAGTTTCTTTTATCGAAATTTTATCGCCTGCTAATACGCAACATCAATCAGGAAAGGATAACAAAGTCTCGTTTCTCTAGGGGGAAATATTTGATGGCAATAAAGTTTTTTTTTTCTTTTGTGTGATTCCCCCTGTTGGAAAAGTTTTTGTTTTTTTATTCATGGGTGAGAAATTTTTGGTCAATCTACAACACGAACACATTTATTGCGATAGCAAGATTGACAAATGGAACATTGGATAGGGCTGGTCCTTGATTTGATTCAATATAGAGGAAATGTAATCCAACAAGAACGAAAGATTGAAGTGACAAATCAATCAGAAATATACGGAAAGAGTACATAGTTGCTTTGCGGATTTATTTTTATATTTGTATTTGTAAATTTTCTTTCTCTGATTTGGACTAATTTGAGAGGAGGAGCTCATCCAAGTCCAAGTTTGGAAATATATTTTTTAGTGCAGATCGACGCACCCCTCGGTCAAGGGGAGCATTTTCTAATTTTAAAATTTTTGAAGCAAGCACTACTTTTTATATCTCCGTAACAAATGAAGCTACAGATAGCATTGTGTACTGATTTCATAATAAAATTAGTCAAAAATTCTAGATCAGAAACTATTATTTCTGTTCAGTGTTGCCATGTATTTTTAATTAACGTTTGATAATATTTAACGAATTTTTTTTTTGTTTGTTTGTCAACATCAATAGACTCAATGTAGGATCATCTTAAAATTAAATGTGAGGGTCACAAATAAATAAAAATAAACACGCTATTTCAACACTAATACACAACACAAATAATCACTGTTCACATAGACAGACAAAATTAAGAGAAACGTCTCCTTAGCATTACCATGCCCATCGAAAAAGGCAGTATTCACTAGACTGATGCAAAATTTGAAATTTTCGCTCCACAGTGTTTAAACGGTTCCAAATTGGGTCATGCTTAGCCTCCCAAAATTTGAACTACTTTAGTATTTAAGAAACAGACTTGGCACAAACCATTTAAATTTATATGGAAACTGCTCTGGGAAAACTTATGTTTTTGTTCATATCCATCTAACAATTCACCACATCACTATGCTTTTAAAAATCATACCAGTGATTGTAGAAAACTTTCTAAGCTACAACTT
The DNA here is from genome assembly GCF_037179485.1 of Ochlerotatus camptorhynchus. Taxonomy (NCBI): domain Eukaryota; kingdom Metazoa; phylum Arthropoda; class Insecta; order Diptera; family Culicidae; genus Ochlerotatus; species Ochlerotatus camptorhynchus. The sequence goes on from NW_027040741.1 coordinate 128,424, forward strand.
TGTTCCACACTATTTTTCAATCAAATGTAAGGAACAAACGCTATTAATGATTCAAGCCACTCATATCTTATGATTATTCTCAATCAACCGTTCTGCAGGCAACATCGGTTTTTCTGGTGCGAAGAATAGAGAACAAATATCATGGCTACTAAGTCACACTGTAGACCCACAGAACAGCTACTTGATCATGCCATAAGATTATCAATCTCTTAAACAATTAATAACAATTTAATTTGACATTTGGCTGAAAAACAATATTCCGCAAAGTTGTAGCTTAGAAATGCCAATTTCCCGTAAGAATAGTTATAGAAATTTTCGAAAAAGCAATATGGAAAATGGGTTGAAGACAATGAACAAAAAGTTAGATTTTCCCATAGTAATTTCCATACAATCTTCGAATAATTTGTGCCAAGTCAGTTTCTTACCAAATGAGTTGAAATTTAAAATTTTGCATCAGTCTAGTATTCACTGTCGAAACGTCGGGAAACTATTCAGAGCAATCGTTTGATTTCACACTAAGACTGAATTGTCAAATAACTAAAGCCTCGAAATCTCAGCAGATATTGCACAGTCGACCACATATGGAGAAGTGTTTTGATAATACTAGAAATGTTTTCAAAGGCAAAAATCAAAAAATATTCAAACAAGTTTGTGCATAACGCAATCGTTTTTGTTGACATGCAAAATTATTTTGCTCACTACACACTAGCAGCAACCGGTGGAAACTAACGATTTTAAATTGGCTCACTAGCGGCGCCGGTGGTGCAGAAATTTACACACTTAATCTAGCTCGTAAAATCTTCAACAGCCGATTACCTCGGCAATACCTTTTGCTGATATCTCTGCAAAATATCTGTTTGTTAGCTGATCTCTCAGCAAAATGTTATTTGTTAGCTGAGTCTCGGCAGTTGTTTCACTGAACCTCAGCTAATTAAATTGCAGAAATAATCGGCTGTTGGAATCTCTGCGAAAAAAAATAAGTGTGTCGGAAATAAATACAAACTTTAGCAAAGTCCTGCAAATTTCAAAGAACTTCGTGAGCTTCAGAATATTTTAATAACGTTCAGAGAAGTTCACAATACATCACTTAATTTCTTTAAAAAATTCGAAAGTTCTGCTTATATGCGATTTTTTCAAGAATTCGACAAATTTCTCAAAGGTTTGCATCTCTGACAATCATTGAATATTGCTTATGTTTGCTATATTAAAAAAAAGTTTCAAAACACATATGAAATACACATAATTGTTTTGATCTTTTCTGAAGCTCACAAGAATGTTTTGAAGTCCACAGATGTAATTATTCCAAAGACCTTCAATTAATCAAATACTAGCATAATGTTTTCTGACTAAACGTACCTGGACAGAAACTGGGTAACGGTTACTCAGATGTTGAAATTTTATAACAGAGTAAACTTTACCCATTTTAAAAGAAATTAGTTGATACGACCGCTGCAGAAGCTCTATCAAACATAACCTCACCCGACTAGCTCCTCTAGCCTGGTATTGATTGTTGAGGTCGTATTGTCGGAAAAATATATAACTACGCAATAAGACATTGAAATACCCAAAAAAAACTATGCCTTTACAAATGTTAACCATTCATTGAGATTTGATTTTAAATGACTTCTATAAATTAGGAACAACAACAAATATTATTTGGTATCGAAAAAAGCGTCGCAGAATATCTCGATAACCTAGAATTAGGAGAATATTCTAATCTAATCTAATCTAATCTAACACCAACACAGCCAGTTCTTGAAAGCATCCTGGAAAATGATATATACCTACATCATTTTTCTTGTCTATTTGATATATGTTTCACGTCGAAGATGCGTCACACATATCCAAACGGCCGGGTCTACTGTGCAGCATTTAAGGGGCAAGATGATTCAGAAAACATCGGGCCTGTTTAAATCTAAGATTCAAACACGATGCTTCAGAATCCAATAAATGGATGAAACGTGGACATCTCGTACCGTACGTTCCGATTTTGGTAATTATATCAAAGATGAATAGTAAGATTAAACTGTCGGAAGAAAAACTTTCTATTTTAGTGTCTTCTTTCACGGTCCCTTTCATCCAATGAGAACCCCCCGTATTCAAGGTAATTTTGTGGTTTTGCTGCCCCCTCGGAAGAGATGAAATTTTGCGCTCATTTTTATCAAAACAATCACACCAAAATCAGAGATGTTCCATTTTTTAATTACTCGATTAACAACTAATCGATTATTTTTTGTTCGCTGTGCTGCCATTTTTCCACGAATGAGAGTACAGCACATGTTTGAAACGATCGGTGATGATCCTGTGGAGATGTTAATGCTTATATCGGTGTCGACGATAGACGTCTTGCCGCACTAGAAGGACTTTCTTCGCTAGTAGATCACTAGCACCGAGACGAACTCTGCAGTAATAACTGCCCAAAACTGAGCCACCGATCACTAAGTCCCTTCTTACGGGGGGACTTTAATGCACACTCGATCACTTTGTCATCGACCGACCAGAGAAACAGACGACGTAAGTTCTGCTTTCTTCAACGTGTATTTTGTAACTAAACTATTTACATAAATTTGCTCGTCCCTTATCTCCTGCTGTGGTAGTGACCATCGGCTATCTATCGGTCGATATCGTAATATAAAGTTCTCTCCCTCTCTCTGCTCGCAATTCAATAACAGTCTGTATCATTTGGAATGGTAATTCAACACTTAACTAATTGGATTGATATTTACAAAATCTTATTCCTATCTCCAACATTCCGGCCACCTTGAAATATGGAATGTTTCAATGTTTCTTAATACTACTATTTACAAATTCGTTCCGTTTAACTATTCACTGTCGAGGCTCCGATTCCGCATTATACCGCATTCGCTGGCTTAATGGTGACCGTATGATCATTTTTCCCAGATTGATTCAACGGACGTATGGGATGACGGTGGATTCCTCGAAGTAGACCGGGAACAAGAAAAAACACCAGGTAGATCATTCAAGGCAAATATATATACTTGGACCTGCAATTACCTGTGCAATGCGCAGGTGCGCATCGAGCAAGTTCTCCCATAATGGGTTGCTCTACCTGGCTAGTTGATTGATGTAGGTTGTGACGAAGGAAGTAAGGCGATTCGTGCTACGGAACGCACGACTTCTTTAGATGAGGCTGTGCGGAGAGTCACCACTCGGACGACGCCATCTTTTCCAGGATGAAGCTTCACGATTTTCCCCAGCGGCCAGTTTGCTGGTGGAACGTTGTCTTCCTTGATGATGACGATGACACCGACATCAATGGTGACAGGTGGATTGCAACCCTTGGATGCACGGGATTGTAACTGTTGTAAGTATTCCGGATACCAACGGGACCAGATTTGCTGCACACGCTTCTGGGTCAATTCCCAGTGATTCAAGCGATTATCCGATGTCTCCTTCCAATTCAAATCAGGAACCGCTTGAAGATTGCTTCCAACTAGGAAGTGTCCTGGAGTCAAGACGTCAAGGTCGGTGGGGTCCTCCGGAATTGGTGTGAGGGGTCGAGAGTTAAGACACATCTCGACTTCCGCCAATAAGGTCAGAAGATCTTCATAAGCTATATTGACATTACCGATCGCCTTCAGAAGGTGTGTCTTCGCCGATTTGACTGCGGCCTCCCAGAGACCTCCGAAGTGTGGTGCTCGGGGCGGAATGAACTTCCACGAGATTTCGTTGGATGAACACCAGTCGAAAATTTGTTCCCGATCGGAAGTTTCGACCTTCAGCATGCGGTAGATCCTGTTAAGGGCATGCGAAGCACCTTTGAAGGTAGTTGCATTGTCGGAATGGAGTTCGACGACCTTTCCTCGACGGGCGACTAGGCGACGGAGTGCAGCTAGAAAAGCAGTGGTTGTTAAGTCGCTAACCAGCTCAATATGGACAGCCCTGGTTGAGAAGCAGACGAAAATTGCCATGTACACTTTGGTGGGGCCACGCTTTCGAATTGCAGACTTTACGTAGAATGGTCCACAATAATCGACACCGCACACGGAAAACGGACGCGTCGGCGAAACTCGCGATACCGGCAGATCGGCTGTGCTCTGCTGGACTAGAGTGGGCTTGGATCGGAAACAAGTGTGGCATTGGTGGTAAACGGACTTGACAAGATTTCTACCGCCGAGGATCCAGAACTTCTGGCGAAGAGTGGCTAACAGGAGTTGTGGACCTGCGTGCAGTAGTCTTACGTGGTAACTGCTAGCCAGCAGAGTAGCTAGCGGATGTTTGGCGGACAACGCGATTGGATATTTGATCACGTCGGACAGCGCGGCATTACGTAGACGACCACCAACGCGGAGGGTACCAGCTTCATCTACGAACGGTGTTAACCATTTCAGTGCTGATGACTTGGCGACACGGTCGCCGTTTGAGAGATCTGACAGCTCCTCAGCGAAACTATCGCGCTGTGCTAAGCGGCAGAGTAGTTGTTCGGCGTATTGTAGCTCGGCAGTGTTCAGTGGTAGAATGGACGATGATTTATCTCGGACGCTCATGTTCAACGTAAGAGAATCCGACCCGGAACGACGCAGCTGTGCGCGACCTTGCAATCGCTGCAGATAGCGACCGCAGAATGCTACTACTCGTTGTAGTTTTCTGTAACGAGAGTAACGTGAAAACAAATCCTCACAGAAGTTGGTTTGTGCAGTGGCCATTGCCACGATCGGAACCTTGCGCCCTTCTTCAGATGCCGTGGAGGAACATTCTTGATCGATGATGGTCTTTGGCCAGTGATCAGAAGTGAGCTCGAGCCAAGATGGACCATTCCACCAACGAGATGAATTCAGGATATCCGACGGATTTAAGCCACGCGAAATGTCATCTGCGGGATTCTCGGAACCGGCGATGTGCCTCCAGTGTTGTATGTTCGTAGTGGTCTGGATCTTAGACACTCGGTTAGCAACGAATGTCTTCCATCGATTTGGAGAGGCACGTAGCCACTGTAGAACGGTACTGGAATCTGACCAGAAATTGGCGGTGGCCTTGATCTTCAACGACGCGTCGATCTTCTTATATAATTGAGTGGCTAAATGTGCGGCGCACAACTCTAGCCTGGCGATGGAGTGGTGTGTAGACAGTGGTGCTACCTTTGACTTTGACGTCAACAAATGTACGTGAATTCCATTCGCAGATTCCGAACGTACGTAACAGCATGCACCATACGCGACAGTGGATGCATCGGCAAAGAAATGCAGCTGAACAGTACCACCTCCGGAAGAAAGCACTAGACGAGGAATACGGACTTCACCGAGAATATGGAGTGTGGTGTGAAACTGCTTCCATTCATGTTGTTGCTTTTCTGGCAGCGGGGAGTCCCACTCACAAGAAACGACCATAGACGCTGCATGAATAGCTTCGCCTTTGTTATTACTGGACCCAACAATCCTAGTGGGTCGAATATCTGGGCGATGTATGACAACACTTTGCGTTTAGTGAGGGTAGCAGCAGGAAGGGGTATTTCCACTTTGAAACGGAGATTGTCTGCCTTCGGATCCCATAATATGCCAAGCGTGGAGATTGTCTGTTCATCTTGGAGATCATGGAGAGAATGAATGGCCAAATCTTCTGGCGGAACGTCCTGTAGTACTTCACGGGAGTTTGATGCCCATTTCTTTAATGTGAACCCAGCGGAACCGAGCATGGCGCTTACTTGTCGACGGAGGGTTATGGCAGATGCTACGTCCGGAGCCCCAGATAACAAATCGTCGACGTAAAAATCTTCTACAACAGAATCAACTGCAGCAGGATACAATTCTCCATGATCCTTGGCAATCTGCTGGAGTGTTTTCGTTGCCAGGTACGGAGCGCTAGCCGTACCGTATGTGACGGTCTGTAATTCGAATGTAGCGATGGGGTCGGATGGAAGTCTGCGATACCGTATACGTAGGAATGGAAGATCGTCGGGATGATGCAACACTTGCCTGTACATCTTTTCGACATCTGCTACAAATGCGATGAGTCGCGTTCGGAACCTCATGTAGATCGTGTAGAGGTCTTGCTGAACCACCGGTCCAACAAGCAGGGTATCGTTTAAGGAGTGGCCTGATGAAGTCTTACATGATGCGTCGAAGACTACCCTGACCTTTGTGGTCGTGCTAGACTCTTTAAAGACGACGTGATGCGGAATGTAGCAGTGTGGATTTTGGTCATTAACCGGCTCTGGCACTTCCTTCATGTGGCCAAGTTGTAAATACTCCTCCATGAACCGATGATACGAGTCCTTGGTTGCGGGATCTCGTTCAATTCGACGTTCCAGGCTCAGAAATCGTCTATCTGCAATTGATCTGGATTCGCCGAGAACCTTTTCAGGGTCTTCAACCCTTGGGAGACGCACGATATATCTTCCTTTGGAATCGCGCGTAGTAGTTGTCGAATACAGCTCCTCACATCGACCTTCTTCTACAGATCGAACTGGCTCGGATGGAATCGTCTCCATGTCCCAAAACCTTTGTAGAGCAGTTTCCAGACGATCGTCAGCGGTAGATAGATAGCAGAAATGTGGTATACAGGTAGCCGAGCGAGATGCGGGACCAGTGACCGCCCAACCAAATGAAGTTTCGACTACCCACGGAAGATCTTCACCAAGAGAAATCTTCCGTCCCGTGTGGAGTTCCCAGTAAGTTTCACTCCCGATGACAAGATCAACACTTCCGGGAATACTGAACTGGGGATCTGCTAGCTTCACATTCGGAATCTTCCATGCCGAAATATCAATCGGCGTTGTTGGAAGCTCCGATGAAGGCTGCTTCAGTACCAAAAACTGCAATTTCATCGAGATCGTTCGATCTCCCGACTCGATGGTTGCGGTAATGGCACTACTGACCTTTTGTGTGGATGATCCGATGCCTGCAACGGACACGTTCACAGTTGATCGGCGACTGTAAAGATTCTTAGCCAGTGGTTTCGAAATGAAATTCGACATCGATGCCGAATCGAGGAGAGCTCGGGCCTTGTGCATTTTACCGTGATCGTCGATGATGTTGATGACAACCGTTTCCAACAATGTCATGGTGCATGCAGTTTGGACTGCCATGCTGACTTGGCGGGAGCCAGGGGATTCCACGATTTGTGACGTGGAAGGAAGCGGCTGTTGAACTGAGGAAGCTGTTGGGACAGCTGAAATCGATGACACGGTAGATGACACAGCTGAACTAGTTTGAATGGCTGGTGTCGCAGATACCTTTGCCGGAGCGGGATCGTGCAGAAGCGAGTGATGTTTCTCGTGACAAGTACGGCATGTAAATTTGGAACCACACTTCTTGGACTGGTGACCGAAGCTGAGACAGTTCCAACACAATCGTTTCTGGGAAACTACCTCTCGTCGTTGACCGACGTTCTTTCCAAGAAACGCTGGACAGGATCGTAGCGAATGATTGTCCGAACATGAAAGCGGACACGGGTAACTCGGAGCAGATGTGGATGCTGCGTTGGCTGACACTTTCTGCTTGAAGCTTTTCTGTGGATTGCCGGCCACCTTCGCTAGATGATGATTGTCTGGTCCGACGGAGTTGAGAATGCGAACCCGTTGGTACAGAAACTCGATCAGCTCATCGTACTTTACATCTTCCTTTTGGCTAGTTTTCTCCTCCCACGCACGTAGTGTTGCATGATCCAGTTTATACAAGAGAAGCTGGGATAATGGCAAGTCCCAGTGATCTACCGGTTCATCAAGTTTGGCTAGAGTACGAACATGGCGTTGATAATCGTCAACCAACCCATGGATGCGTGTCGCACACTCCTGCTTAACTGCTGGTAAATCATACAGAGCCTTAAAGAGTTGCTTCTTCAGGTATTTGCGGTTGTCGTACCGCTTCATCAATGCGTCCCATGTCGTAGCGTAGCTGTCAGCCTGAATGTCCACAGATTCGAATGGCTTCTTGGCACTGCCTTCAAGAGACTGGAGCAGATACTGAAGTTTAGCGACCGTGGGAATGTCACCGTTTACGTGGACCATCGACGTAAATGTGTCGCGGAAAGAAATCCAACGCGAGAAGTCACCGTTGAACTTAGGCAGGTCGATCTTGGGTAGACGAAGGTGAAAGCTTGGTTGGTGTTGTTGTGAAGCTAAGATCGAATCATTCAGTGTCGAATGATTACTACCTCCAGTGCGCTTTGAAAGTAGGAAGCCCTTTGCCTGGCAGTACCGCTGCTCGAAATTTACACGTTCATTGATATGTGTGTCCAGATTCTCCGAGTTGTCCAACTTCTCTATCACGTCCTGGCAGTCCATGAAACTTACATTCAGCTTGTCCAGTGATTCAATTCGCACACACAGTTGACAGGCATCACGACCGTGGTCAAACTCACGAATGAACCGCTCTAGAGCATCTAATATTTTTAGAAGACCTTTCCGCTGCGTTAGGCGGTCAGCCAATAGTTTCTCCTCTTTGGCAGGCATCGCGAAAGAAAACGAACGGAAACGGTAGTTTAATCGAAACGAAAAATCCTTCCCGACGCGAACTAACCGTTTCTACGCGGAACCGACACGGCGAGGGTGATACACAATCGAACGAAATATCTCCTTCCCGACGCGGTGTAAAAACCCTTCACGACGGTAGATATCGACGGAAGTGAGTCGTTTTTAAATCGAATCGATCTCTCCTTCCCGTCGCGAACGAACCCACTTCTTCGCGGTCTCGCAAATCGAGGGCGCGAACGGTTTTCCACTCGATTCGCGGCCGTATAAACCACCAAGCCACAATAGCAAATAGAAAAGCTACCCACTTTCTTATATTCTAACCACGGCTACTGCTAGCCACATGCACTAGTATGGAACAGACTCACCGAGAGCAATCCTGGGGATCGGATGCTTTCCAAAAGGGCTCCGAAATTGCGCCAAGTAGTTCCAATGGTGCCAGTGAGCGATGGCGTCCAACAGCGCCAAGCGAAGCTAGCAAACGTTGATTATTGCAGCGGCGTGATGGCGATGCAGGGTCATTCACCACCATACAAAGGCAACGTACGATGCAAAATGGCCAGGAACAGTTTCCAATCTTCTACTCCAAATAGAGTAACACACGGCTTTGTGCACTCTCAAGCGCAAATTAGTTCGTCACACAAAATACACGCACTAACAGTTTGCCGACGGCAGAAAGTGTTTCGAACGATTTGATTTCGTTTTTCACCCGCGATCAAAACACTAGAAGCGATAGTCACTATCGTTCACCCAAATACCGTCACAAGATCGTATGCGCTAATCGAATTATCTCCCACTGCTGCTGAATAGTACCCGACTTGGTACTATCCCCACGCGCGAAGCAAAAGCACGAAATGCACTGATTGATTGAAATTCTTCTCCACACCACTGAGGATCACCCGGCTTGATAATACCCCACAGCGCACACGCACTTTGTTCGCACAGAATCGCAAATTTTGCAAAAACGCAATGGCAGCAACACCGATGACCAGTGCACGTTTGGTCAGCAAAATGGTCACTTTTACACGCCGCGAAAGCTTTCTCGGTATGAATTGCCTTCTATCCGGCTCGAAGGACCAATGTCGACGATAGACGTCTTGCCGCACTAGAAGGACTTTCTTCGCTAGTAGATCACTAGCACCGAGACGAACTCTGCAGTAATAACTGCCCAAAACTGAGCCACCGATCACTAAGTCCCTTCTTACGGGGGGGGACTTTAATGCACACTCGATCACTTTGTCATCGACCGACCAGAGAAACAGACGACGTAAGTTCTGCTTTCTTCAACGTGTATTTTGTAACTAAACTATTTACATAAATTTGCTCGTCCCTTATCTCCTGCTGTGGTAGTGACCATCGGCTATCTATCGGTCGATATCGTAATATAAAGTTCTCTCCCTCTCTCTGCTCGCAATTCAATAACAGTCTGTATCATTTGGAATGGTAATTCAACACTTAACTAATTGGATTGATATTTACAAAATCTTATTCCTATCTCCAACAATCGGCATGATCTAACCGATTATAAATAGTTTACTTTTCGGTTCGTTAATCGATTAAACGATTATTCGAATGAAAATCGGACATCAATCGAGGAATGTGAAACGTCATTTCAAATATAAGGCCGTTCATAAATAATGATACAATTTGAAAGGGACCGGGGCTAATCACAAATTACGTCTCCATGGTAACTGAAATAAACACGAGTGTTCACCGGTTGATTATATGATTGGTTGGTCGTTGGAAGCATCAAAGCTAGAAAGGTTAAGTGATGCTCCATTTTCTTCTGAAGGTTGGGACATGAGCACTAACTCTTGTCCTAACCTTTTATGATTCATGGCTATAGCGCCATTACTCGCTTTATGAAAAGAGAAGAGAGAAAGGAAAAGGAGGTGGACCAAGGGAAAAGGATTATGTGAAATCTATGAACATAAACAATATTTTTGATTTGAAATATACAATATAGAAATGCATTACGGCGGTGGCCACTACCCGAGTATTGTCACTAGTCATAAAAAGTAACAAGGAATAAAATCTTATCCTTTGATAATTGAAAATCCTGATTCCCTAGTTTGAATTTGTCACGGCTAGGGTTCGGTGGTAGATCTTTTACTAGTAACGCACCACAAAAAGGTGATCTTCCAACGTTACTGGTAAAAATAGATAAAAATTTACCAAATGGAACGAACTCATCAAGTTTAGCTGCTTAAGGTTCAATTTACTTTGATGCTTTTTGGAAAATTTCAAAAGCAGTTTTTTTCGACGCATTATTTTAGATTGCAAAAAGCTCGCGTCATTTTGTGTAAAATATCAAAAGTAATCGAATAGTGCGAGTTTTTTGCAATCTGAATTAATGCGTTGGAAAAAACTGCTTTTGAAATTTTTCAAAAATCATCAAAGTAAATTGAACCTTAACATGTGTTGATGTAGAAGTCAAAATTGTAGACGAAGCTTGACGGAGATCAACATGAATTTAATAAATTTAATTTATAAATATGAAATTAATACATTTATATTAAAGGAATCATAGAGTTATGGAGAATTGACTGTAGCAGAGCAACCGAAAGAAGTTTAATATCATCATCATCATCAATGGAGTTTAGATCCTGCTTCATCACAAATACCAATCAAACGACCAAACAACGGGGGAACAAAAGGGGCCTCTCATACCACGGCGCATTGCGAAGAGCCCTTTTACAACTACCGCGAATCATCATTCCGATGCTCGAACTCTAATTCAATTGGCGTTGACGGCACCTTCGAAAAACCGTGTCTTTTAACAATTTTAAATAGAGCGATTACATTCGCAAAAATCACCATCTTAGCGACCCTCGGTGGTACTTTGTATGGGGGCGAGCTGTCAATTTGATAGTTGAGTCAAAGAAAGGAAGTTCATCTCTGCTTCAAAAAGTGAAAAATAATCGATGTACCTACTTCAGAAGGACCTGGCGGTGGAAAGTACGCTTTTTACACGGAAAATATTGGTAGCATTATACAAGTTTTAAAGACAGGTATAGGTACAGCTTGACTTCTTTAAACCGGTTGTATAACAAATGAAATATTTTTCTACCAAGACAATTCATTCGTATAGTAACGTATACGGTAAAGTAGAAAACCGAAAATTCCGACACAGGCCAATTGATTTTACTCTCGATATGTAAGTAAAACATAACGTCGGACAAAATGCGCTGTCTGTCGAATTGAAATATGCGTAACCCTCAACAGGTATTGTCATTCCACTTGGAAGTTGGAAGATAAGGCTCGAAAAATACAAAAATGCAATCAACGTGATTACCTCTCACTTCAGCAGGCCTGGGTTCAATCCCAATCGGCGCCACCGGGATGTTTTGAGGCATAACATCTCTGGTCCCCATCAGCTTATGAGGGTCGATAGGTAGGGTCCAGGTGTGAGAGTTGTCTCCCTGGTGTCAGTTGCATTGGTGCTCAGCACGGAAAACAAGATCGACGGAAAACAAATCAAGGGAAAAAAAAGCAATAAAACTGCCAAACACAGCCAAATGCCAGAGACACGCATATAATGAAGCGAAAAGAACCAAACGAACCGTCAAACGCTGAACCAAACGAGCAAAGTAAATAAACATTACTGTTCGCTAAATTCATCAGAAAGGTATTGTTCTCAATGATAAAAAGTATTTTTCACGAAATAATTCAGATATCAAATTATTTATTTATTAATTGTTGATTCAATTAAATACAACATTCATTAATGATGAAAATCGTTTTCGAATCGGAACGTTTTATTTAGTTTTATGGTAACAAAAATGATTGCACTGCAACCTTTTTATTACCATAAAACTAAATAAAACAAATCAGTAAAATATGACAAAAGTTATACTAAAAACGAAGTAACAGGCGACTAACTGGCGAAGAAATCAATTAAAATAATGTGGTTCACGCTGTAATAGATTTTTTTTTAGAAGTTTGTGCCATCAGCCACCAGATGGGCTATTATTTTTGTTTTGATTTGAACAAAGTTGATTTTGTGTGCAATGATTTTTGACAGCGTTTAAAGAGTGTACCATTTTGTCTTTTTTTATGCATTTCAGTTTTGAGTAGAGTGAAAGAGATCCCAAGTAACAATTTTGGTTTTATGAGGGTTCTGTAGACCACGATTCAGATTTGTAGAATGCTATAAATCCGCGATAAAACCTTGCAATATTACTAGGGATAGAATCAAAACATTCTAGTACATTTGGTGAAAATGCTAGTACAATCCAGCAGTAGTGTTGCCATGTGGTACACTGAAAAATTGCAACAGCAGGTTCGTCACCAAAGTTTTCGAGACGCTCCGTCTGTCACTTTATTTGTGGTTATACTGTCATGAAGCGACTGTCATCTCTCGTCTTATTCTCTATTCAGTTCCGGTCGAACGTTCAAATTTTCTCAACAGCATTGCGGTACTGTATGAAAGTCATGTTTGCCAGTGACATTGCCAAAAGATCCCTCAAAAACCGTGCTGCTGTTTTGACAGAACATTTCTTTGCGCGTCTCTATTAACGTCTCTGACAAATGCGAGCTCAAATCACAAAAAAATGTATTAAAATTCATGATTGACGTTTATTCACTGCACGGTAGCTTTATAGTACCTATTTATGAGTAAAAATTCTCCCATTTTGTGAAAAACACAATTATGGCGGTAAGCTCCAACTCGGATTGAATTTTAATATCGTCCCTGTTTGAATGACCTGCTAAATTTTCTCTTAGAGTCGTGTTGATCAACTCTGAGGTCGACATCAAAGTAGCCAGACATTCTTGATCGGGATTTAATCCGAGGATAATACCAATCTAAAACTCTAAGACCAGAAGGTCCCGAAGAAACGAGCTCAGCTTTTTGGCCCAGCTCTGGTACTATCTTCGGTCCCAAGCTAATCGATGCACCCCTAGAAACATTGAAAAATCCACGAACCCCTCATTTTATCTGTCAAACTTTCATAGCGAATCAAAACAAACATAGTGTAGTACTAGAATTTCGATAAGAATGGGGTAGGTTAATCGATTTGCTTGGAAAACAAAGCTTTTTCAGATGATGTATAAAAACTGATATATTTTTTTCTTCCAATTTGGCATTGTCTATCAGCTTTTCAAAAGTCACATCCCTATGTTTCGGAAACTTTCGAAAGTTAGCCAAAATTATGTTTTTTAATATCAAGTCTAATGAAAAAAAAAAAAAAAAGATTCGACACAAATACAAGCGTGGCATCGAAGTAGGCTATGATCATCGGTAATTGAATTGTAATCAAATAACACTCAATCAGGCATAACATTTGATAACGGCACAAAAGCTTTTGTAAAAAAACTTTTTAAGGTCCTTTACACGCGAATCGAAAAACGCTCACGCAAACCAACAACATCATCGGGTAGGGGCAACTCTCACCTTTTTGAAAGTGGTATTAGTTTGCGTGGGTGTACTTTGGTTCGCGTGTAAAGGGCATTAAAAAGTTTTGTTTACAAATGCTTTTGTGCCGTTATCAAATTTTACGCTTGCAATTATGTTTTTACGCTATTTTATTTTTTATTTTGTCCTTATGTAGGATGGGTACACATTTTTTAGAAGGTGTTCATTCTACTGTTGATCCAGAAACCCATTTTAAATTGTGTGATAATTTATACCAATGCCGAAGTCACTTTCAGAAGCCATAAGCTCCACATGTCTACAGTTCCGATATAACATGGCTAATGGAACTGCAAGCACACTGTCAGATTCAGATCAATGCTTTGAATCTAGCGCGTATTTAATGAAGCATGGTGTAAAACACGATTGGGAATATCCATTGTCAGTAAAATAATATGAAAAGATCTCACCAAATTATGTGTCTATAGATCCTGTCTTAAGACATTATGGTCGCCATCGTCCTCCTCCTCTTGCTTGTAGATGCTTTTTTCGCAGCAGCACACATCAAAAGATCTATTCAAAGGCACTAATTTCCTACTGTATAGCTTTAGATATTTATAAAAAAAAATGCAAATATATTTGAAAAAAGTGACAGAAGTCAACGAAAAAACAGCGACCGAAAAAACAGCGACCGAAAAAACACAATTCCATCCGCGAGCACAGCACACTGCGATCCCTAGAATTAGGAGAATATTCCAGGAGAAAGTCCAGAAAATAACAATATACTTATTAACTTCTGATTGCATCCGCCCTTTGGGTCCAAAAGAACACCAAGATCAGTCATACGTTCTACTCTGCGAAGCGTTACATTGTCAATGCAGTAGTCGTAAAGGATTGAACTCTTAGAGCGGTGAAACGTCATCACTGCACACTTTGAAACGCTGATGATGAGCTTATTGCGACGGCACCAATCCACAAACAAATCTAGCAGAGCTTGAAGACGGTGACAATTATCAATCGAGAGAACTATGATGTATAGCTTAAGATCATCTGCATAAACGAGCATTTAACTCCCAACAAAGCTGATACATTACTCATATCAATAGAAGTAAAGTTTCCAAGAACCAAAAGCGGTGCGATGCTACCTAAGTTACCATAGTTATTTCATCTTTTTGGCTACATGCAGCTGAACAACGGCTATATCAGTGTCTGTAAGTTCTGATGAGACCCGTATATAACCAAAAAGGCGAAATAACGTGCCTATGGTTACTTGGGTAGTTTTCATTGCTATGACGACGACTGAATTAAGGGGCTTAGAAGCAAAAAGGTGATAGTCAATTATCTTAATCGATTTCCTCTTTTGATGACCATGGTTTCACTAGCCTATTTCACACTATTTCTGATATGCTCTTCTATCATCCAGATCAACAACCGTTTTGATGAATGTGTTTGCCGTCGAGTTATTAACGATACAGAAAGTCGATGAAGAGAATCGATTAAAATCACTTGCACCCCAAGTTTGGCTACAAGATTACAACTCTGGAGAGCATTTTGTGTGGTCGGGGTGAGTGTGCAAAATGTTACGCAATTGCATCCTACCTATTCGCACACGCCCGGAGATCGGACTTGTTTCGTCTACTAACGACTCTCTGATGACAGTGTTGGGGAAGCAGTAATCAACTTTTTTCGTCTAGAAACGAGATGGCTGTGTTGGGGAAGCAGCATATGCATTTACGTAATTGGTGAATTTGTTAGTTCTTTCAACGCTTTTTAAACAATGCATGACATTTACTACCTTTTCAATGGTTTCTTCGCAAAAATCAACAGTTGCATTCGATGCGTAGAAATATTTCTGATCGGTTGGTGATAAAAGTATAGAAATTGATCCCGGGGCAGATACGTTATTAACGTTCAAAATCTTTCATAATATCGTTACATGTTCCATTTTTGGTTTTCACAAAGTGTACCCCCATATAAAAATCACAAACGTAGTCCTACGTCAAAAAATTAGTTTTAAAAATCTATTTTTTTTTTCAGGAACACCCTAAGTCAACTCCGAAAAATAACTCTAAAATGAGAACGTGAAGAGATAGAAAAATGTTATGCTTACAGCCTGCAGTAGCAAATTTCAAGCCGTGAGTATACTATAAAAGACTTTGGCGTCATAGTTGATTCATAGCTCACCTTCAAGGACCATGTGGCTTAGGCTTCCGCTAAGGCCTCCTCTCAACTTGGTTTCATTTTTCATTTCGCCAAATACTTTAGGGACATTTTCTATTTAAAAACACTCTATTTATCGCTATTCCGCTCCACATAAGAGTACTG
Organism: Ochlerotatus camptorhynchus; assembly: GCF_037179485.1. Taxonomy (NCBI): domain Eukaryota; kingdom Metazoa; phylum Arthropoda; class Insecta; order Diptera; family Culicidae; genus Ochlerotatus; species Ochlerotatus camptorhynchus. Next base: position 144,530 of record NW_027040741.1, read on the forward strand.
TTCCGTAGTATGGGCTCCTTTTAACATCAACGGGGTGAATCGTATTGAGACCATTCAGCGAAGATTTGTACGTTTCGCTCTTCGTTGATCATTTCAACCTACACACTTAGAAATAACTTATTTTACACGAGACGGAATTCTTCTTTGACATAAAAGATGAAAAGTAAACAAACATATCATGTAATACTAAGTGCCCCGAGACTGAAAAGTTCGTTGCTCGACGAAAAGTACGTTTGATTGAGCCATATTTCGCGTCTGTTATGACTCAAATTTATGTCAAAATTGATGCTCGTATCTGTCATTTTCTGAGCACCTAAATTTACATGATTTCTTCCACTTTTGACTTCCTAACGGTTTTTGTTTTCTGTACTTACATTAAGTTAATTATGGTATCATTAATATCGTTTAGGACTTAGTTCAAGCAAATGTATCAGTAGGATTTCATGTTTTCTGTTGGTTCTGAAATGATGAGGTTTGGCGTCCACTTTCTCCCCAGGATTAAACCATTTCTATTCGAATCCGGAAGTAGTTTACATAGAGAAATTATACTACCTATATTTTTGTATCGGCGAATTTCAGTGGTATGCAATTAAATGTATTTTTCCGTAAATGTACCCCCATTTCCCCACTGGCAAAGCTATATCCGTCAGATTCGATGATGAAATGTAGTATTGAATTGATGTCATCTACCAATTAATAATCCAGAATGGTCAGACAAATAATAAAGAATATTCTGGAGTGTAACTTTGATAACATTTTAAAATTTAATTACATATTTAAAATGGATCCATCTTGGTACTGCACAAGATATATTTTAACTAAATCTGTTCCATGCGAAATAGGACGATAAATTTTCCATCTTCCAGAGTATCAATTAAGATGCCTCCAATGAACAATAAACTATCTTAACTTCTATTCGAAGCATATTGACCACCAGCTAGGCGGTTATTATCGTACCACATAGCACACCTAAGAAAATCCATTCTCCGTTTCCACTGCTATGAATCTCGGGTGAACGAGGGATACAGAAAAAAAAGCTCTAGAAACGCTCAACTGCACCTCCAAAGTTTTATGGATTATTGCAAATAACTTTTATCTGTGTCGATACATTCTGGGCCGATGAGATTTATCGTTTGACTCGCTTTCCATATTTCCAAATGAACTTCTTCGGTTTCAGCAACCGCATCTTCCATTCCGACTGGCACCTGTTCGAATGCCTTTCGTTCACCTTGTTGGCAAGCTTGAGGCGGAACAGACAGGTAGGACAGGACCATCCAAGCGCAGGCAAGAACGAAGAGCTTCACCGCAGAGAGCACTTGTAACGACCGAAAACTAATTCCGGCAAAATCTTTATCGCTTATATTCGACTTCAACTTCGCATTTAGAGCCGCAAAGAAAATCGAAATACAGTAATCTCTCAATTGATGCAGTGGATGGTACTGTCCACCCACTGCTGTTTCTCGACTGTCCTTCAACCAATATTGCTGATTTTTTTTTGTATTTGATAAACTAGGTGGGTGGACGGTACCACGCATCGCATAAATAAAGGGATCACTGTAGTCTATTTTGGATCGTTTCTTTTTCCTGCCAGTGCTATGCAACTGAACGATATTGGCAGGAGATAGGACCTGGGTGAGTGTGCTTTCCTCGTTAGAGATGTAAGAAAGATTTGCATTTGGAATAGTGTACCGCACCTGCCAGCTGTTCCTTTCCAATCGATTTGTAAAGGGCAGATCCGTGGGAAGGTAAGCGTCTAGGTTGACCCATATGAATTGGATACCATGCGGTATTTTGAATGATACTAGTATCAGAGGGGGATTCAGACGATAATTGATGGACTTAACCTAACCTAAATAATGTAAGATTTTGAAGAAAGTTAAGTTTTTGCACACACATATTTATATAATCCGGGCTGACCTCTCGTAGGCATAGAAAAATAAGTTGATTCTATCTTGAGTCAAAGTGACAGTCCCAAATTAGAATCATGACCAAAGTTACACTCCGTTGCTCTTATCCTACTATATTACAAAGTTACTTTATTTCTGGACAACAATGGTAGTTCCTTCAACTGATTTTCCATCGATTCACTGTTCCACATCTTGATTAATCGTCAACGTCTTCAATGAGTATTTGCTAACGTTATTAACAACCCTCAACATTACCATGGCCACTACAGTATCAACCTGTGGAGTAGGGTACACTTTAATAGAATTAATTATAGGGTTTTTCATGCAATTCGATACGGAATGTCAGTTTCATTTCAAAGCATCAATGGAATTTCCACCCTTCATCCCACTCTGGCGACCTGATCTAGTACGAACACTTCTGATTATATCTATAGTTTGGTAAATCGCAAACCAGTCCCGCATATGAGGCGAATACCTAGTCACTCTTCAATAATATTATGGCACAGGTTATCGTTGGAGTGCATTCATATTGTTGGTAGTTTTATCACTCATCAATATTTATTGGAGTGTTCTGCGTTTTTGTACCATTTTGTTCGCATGATTAAAGCAATAGTGGTAGCCGATACCATCACGCGAATGGCACAGGGGATTTATGGAGGCTGAGTGGCGTGGAAAATAAATTTGTTCTCATGGTATGCGGGAAAACTGTTTAACATTGTTTGTGGTTTTGGATTGTGTTTTTAGCGATGAAAATTGTTGGGTGTTGGTTTTCCGAATTCGCTAAATATCTAATCAACGCTTATGGGTAGAATTACAGGGGGAGATTGTGGTTAACTGAGATTGATCTATTCTGCTGGACCAGTTACCAGCACAATCAGTGTGCAATTATATTCTATTCGACGTAAAGCTTTTGCAATTCAGTTAACAGTGTGAACATCAATTTGAGTTGGACTAGAGTGACATCTTTCAGTTAGATAGTATCCAGAAACCACATTGTACAGTGGTGTAACAGGTTGAAATTCGTTTTAGATTTAAATAGGAAAACTTGATTTTTGGAAAAATTGTTCGAAGTCGACAGAGATATCCATTGATGATTTCTGTTTTGCGATCAATCCCCCTAGAAGTTAAAATCAACTTTTGCCATTTCTCAATACAAAAAGTTTGAGGATGATGTGTGAGCAGCCCCACGCCAACTGACGAATAGATCAGACTTTTCCCTCTCCGATTTCCATTAAACATTGCATAATTTTTTGCTAAAGCTTGAGTATTTAATATATGGAAGATGTATTTCGGAACCGTCTTAATGAAATTGAGAAGGGAAGTAAAGCCGTTGTTCCCCGGTTAATGGAGTTGTTGGGTCGATAGGTAGGGTCCAGGTGTGGGAGCTGCCTCTCTGGCGTCGGTAGCATTGGTGCTCAGCACGGAAAACAAGATCGACGGAAAACAAAATCAAGGAAAAAAAAAAACAACTGCCCAATATTTCTCAATATTTCATTGAGGCCAGGATTGATGTCCTTTTCGAAGAAATCTACCCCGTTGTCTCGATACCACTGTAGAACTTCTCCGCAGTAGTGGCAGCTTTCCAAATCAGGCCAAAACTATACAAGTTCATTGTGATCCTTAATGTATAGAAGAATACGTTGTTTTAGGCACTCCTGTTTGTACATTTTGGAATCCATAGTCTTGTTTGTCATGAAAACATGGATTTTTTGGCCGCAGCTGCAAATACCTTACCAGATCATAAACTTTCTTGCAAATTTATCGGCAAAAACTAATTTGTACTTGCTAGGCCACTAGATTCTACTTCAGTGCCCTGTTTGGTTGCTTAATGCCGTGAAAAGGTCGAATTCTTTCTCGCTAACGAATCCTTCTGATGGTGTTTTGGCTGTCATTTAATTTCTTTTCGATATTATAATCCGACAGCCCTGGGTTTGCCCTAACCGTTTTCAACACCCTCAATTACAGCTTCTGATCCTTAGTTCCACTACGACGCTTGCTATGATGTATGCCGCTCACGGAAACGTTTGAGAATACTACATACGGTTGATTTAGCCAATTTCAACGACTTCACGATTTTTCGAAATGGCGTTTTTAATATTTTACAATACAGCGGAAATGTCTCTAATGTTGGCCTATGGATCTAAGATTAAGCCCATCGCTAAAAATCTGCTATTTATCAATTTTATCTAGATGAACGCGTTACTGGAACGTTACGAATGGATATTTTTGGTTGCTATTGAAAATTTAGTCGATTGCTGAATTTATGTATGGGCCCAAATTAGGGACACTTAGGCCGACATTACCTGCATTTCCCCTATCACACCACGAATCACGATAATGTGTTGTTTAATCGAAATAAAGGCTCATACAGTGTTGTTGGAAAACAGATGATCTTTCAGAGGAAAATACACACATGAAATTCCAAATTACGGTGAAAAATCAACCTTTCTTCAATATTATTAAACGTACATATGTTTTTTAACCCTTTGTCTGTATCTATAAAATAAAGCTGAGTTCATAGCGATTCAAGCTTTCAAAACGGATTTAACTCAGGGGTAGGTCACTCCGCACACCAATCTTGGGTCATCTTTTTTTCCAATGTGCCGCAAGTGTGCCGCAGGTGGGCCGATTGTGCCGGTCATAGAGCAAGCTGCGATTGTTTGTAAAATGTCTGACACCTTGAATGTTTTGGTTTGAAATCGAAAGGATAAATCGGATTGAGGATGAGGATGTGCGAAATTTTGGTGTTTTGTGTTCATAAGACAATAAAAGTCCTGTGTTTTAGGGTTTTATAATGCCCTCAAAGGCAGACCAAAATCCAAGTCTTTCGTAATGTGAAACGGTCTATCAGCGGCCAGAAAGAGCTGGAAACGGTGGGGAACATTGTTGTAGATCGACTATAGAGGAAGATGCATATGAGTTATGTAGTTTGTTTTGTGTGAGTTGCAGCATTATTTGAATTAAGGATACTATGGGGTCTGATTAACTGTCGAGAAAGAGCCCACTCTAAAACCTACATTTCGTATTTAGATCTGTAAGTGAACCGATAAATGAATTGCTGGTATATTCAATTAGAGGCTGTTCCTGAATATACAGTCAAACAGCACGTAAGGGGTCGTCCATTAATTATGTCACACATTTAGGAGGAGGGGGGGTTTTGAAAAGTGTGACGAGTCATACAAAAAAAAATTAAGGTCCATACAAAAAATGTGACAAAGGGGGGAGGGGGGGGGGGTTGAAAATTGGCCAAATTTGCGTAACATAATTAATGGACCACCTCTAATAGTAACAGTTGTCCAGCAGTGTTTCCATTTTATTTACAACAATCCAATGCCTAGGAGATTGTACCGAAGGTGTATCGATGAATGTGTCCAAGCTGTGCCGAATCTAATTTTGGCACAATGTGCTAAGTGACTAACCCCTTGGATATAACAAACAATTCGAAATATGTAACATAGAGGCATGCATATCAAGAAGACTTTAGCATGCAAAAATGTCAGAGAAAAAATCGTTTTGATGAATACAACATTGCAAAACTTGCCTAGTGTTATATGACCCCAAGATACAGACAAAGGGTTAAAGTTAATCGAAAATTTGAACTTTTCCAAAATTTAAAATAAGGACACTTTATAACCAACCGGTGAAAACTCGTGTTTATTTCAGTTACCGTGTGGGCGTAATTTGTGATGAGCCCCGGTCCCTTTCAAATTGTATCATTATTTATGTACGGTCCATATATTTGAAATGACGTTTCACATTCATCTAGTGATGGCCGATTTTCATTCGAATAATCGATTAATCGATTAATGAACCGAAAAGTAAAATATTTGTAATCGGTTATATCATGCCGATATAACCATAAACTTCTCCACAGGATCATCACCGATCGTTTCAAACATGTGCTGCACTCGCATTGGTGGAAATATGGCAGCACCGGGAACAAAAAAAAAATCGATTAGTTGTTAATCGAGTAATTAAAAAATGGGACACCTCTAATTTTGGTGTGTTTGTTTTGATAAAAATGAGCGCAACATTTCATCTCTGCCGAGGGGGCAGCAAAACCACAAAATTACCTTGAATACGGGGGGTATTCATTGGATGAAAGGGACCGTGAAAGAGGACACTAAAATAGAAAAAATTTCTTCCTACAGTTTCATCTTAGTATTCATCTTTGTTATAACTGACAACAATCATTGAAGATCAACTTTTAATATTTTTTTTTTAATTTTATTTTACTGCTATTATTATTTATTTATTTCCGCAGAAACTGACTCTATAGTCAAAAAAAAAAATGTTAAACTTTAATAATACCATCAGTTGTAAAATATTAAAAATGAGCTATTGAAGTTGTTTCAGTTTTATCCTTCTTACATTTCTTATATGTATGATCCACTTGAAAAACTTACTTTTAATTAGGGTGGAATACGACTTTCTTATGTAGGGAGGAGCCCTACTTCGGCACTACATCGACACTACACATGCCACATAACACACAGCGTTATCTACTACAACCTTTACAAGACTGACTCAACCGAACCATGTACAAGGAGAAGCACTCAAGCCAGAGCCTCGCTCGTTCAAGCAAGCATATGTGTGCGTGAGTGCGCGTTTATTTACATCATAATACACGCTGACTGGATTTCACTCAAGTTTAGAGCAGATCGAGTAGATCAAATAAGGTTACAAGTTTTTATTATATTTTGAAATACATGCTGTTGTCATTATGATGGAAATGCTTATATTGAACTACTATTATTATTTTAACCCTCCGTTACTCGCGCTGTTGTACTTTGTACAACACACATGAGTTTTCCATTGCCATTTTGTTGCTGAGTTACCAATCGATCTGAAACCAACGAGTATTCCTCAAAAAACTTGTTTTGATCTAAACAAGCTAAACTTTGATTACAGTAGACACCTAAACAATGCGGATAATAGGGAAAATGTAAATGGAAACCGCGTAAACTATGATCATACTACGTGGGATTTGACTTCATTGATTACAACATGGAATATATCGAGATCCTGACCAGATAGAAAGTTACTGTCTTGGACAAAGTTGTTCAGGAGATTATAGTCTTGTCGCTGGTGGACAGTAGTTCAGAATTTTCTCACTACGTAGCGCTAGCATACATGTGAAATTCTTGAATGTGATATGTCTCGAGATCCTGACCAGATAGAAAGTTACTGTCTTTCACAAAGTTTTTCAGGAGGTCAAAGCCTATTGCTTGGTGCTCAATAGTTCAGAATTTTCTCACTACACGACGCTAGTATACACGTGAAATTCTCATATTAAATATCTCGAGTTCTTAACCAGATAGATAGGTACTGTATTCGGCATAGTTGTTCAGTAAATCAAGGCCTTTTTTGCAGATGAACAGTAGTTCAGAGTTTTCTCACTTTACGGCGCTACTATACATGTGAAATTCTCGCATATTTAGCTCGAGATCTTGATCAGCAAGAAAGTTGCTGTCTTCGGCAAAGTTGGTTAGGAGGTCAAAACTTTTTGGCTGGTAGACAGTAGTTAAGAATTTTCTCACTACGTGGCAAATTTTTCGTTGAGATCCAGCAAAATAAAATACCGAGCTGCTCGGTGGTGCCCATCTCGGCAAAAAATCTAAGTGTGTAGGTACATCCAAAGGCATAAAGAAAAGGCCTGATAATATGAAATTATCATCGCTTTCATTATACCGTTATTCCTACGCTGCTAGGAGTGTGACGTCGAATTTATGGTTACATACACCTTATCCTAATCCTTAACGAGAAGAATCTACTCAGTTCGTCTAAAATGTGTAATGTAATGTAAATTGTATAAAATATATACATACGAGTTAGCCAGTCGAGCCATAGGACTATCTCAGTTGTGAGATTGTTTTACTCAGTTGTCTGGAGAAAGCGCTGAGTAACCTACACTGCCGATCATAAGCTTAAGTACACCCCCAAAATACATGCAAATGTGGTTTGTTCAAAGCTCTCTCATTTTTTGAAAATTATATTGAGCAATTTGCTTCTTCGTATTTTTTCAACAATATGAATGTATTTATTCGTACATTCAAAATCTTTCAAATGTTCTAAATAACGAAAATTGGACGTAAAATGACAAAAATATGAACATAACACATTTGCATGTTTTTTGGGGGTGTCCTTAAACGTATAATCGGGAGTGTACGGTTTTATAAATTTCTCCATTCAACTGAGCAAATGTGCCTCACCCTCTGAGTTAGTCTCGTTGCCCGTGCACACGTAAATACAGGGATTTTTTTTGTTCTAGACCTCTCGATAAGACATTTTGAAATTAGCTTAAAATGAAAGGGAGACTCTAAACATTCATTTGGTGGAAGTTTTAGCGATATTGATCTTTTAAGATAATGTTTTCCATCTGAGATACGTGTTACCACTAATTTATCAGAGTTAAACAAGTGGAACGACTCACCCCAATTAATGTATCCACAAATCTGCATGAAAATCTTCACCAGTAAAAGAAATCCAGAATATATTTGTCTTATCCCACTTAGGATGATGTGGATGATTTTATGATATTTTATATGCGAGAATTTCCCGTCAAGTTTTGAGAAATTTCTGAACTACTTTTTATCAGCAAAAAGATCTTTATCTCCTTAACAGCTTTGCCAAAAACAGTAAATTTCTAGCTGTTCAGGATCTCGTGGTATTACATATGCGAAGATTTCACGTATATCTTAGCACCGCGTAGTGGGAAAATTCTGTACTCTCGACCAACGAAAAAGTTTTAATCTCCTGGACAACTTTGCCGATGACAGTTTAGCAGGTCTCTAAATATATCTAATGCGAGAATTGCACGTGTATACAAGCGCAAATACAATGATGTGAAAAAATTTTAATTTTTGTACACCAGAGAAAAGGCCTTGGCCCCCTGAACAACTTTGCCCAAGACAGTAACATTCTATTTGGTCAGGATCTCGTTATATTTTACATGTAAATATTTCACGTGTATACTAGCGCTGCTTAGGAAATTCTCAACTATTGTACACCAAGCAATAGACTTTGACCTCCCGAACAACTTTGTCGAAGACAGTAACTTTCTATCTGGTCAGGATCTCGATACAAACCAAATGCGAGAATTACACGTGTATACTTGCGCTACGTAGTGAGAAAATTTTGAACTTCTTTTCATTAGCGAAAAAGTTATGACCTCTTGAACAATTTTGTCAACGACCGTAACTTTCTATCTGATCAGAATCTCGAGATATTTTACATGCGAGAATTTCGCGTGTATACTAACGCCACGTAGTGTGCGTTATCAGAATTTTCTGAACTATTGTGCACCAAGCAATAGGCATTGACCTCATGAACAACTTTTTCGAAGACAGTAATTTTCTACCTGTTCAGGATCTCGAGCTATAGCATACGCGAGAATTGTACACGTTTACTAGCGCCACGTGGTGAAGAAATTCTGGGATACTGTCCACCAGCCAAAAAGTCTTGACCCCCTGACTAAGTTTGCCCAAAACAGTAACGTTCTATCTGCTCAGGATCTCGAGCTATTGTATATGCGAGAATTGTCCACCAACAAAAAGATCTTGATTTCCTGAACAACTTTGCCAAAGACATTTGCTCTCTATCTGGTCAGGCTGTATCACATGCGAGAACTTAACATGTATACGAGCGCTACCTAGTGAGAAGATTCTGAACTACTGTTCACCATCAAAAAGTTTATGATCTCCTGAACAGTTTTGCCGAAGACAGTATCTTTCTATCTGGTCAGAATCTAGAAATATTAAAAATGAGAATTTTACGTTTACACTAGCGCCGCGTAGTGAGAAAATTCTGAACTACTGTCCACTTGCGAAAAGGCCTTGACCTCCTGAACAACTATCCCGAAGACAGTACCTTTCTATCTGGTTGGGAACTCGAGCTATTGTATATGCGAAAATTTCACTTATATACTAGCACCACGTAGTGAGAATTTTCTAAACTACTCTCCACCAGCAAAAAGGTTATGTTCTCTGGAACAACTTTACCGAAGACAGTAATTTTCTATCTGGTCAGGATCTCGAGATTTTCCATGTTTTAGCCAATTAAGTCAAATCCCACATAGTACGGACACCGTTTACGCGGTTTTCATTCACATTTTCTCTATTATCCGCATTGTTTGGGGGTAAACTGTGATAAAGTTTAGCTTGTTTAGTTAAAAACAAATTTTCTAAGGAATACCCGTTGGTTTCATATCGATTGGTAGCTCGGCTGCAAAATGGCATGGAAAACTCACACTGTTGTACAAAGTACTCGTGTTACAAAAGTTGGCGCGAGTAACGGAGTAACGGAGTAACCATATTGAGCACAGTGTTGTGATAATTATTTGATAGTTTAGTGTGAAATTATGCTGTGTGCCGCAGAAAAATTGAGGATTTTCTATCTGGATAAGTACATTTGCCACTGCAGCTGGTGCTCGTTTAATTTGCATTTTGCTTTCGCCGTGGCGCGCTATTGGGATTCTTTAGTGAGCTGTGGCATTGTACATTTATTTGTTCGTTTTACTTGTCCCTCTGTAGTATTAGTTGAATATAGCGCCTCCAGTCATGTGTATTGGTACACACTTAGAAATAATTATTTTTACACAAGACGTAATCCATCTTTGACGTAAATCATGGAACGTAAACAAACATGTCATGTAAAATTAAGTGTTCTCAAACCGAAACATAAGCAAATCGACTACACACTTATTTCAGACCACCGAAGTCGGTAGGAATTTGCCGGGTTTTTGAACAGCAGAACAACTCGGTAAAATTTTCAAATGACCGTTACACGTGAGAAATCAAGAAAATATATAAATTTTATTTTTTATCAATAAATGGGGTAAACTGAACAACTTCTGTACAAGTTCGGGATAAATTTTTTAATAATTGGATTTTTCACTGATTTTTAAACTTTTACCGAACAGTTCTGTAGTTCAAAATTTACCGAACGACGGAGGCCTGGATTAGTGTGTAAGAGAACGTTTGATTGAATTGATTTTCTCGTTTCTTTCAACAGATTCTTATGTCATTTTTGCATGTGTCGTTCTCACGGCACCGGATTTTACATGACTTTCTCGGCGGGTGTAATGTAACGGATGTGGTAAGTGATTCACTGGTTCTCTGTTAGGTTAAGTTTGCTCGTGTATTTCATTGCATTGCATTGCATTTCATTGAACTACACTTACGAGAACTCAGGCAAATCTTATCACAGAAAATGCAAATGTTCTGTTCAAGTGTGAAAATTGTCTATTAAAGGGTGATACGGTCAAAATTTGGTCAATATCAACTTGACGTATTTCTTTCAATTTTGCATTTAAAAAACCTGAACACCCCTCATTTTGAAGGTGTGTGTGTGTAGAATGTTGCTCCTATTTTGATTTTGGAATTCACTCTTCAGTTGTCAAAATGCCGTCCAAGCAAGAAGAGCAGCGTATCAAAATTTTGCTCGCGCATCGCGAAAATCCGAGCTACTCGCACGCAAAGTTGGCAAAATCGCTAAAAGTTGCCAAATCAACCGTTACAAATGTAATTAAAGTGTTTGGGGAACGTTTGTCGACAGCCAGGAAGTCTGGATCGGGGGGAAATCGAAAACCGGAAGCCGCTGAGACGACAAAGAGAGTTGCCGGTAGTTTCAAGCGAAACCCTAACCTCTCTCTCCGAGATGCCGCAAATAAGCTGGGTGTATCGTCTACAACCGTGCATCGAGCCAAAAAACGAGCCGGACTATCGACTTACAAGAAGGTAGTGACTCCAAATCGCGATGATAAACAAAATACGACGGCCAAAGCGCGATCCCGGAGGCTGTACACGACGATGCTGACGAAGTTTGACTGCGTGGTAATGGACGACGAAACCTACGTCAAAGCCGACTACAAGCAGCTTTCGGGACAGGAGTTTTATACGGCAAAAGGAAGGGGAAAGGTAGCAGATGTTTTCAAGCACATGAAACTGTCAAAGTTCGCAAAGAAATATCTGGTTTGGCAAGCCATCTGTACCTGTGGCTTGAAAAGCAGCATTTTCATAGCTTCCGGGACTGTCAACCAAAAAATTTACGTGAAAGAGTGTTTGAATAAACGTCTGCTGCCTTTCCTGAAGATACACGGTTGTTCCGTACTGTTTTGGCCGGATTTGGCATCTTGCCATTACGGTAAAAAGGCCATGGAGTGGTACGCCGCCAACAACGTGCAGGTGGTTCCCAAGGACAAGAACCCTCCCAACACGCCAGAGCTCCGCCCAATTGAGAAATACTGGGCTATTGTCAAGCGGAACCTAAAGAAGACCAAAAAAATTGCTAAGGGCGAGCAGCAGTTCAAGGCAAACTGGCTTTCTGCGGCGAAGAAGGTGGACAAGGTGGCTGTACAAAATCTGATGGCAGGGGTCAAGCGTAAGGCCCGGCAATTCGGATTTGGAAAAGCGGAAGCCTAACTGAATATTTTTCCTGAATTTTATACTAATTGAACTTGAAAAAGAAATTTAATTTGATTTTTTAAATAAACGATTACACCGATTTACACGCGTTTTCCCTTGACCAAATTTTGACCGTATCACCCTTTAAATCAGAGTTGTGACGAGCAGAATGACCCGATCTCGCGCGTCAAAAGTATAGAAAATAAAACGAAGAAGGTATTTCTACTCTCGGACTTGGTCACTGCTCGGACTCAGGCATGCGATATCACATTGCCACTCAGATGGACATTGCATTAAAAAGCGGGATGGAAGACATTAGACAAAATGTAAGTGATATTCTTGAAAAATTAGTTTGTGAGAAATAAGGCAGTACAACATGTTTATTTTTTTAAAAATTAAGCCGGAAAACAAACAAGCAGATGCACAAAATGTAAATTCCAAAATTGATGTTTTTCAAGAAAATAGGAGTTATGTGGATGTTGTAAAACAGATCTAGTCGTGCTGGTATAAGTAAAAATTTTATAAACAGTAACAGTAACAAACCGGATAATCGTAAGACTCGTCCGGTCATTGTGATCAAACCTAAAGAGTCCAAACAAGCTTGCGAAGGTACTCGTAAGTTTTTGAAAACACAGTTGGATCCAAAACCACAAAAAAAATCAGTGGTTTTAGGAATGATAAAGCTGACTCTATTATTGCTGAGTGTGCAACAGGAGCTAATCTAAATGATGTGAAAAATGGTATTGCAAGCAATGTGGCTGAAGATGAAGACATCGCTATAGAAGATGTAAAAGTACATGTTTGAAAATCCACGATTCACTTACAACTTATCTAGATGACCGCGTCATTGGAACGGTACTAAAGGATATTTTTGGTCGCTATTGACAATTTAGTCGATTGGTGAACTTATGTATGGGCCCAAATTAAGGGGCATTTAGGCCGAAATTACATCCATTTGCCCTATATTCTCAATCTAAGTCCGAGTTTTGTTGAAATTTGAGTAATATTTGGATTTTTGGGAAGTAAATTAATAGGATCGTTCCGTTTCCATACAAAATTTAAAATTCTCCCGCATATTGAGTTTATAACCAAATTTGTTCAAATTTTTCCCAGTTGTTGGGGACCAGAATAAGCATTCAAAGAGCTGTGCGAAACCCACTCTAATGTAAACACTTAGAAAAATGGTCAGTAAAACGTAACAAAACATTGAGGTACTTTTTAGAAAACTCACTATTCATCCCCTTGAATCCCCCTATGAATTGTATACGTAAAAGTGGACTTGAAGATGCTAAACAAAATTATAAAAATTATAAAAAGGGACTTAAATCCTTAAAACAAAGAGACAGCAATTTTTTTTTGCAGTAAAAATGTGCAGACTTAGAGCACTTACAACTAGGCATAGAAAATCATTTGCATTCATTTCGAGCATTCATTTACATTCATTTGCCCCCAACTTTTTTCATCAACAGAATTCCGCAAAATATTGTACTGAGCTTTTGTAGGCTTTGTTATTAGTTACAACTTTTGTTAATAACTCAATCCGTATCTCTTATGCATGATGAATCAGAGTGAACAGAAGCCACTACTGTTTTTCAATGAATGTATTTTACATTCACTGAAAACAGTAACAAGTACTGCCCGCTCTAACACCAGGTCCATTGTTTTTGCCATCGGAAGCCACCAATCCAAACACCATAACGCTAGCAGGATGCTTGGTCAGATACACGTTCTTGTGCTCGTCGGCCACGTCTTTTATCGGAAGAGAACTAATATACCGGTCGGTTCTGGAATTTGATACGGGATCGACGGTAAACATGCTCTCGTCGGTGAACAGGATTACCGGATTTTTTCGCTTAAGGAAGTTCAAGATTTTCGTGCATCGTTCGACTCGTAGCTCCCGGATGCGTTTGGTAATCATGTGAGTTTTTTTTCCGTGCCCTCGACTTCGCCCCGCAATCTTCCTTTACGATCTTCCGTGCCGTAAATTCACTGATCCCGTGTGCCATTTTTCTTATTGAACGCACTGGATTCACCCGAATCTTCCTTTTGAAAAAATATTAGCAAGATTAAATTTTTACGTACCATCACGCATGTTAAGAACTCGAAATGTATTTCAACTGTCACCTCACAGAACGAATTATGGTAAAAATGGACCAATTAATAGAATGATGAGAGTGTATAATAATTATTGTGAGCATATAGATCTAACGATGTCTAAAGATACAGTAAGGAGAACACTAACTGCTAGGATTTCATCTCGTTATGTTTAAAACAATTTTTATTTTTTAGATATTTGTATATGCAGTCTACATTTGCTGACAATTTCAAATAAAACGTATGTTTTAAAATAGCATGTAAGGCAACAGCACTATTGTAAAACGGTCTACACTGATTGACGACAAATAAATAAACTGATAGCAGTGATAACCCTCGAAACCCGAGCTGACCTCGGACGACCTGTGGCCACCTTCGCGGATAGTTGTCCTTTTTTTCTCGGTCCAAGCCCCTTTTGACGGTCCACCGGGACACTCCCACGGCGATTGAAATGTCTTTTTGCGACATTTGCTCGTGGGACAAATCACGAATACGCTGCCACTTCGTCATGGTGCAACTGTCAAACTAAGTAAATCATTTTCTTTTATACACAGCCTACTACGGTATGAGCTATAGGTTACGTGCATGCAAAGAAAACCAAGGAATTGTATGCACAGATGAAACGAGAACCTTATTTGTACGATGGTGCAAACATTATTACGCATACGGTACATCATATGGTAAGCAATAAAAGCTTGAATCTGAATACCTATCAGCACTCCCAGCCGTAACTCTAGCTTATTCAAGGAGATGTGAGAATGATTAATTCATTCATAGTTGTTTTACATGAGACCAACGTTTCCTCTCCATCTCTCTTATTTCTATGGAAAGGATGCTGGGCTATTCTTTTCGATACATTGATGAATTGGTTGTCGTAAGTGATACGAACTATGTTTAAATTAATTAGGCGTAGGAAATAAATAGAAAAAAGGATTGAGGTTGGGATTGAACTCGCGACCTTCTACTTGGCAAGCAGAAACGGTAACCACTATGCTACCAATTTCGTTTTGTTGTTAACCTGAAACATCGTGGAATAATGAATGAATACGCCGTTTGTAAAACATTTACAAAGCATGCAATTAAAAGATGGACGCATAGTGGTATAAGAGTTATTATAATGACTGTATTCACCTTTATTCAGCAATATTGTTAAGCAATGCAATGGAATCTAATAATGGAGCTAGAAAACAATTATTAGACGTATTATAAAGCATGTTATTAAATCAATTGAAAACAGTCGAATTAAAGCGTCAATGTATGTGCACATTTCATTTATTCAGTATGTTATTAGATCAAACTTCTGGTGTTGATTCAGGAAGACAGTCATCGTTTGTATAGCTTTTAATAAGTAAATCAATTGAATCAGAGCAAACAGCGGAATAAAGGTGCATCTATCGATCTCAATGAGGTTTTTTCAGCACATAATTTGACAACCCGTTTTATTAATCATTGTACACTGTTATAAAGCATTTATTCAATGTAGGGGAAATGGCTCTAACGTTGGCCTATGGATCTAAACATTCTAGAAGACATCAAAATGCTACACTCAATAGTTTCGTCGCAATTGGCAATGTCCCCCTTAAAAAAAAAAAAAAAATCGTCCCACTGCTCGAACCATCCTGAGGATTCAGGAATTTGTTTTCCGACAGGAATCAGATTGATTCCACTTCAAGTCATTTTTCAGATTCTTCCAAGATAGTCTCCCTCTGCTTGTTTCCCATCACGGCACCAACCGCTATTCTTGCGACAACCGTTCATTCGAGGTCCTGAAAGTTTTAAACTCCCGACAGGAACACACGCTCTGATTCAGAATGAGACTTTTGCATTCCACGCCTACAATGCATTGAAATTTTTAGGGTAACTGATGCATAAATATTCTAAGCATATGAGAGTTATAACTCAAGAGTAGATAATAATATTAAATCCCATCCAATGGCGTTCTTTAACTACGCGAACGAAAACAATAAGTCGTGTAATTTCCCATCGCGTATGCAGCTTGAAGAGTTTGATTATGCTCATAGTGGGAATAATTGTAACTAATTTGCACGCATTTTTCTAAATAAATATAAGAAATCCGATTATGTACCAGAAATTTATTCTACGCATTTTTCATGATTTAGTTCACATAAGATTTATCCTAAATTCTCCCATTCTCAAGTTATTGCGGATTTTTAAAGTAGGAAATTACGTATTATCATTATTAAATACTAGTGAAGTACCGAATATTCGATCATTGATATTATCGATTTTTTCTGTCCGATAGAACGGAAATGAGCGATTACGACGAAGTGGAGCTGTACCCTATGAAATAAAGTGGGAGCAGCACGAATCAAGTGAGCCCTATTTTGAAAAATTGTGATTCTTTTCCACTGAGCTAGGCAATCTCACCCCATATTAATCGTAGCAATGATGCTGAGAGTCTAGAACTCTAGATTGAAGAAAAAGTATCTGCTAATGGCAACTTATAAAATGTTATATTCAAGCTTACGGCAAAATTCTTAAAATGGATTCTTGGACAAAAATTATTTTCCCTGTCTAATGTACTAGCAGATCGTTGAGTGTGGAAGTTAGCTGAACGGAACAAATCACATGAATAACCCATCTCTGTTATTGGAAAACTTTTCCCTTTCGGCACATCTTTTGTGCATTAGAGCCCTGTTTTCCAATGAGCTAAAATATGCACATCTCAAAGAAATACGCCTCCGTTGCTTGAAGCTCAAAAATTGATTTCCAGCTTGCCAAACTTTCAGCAAGGTACCTACTTGCTCACTTTTGTAATGCTGTGAGTGGAAATCGGAAAGCTCCACGAACTAAGGATAACAGAAATAATCACACAATTTTCGACGAAAATTTCGAATCGGTAATCCTCTTGCGAACTGAACCTTCTGGCAAAGGGATACCATCATCGCCACAGTTTGGCTTTAACGAAGGAACGGCGAAGGGAAAAATCACCACCATGAGACCAAAATAAACTGTTTACGTTGTTAGTATATATCGTTATTTATTTTCTATTTTTTCCACCCCCGAAAATTTGAACCAACCCTTCGCCAGAAGTAAACAGGCCCATACTAGTGATATTTCCTCAAAAATTGAATCCGTTTGCTCTCTTCGTATCGCCGCCGGTTCGTATTATTCGAATTGATTTAATTTTTCATGCTAGATTAGTCTCCAGATATCACATTTTCCATAATCAGAAGTGAAATTTTTACTTCGCTTCGTTTAACTTAACCATCGTTTGCTACAGTTGGTGAGCGTCAATAAATTTCCTTGCCTTTTGCCCTTCTCGTCGTCGGATCGTTGAACAGTTGAACCGTCACCGGATGTGACTCTCTTGGAACCTGTTTCGAATCAAGCATTTACCAGGATGGGGGAAACTGTTGAGTGGTGTATTAATTTCTAAGCTGAGCTTCTTGCGATGACAGTTTAATTTCTTTTCGAAAGCCAAGCGATTAATTATGCGAGTTGGAAAACTAATCCTCTGGTACCGGTGTGGCGATGTGAAATATAGTTTACACGATTGGATATTGGAAAATAATTGCGACATGATGCGCCATGCGGATGGTGAAATGTTATGAAAATCCATACCGGTTTCTTCCAAGATTGGAATTCGTTAGCCAGAATCTGTTATTATATTCGATGCCTCCATTTTCTGCAAGCATCGGTTTTCAATGATAACTATAATTTGGGGCTACTTTCCTTTAGAATTCATCTTTTCAAAATTCACGGGCATCACCAAAAAGATAAAAATTCCAAAATACCAACGTTTCCTATACACAAACACACACACACACACACACACTATTGTAATCCGTCTGCTTGAACTCTATGTTCTATCGTTTTGTCAACTTCAAATCATGGGCCCAAAGCATTGTTAATCCAAAGAACAAACATTTTCCCAACCTTAATCAGGTGCACACATTCAGAAGGAAGCACAGGGCTGAGTCTTCTGTGCATAGAAAAGGAAAATGAAGTAATACCTTGAGGGTACGATCCTGAGTTCCTGAAAGCGTACACCACAGACGGTAGGATAGAGCAGAACACACAGTTTAGTAAGGCGTTGTGAAATTGCCGGCTAGATTGACCAGATGAGATAAGCAAATAAAAACTTTGAAAAACCGTTTGCAGCCACCTGCCAAGCACCACCCACTAAATCCAATGTCGTCGTCGTGGTCGTCGTCGTCGTCATCGTCGTTCAACTTCGGTGATAGTGGAAAACACCTAATAGAGAAGTAGAGAAATGGAGACAAACAACTAAAGAGCTGCCGCACTATCGGATGTTCTTCAGACCAAACAAAAAAGGATTAGAAAGGATTTTTCGTGTGTCTGTGCTCTCTTCAGTTCTGACACGAAGGCCACCCTTGCGAAGGCCGCTCCGATTGTCGGGGGAAATGTTAGATTGCTTTGAGGTTTTACTTCGAAAAGCAATAAAATAGTTTTGGCAACGGACGGGAAACGAAGCATCACCTCAATGGACAGGTTCATTTGGAAGCCGGGTGCTTTATAAGGAAGCGTAATCCTTTCGGTATCTACTTGTACAGTTTGCAGATCATTCACCAAACACTGGTCACAGTGGTCAGTTAATAAATCGATCAAGCGTGAATAATATACATACAGAATGATAATGACAGGTTAAAACCAAAATATAATGTTGCCAAGCAACGAAACGTTCAACAAGGTGATTAAGAGGCAACATAAACGTTACTTACGAATTAAAACAACCTGGGGGTCAGCACCAGCCTTGAAACACTCCTCGTTATCGACGCCGATAAACACCCAAAGGCGAAATGTATCGACAGTAAGCGTAACCGGATGATCGATTCTCTTCGTCGATTTTCTCTTTTGTTAATAACTCGCTTGGATAACATTCTCGGTGCGTTCGTTTTGCACTGTATTGGAAAAATTTCAGAAAATTACTTCCCTATAGGAAACTAAATAGAAAATCGATGAAGAGAATCGATCATCGCAGTTAGGCCCTTATGTATGCTCACTGTCGGTATATTGGTAGCATGGCGTTGCATCGTCTTCCGGTGCGCCCCTTATAAAAGCCGAAGAGTGACAGGAGCCATCCTCTTTTGAAGTAGGATTACATCAATTTCAAAAACTAAAAATCGACCGCGTTACGAAAAGTGGTCAGTTTTTGACCACTTATAACTCTGTCAATAGCGGATGGATTTTAATTATAAACAAGCTAATCGGTTGGAAAATTTTCTACAAATCAGCTAAATTGCATAATTTATAAATTCTCAATAGGTCACTATAGAAAATTACACATCAGCAGCAGCAGTGATTTCGGCGCGTGGCGTTGAACATTGTTCATTTATGTTCCGTCTGGTTTGTAGACCATTTTTGTTACATTGATTATTTTAAACACTAATTCACTAAAAATCACTCAGTTTTGTCTTAGTACAATATGTAGGAAGCATATAAATAGTTTAAATACATAGTTCTCCTAGCTATCGATACGTGCAGAAATATTGTTTTAATTTAATATTGTACACGGTAAAATCAATAGAATCGCAATGTTTATTGTACATAGACATTATTTGGTTAATTGACCCAAATTTGGCACAGCTCGTACGATGATAGTTTGTAGCAAATAATTGTCATGTGCGAGACGATATCGTTTATAAATGAAACCATTGCAAATTTACGATGCTCTTTTAATGTTTCAATATTGTTCAGCATTCATAGAGCTTTATAAGGCGGTATAGAAAACACAGCCCAACCTAACTGTACTGTACTGACTCTATTCTTTATTCATGTGTTGTTCAAAAATGGAGACCAAACAATGCTGCAATATTCTGGTATTGACCTGACATAAGCGATGTATAATGGGTTTATCGTATAAGGGTCATGCAAGTTGAAACAGAATCGTTTTAGAAAGCCAAGCATATTGTTGGCTCTGTTTATAATTGTGTTTTAATGATCAATGGATGTAACTTTAGAGTCTAAGATAATACCTAATACCGAATCAATCTTTATCTTCATCCGATAGGCCGAAGTAAATTTATTGGCGTTTCAATGGTGTTTCAATGCGTTAGGCCGTGTTTAGAATCCGTAGGCCAAGTTTGGCGTCAAGAAGCAGTGTTATACTTTTAACAATATCTCAACAATTTGTTTCTTTTTATCAAACCTTACGGTATGTACGGAAAGGTTAATAGATTTGGAAGCTAGCTGTATTAATAACATTCCGTTTGATGCTAAAATATGCTAGATGAAGAAAAACCAAGTGCGGGTTGTGCTTAATAGGCCGGAAATGGGGTAGTTAACTCTATTTGGTATGTTTAGTTTTCTAGAAGACATCAACACATTTTGAATGTGTTGATGTCTTCAGTATTTTCAATTTCTAAAAAAAGTTTCATATAGTCAGCGTAAATTAAAACTTTTAATTTTTTTAAGAATGAAGGATATTTTGTTTACAAATAGAATGAATAGTATGGATCCTAAATGAGAACCTTGTAAGACTCATGATGTGGCATGAATAGTGATTGATTTTATTCCTTTGAATCTTACTATTTGATCGCGGTTGGTTAGATATGATTCAAGTCATTTGAGGAGTTTAGGCTGCATTCCCATCTTTTGAAGTGTAAAAAAAAGCATGGGTATGTCAACGCGGTCAAATGCTTTGCTAAAATCTGTGTACAAAACTTCAACATGATTTTCGTTATACATTGCTTCCAGAGAACGAAAGTACACAACAACTGCCCGAAAGCAGCAAGCTGCAGCCCACATGATCGTCCATTCATCGAAGAAGGATGAAGAAGCAGCACCACTACTGATCGGATTCAGTAGCTCTTCGTGAGTCGCTGTGGGCCATCTTTGCCAAGCGCGTCACTCTCTTTCCAAACAGCTCGCTAGCCTCATCCGTGTTGAACACCCTTATAGCTCAACATTACTCAACCATCACGACAAAACGGTTCTTTTTAGGACCACCATCAATTATTGTTGTTTAAGAGTTAATTTTCATTGAAAGTTTACTCGCCTTGCTGCCTGCCGGATCACCCCAAAGCTCTTTGATAACACTAGTTTACAGCATATAGTCAGGAATCCTTATTGCCGGGGTAACGGGGGCGTGAATAAGGAACCGCGAATAAGAATACCCACAGCTTATGGGATTTTCAGTAATGGTGGATTATCTAATTTATTTTAATATATAAAGCGATACTGTCTTCGACAAAGTTGTTGTACTGAGATAAACCAACAAGCCTGTGTCATTGGATTCAGGTTTAATTGGGAACTACGCCGCTAGAGGTGCTTTATTTTTATGTTATTATATGGATCTTAGATCCAACATAGAATATTTCTTGACTTGAGCAAAATTGTTCAAGTGACCTAGTCCTATAGGATGGTCGCCATATTAGTTCAGAACTCTCTCACTACACAGCGCTAGGGTGCACATGAGCTTCGTATATAAGGTGTAACTCAGAATCCTGGCCATATAGAAAGTTACTGTCTTCAGCAAAGTTGTTCAGGTGATCATATCTTTTTGTATGGTGTTCATATTAGTTCAGAACTCTTTCACTACGCAGCGTTAGTGTGCATGTGAACTTCCTATATAAACTGTATCTCGAGAAGCTGGCCATATAGAAAGTTGCTGTCTTC
The DNA here is from genome assembly GCF_037179485.1 of Ochlerotatus camptorhynchus. Taxonomy (NCBI): domain Eukaryota; kingdom Metazoa; phylum Arthropoda; class Insecta; order Diptera; family Culicidae; genus Ochlerotatus; species Ochlerotatus camptorhynchus. The sequence continues at coordinate 166,536 of NW_027040741.1, forward strand.
AGCAAAGTTGTTCAAGTTAACAAGTCATTCCGGATGGTGGTCATATTATTTCAGAACTTTCTTAGTACGCGGTGCAAGTGTGCACATAAAGTCCCTTAAAATGTTATGTCTGGAAAGCTTGTCCATATAAAATGTTGCTGTGCAATGTGAGAGCAGGAACCGGAAAGGGTATGATGTGTAGAGGCCAGAAATCGATTTTGGACACCATTTTAAAATCCAAGATGGCAACCATCGGTTAAAGACAAACTGACCCTACAATAATGGTATTTCTGGAAAGGGGACGACGTGTAGAGGTCGGAAGTCGATGCCAAACATCATTTTAGAATCCAAGATGGTGGCCATCAGTTCAAGAAAATCTGTCAAATACTCTACAATATGGGTATTTCTAGAAAGGGAACGACGTGTAGAGGCCAGAAATTGATCCCATTTCATCGTTGGTAAAAAAATTGAAAGTGTTCATTAGGGTCTTGCGATGCGATGAAACAAAACTGTTTTACAAAAAAAAACGCCTCAAAGATCTTATGTCTCAGAGCATCTGAAAACAATGCCGGGATCGAAAAGGGTCAAAAAAGAGTTCTCAATAATGTTTTGCTCTAACACGAAAGGGTCGCTGATGATGAAGCCGTTGGTTATAAACAATGTCGCGAATCCAAGGGTCATGAAAAATTTACAGAAAGCGAATCTCCCTGCGCATTATCGTAGTAACAAGAAAGGTTGGATGACCCGATAATTATTTGAGGACTGGATAAACGACTGCTTATTACCACAGTTGGAGAAGTTTTGCGCAGCCAAGAACATTAGCTTCAAGGCTTTGCTGCTCCTTGATAACGCTCCGTCGCATCCGCCCATCATAAGCAATCCCAACATAATGCTTCTGTACATGCCAACAATGATCACGTCATTGATTCAACCCCTTGTTCAAGGCATCATCCAAAATTTCAAGCTGAACTATGTCAAGAGAAGTTATAGTTGTATTCTGGAAACAGCCAAAAATGAAGGCCTTTCACTAGCGGATACACGAAAGAAGTTCAGCATCAAGAATTGTTTTGACTGCTTGGATGTGGTTCTAAAAGACATAAAACAAAGCACGTTGGTAAACTGCCGGAAAAAAAAATCTTCCGTCGTAGGGGAAATAGCTCTAATGTTGGCCTATGAATCTAAGATTGGGCCCAGCGCTTAAAATCCTCTATTTGTCAATTTTATCTAGATAACCGGGTCATTGGGACGGTACTAATGGATATTTTTGGTCGCTATTGAAAATTAAGTCGATTGCCGAATTTAGGTATGAGTCCAAATTAGGGGCATTTAGGCCGACATTATATCCATTTTCTCTATTACGCAAATTCACAATGCAATGAAGACGACAACGAGGATTTGCAGATCATGTCCGAAATTCAACAAATTCACGGAATGTTTGGTGCACCGGGGATAAAAAACACAGTGAAATTAACTAAATCTTAAGAGATGAACCGGCTACAGCAGATGATGTTATTAGCAAAATGGACCCATCTACAATATGGAATATATTTTCAACTCGACACGGCAGAAATCGAGTTTAAAATAAATGAACTCTCCGAGTTCGAAAGCTTCTGCACATTTGACACTAATGTCGAAAAGAGTGCAACAATGCCAGATTTGCGAAGGGAAGTCGAAACCCTCCTCAAGGAGTTGAAGAACGAGGGTGCCTAGAATGCATAAAACATGACAACGCCTATTGGGTCTGAAAGAGGAAATACATTGTAGAACAGATCTACAGTTTACGAAAAAAAAAAAAAACAAAACAAAACAAACTAAGGCGTTTAATCGATTTGTGAAATTTTCCACGATAGGTTGCCATCTCGCTTAATGATACGCTTTACACATTATACACATTACACGCAATATGCTTGGTAAGCCTTATTCAGGAAAACTAATACGAAGCAAGATTTTGAGCTCTAAAATACCCTAAAGCATTAATTAGACTAAATTTACGTTCCTAGTGGATTATCGTCTCCTCAACTGTGCTGAACTGATACGAGGCTGTCCATAGCCACTAAATGTCCCTCTTCGAAAGCCAATTGCTACCATTTTGGATCCCAAAATGGTGACTGACATCGATTTTGGGCCTATACATGTCGTCCCCATGACAGTTTTTATTGAACGGATGGTCGCCAGCTTTGATTCCAAAATGGCGACTTGAATCGATTTCCGGCCTCTACACGTCGTCCCCTTTCCAGAAATACCCATCTTGTAGGGTATTTGTAAATTTTTATTGAACCGATGGCCACCATCTTGGATTCTAAAATGGCGTCTGGCATCGATTTCCAGCCACTACACGTCGTTCGCTTTCCGAAAATACCGATATTGTAGGGTATTTTACAGTTTTTCTTGAACCTATGGCCGCCATCTTGGATACCAAAATGGCATCTGGTATCCATTTCCAGCCTCTACACGTCATACCATTTCCGGAAATACCCATATTGTAGCGTATTTGACACTTTTTATTGAACTAATGGCCTCGATCTTGAATTTCAAAATTACGTCTAGCATCAATTTCCAGCCTCTACTCGTCGTTCCCTTTCCGAAAATACCCATATTGTAGGGTATTTTACAGTTTTTCTTCAATCGATGACCGCCATCTTGGATTTCAAAAAGGCGCCAGGAATCGATTTCCAGTCTCTCTACAGGTCATCCCTATTCCGTTTCGTGTCCTCACATTGCACAGCAACATCTTATATGGACAAGCTTTCCAGACAGAACATATTAAGGAGGTTCATGTGCACACTAGCGTCGCGTAGTGAGAGAGTTCTGAAATAATATGACCACCATCCGAAAGGACTTGGTCACCTGTACAACTTTGTTCAAGCTAGCAACTTTCTTTATGTCCAGGTTCTCGAGATACAGTTTATATCGGAAGTTCACATGCACACTAGCGCTGCGTAGTGAGATAGTTTTTAACTAATATGAACACCATATTAAAGAATATGATCACCATACATTGCTGAATACAGTTACCTTCTATATGGCCAGGATTTTGAGATACAGCTTATATACGAAGCTCATGTGCACACTAGCGCTGAGAGAGTTATGAACTTATATGGCAACCATCCGAAAGGACTAGATAACTTGAACAATTTGGCTGAAAACAGCAACTTTCTATATGGCAAGGATCACGAAATATTCTAAGTTGGACCTAAGAACCATATATTATAGCACCCGTCATAAGTAATATAAAAGTGAAGCGCCTCTAGCGGCGTAGTACCCGATTAAACAATTGTTGACGCAGGACTACGTCTTTGATTTCTATATGGGGGTACACTAGAGTGATGCAAAATTTGAAATTTTCGCTCCACAATACTTAAACGATTCCAAATCGAATCCTGACTAACCTCTCAAAATTTGAACGCATTTGGTGAGAAACTGAGATGGCACAAACCATTTGAAGTTTGTATGGGAATTACTATGGTAAAACGAAGATTTTTGTTCATGTCTATCAATAATTCACCATATCGGTCTGCTTCAAAAACTTTCAATTATACTTGTAGGAAATTTTCCCAGCTACAACTTTGCTGAAGACCACTTTTCAATTAAATGCAAAAGATCGAAAGTTATCAATGGTTCAATGCGCTGATGTCTTATGATTATGCTCAATCAACTGCTCAGCAGGCAACATTGGTGTTTCTGGGGCGTTGAATAGGACACAAATATCATGGCTACTATGTCACACTGCAAAATACAGTGTTGCCTACAGAGCAGCTGCTTGATCTTGTCATAAGTTTACCAATCTCTTAAATAATTAATAACTTTTTGCTGCCTCTTTTTACATAGAAACAATTTTCAGCAAAGTTGTAGCTGAGAAAATTTTCTATTAGAATGGCTATCGAACTATTTCTCAGCTCAATATGGAAAAAGACTAGAAGGCAATGAACAAAAAGTTGAGATTTCCCATAGTAATTTACATGTAAACTTCAAATGGCTTGTGCGAAGTCTGTTTCTAACCAAATGAATTGTAACTTTGGGAGGCTAATCAGGACCCAATTTGAAACCATTTAAGCACTGTGGAGCTAAACAGTCAAATTTTGCATCAGTCTAGGGTACACTTTGTGAAAACCAAAAATGGAACATGTAACAAATTAAGAAAGATTTTGAACGTTAATAACTCAGCTGCCCCTGGTCCAATTTCAATAATTTTATCACCAATCGATCAGAAATATGGCTACGCATCGATAACAATGCTTGCGAATGTTGATTTTCAACAAATAACTATTGAAAAACTGGTAAATGTCCAGCATTGTCCAAAAGCGTCTAACAAATCCACCAATTACCTACATGCATATGCTGCTTCCCCTGCACAGTCGTCAGAGAGTAGTAAGTAAACGAAACAAGTCGAAGTGGCATTCGCCTCCGATCCTCGGGCGCGTGCGAATAGGGAGGATGGAATTGCGTAATTTTTTGCACACTCATCGCCATATTCAGAACCAAACGCAAATTCTTCGAGATAACTACCATCCGTCGTCTAGCTCGCCGTGGCGGTGTCTGACGTATCTCCGTTCTGATTTACGAGGTGTGCTGAAGGTGTTCCTGAAAAATGAGATCCGTGATGCTGTCACCTACACTAAACACGCCAAGCGTAAGCGGCCATGGATGTCATCTACGTTTTGAAGTGACAGAGACGCACTCTGTTTGGTTTCGGAGGTTAAATCATCACCAACTTTGGCAACAAAACGGCTCTTTTCAGGGCCACCAAGCTTATTACAGTAAAGAGTAGGAATAGAATTCATCTGCCTGTTTGTCCATATTTAGAACCAACGATCACACAAAATGCTCATGTAATAAAACTGGAAGCATAGGTACAAATTTTTTTTTGATCAACTTTAAATCGCCACCGCCGGATATTTTCGATGGAAGAAGCAACAATCTAGCATATTTACGAAAGAGAGTGTCGATGAAAAGAATCGATAAATGTAGATAGGACCTATTGAAAAGTGACGCGAGATTTGTTTTCCGTACTGAGCTCCAATGCTACCGACGCCAGGGAGGCAGTTCCCACACCTGGACCCTACATATCGACCCATCAACTCATGAACAGGAACTTCACTGCCTGCTGGCTGCGCACACATGAGCAACCATCAAAGGAGGAAGAAGCTGCACCGCTATGCTATGGATCGGAAACAGTAGCTCTTCCTGAGTCGCTGCGGGTCGGTCATCTATGCCAATCGTGTCACCCTCGTTCCAAACGACATACAGCTCGACAGCCTCATCCGTGTTGAACACCCAGCTCAGAAATACTCAACCATCACTACAAAACGGTCCTTTTTAGGGCCCCAAAAATTTGTTAAAGAGTATTATTTGGACATTGGTCAAGGTCATCAGTTCCCGCAAGCAGCTAGCTATCAAGGCTATAGAAGGTGTAGAATTGTAGGCCTGAATATATTGGTGCAATTAGTTTTTCCTCGGCTTTCGTGCGGAATATTCGTTTCTTTCGTTTAATCAATCACCCTTGTAGTGACGTCGAAAGATTGTTTCAATCGGCGCTTACATATGAAATTTAATGTGGATTGTAGAATTTTTTGTATGTTACCAACATTTAGGAATGGTTTGCCACTAATTGTTGAGATAATTTATTGATTATTGAATTATCACACTGTATACCATGAAAAAGCAGCCTGTTTGTGAGTTTTTGCCTGTTTTCAAGTAAGGAGTTATCATAAAAAACAAATCGCCAGCTGGTATTTTCCGGCGACTTTACAAATAAATAAAATCATACAAAATCATCATCGCAAAATTATTTACGAGTGTTAAAACATCGTCTCCCGCTAAGTTTACATTTTTCCCTCTACCAACACATACATCAGGGCTAGATAGGTCTATACACAGGATCTATAGAATCCACGCAATTTCAAAAAACCAAAATGTACAGCATTACGAAAAGAGGTCAGGTTTCCGATTTATCGATTTCCGAACTAGATACGGATATACAGATAAGGTTCCTCAGAATACCGATTTTTGAGATTTTATACCGATTTATACCGATTTTTAAAATAATCAAAATTATTATGACCTACCCGGGCTCGAATTTAGGAGAAAATTATTGTGAACGACTTGTATCTTTTTGAATATCTCAAATTTTTTGAGCCTTCAGAATTCTAAATATATCATCTTTAAAAATGTCTTATGCTCACTGTTTTTGGCTACCCATGACTCGAGAAAAAATCGATTAATTAATTTCAAGGAAATTGCCTCGGGAATTGCTGAAATTTGAAAGGAGTTCCGAGAAACTCAGGCAATTTCCGAAAACTTCAGCAATGTTCCGAGGAGCTCATGCAAATTAAGGAAACGTAAGGAAAGTTACATGAACATTAGAACATTGTGAGAACATTTTATAGGAAGTTCCATGCTTTTTATTGGCAGTTAAAATTTAAAAATAAATCGAGAAGATTAGAGAAGTTAATTTCAAGAACATTGTGAGAGCACATCCAGAATTCTCTTTCTTCTGGAATTGTGTCCTTGTTTCTTTCGACTGTTCCGTAAGCGCTCTGGCTTCCGACTTTCTCCCGAAGTTTCTTCCAATCTACCTTAGGAAGTTTTCGCCAGAGTCTCCAGGAAGTTTCTTCCGTCTTCTTTGGAAGTTTATCCATAAACCATACACGAAACGAAAATCAATTATTTTATTCATGTGTTTCACTTATGCCTTTTTGCCAAAACCTTATACAACCTTATACATTGCTGATGCCTTATACATCCCATAAGACGAACCACATAGGTCCTATAAGAATGCATAAAAGGTATGTGTGACCACTTATACATTTCATTTCACCCATGATCTTCATTAACTTTTTGCAAGGCGTCTGATAATAAGTTGACTTATACATTTTATGAATAATCAGCAATAGAAATTTACCAAAAGGTATATGGAGATTTCTATCCATGTAGGTTTTTTTCGACTTCTATTGGAAGGGTTTTCCTAGCTTCTTCTGACTTCCCCTGGAAATGGCTCATATATAACAAAAAAAAATCAAAATACACCTTTTAAAGTCGGGTAGATGAATCGAAAATACTCAAGTTTACAGTCCCTTGGATTCTCTTCATCAACTTTCTCTTTGAAATAAATACTACAAATTTGATACGCTTACAAATAAATAACGGAAAGAGTTAAGATAATTGATGATTGATAAATTAAAAGAACTAAATGTTCACATTTGTTCCGTCCACTAGCGGTCCTACGTCAAGCTTCCGTTCGTGCCCCTAGGCACAGAACCTTTTTCTTGCATTAGCTCGCAGCTCGGTCATGTACATTTGATGGTCATGCCATTTGTTTTACATGCACCGCTTCCGGCGAGCTATGCCATGCCACTACTAACTAGCCTTTTCGGGACATACCAAAATGGTTCAATATGTTCCTTATGTCAAGTGATTTGACCTCACCCATATTTGAATTAAATCAATTCATGTGAAATATCAAACCGTTTGAGATTCCATACATTTCGATGGATGACGGTGAATCAAGTCTCTAGCCAGTCGTGGCTACATCTGCAAATTATTCAAATCCCATCTATGAAAGCAAATTCTTAAAATTTTAAATGTATTAAAAGGGTCAGATCTCACTGTATGTGAATGATTTCTGAAGATTTGTTTATCTTATTATCCAATTTTACGGTTTTTCATAATCGTTTACTGTACGGTGTGAAATGTGTACACTGCGGTAATGAGTAGTATGAGAGTATTGATTTTTCTTTCGAATCATTTCATTTGGAGAGTTGCATCAGTGATTTTTCTGTTATAAATGCTGACCACCAATCCCAGCATGAATTAATTGCTATATTTGTAAGTAATATTCACGGGGCTTTACCAACGGCTTATTTTCAACCCGCATGTGTGTGAGTGTTTTTCCCGTAAGAGTTCCCATAATGAATGTGGCCATATTTGCATATTTATAATTGGTTGATTGCATTTTATTGGAAGCAGATGATGGCAGTGAAGGTAAAAAATGGCATTTTTTTATTTCCACTGGAAATCCGTAACGTTGTTTCCTTTTGTATGCTACCGGAGTGTGCATTCACTAACTGTGTTATTGAACATCAAATTGATTCAACATTTGTGGAATCCTACGGTGCCGAGTAACTGCTATAAGGACGCATATAAAACATATTTATATCACGTCATTCGAAAAATATCGATTCGAGGATAACCAATGGAATATCACCCATAATAAATGGTTTAAGATACTTATTTCCAGTATGTGGAGCCTCAGATAGTCCTGTCAGTTAAGCGGATTCGATTTCAGGTTGGGTCTAAAATGTATTTCGGGTTGGAATTTTTTTTGACTTCCATAGAGTATCATTGTGTATGCCTCACAATACCGACGTAACAACAAGCCCATGAATTGTCCGCTAATCGCTGAGGTGCTTTCAATCTTTATGTTAGTCGCACATTCATCATTAATTTTCCGGAGTAGTTAATTGCAAATCCTTGGAGAATTTCAAGGGAACTCAAATAAGAATGGGATCAGAAGTCAGAAGCAGTATTGGAAAAATCATCTATCAAATGATATTTTTCCGCTCCCATACGGTCTTAATATCATGCATGATATTGGAGTAAAATATCATGCTTGATATTGATTTTACAAGCTCCTTCAATATTGCGAGCCTATTGACAACGTGTAAAGTTGAAGCTGAGAGTTGAATCAATGCAAAAATGATTCCATTGCATCTTGTTTTCTTAGAAAGAGAAAGTATAATAATGCTATCTTTTTTCACTTCACCGATGATAGACCCAAAGCGACTGCTACTAGCTGTTATGGAAGATAAAGTTGCGTTAGGGTGTAAAGCGAAAATCATGAAACTCAATCTAACCACCGATTGATGAGATTTGCAGCTGGTGAGATATTTTCGCTTGATATTCCGAGCTGCGATATCACAGCTTGCAATATCAACCACAGTTGTTTGTTTGTTGATTTTTATCTACGAAAATCAACCGTGATCTTGGACATTGGTGAGATTTGATTTTTTGATATTTTCCCAACACTGATCTGAAGAACATTTGATGAATGCTGCGGCCCAACTCCTACTAGACATAGCAATAAGTAAATTTTGTTGCAAACAATGAGCAATGAATTATCGGCTCCGTAAAACTAACGCGATTGAGCCTTCCAAATAAACGTACTAGATAAAAAAGAAACTCAAACAGACAGCGCTACGACATCGATTTTCATCTCCAAAAGCACTTCATTTCTTAAAAAATCTTAAATATTATTCCTGTTGCAATCATAATCAGATCAGTTCAGTAGATACGAGAAACGCTACTTTTACTTTTTCTTGAATATTTAAAATCAAAGCTTAACATAACAGCATCTAGTCCGCAATTCGGAATAGGTTCCTTTTCAAACACAACGTGACGTAATCATTTATTGAATTGAGGGTTAGCAAATGCTCTATGAATGCTGGTAAAGTTCATACATCAACGTCATATCGTATTCGGCTATCTTACACCATGCAAATATCATACTTAATTTCAGAGTTTTCCACAGATTACTCATTATCATATTTTCTTCATGTCATTCCAAATTCTCACAACAGTAGATTTAAAATTTGATAACCATTGGAAGTGTCGCTGGCAAATGTTAGCATAATTAACTACCATCGTTCCTTATGTCCCTCATTAAATTTTGTGAAAATAGCTCTAGCCTGAAGCCAGCATCCAATAGCCCCAGCGGAGACGATACCTCTCTTCCAGTAATTCATTCGTTGCTCATTTGAAATAGATGCACGTTATTAAAATCTACTCATATCGTCCTTCTGGTTCACTTGCGCTCCCCGTTCTCTAGCTTTCATTCCCCAAAGCGAACATTAAAGCAAACTCATTTCTACAAACGCCTTTGTGTTTCCGACACGCAAACTTAGAGCCTGGGAAAAATAAATAATTTATCGCTCATAATGGAACTCTCATAATTCGGAAAAGTCTCTAATCTATTATAATGATTTATCTTTGGAAAGTTTCTCAGAGCACTGATCTTGCCGCAAAAGTGTCTCCACTCGGAACCACCTTCTACCATTCATGCAAACCAGAACAGCAGGCTCGTTCGTATTCTGCATTCACTCTGCGCCAATTCATTAATTTCATCAGAAAACCAGCACCTTCTTCATTTTCCCCACAGTGTGCACAATTAAAACACCTCTACCTACTCAAAATCCTTTAACCTAACCTCCTTCACCCGCCATTCACCACCCATCTTCTGCAGCATTCCATAGGATTACACTCGTCATCCCTCTGGAGCACAATTCGAAGTCACAGTGAATTGGTGGCTTTCTTTCTTTTCACTTTCCTCGAGCACTTACCGAAGTTATACTTATACAGTATAAACGGTCACAAAGAACCACCACACGTTTCCCTAGCTGACTGCGGCTGGATGGAGGGTTTGGTCGGTTGGTTGGTTGAAGGGGCCAAAGTTTTGCTCATACACATATATGCTTTACGAGTGAAAATCAGATTCCCAAGACCCCATGAAAAGGATACTTTGCGTTCTCTCTTCTTCATCTACTTCTTCTTCTATTCATTGTCAAAATTGGTTCCTGCACCGGTGCTCATTAGTATGGAGGATTTCAAATCCTAGTAAAACGTGATGTATGTGGGTGACTACAGTTGCCTTTGCGAAATGTGGCTGGGATTATTTATGCTCGTAATTATGTAAGAACTTTTATACAAGTATTGTACGAATTAGGCATGGATTAGCTGTGCTAGAAACTTGTTTGGGAGCGGAAACGAGGTATAGGTAGGGTTTGAAGCTATTTGTTTACGTTAAATATTCAGCAATTAACCACCCCGGGAGCTATTTGACAGCTCCAGTGTAATGTCTATGTACCCCGAAAATTCTGGTACTCTGGTTCTGTCAAATCGAATAATGATGGAGTAAATTTACAATTGGTCTTGTTTTTTTATCTACTCTTTTTTTTTCACGTTTTTGAGTTTTTGTTGTTGTTTCTAATTTTTGTAAAAACATTGATGTTTTTTAAATTTTCTTCCAATTGCCATAGCTGGACGGGATTGGAAAGTGTCTGTCTATGTATGTGTGTATGAGAGCGCGTAATCACAATTTTCTTAAACGTATTTCTCGGCAACCGCTCTACCGAATTGAACGCAACAACCACCAAATGAAAGGTACGATGATTTTATACAATGTTAATGAACAGATTTTTAATCGAATAACTGATTCCGGTGATTTGGACGGAAAAAGATTCGAAGATCACGGAATTCGGGAACTAAGTGGTGTTCTCGGAAACCACATAACCGAATTAAACGAAAAAACCAGCAAATAAAAGGTATTATAATCACATTGAATGCTGTTGAACAAATTTAGAATCGGTCAACTTTTTTTTTTTGACATGTATTTTGGGAACTAAATCATATTTATCGGTCACCACTAATGTGAATTGCTCGCAACAACCACCAAACGAAAAGTATCATGATCCCATAGCCTCACCTATAGAACATTATTGAACAGATTCAGAATTTATCAACTGGTGCAGGAAATGTGGTAGGAACATGTTCCGAAGAATGTGAACCATGATACTAAATTTGACCGGTAAGGAATAAAACCTATCATGTGAAAAAACAAATTACTTCAAAATATGATAACCAAATGAATTGTGACTATTTCGAGTTAGTCAGTTTCGGGCATGTCCCAGATGCCCCCGGGGAATTGAATCAAAACCCATCATGCCAAATAATGAATGTTTCAAATTTTCATTAAATCGATTAAATTCCAATCTTATATAAGGTTCGTTATGAGGAAAACAATGCAACATCAGTAGGGTAAACGCTCCTATAGTTGTGGTACGTTAGAAGCGTTAGGTTCCTATAGTTGTGTATTGAGTCTCCATGCACAACTATATGAACCTAACGCTTCTAACGTACCGCAACTATAGGAGCGTTTCCCCTAATACGTCTCAGTGATAATTTATTCTTGGCTTGAGTTTGACGACCACATGAAGTGAAACAAAAACATATTTTCTGATGTGAAAAAAGTTGTGCCACCAACGATGGCTGACCCCATTGTTTACGTACGGTGGAGACATCTACAATTTGTAAGTGGGTACGTGAAACTAAGGTTTTCTGTCTAGATACTCAGGGGTTGCAATTAACTAATAGTCGAAAACGTAACTAGTGTGAATTCCACGACAGCCTTGACATGTTCAGATGTTTATTGATGAACCAAGTTTGAAGCAGTGCTTTGATTGCCGATCCAGACGAAGACATTATCGTATAGAAAGATTTCTCTACTTCCCTTAGCATTGGGATTCGTTCGGGGGTGATATTAGAACTCGCGACCTTTACCGTGAGAGGCAAAGTTTCCGCGACAAGCAATTTTTATCACAAAGTCCACTATAACACGTTACAACGCGCTTGTCTTAACATGGTTTTGACATTTAACCTTTGTGATACAAATATCTCAATACAACGATCTTATGTGACGATTATTTCTTGGCACCTTTAATGTCAAAGGACTACAGGAGTAAATTCAGCTCCTTATTTGAGTCTATCACTAAAATCCACGTTTGAGGCAAGTTGCCTCAAATATTTCTATGCCAACGATATTATGTCCTTTAATTAGTTCTTTTTACGCAAGTAAAATCAGACTATTTTGCTTCAAGTCAATTATTAAATGTCAATCCATCCAGCAGTTCATTTTTCGTAGCCAACTCGGTACGTATAATTTTCGTGTATGTAGCTACAGGGTTTCTTCCACTCACTTCGCTATACTAAACTTTTTTTTTTCGGAATTATGAAATTGTTACATGTTAAAATTATATTTTGTATTTATTAGTTACAGGTTATGATTTTATTATTCGGGAGTGTTCACTCAGAATGAGTGTATCTAATGCATCCAATTCCGAACACAATATCATAGCAGAGTGAGTCGAAATAAACCTTGTGCGCCTTGATATTTTTTATAAATGAGCATTGTTCACTACAAGTAATTCACTTATAACCAGTTGTATAACACGAAATTTTCAGAAAATATTCTAAACAGAGTTTTGTCATGGATCAATGACAAACTTACACCCGGTTTCCAATCAGGAAAACAAATAGCGAATTCGTTTATTAATCAGTTCCAACCTGGATCCTGGTATAAAGATTGGGTCTGCTTGTTTTCTGACAAACGTCAGTTTGCTCGTTTGTTTTTAAAACCTAGCTCAGGTTGAGGTTCACACTGACAAAAAGTTGTAACCCAGCCCAGAGCTTTCACCGACGAGGAAGACAGGGTTGGTAGCGATCAATTCTGTCAAAAAAAGTGATTTTAGTGACCATTTTGAAGAAATAACTGACGAAATAGTGACTTATAGTTGTAAAAAAGTGACTACAAAGTGACCAAAGGGAAGAAAATTAGTCGTTCTCATACCAAATAAATGTTTGACGTTTTAGACTTATTCAATTGGATTCTCATAAACACTTATATATGTAAGATAGAAACCTTTAAAGCGAAAGATTTAATAGAAAGTATATAACTTAACCTCTAAGCTCCTACTATCTGGAAAAAAAAAACTTGAAAAACCGGAAAATCACAGGGAATTTTATTTTTCCTGAAACTACCTGGAAGTACCAGAAAATTTTGAAATAAAAACATTTAATATTCCTAGTTAACGGCGCCGGTGGTGTAGTGGTAAGCGTGATTACCTCTCACCCCAGCAGGCCTGGGTTCAATCCCAGTCGGCGCCGCCGGGATGTTCTGAGGCATAACATCTCTGATCACGCCTTCCTTCGGATGGGAAGTAAAGCCGTTGGTCCCCGGTTCATGAGTTGATGGGTCGATAGGTAGGGTCCAGGTGTGGGAGATGCCTTCCTGGCACGTCGGTAGCATTGGTGCTCAGCACGGAAAACAAGATCGACGGAAAAAACAAACCAAAGGAAAAAAATATTCCTAGTTATTTTCTTTCACACATTGAACTTTATAGTTCCAGAATGGATCAATCTTCAGTAACAAATACATTTTTAAAATTCCGAGGCTTCAAATAATTTTTTTTGGTTCTAGAATATGCATTTTTCCCACCAATTTTGTAAATTCTAAGCTGAAAAGTTATAATACTTCAAGAAATTTTAAAGAATATGGAGTCAAATGTGAATCCCCATGTGAAGCCTAAGCCTAAGATAGTAAACTCCAAGCAAATTTTCATGAGAAATCTCCGTTGAATATGGAATGGACTTTTCTGAGGTCTTCATGGTTACTTGAAAAAGTTCCCAAAATATTCCTGAATTTAATTAAACTGCCTTGAAGTTCTTTTGTAGTTTGAGAAACTAACCTGATGCTCGCAATACTTCTCATCATTTTTTTTTAACTTCTCTAAACTTTTTCGAACTTCCTAATGTTTCCACAATATTCCTAACGATCATGAATCTTCTCTAAAGTGTTAACAATTCACTGAATTTCTCGAAACTTTTTTAAATTTTATGTAATTTTCCTGCTCTGGAACATTTCTGCTCTGAGGATGTCAGTTCATTCTTGGAGTTTTGTGTGTGTTTAGAGCTTTATTAGCGAGATCAATATCTTTCTTGAAGTTCTCGAAACTTCTCTAAAGTGTTTGCAGTTCTCATGAAGCTTGTTGTACTACAATGAATTTAATTCAACTGTTCTAAAAGTGTTTAAGCTTGCGTGAACTTCTGGACCTATGTTAAAACCTCAATAATTTTCATAACATCTCTAAAATTCTCTGAAAATCTGGGAACTTCTTGAAATTTCCCGCTAATTAAGTGAAACTAATGCAACTGAACTCCCCTGAAATTCCCTTTGTTTTTGGAGCTTTACTAAACTTATTTGAGATGCTCCCGAAATGTCCATAATAGTTCCTGAAATTCTCGGATCTTACCTTAAAATCCATAGAATTTTATGAAGTTCTCGAAATGTTTCTGAAGATCTCTGTACTTCTGTGAAGGTTTCGAAGTTATTCTGAAATTTCAGAAACCTCTTTAGGCTTCCGCAGCGAAATAATTAATATAGTTCTATGATTTTCACTGAAGTTCTCAAGATTTGTCTGTTCCGGTAAATTTTCTGATATAGGGTATACGTCCCTAACCTCGGTCTAATATGCAGCCATAGATTACGTTTTTAATCATAACTCATCAATTAATTTACCTGCAAACGATATTCTACTGCTAAATGGTATGCTTAGATATGCTTATCATGTCGTTTGCTATCAGGAACCGCAAAAAGTTGAAAAACTTACTTTTTTTAAGACAAAAACTCACCAGGGAAATGTATGTAATATCGGTCTATTGTCCCCAAATTGGGTCTATTTATGGATGCAACTTCGTCCTATCCTGTTTGATTCTCAAAAAAAACGCTCTTGGTAACGTTTTCTTATGTATTTTTTTTTATCACTATCACTGTTAACTTAATACTCTTCATTCCTCAAAACATTTCTTAGAGAAAATTTTACGAAAACTACATTAAATCACTCAAGTTAAAAATTAAAAATTAAAAATTTCGCTTATCGTCTTTCGACCGCAGAATATCTAAATCAAAACATTGTGATGTTCATTATACAGATTTGGCAGAAAAAATCTCCCTTCCTGTTCGTTCCTTATCATCCAAATGCAAACCACATTGTTGACGTTACTCTTATTGCTATATCAGTGCTAACATTTGAAAACGGCGCAAAAGCCATTTGTAAACAAATGGTTTGTGGGCCCTTTACTCGCTACCCGAAGAACGCCCACGCAAATCAACAGCATCGTCAGGAAGGGGAAAATTTCCCCTACCCGATGTTGCTGTTGTGTCGCGTGGGTGTACTTCAAGTAGTGAGTAAAGGGCCCACAAACCATTTGTTTACAAATGGCTTTTGTGCCGTTTTCAAATGTTAGCACTGATATGCTGTCAAATGAATTTCATGGGCCAAAGTTAGGAACATAGAAAAGAAATGTGTCCCTAAAGTTGGGTCCATGATTTACTTGTGAAAACGTTGTTAAACAATTAAAATAAACATAAAATATTCAAACAGTAACTGTGAGTTTTACGTCTAGTGTGTATTATCAGGTAATTCCATTCAATAAATGCCATAATCAGGCCATTTGATGATCGTCAGTGCAACCTTCCCATCTTAACCTTAGAAGTCATGGCGGCTAAAAACTCCGAACAGAGTGATATTCTCAACCAGTTTTATTACTTACGAGAGCTGAAAATGTATTGAAATGTTGTGATATAAATTGATTTGTGTGTGGTACACATTTATCAATCATCAGTGATCAATATTTTCCTTATTTTTTGTGTAATATTCCTTAATTAATTATTTATTTGCGTGATAGGCCGAATGAAAGGACTAGACCCACATTACATACCGTAACCCTATATTTATAATTTCCTGAAGCTTCTAAAGTTTTCGGATCAATCAAGAATTCTCGGAATATCCCATTGGAACTCCTTGTAAGTCGCTGCAAATTTAATGTTAAGTTATCTATATTTCTAAGAAGTTCTCTGAAATTTCTTGATAATATCGGTGCTTGCTAAAAGTCGCCTTTTTTAATTAATGGAACTTCATTGATGTTCTATAATCAACTTAGATACATTTTCTAATTTCTTTAGATCTTGAAATACTCTCACATTTTCCGGATGTTCATATAATTTTTATTGCGTTCCAGAAATTTTCTCTGAGCAATCCAAAGTTTAGAATAATTCCGGTTCTGCAATTTTCTTGAAATGCCCTTTAATTTTCTGATCTGTCTTGATGTTCTCGGAGCTTCACTAAAACTCTCAATCCTCTCTCTCTGGATCTCTGGATTTCCGTGAAGTTCCTGAAATATTTCTGAAGTTTTCATAAATTTTCTGAAGGTTTCTGTACTGAATCTAATGAGTTCTCGATATTATTTCGGCACTCCATGGAACTACCCTGAATTTATCTAAGCTGACGCTTATAGGGTTTTAAACCAATTCAATAGTCTGGACTAAAGTTTCGGGGACTTTCCCTTAAGATCTCTAGAATTCCCCAAAGAACTCTAGATCTAGCTTTTCTGAGATCATCAGAACTTCATAAAAGTTTAGTAAAGTTAGTACGAAATGTCAAGACATTAAACATGTTGAGATCTTAGATTTACTCAAATAAAGTAATTATTCAACTTCAACATTTAATGGATTTGACAGTAAAGCTGTTTCTTTAAAACTGATTGTCATGTCTTAAAAACGTTTGCGTTAAAAACATATGTTTAACGATTTCATAAATAGCATTCTTATTATAAACCCGGAAATTATACGCCAAAATTATGGAAAAACCTGGAAAACCCAGGGAACTTTATTTAGCCAAATGAGTGGACACTGTGTAGATAGATAAGAACGATTAAACGTAAAAAAACTCTATACCATGTCGTCAACTTCAAATTGTTCAAAAATAGTACAAAATGTAGGCTTATCCAGAAGAATTATCAATCTTGAAATAAATTCACGCCTAAAAACGTTTGAAATAGTCACTTATTACAAAAAAAAGTTACTTTAGTGGCTTGGCCTTAAAAAAGTGACTTTTTAGTGACTGGCTTGAAAAAAAGTAACTAAGTCACTAAAATGTGACTCGCTACCATCCCTGGGAAGAGGGCCATCCCAACTAACCATAGGCACGTTTTTTCTCCTTTTTGGCTATATACGGGCCTCATCAGAACTTGAAAACACTGGTATAGCCGTTGTTCAGCTGTATATAGCCAAAAAGGCGAAATAACGTACCTATGGTTACTTGGGATGTTCACTATTTATGTGTTTTTGTGTGGTTGTGTATAATTTTTTTCCTTTTCTTTCTTTTTGAAATTTTCTAAAACAAATAAGGTTGTGTTGGTGGCTTCATGGTGATTGGTATTTGGTGAGTTTGTTCCAGTTAAAAGTAATCCGTTTGTGTCCTGCAGGGATAACCTCTTTCGTGCGTCATCTATTCTGTGGCTTTAGTTAGAACATAAGAAAAGCGTTACTGTCGGTAAGGCGTGCACCCGAATGCAAGAACATAGTTGAGTCTTGTGGGCGAAATGACATTACGATGTATCCTAGGCTACTGTTGTGGAAGCTCGTAACTGATAGATCTTGGGTGGAATGCTTCGGAATGTTTAGAAAAAATAGGGCGCACACTCGATCCAGTTCGGGATACCTTATTGCCTGCTTTCGAGAACGTAATTTCAATTTGCTTGTTTATCCAGGGCCTGATGGCCTGAACAATGTGTAAGTCGAAAAATTGAACGTCGCGTAAAAGTGGAACTTAATGAAAGCCTAACACTTTTTCGGATTTGAAAGATCGTCGGTTGCAGTGGCTTGCTTACTGAGCAGAAAAACGCAGTCCCAGGTTTTCATATTAAAGAGATTAATGATCAAATCGCTTGCTTATCGTGTATTTTGCGAAACTTGTCGTCATCATCGGTGCCGGGTTTGAATGGTTACAGTAAATCCAGTAACGGTATGATGTGATATGAGGGCCTTAGAGCGACCGTTTTTCCTAACTGAGCACAACATCGTGAGTTTAATCTCAGGCCCATCCACATTCAAGATTCGTCAATCGTTTTATTTGTTAATATGACTACATGGTAATATCAGCAACTCGATGATTAAACAGGAGCTCGTTTACCTAGTGGCAAACGTTTTTCCGTACTGAGCCGAAGATCGTGGGTTCAATCCCTACCCATTCCTTTTTTGACCTGTGTTCGGGTGCCGCCGGCGCTGATATTGTCTAGTTTGAGATCACCAGTTTTTACACATTGAGGATGATTGTTAGTCCCAAGCATCGTCTATTGATTAATTGTGTAATTACAGCTGATCTGGCAATAACAGAGTAGCAACCGTGGGTGTTCGATTATGCTTATGCTCAAAACCTTGAAATAGTTTATCCAAATCAGTAGAAGTAGAGATGACAGAATATAACGGATATTGTGAAATACAGGACGGCTATCCGTTTCACTGTTGCAATGGCGGTTCTGCTAGTCACGGTTTACTTTTTTTATTTCACTTCACTTCGATCGGTATTTGGTTCAGGCGATATGACCAAAATTTTCAATAAATCCTGCTACCGCTGACAAGTTCCTATCTAAAATTACATTACCTTTACGAACCCAAGTTCAAGATCCTATAATCAAATTGCTGATATTGTTCAGTTCGCATCGTGCTCTGTTGCCGTGATTTTTGCTGAAGGAAGTGTTACTGCTACCTAAAGCTAACGGATGATAACTAAAAAATGAAAATAGCTTCAACTCTCTCATACCAAACCACAAATGTCCATCAAAAAGAGACAACTTGTGAAAATCAGTGTTCTCTCTCTCTCCACAAAACTATAGATTTATTTTTATTTTGGCATCAAAACAATAAGCACTTTGTGATCGTATTGTACAGTTCTTCAAAACACACGAAAATCGTGGGAACAAGTTAACGGTGGATCATTTCAAATCAGAGAATGTACCAATTTCTATTGTTTATCATATGCTGGCATCCTTGACAACAGGTCGGAAGAGGGGTAGTGGAAAACCAGCCAGAACAATGAACAAAAGGACTTCTGTCGCTACACAATACGTTCAACTACAAAGATTCGATAAATCAGCGGGATGCACAGTGGGACGAAAACAAAAAAATGACATGGCCATTTGCGACGAAACTATTGAGTGTAGCATTTGAATGTTTTCTAGAATGTATCTTCAATTTTTAAATACTTTATTGCAGTGATGAATTTTTTGCACATATAGACGCACATAGATAAAAAATAACTTTTTTATGTCTTATTAAAACTGATGGTCATCTATGGAATTATTGTAGATGACGTCATTTTACGAAACTTTGTACAAGACGTCAGTTTTACGTTACTCAAGTAGACAAAGTTAAAGGATGAAAATGGAGTACAAATGGTAGTACCCCCTCAAAACGGTTTCCCCCGGAGATCCCCTTGGATTCCCCAATAAATTGTGTATGTTATAGTAAGGTACAAGTTGCTGAACAAAATTACGTTGAGTTTAGCTTCAAATACCCACTAACCTGCAAGATAAAACCCCTTAAATATTGAGTTTTAAAAACATAAATACGGATGTAAATCCTTTACATGAAGAGATAGCGATTTGCTTCTTTTTTTTCCCTTGATTTGTTTTCCGTCGATTTTGTTTTCCGTGCTAAGCACCAATGCTACCGATGCCAGGGAGGCAGCTCCCACACCTGGACCCTACCTATCGACCCCCTATCGACATCTTGGAAAAAGTTTCTTAAAATGACTTCATATACAATGTTTCGATAGATGGTCCTCAATTTCAACAAGACATAAAAAGGTTATTTTTTTATCTGAGTATATATGCCCCTCAAAAATGTTAAGCTATTAAATAAAGCACTCAGAAAATGAAGAAACATTCTAGAAGACATCAAAATGCTACACTCAATAGTTTTGCCGCAAAAAAGTTCAAGTGCACGCATCCTCACATCTGTAAAACGTTGAAAAGGATAGGAATAGTTTGTCGGAAGATATCAAGAGCTCCAGAATACACCGAACGAAAACATTTCGTACATGAAAACAGAATGCCGTTGATTGACAAGAAATCATTCAGGAAAATGTCGTTTTGGATGATGAAAGTTACTTTCGTCTCTTTGAAAAGTTGTACAACATCTCCAAATGTAGAATTCAAGTTCAAACACAAGTTTGAATAGAAAGTGATTGTCATATCGGAGAGAAGAATTTCTCAGTCATGGTTCCAGCCTAGCGGTTTGGCTATCAACCAAGAAGAGTACCAACATCAATGTTTGAACAAAATATTGATTCTATTTCCTAAAAAATATCACGCAGACGGAAACAACGTGCTTTGGCCGGACAAAGCATTATTGCATTATGCTAAGAAAACACTAACACTAACGTAATCCAACAAACTTGCCTCAATGACGCCCAATCGAAGATATTTTTGCAAAAATTAGTTCGTTGGTGTACAAAAACAATTAAAGGGCCAAGAATTGTAATCAGCTGATAAACCGAATCAAAATATGCATTCGTAAAATCGATTTAAATGCTGTACAGCGCTAATGTTCTCACATCACGACAAAGCTACGTCAAAAAGCTGATCCAGGACCTTATTCAAATGTTCATTTATGTTTTTTTTTTCTATGGAACGTGTGGTAGCTTCATTTGAAATAAATCACTTTTTGTGTTTTTTTATGAGCTCAAATAAAAATTCACATTTTTTAGTTATCACCCGCTACAACAAATGTAAACAGCGCTTTCCAGTGCTCAATATTACCTTTACATTTTCTACCTTGTTCAATTTTATTCCTCTTTGATCCTTGTTTGCACTCTACCCGAGGAAATCCTGCTTGGATATCGATTTGGAATTCCTCTTCGATCCTTCCTTATAGCAATCTGCTTGGAAGACGATTTGGATAAACGTTTGCCCAAAATAAAGGGGCAATCGCTTGATCCCCCTTCTGATGAAATAAATTTGAGCAATCAATTTGATTTGCTCACAGATGATGAGAATGATCCATCATACAGGAAAAATTCTAGTAAACTTTTCCGGCTTAATGCCAAGAAGGAAAAGATTCCCCCTATTGTGATAACTACCTCCGATTTCCATGCTCTTCGTACAAAACTTTTGATCTTCGTTAAATACAAGTTTTCACTTCAAATTGTCCGTCGCGGTGAATGCCGTGTATTGGCTGAAACCATAGACAGATTTAAACGTCTTCCCGAGTATCTTACTGTAAAGCAACACTACTTTTTTAACTTACGACACTAATACTGAACCTAGAATCCCTGGATCAGATCAAAGATAAACTGGCAAAATTATTTGGAGCCAGTCCAAGTAATCACAATGAAACTGAAATCCCGTCCTAGTGATTCCTCTCGTGCAAGCCCGAAAACCACAAATCCATTTTCTGTGAATGTAAGAAGACTCGCAAAGCGATCCTACAATCTCGTTCTAAGTGACAGGAAGAAAACGCTCCACTTTCTCGAGCAGGTACAAATTCCTCTGCTGTTAACAACGGTCAGTGAGGAACAAATTCTACATTCGTACCCGTTCACCCCTGCTTCAAATTCTTCGCCTATACCTGCTCCCCTCGCTGCTGACAATGTTCAGCGAGTAAATGGAGCCATCTTTGCTGCTATTGCAGTGGGTAGAAATCAAAATACTAGCCAACATAATTCTATCGGATATTTTGATAATTTTGACTCAGGAAGCATTACAGCTCCTAAAATGTAATTTTTTACAGAAATCATTAATTGACATTATTACTGATTTGCTGAAATCTTACTCCATGTTTGATGCTATTCAAACAGGAGTAAAATTTGCGAACAATATCGTCATTACTTTGAAATTCAGTAATGAATTCTAAATCATTAAATATTTTGAATTGGAATGCTCGATCTCTTTAAGATAATGAAGACTAGTTATTTTACTTTATGACAGTTCATAACGGGACGCAAATTATTTCATTTATCGAAATGATCGTCTTGATGGACCCTGTGGTGGCGTAACCATCTTTGTTCATAGACATATTAAACATCAAATTCTTTCTTCATTGAAACCCAAGTCGGAACAAAATTTGGACAATTCACGTTTATAGCTGCTTTTTTGTCATTCCAATGCGTAGGCCAGCAAAAGAATTTAAACAAGAGTGACCTCGAAAACTTACCTGTCATAGGTCTAAATTCTTCATTATTGGTGATTTTGATGCAAAACACCGCTCTTGGTAGTATTCTGTTTGATGAGTGTTCTGCAGGTTATTACTCTATTCAATATCTAAATAGCCCAAAATGCTTTTCTTCAGCAAGAAATAGATTTGAACTATCGATTAGGTCTTAATTGATTCTTGTCAACTTTGTAGCCAATTGGTTACCCATGATGACCTCGGTATCACCTTCCAGCAACTTTTGAAATATCCCAAGAAATAATTTTTGATTCCAACAGCTTCAATTACCATAGAGTTGATTAGGAGCAATATCGAACCTATCCTTTGCAAACTAAAATTGATGTTTATTATGCTTTTGAATATCTGACTAGTAGTTGAAGCAAGAGCTGCCAAAATGCAAGGATAAATTTGATTCAACTATAATATACGATGATCTTATGCTCTTGATCCATCTGAAATGTCCGTAGGAGGCAATATCAAAGAGCACGTGATTTTGCCATGAAAGTCATCAGGCGGGATTTGGAATAACAAATCAAAAAGCGATTCCCCCGAAATCCAAAACCTTTTGGGAGCTCACAAAAATTTTGGAAAAACCTCAAAAGCCTCTTCCAGCGCATAAAGATGGTGGTAAAACATGTAACGCAAATTTGGTAATAGCTCAGAAACTTGCTAAGCAAATCGAGAGTTCACATAATTTTAGTTTGGGTCTTATAAGTATACTAGTCCTATTGAGGATCGGGTTGCTCGGGATTATCTGAATATTTTCTCTCTGGATTGTTTTGTATGGTTCCTGGGGGACTGATTTGGACGAAGTAAGATCTATAACTAAAAAGTTTTATAATATGAAAGCTCCAGGTGATGATGGAATTTTCTATATCCTCATCAAAAAACTCCCAGAAAGCACCTTGTCTTTCTTGGTAATACTATATAGCATATGTTTCCATTTGGCATACTCTCCTGATAAATAGAAAAATGCAAAAGTTGTTCCAATTTTGAAGCCGAATAAAAACTCAGCTGAAGCTTCGAGGTGCCGCCCAATAAGTTTGATGCTTCACATCTATACGAGTATTTTTTGCAGATGAACAGTTTGGATTTCGCCATGGGCATTCAACTACTCATCAACTCTTAAGAGTTACCAATTTAATTCGTTCAAACAAATCTGAAGGCCACTCAACTGGAGTTGCTCTTCTAGACATAGAAAAAGCATTCGGCAGTGTTTGGCATGAAGGTTTGATTGCTAAATTGAAAAAGTTTAATTTTCTACTTTATATTATGAAATTAGTTCAAAATTATTTAACTGACAGAACTCTGCAGGTAAATTATCAAAATTCCATAACCTGTTAGAGCAGGAGTTCCTCAGGGTAGCATTCTTGGGCCTATATTGTATAACATTTTCACTTCGGACCTCCCTGATTTGCCTCAGGGTTGCCACAAATCTTTGTTCGCTGATGACACAGGCATTTCCGCTAAAGGAAGAAGTCTTCGTGTTATTTGCAGCAGACTGCAGAAAAGTTTAAATATTTTCTCTTCTTATTTGCAAAAATGGAAGATTTCTCCCAACGCTTCCAAAACTCAACTTATAATATTTCCACACAAGCCTAGAGCTTCGTTTTTGAAACCTAGTAGTAGTCACATAGTCACTATGAACGGAGTTCCAATTTCCTGGTCAAACCAAGTGAAATATCTTGGATTAATACTTGACCAAAAATTAACTTGTTAGTTATGTTAGTTCTACGGATACTTTTGTTTTCAAGTTTAAGTCAAGAAAATGAAAATTTAAAAAAAAATATTTTGAAATATTCAGTTTAGGTGGCGCACCTTGCTTCTGCCAAATTGATTAGAATAGATACGAAGTGGGCCTGACAAAGATAATTCGCAGTCACCTTCAGATTGCAGCGATGGATTTTAAATCTATGATCAAATCAAATCAATGCGTGACTCTCTCGTTGCCGATGTAGTTTTTGAGTTCGACTGTTTCGTATTTTGATTACAATTGGAATGTGGAGCTATCAGAAGATTGTGTACATGCACTGCAAGTGAACTGGTAAAACGAAACAGGATCATGGGAGCTATTTTCAAATGATTAGTAAAAAAAAAAATAACGATTCACTTTTCAAAAAAAGGCAATATTTTCATTTATTTCCTCCATGCAACAGCAACACAATTGGATCGATTTTGACAGTTAAAATGGGTTCGCCAGATCCAGGGTATGAACATATTATTTGAATTAACACGATAAGGGTTGTATTGTAAGCGTTTAGCGATAAATTTGTATATATATTTTTTTTTTGTGTTGAGAATGCAACAGTTATTTTTAAAACTCTCCGTTATGT
Source organism: Ochlerotatus camptorhynchus (assembly GCF_037179485.1). Lineage (NCBI taxonomy): Eukaryota > Metazoa > Arthropoda > Insecta > Diptera > Culicidae > Ochlerotatus > Ochlerotatus camptorhynchus. The sequence goes on from NW_027040741.1 coordinate 191,445, forward strand.
CTTTAATAGCAAATAAGTTTAAAATGTTTCCAGCAGCTTCTAAAGTAAGGCATAATATGGTGATATATTCAATTACCATCAAAACGGACCGCAGAACATTTGAGCAACTGTTACACGCTTGTCAAGCTGTATCATTTTGACAGAATGTGGGTCCGTACGTGTCCATTCTCCGACAGCTAAAGTCATACATATTAAGATAACTCACCATAACTGATCCTAGCCTGGTGCAGGGCAACTTGTATTAACAGAGATAGTGTGGTATGCCGTCTCAGGGCACAGAGCTGCAGCTGAAAAACGTTACATTGTTACATTGTATCTGTGGACAGAAATTGGAAAACGCTACCCTCAGATTGCATAGAATCTGAATGGCCAGTGTGCTCTGCCCGCTTTGACGCAAAAGTCCAGCTAAGTTGTAAATGATGCTTTTCAGAGCAACTGATAACACACAATTTGTTGAACTAGATATGGGATCCTGTGCGATAGGGGTGCTCACTGTTTGAAATCGATAATTTTTATGGCAATGAACATTTTTGATCGGCATGCATTCAGATTAATCAAAGATATTTTATGTATTGGTTTTTGCATTTAATTTTTCATGATTTTAATTTATTTTTAGACATATCTACCCCCCTTAGCATCGTAGTTATATCTGCATCTACAAGCGTAGCTCCACGCCACGCTGCTGCAGGTTAGTCCGTAATTTAATGGAGCGCGGCTGTGTGCTCTAACATGGATTTATAAAATAATAATTGTACTTCACTCGCTCATGCCGGATATTTCTAATCAACAGTACTTATTCGGTTGAATTTATTTCTCATTCAGAGCATTAGGCACACATCTCTCGTTTAGCGCAGAGCGCAGTCCCTACTGTTACCTTCCTGTTTGGTTCGAGTCGGTCGGTTCGGTAGCGCTGGTGGTTGTGTGGCAAAGTTCGACCCGCACAGCCACTGGTCCCTCATGTGCCGAAACCGAATCGTGCATGGACTGAGCTACATTCTGGCTACAACCAAAAGATTTGTGGACAGTATGAACGTGGCAGCGAAAGGAGTAGTTTTGTTCACAGTTAGTTGATGTCCAGTGTGTGCCGCATAAATGGAAATTAAGTATAATTTATGATACTCCAGTTTGTCTCCGAATGTGTAGAGTGGGGATGATTTCCAACGGTTGATGTCGTTGCATTCAATCGGTGGATTTGTAAACCGATTGCTTAAATTTATCTATTTGAGTTTCGTTTTATGCTTTTTAATGCAACTCAGATCATTATTAGGATGACGATTTTTTTTTCTTGAGATGCATCGCATATAGGTTATGTTTTGATACCCACTTTTGAAACTGAAATGAAAATCTTTAAATCGATTTATTTCCGGAAATACGGCTCTAATCGAGATTTGGAGGTTTTAGGTGTCAGAAATGATTCCCCAAAAAAAAAATGTCCCAACCCTTTATTTTCAGGCTGGCGGGGATGAAAATCTTTAAATCGATTTATCTTCGTTAATACTGCTCTAATCGAGATTTGGAGGGTTTTAAGGTGTCAGAAATTTTTTCCCCAAAAAAAAATATCTCAACCCATTGTTTTCAGACTGGTGGGTATGAAAATCTTTAAATCGATTTATCTCCGGAAATACGGCTCTAATCGAGATTTGGAGGTTTATAGGTGTCAGAAATTTTTCCCAAATAAAATGGCCTAACTCATTATTTTCAGGCTGTTGGGTATGAAAATCTTTAAATCGATTTATCTCCGTTAATACGGCTCTAATCGAGATTTGGAGGGTTTTTAGGTATCAGAAATTTTTCCCAAATAAAATGGCCCAACTCAATATTTTCAGGCTGTTGGGTGTGAAAATCTTTAAATCGATTTATCTCCGGAAATACGGCTCTAATCGAGATTTGGAGGGTTTTTAGGTGTCAGAAATTTTTCCCAAATAAAATGGCCTAACTCATTATTTTCAGGCTGTTGGGTGTGAAAATCTTTAAATCGATTTATCTCCGTTAATACGGCTCTAATCGAGATTTGGAGGGTTTTTAGGTATCAGAAATTTTTCCCAAATAAAATGGCCCAACTCAATATTTTCAGGCTGTTGGGTGTGAAAATCTTTAAATCGATTTATCTCCGGAAATACGGCTCTAATCGAGATTTGGAGGGTTAATAGGTGTCAGCAATTTTACCCCAAAATTAAAAATGTCCCAACCCATTATTTTCAGGCTGGCGGCTATGAAAATCTTTAAATCGATTTATCTCCGGAAATACGGCTCTAATCGGGATTCGGAGGTTTTTAGGTGTCAGAATTTTTCCCAAAAAAAAAATGGTCCAACTCATTATTTTTAGGTTGTTGGGTATCAAAATCTTTAAATCGATTTATCTTCGTTAATACGGCTCTAATCGAGATTTGGAGGGTTTTGGGGTGTCAGATTTTTTTTCTCAAAAAAAAATTTCCCGACCCATTATATTCAGGCTAGCAGGAAGGATATCTTTAAATCGATTTATCTCCGTTAATACGGCTCTAATCGAGATTTGGAGGGTTTTTAGGTGTCAGAAATTTTTCCCAAAAAAAAATGGCTCAACTCATTATTTTCAGCTGTTGGGTATGAAAATCTTTAAATCGATTTATCTCCGTTAATACGGCTCTAATCGAGATTTTGACGGTGTTTAGTTTTCAGAAATGTTATCCCTAAAACAAAAATGTCCCAACCCATTATTTTCAGGCTGGCGGTTATGAAAATCTTTAAATCGATTTATCTCCGTAAATACGGCTCTAATCGAGGTTTGAAGGGTTTTTAGGTGTCAGAAATTTATTCCAAAAAAAAAAAAAAATTAGCAACCCGTTATTTTTAGGCTGGCGGGTATGAAAATCTTTAAATCTTTTTATCTCCGGAATTACGGCTCTGATCGAGATGAAATCCATGGTCGTCAATGCTCATGCTCGAAAATATCGCCGCGTGAAAGTGGAACTGAATGAAGGCCTAAGTGATTTTTCGTAGCTCTTAGTTTTCGGATTTGAAACATGATCTCTTGTAGTGGCTTGCTTACTGAGCAGAAAAACGCGGTCACAGGAATATTCATATTAAAGAGGATTATGGTCAAACCGCTTGTTTATTTTGCGAAAATTGTTGTTGTCGTCGGTGCCGGGTTTTTGAATGGTTGCAACAACTCGAACAGCGGTATGATGTGATATGAAGGGCTCTGTGGCCTTAGAGCAACCGTTTTTGCTTACTGAGCAGAACATAGGGAGTCTAATCTAAAACCAATCCACATTCAGGATTTGTCAATCGTTTTATTTGTTAATATTACTACATAGTAGTAACAGCAACTCGATGATTAAAACGGAGCTCGTTTGCTTAGTAGCAAACGTTTTTTCTTACTGAGCAGAAGACTGCGGGTTGAATCCCAAGCTCGTTCGCGTTATATGATCGTGATATGATATTGTATGATCAATTCAGCTTATCGATTATCAAAACGAGCCCTGCTGATAACCCAACCCTTTGCCCAACGTCCCAGTGATTTCTCGTGGAAGTGCAGAGGTGTTCCCGGCTTCTCGGCGTGTGTCACGTCAACACATTCCTACCCATTCCTTTCTTGACCTGTGTTTGGGCGCGGCCGGCGGTGGTATTGCCTAGTTTGAGATCACCAGTTTTTACACATTGTCCCTAGTCCCAAGCATCGTCTATTGGTTCTTTATGTAGCTGATCTTATTTGAATGATATCATAACGAAATTCCGTTGGTAAATAATTACAGGGCTTGAAATTAAAATTTTGTTCAAACTGTTATTGCAATTTGTAACGTTATTCAACATTCCAGTAATTAATGTGTTGCAAATCCATCAAAGCACCTTTCCTAATAGGCCACTCTACCATGCTCTACAGTCTGCATCATCCCCTAGTTTGTTTCACCAGGAAAAAGGGCTAAACTAACGTCACTACTATATGGCGGGCCATCGGCTCAACCACTTCAATCAAGTACCGGATTTGATTTCCGTGTCATGTTAAATGAATGCGGGTCATAAATTATCCAAGAAATGTAGTGTGCGCTAACCATCACGCTTCTCCCAGTCCCGGGTTCCATGCGCGTCGTCCTGCCCGTTCTGTGATTTCATGGTGATAGATGACAGGGGCGATAAGTGCGTGAGTATTTGTTGTTTGGTCGACGTTCGGAACTCAACGGTAACGGCCCCGATGATGGTGTGGGATGATGAAAAATACCAAGGCGGTGAACCCAACAACGACCCGACCGGTAGCAGAAGGACACAAAAAGTAGGTAGGTACAAGTCGTGTGGGTGACCAAACCGATTTTGTAGGTACCCGGATGATGGCTGCTGATGAAATGAGGGTTTTCCATAGTCGTCCACTTCTCCAGTTGCACTTTAGTTCGATTTTTTCTCTCTTTTACTCCTATGTCGACAACCACTACAATCCCATTAGTCCGGAACGATTCTCTGATGTTTTTTTTTCTCTTGCTCATTTGTGGGAGAATGCTGCTGTTTTGCCTTTGAAAGGCGTGATAATTGAGCATCGGTTTTCGGACAATTTCGCCTTTCAGTTATGCTACCCTACCCTGTTGTTGATGGTGTGCTGTAGCATAAGAAATGGGAATTAGAAATGAGAAAGATACGAAAAAAAAAAAAATAAACTCAACCGGAAGAAAATCATGATGAGGTCCATTGAGTCGGCCACTGATTAAACGCACAAACGTCACTTGTCGGCTTGGTTTTTATTTCCCAAGAATTAATGAAATTTCCGGCGTGTGCCAAGCACGATTAATTTACCGAGATTGCCTTCCGACGACATTGGGCACTTGTAGATACGCGCTGTTTGTGTTAATGAGGTACCAAAAGGTTAAGATGTTGTTTATTCATAGCTTTGGCACTGGTGAGAGTTTGTTATCGGTAAAACAAATATACTGCAGTCATTGATTATTATAATAACGCTCGATAATCACTTAGTTTTGTAATTTGAGCTCTATACTATACTATGTGATCTGTAAATTTCTCAAATCTCATATTCAAAACGATAAAAAATCAGGTAATTTTCAAAAACTAACCATAAATTTTAAAAACATTAAACTTCACAATAACTTTAAAAATTATTGTGCCAAATTTGCCAAAGGTCTTACAAAATTGAGTACTTCTAGTAAATAAATTTGCGAGTGATTGTAGAAAATGGGGCGTTTATTATGGCCTATCATTAAAATGTTTCTACGATACGAAAAAGCTCAAACGGTAGCTATTGCAAAAAATGAACACACAATTTGCAAATGAATACCAGAGGCAATGCTGAGAATTTGTCCAGTTGTAACCTTCTGTGCGGTATCTCAGGGAAAACCCGTTTCCATCTTGCAGTGTTCTTGTTGTTTGCTCTTTGAATGAACACTGGTGGCCAAGGGGTGCAATAGAGCTACGCAACGGGTGGAGGAGAAAACCTACCACCGCATCGGTCGGTGTTTGATTTCCACCGTAATTAGTCCTTCCCAGCAGAGTTGAGGATTGCCTTTCTTCGGCAAATAATCATTAAGGTAGCGACGACGGCATGGCCAAACCACGCTCGGACTATACAAGAAGAGTTGATTGCAAGTGAGAGTGCGTGAGTGCGGTTGAGACAGACATAATGCTGCTAATGGTGCTTTGGTTTGTGGGGGATGTTTTAACTTTGTTGCTCAATATTTTAGCACGGCGAGCATTAATGATTCCATGACCCGAATCAAGCTAGAGACCAAATTGAAAACAATGTTTTCTGTTATGATGTAACTTATTATGATTACTCCAGGTGATCTTTTTTTTTTTTTTTTTTATTTGATAAGGCTCAACCGAATTAACTTTACAGAGCCGAGGATTCTTGGTCACTATACAATACATCTTTAAACTATAGTCAAAATGTACAACAGAATAAACACTTTATCTTCCGCTATCCAAAAAGCCTCCTCCATCAGAACTGGAGCCGCTTCTAGTGGTTTCATTGTATGGCAGTTATCGCCAACGTGGAGCAGAGCGTTTCCATTGCAGCAATGGACGCAAAACGTAGTCAACACTCACACACTCATCACGAAACGGTTGCTTTCCAAAGTCGACGACGCATCGACCGAAAGAACTGCTGATGAAGAACAATGAGGAGGACCACACAATGGTTGCTGCCGAGAAAACAGACGATCGCGTGGCACACATCGAGAGTGGCCTGCTTTTGTCGACAGCCGAGTGAACACTGGCCAGTTGATCTTATTTTGAATGGATCAACAGTTAACCCTAGTGTGCAGGATTGCACCAGTAGTGAACATATAAATATTAAACGTTGTTTCTGGTACCAATAACCAATTACATTCAAAATGTGCTATGTATGTTATGCATAACATTGTGTACGGGCAATGTACATGTATTTGAGAAAATAACTGGAAAAGATCGATTTTTAAATTCTTGGAAGATGGCTTATTTAATATTTACACGCAAAACAAATGTCATGTATGTATGTATGTGTGTGTATGTATGTATGTATGTAAGGTAGCCACCATCCCTTCGAAGATCTTGTCTTGTATGCAGCTCCACTTTATAGCAAGATCAATTTGAGCTGCCGATCTGAATTCACAATACGCTGTATGAAGGGCCAAAAACGGAGGTGCAGACCCGTAAACAAAGACACTTACGCGAAATCCACGGGAATTTAAGAATTTCCTTCCAACGATACGATCCAACAAATCGAATAACGCAATTCATAATACTTATTAACCCGTAAGAGCCCGGGAATTTTTTTTATTTTCAATCATTTGTATCTCAGAGATGCCATGGCCGATTAAATTGATTTTTTTTAACATCATTCCGGTGAGCGGTTCTTACATCTGCTGAGTGGCACTCCCCCTCAGGTCCCTCCCTCTTTGTTATATATTCAAGGATGTGTTGGCACGGGGGTGTTTTTTCAATCTTTACCATATATCTCATTTATCATTGCGACAACATATTGATATTTTTCTTGTAACTTCGGAAAATCATAGCGAACAATCATAAGAACCCATGTCTACCAGATGTTCCAGATTATGGTTCCATATGGTCAAATGTATTAGCTATCATAAACATATCGTGCGACATATCAAATAACATCTACTCGATGAAATGTGAGCAATGGCACTCAAAATGACCACCATAGAGCCATATGGCCACCGTAGAACCAGTTCCGGATATTCCGGATTATGGTTCCATATGGTCAACTTTGATATCTCTCATAACCATATCAAGCGACATTTTAAATCACATCTACTCGACAAAATATAACCAATGGCTCTCATAGAGCCATATGGTCATAGTAGAACCGGTTCTAGATAAAATTTGATATCTCTGATAATGATTTTTTTTTTCCTTGATTTGTTTTCCGTCGATCTTGTTTTCCGTGCTGAGCACCGATGCTACCGACGCCAGGGAGACAGCTCCCACACCTGGATCCTACCTATCGACTTATTAAATTCGTGAACCGGGGACCAACGGCTTTACTTCCCTTCCGAAGGAAGGCGTGATCAGAGATGTTATGCCTTGAATAGATTATCCTATCACTTTACGTCCCCTCTGGAACTTTACACCCGTTCTCAACTTAGTGTTCTTTGAGCACTTCCACAATTTTTCCAACCCGAAAAATTCATAAACAGGACTGGGAATCGAACCCAACCACCTTCATCATGGTCTTGTTATATAGCTGTGGTTGAACCGAGTAAGCTAAGTCAATGACATTCAAATAAAAAATCATTAATCAAAATGGACACCGTAAGGACGGTTTCAGATTCTTTAAAAAAAAAAAAAAAAAAAAAACAAACGTTTGGATACAGGCAAATCCGTTGTCAATATTTTTATTGGTTCTAAGATTCCAAATATTTTGTATCAAAGATCATTATTCATGAATGTGATTATTCAATGGTGATTCTAAATTATTTATAAAATCTATAACGATCTGCGTAGTTTATGGACAGACCTAAAGCGACTGTCAGTCTATCAGCCGTTTTCATATACTCGATTAGATCAGCTACCTGATGTGATGTTATGCACTATCTACATTCCACAAGACCATTTTTTGAGAGCTTTTAAACCCACCCGCAGAGGAACATGAAGAATCATCAATACAAATATTTTAAATATTTTAGGGACTGTGAATATTCCTCAACTTCCCTTTCCCCTAAAAACATTAAAAATTTCCATCCTGGGTGGCTACTCTTTTCACTTTGACCTGGGCCCTAGTCTAATTCCTATCACAAGCGTGACGATCTTGTTGAGGCTCTTCTCTCAGGTCCACTGCCATGACTGCTGCCTCTGCTGCCATATCTTGCCTGGTTCTAATCCAGCACTTGCTTTCGTTTCCGCTCCTCCATAGTGTATCGTCGATTCACCTTCACTTATGTTTCTGAAATTCTGTTGATATCGACTTCGGATCTGTCGGATTCAGTTAGCTGTATTATACCATATTTATTCGGCTTTTAGGTGGCCATATGGCACCGTGATTATTGTTTTGAGTGCCATTGGCCATATTTCGTTGAGTAGATGTGATTTGATATGGCAATGATAGATAACGAATTTGACTATGTTGAGCCATAATTCGGGATATCTGGAACCGGTTCTACGGTGGTAATAAGGCTCGGTTATTAATTGTCAGAGTTATTGATAATTTTTAGTTGAGTTGATGTGATTTGACATGTCGCTTGATATGGTTAACATAAATAATCAATTTAACCATTTAGAACCTAAATATATGGAACCTGTTCTACGGTGGCCATATGGGTCTATGGTTTTCGTTTTGAGATCTGTTGGTCATGTTTCGTCGAATAGATGTGATTTGATATGTCACTTGATATGGTTATCAGAGATATCAAATTTGACCATGTGGAACCATAATCCGGAATATCCGGAACCGGATAAACGGTCACCATATGGCTCTATGGTTATAATTTTGAGATTCATTGGTCATATTTCATCGAGTAGGTGTGATTTCATATTGCGCATGATATGGTTATGAGAGATAATAAATTTGACCATATGGAACCATGATCCGGAACATCCGGAATCGATTCCAAGGTAGACATGGGTTCTTATGATTGTTCTTTATTATTTTCTCGAGTAACAAGAAAAAAATCAATATGTTTTCGCAATGATAAGTAAAATATATGATAAAGATTGAGAAAAAAAAAACACCCCCGTGCCAACACATCCTTGAATATATAACAAAAAGGGAGGGGCCTGAAGGGAAGTACCAACCAACAACAGTAAGAACCACTCACCGGGATTATATTAAATAAATTTCAATTCATTTGGCCATGGCATCTCTGAGATACAAATTTTTGAAAGTAAAAAGTTTGTCCCGGGCTTTTACGGGTTAAGCTTCCTACAGGATGGTTTGTTGAGAAGGGTGCGTCAATCTCACTGAAACTGTTGGAGTTGAATTAACCACCACCACCACCACCACCACAATCGAATCGGTAGGATAAAGAAAATGATAGTGTTTATTCCCTCCTAGACTCCGGCTGTCAATCATACCGTCGCACAGTGGCACAAATCTGAATAAAGACGGTCAAAAACATTTTCTACCCTTTTTGGACGTTTTAGAGACTAGATGTCATCGGAAAAGTTGCTCAAAATAATATCCCGCATCTTTTGAAACACACACCTGAATAATCTTTAAGCTATTACACATCCAAAATCCAACTTTTTACAGTTACAAGATAATGGTTCCATGTGTTGGACAAAGTTGCAGAGCAGTTGATTTTACGAACATTTGCTAAAGACTTCAAATTTCTATATAAATCTGAGGTCTATAGAGCTATAATTGATTTTCTTTTAAGACTACCTTAATATTGGTTTTTTGAGTTAATTTGTGCTTTTTCACATTTGATCAATTTATCATTTTCTAAGAAATTATCGGCATTATTAAAATACACAACATTGCTGAATACACTAATGCTTTTTATTGACATCTATGTGATATACAGCCCATCAAGCGTTTTTGTGACGTCATATTCAACGGCTCGAAAAGAGGGTAGGCGGACCCTGGAAGGGTCTAAAACTGTTTGTAGTTTGAAGATTACCTTATAAAATAGTACTCCTGAAACTTCCAGCGTTGGGTACCGAGGGGTACCTAGTCAACTCTCGATTCGAAAATGTCAATTTTATATATATAACCCATCAAGCGTTTTTGTGACGTCATATTAAATGGCCCGAAAATAGGGTGGGTGGGCCCTGGTGGAGTCTAAAACCGATTGTACTCGGAAGCTCACCTTATAAAATAGTACTCCTGAAAATTTCAGCGTTGGGTAACGAAATATTTAGTACAAGTTATAAACCAATGTGTGCTACGAGTGTGTAACTATGTAAAAAATTGCTATATCTTGAATTGTAATCAATGAGTTTGTTCGTCAATTGTATATACTGAACATTGGTATTTTGAGTATGCTGATATTGAATTTTTTTCTTTTATTATTTCTTACCTGTCTATCTGGTCTCTTTCTAAAAACTACAATTATATAAACATTCTGTCAAATTTGAAAATGAGTGTTTGATTTTGAAATGCAAAGGATACTAAAAAAGACCGATTATTAATTTAAAAAAAAATTATTATTATATTTTTATTTATAAATTATGTTTTTCATATCAACCTTGAAATTTTACGAGATCGTTGTTCACGATAACGCTGAATATCTTTATTACGGCATTGCTGTGGCTCTTCGGATAAGGTTCCAATATGTAGCACAGCTTGTCTTATGATTTCAGCTCCATGTATCAGTACTCGGTGAACCGAGGAGGGCATGTAGTACCATCCATAATGTTTGACATACAAATAGGCAGTGTCCATACAAAACAATTTAAACGCCTCCATGTTTATTGCTTGACCACTGGCCAAGACTATCAAAATGGTAGCAAAGTTCTCATCTAAATATACTCGTATTCCAGCGATGGAAGCCGTCAACGCAGGATTTTCAGTTCTTTGTTCTTTTGTATTATAATACTCACCTGATATGTGCGTGTAATGGTGATATTCCAAACTCTAGAGCTGAAATGTTAGTGGGTCTGGAAATCATTTCATTGATATTGTGAAACTGCTTTGGAGATGCTGCATATATGTAACATTTTTGATTGCTGATTCCAGTTAAAGCTCCATAAACCTTTCCATCTATCATAGTGCAGACCAATGTGTGATGAAGAGAATATGATCCTTTAGGATTTAGGTTTCTGATCTGCAATTCAATGTTTTCTTTCTCTCGGATAGTTAGAGCTGTGGTTTCCTTTGCCAACTGAATATTAATTGGCCGACAGAATCTGGTAGATGAAGGTTTCAGGTTACGCCAGATGATTTTGGATGGATTATTCTTATCTCTAAGTTGAAGATGAACCAATAAAGATAAGAATATTGAACTGTCATCTGCGTTTTCATTTTCAAACTTTTGTTTGTAGTTGGAATGATCTGAAGAGCCATCTAGGCCCCATTTTGAAATCATCTGCAATGCAATTGAATCAGGTTTATCATCCATAGAACTCAACAAACGCTTTGCGGTATGGTCCAGAAGATTTTGGAGCCTCACCTTAGATCGCGTTTCAGTTATATTTATCCCATATTGAATTTTTTAGCTTGACTCCTTAAAAGTAACCACTGACGCTTTGAGAAATCGCCTTCAATGAAAAACGAAAGTCCTTCATCTTCTGATATTTTTCCCGATGGTTGATTTTTGTTATGAGTGGTCCAGGCTTTTTTGACGCCCGCTTCGGTGTGGATTGCATGATTTCGTTGAGAAGTTTAGCCGCATCCTCATTCCCCTCACTTCGCGCCTACATTTCAGCAGCCAACGACAATTCCTTTGCAGATCTCATGCTTCTTAGAGGTACAACTCTTCGGCGCTTGTTTTGAGTATTTAAATCTAGAAATGCTTTCTTTGGCCTACCTCTCGCTTCCGTTTTTGGTATTACTAATGCGTTTGTCTTCAGCCTAGTTTCATATCGTGTATTGAAAACTTCCACGGACTTTTTACAGTTCCTCCAACGTTTTTCAAAGTGCGATCAAAGCCTGGATACATTTTATGCAAAAAAGTTTATTCCAATGGACACTTGCTCCTCCACATTTAGTTTCCGTTTAACGTATACCAAAACGCGATAATATTTGACATGGCGATTTCCGTGAATCTTCTCTGCCCACACTTTGAACAATTCCATCCGACAAGGATTGAATGAATTCATTTTTAACCACAACTTCCACACAAGATGTTTGTGAAAAAAATCACACCTAGATAATTAAATAAAGCCTATCACTCTTTGCTGTCACCAAAACGTCAAGCGCAAATACTTTGTAAGGTTATCTGCAGCAGTGCATCTGTTGTGACGTCACGTTCCATGTTCTGAAAAGAGGGTGGGTAGGTATAAAAGGTTCCAAAACCGTAGTCAGAATTTTATCATGTATTCTGATTTTCTTGAAAGTTATACCGATAGGTATTGCGAATATTTTAGTCCATATTCTATATAATAAAGTGCAAGGAATATACCAGTATTTTTAGCTTGCATTATAATATTTACAACTATCAACATATAAGTATCAATATTGCAATGAATATCCCTAAAATATCCCTAACATTACAGGTTGTAAAAAATATAACGAAGTAGCTGGAGTCAAAATTTGGTGTTAATTCCCCATGGAGCATCCCATTTGTACTATCTCGCCTTGTATTAATTTACTGTTTTCTTTTGTTTGCAATCTTCTGCTACTCTGCTATAAAAATAGGTGAAAAATCTGAAAGGATATATGAATTGAGCCATTATCCGTCAGGGTGTCTCATTTTACGGCATTCATCTTGCACTATTTATGAACTATGAACTATTTATGCAAAATAAAGTTGTAATTTTTTCTATAAAGCAGAAAAATAAGGAATGACATATTTTAAATCGAATGCAAAACAATATAACATGATGCAATACTATGTAGGGGAAATGGCTCTAATGTTGGCCTATGGATCTAAGATTGGGCCCATCGCTAAAAATCTGCTTTTTATCAATTTTATCTAGATGAACGCGTCATTGGGACGGTACTAATGGATATTTTTGGTCGCTATTGAAAATTTAGTCGATTGCTGAATTTATGTATGGGCCCAAATTAGGGGCATTACATCCATTTCTCCTAATATAAATAATGTGAAATGTATGGCAGAAAATATAGTTTAGTAAACATACGTGTAATCTAAGAAATGCAAACAATATACATATAAACATGTTTAAATTAACCTTGGTTTTGTGGATGTATTAGTTGCTGCACTGGTCCATATGGGCCGATGAATATATTATGTCACGCTCCAATGGGGTAGGAGGAGTTTGTTAGATTTTGTGGCAAGCAATGACTTGTTAAAAAGCAAACGTCATTAAAAGTAGTAAATTTAACCTCACTTTAAAACAAAATAATGTATGGTTTGAAATGTATGAATGATATAAATTAATGATTAAAAAAAAACCTGCTATACTGATTTAAAAAGATGTAGGAATAACATGTATTAAAAGACATACAAAATAATGAAATTTATACATTGATATTGAAGGGATCATCGAGTTAGGGAGAGATATAGTACCCTGATAGATGAAACTATTCTTATTTTGCTTAAAATTTAATCAATTTGACATTAAACTCAGTTTATCATATCGAATGATTAAAAAAATAATTATATGTTGCTAAAAAAAAAATCGTATGATATCAAATCCAGTTTTTTTTTATTGTATAATAATTAATTTGATAAGGCTCGTTAGCATTAACTTTACAGAACCGGGGATTCTTGATCACTATACAAAACATCGTAATACTATAGTCAAAAGGTACAACACAATAAACATTTTACCTTGCGCTATCCAATAAGTCTCCTCTACCAGAACGGGAGCCGCTTTAGTGGTTTACTTGTATGGCAGATTCGCCAACGAGGGTCAGAGCGCTTCCATTGCAGCAATGGACGCAAAACGTGGTCAGCACTCACACACTCATCACGAAACGGTTGCTTTCCAAAGTCGACGACGCATCGACGGAAAGAACTGATGATGAAGAGCAATGAGGAGGACCACACAATGGTTGCTGCCGAGTAAACAGCCGATCGCATAACACACATCGAGAGTGGTCTGCTTCTGTCGACAGCCGAGTGAACACTGGTCAAACCCAGTTTAATTGTGATTGATTAAATTGAAAGTTATCTTGTTTGAATAAATTTCAAGCATTTTCAGTTCTATTCTAAAAAAAAATTGAATTTTATTCATTTTTGATTATATAATAAAATTCTAGGAGAATAAATTTTAATACTGAAAAAAGTAGAAGGGTCAGTGCTTAGGGGCACGAACGGAAGCTTGACGTAGGACCGCTAGTGGACGGAATATGTGAAGAGCATTAAGGTCTTTTAATTGATCAAATATCTATTTTATCAACTCTTCCCGTTTTTGAATTGTAGGCGTACCAAATTTGTAGTAATCTTTTTCAAAGAGAAAGTTGATTACGAGAATCAATCAAAATCACTAGCACCCCTGCTTCCAAGTTTGTGTGGTAGTTGCGTTGGGGGCTTGTGGTTCTGAATATGGATAAACAAGCACAGATAAATTCTATTCCAACTCTTTACTGATGTAAGCTTAATGGCCCTGAAAAGGGCCGTTTCATTGAAGAGGACATCCATGGCCACTTACTTTTGGCGTGTTTAGTGAGGTCATGGACTTCATTTTCCAGGAACACCTTCAACACACCTCGTAGATCAGACCGGAGATACGTCAGACACCGCCACGGCGAGCCAGACGACGGATGGTGGTTATCTTGAAGAATTTGTGTTTGGTTCTGAATATGGCGATGAGTGTGCAAAATATTACGCAATTCCATCCTCCCTATTCGCACGCGCTCGAGGATCGGAGGCGAATGCCGCTTCGACTTGTTTCGTCTACTTACTACTCTCTGACGACTGTGCTGGGGAAGCAGCATATGCATGTAGGTAATTGGTGGATTTGTAAGTTAATTCGTCGCTTTTGGACAATGCTGGACATTTACCACTTTTTCAATAGTTTCTTGTTGAAAATCAACATTCGGAAGCATTCTTATCGATGCGTAGCCATATTTCTGATCGATTGGTGATGAAATTTTTGAAATTGGACCAGGGGCAGCTGAGTTATTAGCGTTCAAAATCTTTCTTAATTTGTTACATGTTCCATTTTCAGTTTTCACAAAGTGTACCCCCATATAGAAATCAAAGACGTAGTCCTACGTCAAAATAATTTTTTATCAAAAAATTGGCTGGAGCGAAAGTGAGGATAGCAAACTTCGCACTTGAAAATGGGATTACGCAAGTGTGCGTGTTATAAACGTCAGAAAGCTCAACAGGAGTAAATAGCTACTAGGTCGCCGTCAATGCCAATAAGCTTCGTTTCAAGCATCATTCTTACTGTGTCACAGATGTAAATACTAGATTCAAACAAACTCACACACTGTTACTAAATAAATTGTAAAATATACTGTTTCGAAATAATTTGAAAATTAAAACAATCCAAGCATTTTGGAGCCGAGAGATACTGACCCGCACCTAAATAAACAACATTTCCATACTATGTACATGCATATAAAATTCACAACATCAAAATATAACATGCTGAAAATATTTCAATTTTTTTTTTCAAATCTGATACTTAGCTTAGCTGATTTCCTTTCGATTCCTTCACCAGTCCAGTAACTCCGAGCAGGCAACGGTTCCACATTGCATCGAGGTAAATAAGTGGGGAGAGGTCATTCGTTTTCATCTAAAAACACTCCTATGGACGATATTTTGGTGTCATCCCGAACAGACCCGCCCAACTAACATTTTCAGCTTTATAAGCCAACTTTTCCAGCGTTGCGCTGTAAAGTAGCTGAAACAAAGCTGCAGATACAGCTACAAGCAGAAGCTAGCCAAAATAGTTTTAGAGAGTGTTTACTCAACTTTTTCACAAACATTATTCAATTTGTCAGTCGCACTGAATAACATCACCCAATAAACGCTAATGTCACTTCTATGCAAATATTAAGAAACTTTCAACTTTTAGCTTCAACACACAGCTAATAAAGCAAATATATTACTTAACTGATGGCTTCTACACAACCAACCACTCTTGCTGAATAACATAAACATCAAAAGTACTTTTTAAACAACTAAACAACTTGTACTCAACTAATAAACTGTGTTGGCGCTACTTTGGAAGCTTTTTTTACAGTCAACTAGGTTTTATTTTTAGACTCGAGCAGTTTTACAGTTTTTACTCTGCACAGAAAAAAATTCTGAATTTTAACTATCGCGTAAAATCTCCCTTCGTTTAATGTTGAGCTATACTTGGCATAAACAGCGAAATCGTTTGCAAGCTTCCATACAATATTGCTTATTTATGCGAAATTGCGCTTAAATTTACACGAATTATCTCGTAAAATTATGCCAAATATAGCGTTAATTTTATATATAGCGCACATAAAATTAACGCTATATTTGGCATAATTTTACGAGATAATTCGTGTAAATTTAAGCGCAATTTCGCAGAAATTTACATGAATTTTTCGAACGGTGTGCTTCTACAAAGCTGAATTAACTTGTCGAGAAAAGTTATTCATGTTCACTATAATAAAGCCTCTACACAGCGATCTTGTTGTAGAAGGGCATGTATTTTTGTTTACGTCAGTTCAATGTGTTGGCGTAGCAAAGTTGGTAGTATCAAGGTTCACCAATGCGGTCGTGTCGAGTTCGATTGTAGGTTCCGGTACTGTGTAAATAATTTGGTGGTGTTTGCTTATAACTAATTTCGATTCATTTGATTCGCAGTAAAATAAACATGATAAAATCCTCCAACAAAAAAAAAACGTATACAATATTTAACCTGGTGTCAATAGAAAGCTGTGTAGTGATTATTGGATAATCGGGTAAAAGTTGAATTATAAGCGCCTTTCAAGTTCACACACAACTAAACAGCAGAATAACAGCTGTATAGAAGCGTAAATAGATATGCAATAAGAGCTTGTCCCAACCGGTCCCAACAACCATAAGTAGCTAACTAAGTTCGCCAGATTTGCTTGTATAGAGGTTGAGTAAAGGTTTGCTCATATCGTATAAGGGTTGATGCATATATTATGTCAAGCTCTAAGGGGGGGGGTCTAAGATTTTGTGACAAGCAATGCATTAGGTATAGGAAAAACGTCACGATATGGGGGGGAGAGGGTAATTTTTTGCTCGATTTAGCGTGACATAATTAATGCATGGACCCTAACATTTGAATACAGCTTGAGGCTGTATAAATGAAGTGAGTAAAGCGTTTACATTGCGAAAATTGTTAGTTGGGCGGGAGGATGGTATTGGTGTCGACTAGCCGTCAACGACGTTCGCGCACAAAAGGAAACATCAACAGGCAAACGACATCGAAGACGCCATACAAGTAAAATGACCTCCCAGGAAGGATTCAATCATGAGTTCCGTCCCGGATCGGGCACTTTCTCGGTGAAATTCAACACTTTCCACTGCACCGTTAGTAGCACTTCACTTTCACACTGGCTCCGACCGGAGTCGTTTCCATTTTATATGGACTTTTCACGTTTAATCGGACCGTCCGCAAACACGCATCGTTTTCCTTCTCCGGCACTCACGAACTGGCAGTTGAAAAACCTTTTTATTAATATATGAAATATGCATTTATGATTGATTTATAATCAGATGGATCCCACTAAATTCTACCTCCGAAAAAGCATTGTTCACTCGCAGTAATCAAAAAAATCTACCACGTTGTTTTTACAACCGAACACAACCTTTTGAATCACATGGAAGTTTTTCATTCAAACAGAATTTTTGCCGAACACCTCATTTGGGTGCATCCTCCGGAAAGCATAGCGCCAGCACCAAGAACCGAAAATACCCGGTAAAAATCTTATTGGGAGGGAGGCCAAGATTGACCATTTGAATTTTCAATATAAACGGTGAATATAGTTATGATAGTTTTGTTTTCTGATTGTATTTTCTTATTGAAATAGCATTTTACTTTTAAAACATTACAAATTAACAGATATATTCCATTACCAACATTATAGATCACTTTTGTACAAGGTCAGTATTGTATGTCAATCCTCCCAGAAATGAACTTCTTCTGTGAAAAAAATGGATCTTACTTTTTTCTTTTTTTTTTCGAAATACCTAGCTGCGGTCCAATGCAAGAAAAATGTGGAGTGTATTAGTGAGTGAAATTAATCATGTCAAAAAAGTAGAAGGGTATGTCTAGGGGCACGAACGGGAGCTACTAGGGCACGGAACAAATGTGAAGAAAATGTAGTTCTTTTAATTGATCGATCATCTATTATCTTAACTCTTTCCGTTTTTGATTTGTAGGCGTACCAAATTTGTAGTATTTTTTTTTTACAGAGAAAGTTGGTGAAGAGAATCGTTAAAAATCACTTGCACCCCTGCTTCCAAGTTTGGTTACAAGATTACAACTCTGGACAGCATTTTGTGAGTTCGTTGGGGGCATGTGGTTCTGAATATGGGACCAACAGGCAGATACATTCTATTCCTACTCTTTACTGTAATAAGCTTGGTGGCCCTGAGAAGGGCCGTAGCGTAGACGACATTGATGGCCGCTTACGCTTGGCGTGTTCAGTGTAGGTGGCAGCATCACAGATCTCATTTTCCAAGAACACCTTCAGGACACCTCGTAGATCAGACGTTTGGCACCGCCACGGCGAACCAGACGACTGCTTTTGTTGTTTCTGCTGTCTGATCACCACGGCGTCCGAAACGAAAATGAGTTGAGGCTTGCCATTTAAATGATCTTTATTTCTTGTGATTGTGTGGTTTACATGTATGAATTTGTTAAGTGACACAGATGCGTCTTTTCAACTTTGGTACATTTGAGATTTTAATTATTATTTACAGTTCCTAGTCCTATCAGGCCTATTTTAAAGTATGACCACCTTGGTGGGATTGGTTTGATTTGAATTGGAAAAAGGAGACTACTTATAACTACTATTTACAACTACAACTAACCTACAACTACTATGTACACCTAACCTACTATATACAAATTGCTTATCAAAGCATGTTCTGATAAATTACATTTTTGTGTAAATTTAGTCTTAATTTCGTTAATTTTGGAATCTATTTTGGCAATGCCTGCCTCTTCATGTAAATTTGTTATTTTAGTGTCGAAAGGACGATCAAGAACCATCCTCAGCACTCTATTCTGAGCGACCTGAATTTTGTTCCTGTGAGTCTGTGCACATGATTCCCACACCGGAGCTGCGTAGAGGATCGCAGGTGCTACGATTTGTTTGTAGACGGCCAGTTTGTTCACCCTTGAGAGGCGGGATCTGCGGCAAATCAGCGGATACAGACTCCTAACCAAGGCGGAACACTTGACTACGGTTTTCTCCACATGCGAGCGGAATAGGAGCTTTTCGTCAAACAACATCCCGAGATAGGTTACTTCGGCGGACCACTCAACCTTTTTGCCATCCATGATTACAGTACAAGAGGGAGCCGGTTTTAGTTTGGGTGATTGCCGATGGAGGAACATGATTGTTTGTGTTTTGGAAGCATTGATTTTGATTTTCCACGTGGTGGCATAATCAGCAAAGGCGTTAAGGCATCGTTGAAGTTTGTTCGTTATTTCGCGAGGCATCCTTCCTTTGACGGCTATTGCGGTATCATCTGCGAACAGGAAAAACACACAACCGTCTCCAAGGGGAGGAATGTCGGACGTGTAAATGCTGTAAAGCAAGGGTCCCAGCAGACTGCCTTGCGGGACTCCTGCTGGGATGGAAAACGTGTCGGAAAGACAACCATTCAACGATACCTTAAACGACCTTTGCTGGAGGTAGCTACGGGTGATTTTAACCAGATGTAATGGAAAGTTGAAGTTACAAAGCTTGTATACAAGCCAATTGTGCCAGACATTATCAAACGCTTTCTCAACGTCTAACAATGCCATGGCTGTGGACTTGGATACAGCTTTGTTACTTCGGATGTTATTCATCACCCGCACTAGCTGGTGATTGGTGGAGTGCCCCTTTCTGAACCCAAACTGTTCCGGAAGGAGAATGTTATTTTCCTCGACAAACTTGAGCAAACAATTGAGAATGAGTTTCTCGAACAATTTGCTCAGCGCTGAAAGGAGGCTGATTGGTCTGTAGCTTGAAGCTAGCGTTGGGTCCTTCCCGGGTTTGCGGATAGGGATGATTTTCGCTGTCTTCCAGATACTTGGAAAGTAGTGCAGTTCCAAGCATCTGTTGAAGACAGCAGCCAGCAGAGAGTGAACCTTCATGCTGAGATTTTTCAACACTAGGTTGAATATTCCGTCAAACCCGGGGGCCTTCATGTTTTTGGTGCATTTCAGCGCTGAGCAAATCTGTTCCACTGTGATTCTATCCTCCGGAGGGATGGCACAAGGGGAGGAATCAAGGTTGAGTACGCATTGCTCAACCTGAACTTCGAGCGGACTTTGGATGTTGGAGCCAAGCAAGTGCGATTTGGCAATATGCTCACCAATCGCATTTGCTTTCTCCTGAGGGGTGATTATGAGCCGATCGTCATCATTTTCATCTTTTAGTGGCGGAATGGGTTTAGGGTGCGTCTTTAAGACCTTGGCAACTTTCCAGAATGGTCTGGAGCGGTCGTCCAGATTCTGGACAAGCCGCCCGAAACTTTCGTTCCGGAGTGAGACCATTCTGGAAGCAATCTCCTTGTTCAGATTGGCCATTTCACGTTTCCTCGCTAGATCTCCAGTCCTCTGAAACTGGCGTCTACGAACATTTCTCAGGCGAATTAAGAGTTGGGTGTGGGAATCAATAGCAATAAACTTACCCCTCACAGGAACTCTTCGGACGCACGCCTCGTCAGCCACGGTTATGGCTTGGTGGAGTACTTCCAACGCTCGGTCGATGTCCTCCACGGAGTCAAGCGGCGGGTTGTCGATGATGTGCCTGTCTACCACGCGTCCAAACTGGGCCCAGTTTACGCGATGGTAGTCCTTGCGCAGGCTTGGAGCAGCAGCTACGTTGTATCCCAGTTCAGCCACCACCGGTTGATGGTCGGAGCTGAGTTCGTTTAAGGCTACCGGCTTGGACAAGCCGGTATTTGAAAGAAACAGGTCTAGCGTCGATGGGTTGCCTGCCGGTGAGATGAATGTTGGCTCGTCCGAGAACCAAACGGAGTACAGCCCATGCTGCGAATGGTCGAACAGCAGACGACCGTTCTGGTTCTGCTGGTAGTTCCGCCATGCCTCATGACGAGCATTCAGATCTCCTCCAACAACGAAGCGGGAACCGGTACGGGTGATGGTGGACAGGTCCTTCTTAAATTTAGCCGCTAGTCCACTGCTGGCGGCACACTGTCGAGGGCAGTAGACGGCGATGAACTGGACGTATCCAGTCGACGACTCCACCTCCACACCAAGGGCCTCGATGATAGAGGTGCGAATATGGGACAGAGTGTGGTATTTTATTCCTTTCTTGACGACGACCGCAACACCACCCCCCCTGGAGCTGGTGCGATCAAGCCGGATAATGTTGTGGTCAGGCAACCAGAAGCTGTCGCCGGACTTTAGATGGGTCTCGGTTAGAAGGCCCACGTCGATGCTGTGCTTGCGGAGGAAGTCGGCAAGCTCAATCTCTTTTGCTCTTACAGAGCAAGCATTCCAGGTGACGATAGTTAGCGGTTTAGACGCCATACTGGATGATGAACTTACCGAGCACCTGGATCTGTTCGGGCTTATTGCGGCACTTACGAAGAGCACCGGACATGTTGACGAAAATTTCCATCAGTTCATCCGCTGAGAACAGATCGGGGTTGTTGTTTTGCGCTGTTGGTTGTCTCCAGAATCCAGGGGGGGATGGAGAGCTTTGGCCAGCAAAATCACCGGAAGCTTCTTGAGGGGGGGCGGGTTGCACCCGCGAATTCGCTTGCCTTTGCTGGGGAGCACGAAGAGGCGGAAAATCCTCCGTCCTGAATGATGGGGTTTTGTCCTTCTTGCGTCCTGGTTGATTGTTGCTTGACGCCTGCTTTCGGATGCGTTTGAAGTCCTCGCGTTTGGAGCACTGTCTGTCGGAACCTTGATGTGCACCACCACAGTTAGCGCATTTTATCGCCACGGCTCCATCCGCAGGGCAGTTGGAAGTGGCGTGTTCTTGAGCGCAGTTGCTGCAGCGTGGCTTGATGTTGCAGTTGCGGGTACCGTGTCCAAAATTGAGGCACCTCATACACTGCGTTACGTCACGATGGCCGCCACGGTATAGCTCCCACCGTACGATGATGGAGCAGATTGATCGGATGGCTTGTAGCGCATTGAGCGTCACTGTCCCTTTCTGGAAGTGCACCAGGAAAAGACAATCCGGGTACGTCTTCACGTTTTCGTCTCTCCTTGTCATTCGGAAGACAGCGATTGGGGCAAGCTTGTACCGGTTGATTTCAGCTTCGACCATCTTGGGGTCGAAGTTTGGTAGACCCCTGATGACTACCTTGAAGGGCTTCTCACCGGGGATGTCGTGCGTGAAGAATTCCGCCTTGGTATCCTTCAGATGTTTCACGGCCACTTCGTACTCCGCTTTTGTTCGGAGCATCACCTTGGTGCCGATCCTGCCGAGCTTAAACTCAGCTGCAACGCCCAGCGATGAAAGATCGCCAATCAGCGTGTTGAGTGGGACTTGCTTCACCACCAGTGGAGGAAGCTTCATTTTTGCTGCACTCGGGGTGGCAGCAGTTTCGTTGTCGACGGCGTCGGCAAAATCACCAATGACGCTGACGTTCGTCGCGGTGGCATCGTCCCGTCTACTCGCACCATCGGACTGGCCTTGATTTTTCTTCCTCTTCTTAGACCGCTTCACCGTGGCTGAGGTGGGATTCCCTACATCGGTGGGAAGAGTAGCGTACCTATTCGAAATAGGTACACTCAAGCTACCCTCACCGCTGTTCTTCTTCTCCGTTTTCTCTCGGAGCCTGCTCCGGGAGCGCTGTCTTCCCATCACACGAAGCGACCGACACTACTGACGACGCGATTAAACTGCGAATGTTTGGAACAAACTAGAAACTTTAGAACAACTCAACAGAGCGAGCAAAGACCGAACTGTACTGCTTGACGTTCAAGCAGAGAATGATGAGCCATGAGTTGAGGCTAGACAGCAGCGTTGTTTTATATCTTTTCAGGTTAAAGCAGAATGATGTTCAACCAAGTGGTACTTGATTATGACGACTACGTTTGGGAACAACGCATATTTCATAAAAACAGTGAAAACATTATCACTTTTTATTTGTAATTTGGATAATTCTTGACATTACCACTTGAAAATCATCAGTTGGAATCAATGGGTTGATCGATTGGTGATAAAATTATTGAAATTGATCCAGGGGCAGCTGAGTTATTAATGTTCAAAATCTTTCATAATTTTGTTTCTTGTTTCATTTTCGGTTTTCACAAAGTGTACCCCAGTATAGAAATTAAAGACTTAGTTCTACGTCAAAAAAAAAATGCCGCCTGGGACTCGAATTTCAGACCTGTGCTTTCTCCACTGCTCTCTCCATGCTTCTGGATATGGAGCAGCTAAAAGCAAACAAAAAGCGCTCATTTCCTTTCATACTTGACTTCATATGCTTTTGCTGCTGGAGAAATTCGAAGCAAGTGTGTGCGTCGTTTAACAATGTTATAAATAAAATGCTTACTGGTAGGGTTTTTGATCTAATTTCCGTCCTACTAGGCACAACCTCCGCTTTACCTCTCATTTCTGAACGAGTTTAAACAAAAAATGGAATATATCTCTCAAAGATGACTTCTAAATTTATTCACCTTTCCATACGTACCGTTAGATTTGATAAAGAAACACAAATTGTTGAGATATTGTTCAAATTCTAATACTGCTTATAGGTTCTAAATTCGTCTTACGAGTTTGAATTCCGTCCTAACGTATTGAAACGCCATTAGATTTTCTTCGTCCTACGGATAAACGTAGAAAAAGGAAATTCGCTAAGAGCGCTTCTTTTGTTTTAAGAATAATGAGCGTAAATATTCATACAATGCGCTCTAATGTGATTTATGTTGTAGATAATAAAATAACGCATAGGAACAAACCTGTTATTGATTTGTGCACGGTGAAATCATTGATATTATTGATCTTTTCTGATCGATAGAACGGGAATGGGCGATTACGACGAAGTAGCGCTCTACACTGTAGCTGAACACGAAATAAAAAAAAAACAAAAACCATTACATCGTCTGCAGGTGAACTTTTAACATTCGCTGCGATGTTCATGAACAGAGGATGATAGGAAATGGAACTAACATTCATTGTAATAAGTTTTTGGTTTGCGTGTAGATTTGAGCAATACCGACATACTGAAGTGCCGTTCTAAACTTTAGCATGGCAATAAGCATAACATATTACAAAGCTACCGTGAATTGTCAAACAACCATGACTACAAAAACGACCGTTATAAAAATCAATTCACACAATCGCATATCATCCTCGACAACAAACCTTATAATGAGAAAAAGTACCACCAATTGACTGTGAAATGCAGGATTCAGAGAGGAGCTATCATGTGACCCGTCAAATCACACCACTTTATTCGAATTTACAGAGAGTCCGATAAAAATTAGCCTTAACTGGCCGAACCGGTACATGCAGTAGTAGTATGATGTGACTGTGATGAATCTACTTGTCCCAACAATAATGGCAACGACGGCGCAACCAGCTGAGAGTTGCAAACTGCTGCCGAGCTTGAACGATGACCGTTCGTTATCCGTCTCGGGTCGTTCATGACAGACACACGCGAGGACACCCCTCCACCTTTCCGTTTGTTCGGTT
Organism: Ochlerotatus camptorhynchus; assembly: GCF_037179485.1. Lineage (NCBI taxonomy): Eukaryota > Metazoa > Arthropoda > Insecta > Diptera > Culicidae > Ochlerotatus > Ochlerotatus camptorhynchus. The sequence continues at coordinate 216,232 of NW_027040741.1, forward strand.
TGTGGTTTTATTGGTTTTTTTTAATAAGCGAGAATGTGGTTTTCACGTTGGCTGAATACCACCAAGCGTTTTGAATATTATTTCCCATTCAATAGAACGACAATTCTTTAGAATGATTGACCATTCGCAATCGAAACTGTTTTTCAATCGATTAAAGTCTCATGATCATGATTCACGATTGCATATTTTCCAACCGAATTCAACATTTCCTCACCGTTCCATACCACCACAATGATTGGTTGCTGTTCGTCATTGAGGAGGGTCGACAAAATGCCGGAGAAGTGTCGGGTGGACCGGGAGCTCGCTCTCTTGACACAAACAGTGCACAATGAATGTAATTATTCAATTTAGCTTAATAAAATCATTCCTATGAATGGAATGGACGAAACGGCGAAGAATGAATATAAAAGACGGCTAAAAAAATAAAAGTTTGCTCGGTCAACTTGTTGGACCGTTCAGAAGTGCTACTCTATATTCATGGGCCGAACGATATTGTAGGTAAGAAGAGCCGTTAGAAAGGGTGGGTGGAGCAAGAGCAGCACGGTGTCAAGAGGCCGGAACGCATTCTGGAAGTACCAGTAAATGGGAAGAAAGTCACAGCGGGCGAGCAAATGGGACATCCCATGCTGGCAGCGGTGGTGGCATATGGATGGATCATAACAATAATAATAATAATTAAACGTAGAAAGTGCAGCTGTAATTGTGAGCGTCTGAGGGAATCAGGAAGGAACTTAAGATTTAATTGTGGCTATTCAAATTTCTGTGACAATTGTTTTCAACTGCAATTGATGTAGAAGACATTTGTAAAAGATCTTTGGACAGCAGTGTGCGGTGGACAGGAAGATGCTTGAAACTGTAATTAGATTTTTTTATTCGACGATATCTGCTACACCCAACCGGGGGATGTAAGATTTGCTTACAATTATGTGGGATTCATCATCGCAGGATGTTAGTGGTTATCGCATGAACGGAGGAAAAGATACACCGAGCTGCGGTCCAATGCAAGAAAATTGTAGACCGAAAAATGTGGAGTGTATAAGTGAAAGAAATTAATCTTTTTTTTTCTTTTTTAATTTATTTTATAAGGCTCAGCCAAATAAACTTTATAGAGCCGAGGATTCTTGTTCACTTTACAATGCATCTGAAAACTATAGTCAAAATGTACAACACAATAAACATTTTATCTTCCGCTATCCAAAAAGCCTCCTCCACCAGAACGAGAGCCGCTTTCCCAGTGGTTTCATTGTATGGTAGGTTCGCCAACGGGGGTCAGAGCACTTCCATTGCAGTAATGGATGCAAAATCTGGTCATCACTCACACATTCATCACGAAACGGTTGCTTTCCAAAGTCGACGACGCATCGACTGAAAGAACTGCTGATGAAGAACAATGAGTAGGACCACACAATGGTTTCTGCCGAATAAACAGACGATCGCGTGACACACATTGAGAGTGGTATGCTTCTGTCGACAGCCAAGTGAACACTGATAAATTAATCATGACGAAAAAGAACTAAATTAAAGAGTACCGACTAAAATCGAACCACTAACGATGCGATTATCAGACCTGTGCTTTCTCCACTCCTTCGGAATATGGATAGGCTAAAAGGGGATAAGAAGCGCTCATAGTACGATAATTTGATTTCCCAACTTTTCTGTTGAACGGGAATTGGAGAGAATCGAAGCAAGTGTGTTACAACACATTACAATGTTATACATTAGAAGCTTGGTGGTATAGTCGAAAGCGTAGACAGAACACGAAATAAAATATATATAAAATCATTGCATCATCTGCATGACCAACTTATATCATTCTCTGCGATATTCACTGCGGAAGACGATAGGAAATGCAACTTACATTGAATGTAATAAATTTATGGCTCGCGTAAGAGAGATACATTACTTATAGACATGCAAATGTCAATTTGACGTATCCAGAAAAAAAAACTGTCAATGCTTGTATCCAAATTAGCAGAGTAAATGTCGAACCTTATTGTTGGGCGATGTATTGTAATTGTGAACATTAAAGAAATATTAAATTATTTGAAATAATTGGAAGTTAAACATTAATCATCAATTAATTAAGTCACAATGCATGTTGAGTATGAAAACATAAAAATACAAACAAATATGATAGTAATTTTTTGAAAAGCGTTACAATCAAATTGTTGGGACTCTGTTCCCAGGAATTAATAAAATACTTACACAAAATTGTGTTAAATTCAAAATAGAAAAATTTAGAAGCTGTATGTACCTAACCATGAAGATTGAAGATTGGAGGTTGAGATATAACTATAGTCCCAGGGGTTCAAGAAACGGTCTTCCAGAAGTTCAGAAACATCCGTAAAGGTTGTCAATTCGTGAAAAAGATTCTATAGCTTATTTAAATCACTTGTAGTGATGCTACATGAATAAATTTGAATCTGTCGGAACGGTCGTCTGAGAGATCCGGAACATCCGTACAGTAATCAATTGGTAAACATGATTCTCCGGAATATCCTTAAAAGTGGTCAATTCGTTATAAAGATCCTCTATTTTTTTAAATGCACTTGTTGTGATGCTGCATGAATTAATTTGGATCTGGAACCAGCATGCGTACTTTTCTGGCCACGGAGTGGTCCTCCAGAAGATTAAGAATATCCATATATTTCTTTGTTGTGATGCTACATGAGTGAATTTGAATCGGAAATGTGTGCCCTAGCGTCGAAAGTTTCAATTTTATGATGTTCAATGGCATTCAAAATCAGCATTCAACAAATGGTCCTAGGTTTGCAACGATTGTTGTCATTAACTTAAAAATGATATTGTTCCCCGAACAAATTGCACTACACTTTCTTTTAGCGGTGGAAACTATTGGTTCCAGATCAGCTCAAGCTGGAATATTTATTTCTTGTTTAGTGTGTGCACGTTTTAACTAATTAAGGTAGATCAACTTACAATTTAGTGTAGGCTTCGTAGTTTTAGATTATATCCAATTTGATTTCCACTAGTAGGGTATAGTTTAAGATTTAGCAACTAATTAAGTTCGAACGCTACGAGAATCCGTACCATCACCATGATTGAATAATTGCCTGTTTGGATCAATTTTAGGTTAAGTTCAGCATAGAAATAGAATAATCAATTTATAGCTTACGTTTAGAGATTAGGTATAGTTCTGTATGTAAATAATAACTAGTATTAGGAATTCACTTGTTGAATAATTAATTTTAACAAATTTTAGAGGTATTTTTCCAATTAAATTAACGTTTTTGTATATGAGACACCAGTCCAGCAGTGAATCCACTTCAGTTCGCCGTTCACACGAGCTTTTTCCTTTTCCTCCTTTTACCTGTCATTCGTCACTCCTGTCATCAGCCGCCACTGTCAAGGTTCACCGGTGCTATCGGTTAGATGACCAGCGTTGCTAGTTAGCGTAGCAACATTCTCGCCCCCGTAACACTGCGTATCAGGAGCAGTTTTACCTGTATCGTTGACGTCCAACACGGCCAGCTTGCTGACTGGTCTTCGTAAGAATCCTGAGCTCGTCTGAACGGTGGCTCGTCGTATCCGGCCGTCGGGTCCCGGCTGCACTTCCACTATTCGCCCCCGTATCCAGTTGTTCCGTTTGCAGCTATCCGCAATGACCACTAGGTCTCCTACTTCTATTTGCTTCGTATCGCTGAACCATTTCTTCCGTCTACAAATCGTTGGTAGATACTCTCTCAGCCAACGACGCCAGAAGATGTCTAACTGATGTCGGATCTGCTTCCAGCTGCTTACGACTGCCTCCCGGTGATTTGTGGGATTTGCGACTGGTTGCTTGACCCCACTGGAGCTCCCAAGCAGAAAGTGATTTGGCGTTAGGGCTTCTTGCTCTTCTGACTCCACAGGCAGATAGGTTAACGGTCTTGAATTGACCATACTTTCCGCTTCGACTAGCAATGTTTGGAATCCTTCCTCGTCAAGCTTTCTTCCGGTGTCGATGCTTTCTATGGCGGATTTTATAGAGCGGACCATCCTCTCCCAAGATCCACCCATATGTGGAGCTGAGGGTGGGTTGAACAACCATTTGGTATTGGCATTGGTAAATGTTTCAGACAGGCCGTTGCAGATCTGTTCTCTAAGCACTCTCTCAGCACCTTGGAAGTTGGTGCCGTTGTCGCTGTACACTTCCAAGGGGGCTCCACGCCGCCCGACGAATCGGCGAAAGCACGTTATGCAGCTCTCCGTGGTCAGGCTATGCGCAACTTCGAGGTGAACTGCGCGAGTCGTCAGACACGTAAACAATGACACCCAGCGCTTTGCGTGGGTGCGCCCAATCTTCACAAGCATTGGGCCGAAATAGTCCACTCCAACATATGAGAAAGGACGTTCAAAAGATGCTAATCTGGCGAACGGCAGAGGTGCCATTTTCGGCGTTGACGGTTTTGATCTGTAGACCTTACACTTTTGGCAAAGTTGTGAAGTCTTCCGTACGGCTGCCCGAAGATGAGAAATGTAGAAATTCTGTCTTACCTCATTCACCACTGTCTCAGGATTCGCATGATGGTTTCTACGGTGATAGTGATCCAGTATCATAGTTGTCATTCGGTGTGACTTCGGTAAGATTATCGGAAACTTTGCATTGAAGCCTGTGTTTTCTGCTGCTCCAATCCGTCCATCCTGCCTTAGAACTCCACACTCATCGATGTATGGAGACAGCTTGTAGATTGGTGATGATTTGTCGACATTTTTCTTACCCGCCTTCAGTTGGGCGATCTCGTCCGGATAACTCTCCTCCTGACAGCAATGCCAAAGAATGTTTTCCGCTCTTCGAATTTCGTCAGAGTTCAACGGCGCTATGTCTCGCTGCCCTCTACTTCGTCGAGCATTTCGGATGAACCGGAGTGTGTAACCCATTGCTCGGAGAAGACGCATCCATCGAGAGAATCGTTCAAATTTCACTAGAGGCTCCAACGTCGAGCCTCCATGTACGAAACACGGCCGAAGTTCCTCCTCTGTACAGACCTTCTGCTTGAAATTCTGTTCTGGCCACTGCTCCTCAGGATGGTAGAGAAACTCTGGGCCCCGGAACCACTTCCCTTCCGTTGATAAGCAGGGTCCGTTTCCCCACTTCGTTGCCTCGTCGGCGCTATTCATCTTGGTAGGCACCCATCTCCATTCGCTGCTTTCTGATAGGGTGAGAATCTCCCCGATGCGGCACGCTACATATTGTCGGTATCTTCGGGCGTCTGACCGAATCCAGGCTAAGACGGTGCTAGAGTCTGACCAGAAAACCCTTTTTTCGGCGGATCGAGTATGGGTATCTTTGACGAACGATGCAAGTCGAACCCCAAGGACGGCCGCTTGTAGTTCCAAGCGAGGTATAGATAGTGGCTTAAGAGGCGCCACTTTCGTCTTCGCCGATATTAGGCTGCAGATGATGGTCCCATTGACCAGAATGAAACGAAAATAAGTCGCTGCGCTGTACGCTTCTTCGCTGGCGTCTACAAATACGTGCAGCTCGACGGAACGCAGTGATGTAGAAGCAGTTGAACCAACGTAACAACGAGGAATGCGAATATTATCGACCTGCTTCAAGATTCCGATCCATTTCAGCCAATGGTTGAATGCTTCCTCTCCGATTTCCTCATCCCAGTCCGATTCCGAGCGCCATATCGATTGGATCAAGATCTTTCCGTGCACTGTGTACACGGCCAGCAAGCCCAGGGGGTCAAACAATGACATGACACACCGAAGAACTTGGCGCTTGGTCGGTCGTCGGCCTTCATCGATAATCGCAGCAATATCTTTTCGCATTTGAGTTGAGAAACCCAGTACATCCTCTATTGGGAGCCACAACATACCAAGAACTCTTTCTACTCCTTCGGTTTTATCCAGGTTCAGGTCCTTCACTTCCGAAGCCACCGTTTCGCCTAGATGTCTGAGCACATCGTGGGAATTGGAGTGCCAACCTCGAATCTCGAAACCACCCTTTCCGTGGATCATTTTCACCTCTGCTGCCACTCGTTGAGCTTCTTCGATGGTGTCGAAGCTGTCCAAGTAGTCGTCCACGTAATGACACTTGATTATCGCCTCTGCTGCCCTGGGATAGTCGACAGCAAATTCGTCTGCGTTACGGTTCTTGATGAACTGGGCACTACACGGCGAGCAACTGGAGCCAAAGGTGGCTACGTCCATGAAGTACACATCTGGTTTTTTACTGGGGTTTGTTCGCATCAGAAAGCTTTGGGCAGAACGATCTGCAAGTCGTATACGAAACTGGTGAAACATTTCGCGTATGTCACCGCTTACCCCCACAGGCTTCTCTCGAAAACGGCATAGAACCCCTGGCAGACAAGACAGCAGATCCGGTCCTTTAAGAAGAACCATGTTGAGAGATATGCCGTCCACTTTGGCCGCAGCATCCCAAATCAACCGGATCTTACCAGGTTTTTTGGGGTTGGTCACAACGCCGAGTGGTAAATACCATGTTCTGCGGGGGTCAGCATTTTTCAGCTCCTCCTCAGAAGCGCGATGTGCGTAACATTTCATCTGGTAGTCTTCAATCTGTCGAAGGACATTTGCCTTCAGTTCGGGCTCAAGAAACATCCTACGTTCCAAGCACTCCAATCGACGAAGAGCCATGTGGTAACTATCTGGAAACTCGAAATGATCGTATCTCCAGAGGAGTCCGGTTTCAAATCTACCGTCCACCCGAACAGTGGTATTGGCTAGAATCTTCCTTGCTCTCGTGTCCTCCGCTGATTCCAGTTTCATCATCGGCTTGGTTCCTGTATCTTCCTGCTCGAAATACCGCTTGACTACCTCGTGAAGATCCTTTTCTGGCTGAACTTCCGAGATATGGCAACTGACCCCTACGGACTTCGCATTATTACCTCCGCCGTATACACACCACCCGAGTCGCGTTTTTGTGGCTACTGGTTCGCCTTTGTGCTCTTCTCGGTATTTCAGCGGCATTGACAAGTTCAACTGGTCCAAACCAATAAGCACGCGAGGCACGGCGTCTTCGTATCGAGCTATCGGTAATCCTTTGAGGTGAGTGTATTGCAGCGAAAGTTGTTCGGGCTTCAGCGACTGAATTGGAAGGTTCAGCTCAGATACCGTTCTAGCTGACTTGACTTGGAATGATTTCCCACTGGATACTCCTGAAATGTGGAATGATATTTCTTGAGAATCCGCTTCACACCGGGTTACATTGCTGGTCCAATTTAGGTACAAGGCTCCTTTTGGTCCGGACCCTCCCAATCGCTCAGCTACCGATTTTTCCACCAACGTTAGTGAAGAACCATCGTCCAAGAAAGCGAATGTGCTAACACTTCCACTTCTCCCCGTCAGAGTTACGGGAACAACTCGGAACAACGTTTTCGATTCTTGGTCTCGATGTGAATGGTTTTCGGCAGTAACTGGCTTGACCTTGTTTTCCGTTTGGGAGTGTAACAGCGGATGGTGCTTGAACTCACACCCATCAATCCCGCACTTCGTAGACAATCGACAACGATTCCTTCCGTGCTGGTTGAGACAAGTCCGGCAAAGCTTCAAGTTGTGTATTCTTCGCCAACGATTTTCTACGTCGAGTTCTAAAAATTGCTTGCACTCCTTGACTCGATGATCCGGTTGACTACAGACTGCACAATTCCGTCCTTTAGAATCCGGATTCAAGTGGCCACCAGATGTACTTTCTACACTGTTCGAACTGTGAGTGTACACCCGCGCTTTCTCCTTTTGCGTTCCCCTTTTGTAATCGCTTGTCCGACGGTCACTAGAGCAATGAACTAATTTGGTCACTTGGCTCGCCGCAGTAACCATTTGTGACGTGTACGTTGCGAAGGTCTTCAGCGTCACATCAGTCACGGTTTGTTTATGGATAGCCCATTGAAGTTTCAGCTGTGAAGGTAGCTTGTCTTCTAGCTCCTGTAACAACGAGGGATTGTTTAAATGAGCTATTTCTCCCGCAGCTACTAGGTGATCGCAGAGCCCCTGCAGTTCCATCCCAAACTCAATCAGCGTCTCAAGGCGTTCCATCTTCGGCGCCGGTGCAGAACGCATTCTGTTCAACAGAGCATTTATAAGTAACCCGGGTCGGCCGTAGAGCATCTTGAGTGTAGTTATTACTTGAGGGACGGACGCGGGAAGAAGTAATCGGCTGCGAACCGATTCTCGAGCATGGCCCTTCAGGCATCGTTGCAGCCGAACAAGGTTTTCGGCATCGCTGAACCCACAACATTCCGTGGTGATGTTGTACTGGCTAATAAATATGGGCCAGTCTTCAGGTTTCCCATCAAAATCTGGGAGATCCCGTGACATCACCCGACGAGCTGCAATTTGCATTGAAGAGGGTCCCTGTCCCTGTGCTAAAGTTTCATCTTCCGTATACGGTGTTGGACCAGCTCGGGGATTTGCATATCTCACGTTCACCCGTGGCGGTATTTGCGATGCAGACGTACTTTGGCCAATAATATCCAGAGGCTGGGAATTTCGTACTGATGGCTGTGCACGTCTAACTCTGTCAACACCGTGATTAATACGAGGGGGAAGGTCAGCTTCCACCTCAGAAGGAACGTACTCGAAAGACATTGGCGGAATAATGATACTGGCGTCCTCATTCGTAGCGTTGCTAGGTGGAACTGATGGCACTGCTGGGGTAGTTAACCTTACACGTGATGGTTTGTACGGTACGAGTTTCTGATTTACCGGAGCGGATGCAGGATTTCGAGAATAAATACGGCTACTCGAAGCAATATGCTGTTGAAGTGTCATAGATTGGTTGACTGCTGAACGTGACGAAACTAAATTTCTGCTGCGAGAGTGTTCACCCTGGAGAGTGATTTCCGGATTTGGTGCCATGCCGGTTTCATTTGGTGTACTGGCTTTAGGCTCCTTTGATCCGTCATTCCTCATCCAGTCGATAATTTTCTCCCGGCTAACACGACAGCGACTCCTATGACTTGCAACGCTCTTTTCATCGTCTGCGTCTTGTTCCGCCAACAAAGCGTACTTCTCAAGAAGGAAGGTCATCTCCATCTCTTCTTCTTCCACTATCCGCCTTTTCTCTCGGTCAATCAGCTCCTTCTCAAGATCCATTTCCTTCAGGAATCGATTACGATGGATTTTCTGTTCCTCCTCCAATCGCTGCTGCGCCAGCGACTTACTGATGGTGTTTCGGGTTGATTGGCTGCTGACACTGATTGGTAAACAATCGCTACACGCCCAGTGGCGGAGTTCGACAGACCGTGTTACACTGACGCATTTAAAATGGTACCAACCTTCGCATTCTTCGCATTGGACCATGTCGTCAACCCAGTCTGGTTGATCACAGGCCAAGCAGGCACTAGCATAGTTGTTCGAGGCAGTGTTGTTGTTATTGGCCATCTCCGTAAATTCTTGAGGTTTGTTCCCCGAACAAATTGCACTACAATTTCTTTTAGCGGTGGAAACTATTGGTTCCAGATCAGCTCAAGCTGGAATATTTATTTCTTGTTTAGTGTGTGCACGTTTTAACTAATTAAGGTAGATCAACTTACAATTTAGTGTAGGCTTCGTAGTTTTAGATTATATCCAATTTGATTTCCACTAGTAGGGTATAGTTTAAGATTTAGCAACTAATTAAGTTCGAACGCTACGAGAATCCGTACCATCACCATGATTGAATAATTGCCTGTTTGGATCAATTTTAGGTTAAGTTCAGCATAGAAATAGAATAATCAATTTATAGCTTACGTTTAGAGATTAGGTATAGTTCTGTATGTAAATAATAACTAGTATTAGGAATTCACTTGTTGAATAATTAATTTTAACAAATTTTAGAGGTATTTTTCCAATTAAATTAACGTTTTTGTATATGAGACACCAGTCCAGCAGTGAATCCACTTCAGTTCGCCGTTCACACGAGCTTTTTCCTTTTCCTCCTTTTACCTGTCATTCGTCACTCCTGTCATCGGCCGCCACTGTCAAGGTTCACCGGTGCTATCGGTTAGATGACCAGCGTTGCTAGTTAGCGTAGCAACAGATATTTTTTTTATAAAACTAAGTGTCAATGAATTTGATTTATTTATTAAAAAAAATTACGTAAAGTGTTGCCAATATTGATAAATCAATGGTTTTCTGTGAAATTTACAGTGATTTTGCAGTGGAAGTTGGAATATAAAGACTGGAACGTGTAAAAATTGGTCGACAAAAAAAAAGTTTCTTTCAGTCAAAATTCATATCACAAAAATCGTCTTATTTTTCTTTTGGTAGTTCAATTCATATATTTAAAGGAAAAATGTTCGTTAATTCTTTTTGGTTTGCCAAATCCGAACTACCGTGGCTTCCGCTTAACCCCTCCATTAAATTTTGCACAGTGGTCTCATCGACCATATTTGCCGCCGAACACCAGTTAGATTTAAACTACTGCTCGTTTTCCATGGATTTATTAGATTTTTTGAGATTCCTTTTGACAAAGACCCTATACCGTTCGATAGGGTGGAGTTCTGGGCTGTTGGGAGGGTTGTGGTCTTTGGGTACCACAACCACGATGTTTGCATCGTACCACTCGATTGCCTTTTTCCCATAGTGGCAGCTCGTGAAGTCCGGCCAGAACAGTACAAGTCTATTATGTTGCTTTAGGAATGGTTGTAGCCGCTTTTCCAGGCACTCCTGAACGTAGATCTCTTGATCGATGGTTCCCGTAGTAATGAAAATGCCGCTTTTTAGACCACACGTGCATATGACCTGCCAGACGAGATATTTTTTCGGGAACTTCGATAGTTTGATGGTTTTGAAAACTTCAGCCACCTTCCCTTTTCCTGATGCGGTATAAAACTCCGGTCCCGGAAACTGCTTGAAATCCGCCTTCATATAAGTTTCGTCGTCCATGACGACACAGTCGAACTTTGTGAGCAGATTCGTATACAGCTTTCGGGACCGCTGCTTTGCCGACGTGTTTTGTTTGTAATCTCAAATCGCCACCTTCAGCTTCATAAACGTCGACAGCCCGGCTCGTTTCTTGGCCCACTGCATAGAAGTATGGGAGACATTGAGCTTGCCAGCGACGTCCCGGAGGGAGAGGTTAGGATTCCGCTTATATTTCACCGCCACCTTCTTCGTCGTCGCTGCCACGTCCGATTGCCGCCGCTTCGACGCTTCCTGGCAGTCGACAGAACACTCCCCGAACACTTTTTAAACGTTTTTCATGGTAGATTTGGCCACATCCAGCAATTTTGCTTTCTTGGCGTGTGAGAACGTCGGATTTTCTTGCTGCGCGAGCAAAATTTTGACACGCTGCTCCTCTTGCTTGGACGTCATTTTGAGAACTAGAAAGCAAACGGTGAAAACTCATAATAGCAACCATTGTATATACACTCAACTTCCAAATGCAGCATTCCAGGTTTTTTTTTAAACAGAAATACACCAATTTGAAGTTGACCAATTTTTGCGCGTTGAGGAAACAAACTTGTCGTGGAATGCTAGATCCTGATTCATACATGTAATAACAGAAGACGTGATTTAAAATAAACCTGGGAACTCTAAGATGATCCATAAATAACGTAGCATTTTAGGGAGGAGGGGATTCTGTAGAAGTAGGAACCGACCATGCATTATGTATTGCGAAATACGTTACGAGGGGAGAAGAGGTGTCTGAAATTGGTCATAAATTTGCTACGTCATTTATAGATGGTCTCCAGGATATTTTTTACGAGTTGACAACTTTTACGAAAGGCCCGGATCTCCCGGAAGACAAGTCCGAGGCCAGCAGAGTGCTCATTCTGGTCCCAGATTCAAATTCATTAATGTTGCATCAAAATAAGTGGTTTCGAAAAAATCGCTGATATTCCGGATCTTCTGAAAGATTGTCCCGTGGCCACCAGAGGACACATCCTGGTCTCAAATCCAAATTAATTCATGCATCATCACTACAAGTTGTTTAAAGAATCGCTGAGCTTTGGATTCTTTTAAAAAAATTACCACTTTTACGGATGTTCCGGGTCTTCCGGACGATTCAAACTTATTCATATGATCATAACAAGTGATTTTTAACAACTTTACAACGGAAAACAAAAATGACATTTCACAAATAGCAACGCTTGGGTCGGTTCGGTTGGTTGCTATCGTGTTGCCAAATTTGCCGCTATTTACCAAGAGGCAGATTATTGTTTCCCGCACTTGAATAGCAACCCCCGGTGTGGTTGCTGCGTTATGGTGGAGGTTGCTAGAATAGCTTTAGTAACGCATTGGTGCGGGTGGTCTAAGTGATGTATGTATGTATGTATGTATGTATGTATGTATGTACGTAAAAGCTATCACTCATGTTGCAATCCTCATAAATTCTCACAATATGCGAAAGATAACACCAATCATCGAACCATACCCCATATGGTTGGGCAGATATCCCAAATAGGATGTTCAGCCCTTCCTATGGTTATTTTCTATGCGGGAAGGCACAACCATTAGACAGTGGACTGTCCTCATTGTATGAATTGATCAAGTTTAACAGCCCAACTAAAGCCTGCACTCGAAAAAAAAAAAGTGTTCGCCAAAACTTTATTTTAAGTCGGATTTTCTTGAACCTTTCAGGGAATGAACTAATACATATGGATTATGTTTCGGCATAATTACTTTATTCAATTTCCTTTCCATCGCTGAAAGCCCACACCTTTCCCTTAAGACCCCTCATTACATTTTGTGCAATGGTGGAGCCAACCTTGCTGGTCACTTTCATCCATTCTTTCTTCAAATCCAGCTCGTTCTTAAGCACCTTGGACGATTTTCGAACTTTGGCCTTCATTATGGCCCAAAATCTTTCCACCGGACGAATCTCTGGTGAATTTAGGGGGTTGGCGGTTTTTGGTACAAAAACAACGTTATTGTCTCTGTACCAATCCAACGTCGATCGCGCGTAATGGCATGATGCCAGGTTCGGCCAAAATAATCTCTCGCCTCCGTGGGACCACAGGAAGGGCAACAGATGCATCTGGAGGCACTTGGTGCGGTAAATTACACTGTTGATGGTACCCATTGTGATGTACGGTTTACTCAGTTTACCGCATTGGCATATGGCCTGCCAAAGCAAGTATTTTTTGGCGAATTTGTCCACTTTCTTCTTCCTTATGTCTTCCGGAACATCAAACCGTGATTTGGCAACGTAGACCTCCAGCCCCGGTATCTGCTTTGCGGCTGCCTTGATGTAGGTTTCGTCATCCATAACCACACACATCGGTTTCGTTAACCCCTCTCGAAACAGCTTCCTTGCGCGGGATTTGGCCGCCGTGTTTTGTTGATCACGCCGGTTCGGTGCCTTCTGGACCTTGAATACACAAAGCCCAGCTCGTTTCATGGTTTCCTGAACGAACCAGGCGGAACACTTTGTCTTCAGAGCCGCGTCGCGAATCGAAAGGTCGTCTGGGACTCCTTAAACGATTTTACCACCCGAGACACAGTTGCATGGGTGATTCCCAGTTGTCTTCCGATCCATCTCATGGTCGCAGTCAGATTTTCCATGACGGCGCGCAAAATTCTCCGGCGATGACATCTCAATAACAACTGAGTCGATTGCTATGACATTTTTCACATGTGAACAATTCACTCCAAACTAGTTATACCCAGATTTTTATCAATTTTTACCCACGGATAAAAAGTAACACACTGTTAAAAATTGTGCATTTTTTTCGAGTACAAGCCTTTACATTTTCAGCTTTATAAGCCAACTTTTCCAGCGTTGTGCTGTAAAGTAGCTGAAAAAAGCTGCAGATACAGCTGCAAACAGAAGCTAGCAAAATAGTTTTGGAGAGCATTTACTCAACTTTTTCACAACCATTGACGCACTGAATTATAACAGCCAATAAACGCTAATGTCATTTTTATACACATGCTAATCAACATTCAACTTGTAGCTGCAAAAGAAAGCTAATAAAGTGAATATAATACTCATTTGATGGCTTCTACACAACCAACCACTCTTGCTGAATAGCATAAACATCAAAAGTGTTTTTTTTTTAACAATTAAACAACCTGTACTCAGCTAATAAACTGTATTTGCGCTACATTGGAAGCATTTTACAGTCAGCTAGTTTTATTTTTAGACGTGTGCAATTTTACAGCTTTTACTGTACTCATTTACAAAGCTGAAGTAAGTAGTCGAGAAAAGTGATTCATGTGCACTATAATAAAGCCTCTACTCAGCGATTTTGTTGTATAATCAATCAGTTCAAAGTGTTGGTGGCGTGCTTGTAACTAATTTCGATTAATTTGATTCACAGCAAAATAAACTCAACAAATTCCTCCATAAAAAATAGCGTAAAAATATTTAACGCGGCTTCAAAAGAAAGCTGTGCAGTGATTAATAGGATAACCGGGAATCAAACAGCCTTTGAAGTTCACGCACTACTAAACAGCAGGATAACAGCTGTATAGAAGCGTTAATGGATATGCAATGAGAGCTTGTCCCAACCGTCCCTACAGCCATAAGTAGCTGACTATTTAAGTTCGCCAGATTTTCTTGTATAGGGTTTGAGTAAAGGTTTCTTCATATCGTATAGCGTTTGAATACATCTTGAGGCTGTATAAATTAAATGAGTGAAACGTTTACATTGTGAAAATTGTTAGTTGGGAGGATCGTGAATGTATTAAGGGCCAAAAGACAGCACAGAAAAAAAAAATTGCGAATAAAATATTTTCTCAAAACAAACTTCACAATATAGGTATGTACTCATTTATGTCAAACAAAAAATTCCATGGCGGCAGAGACCGACGATTCTGTGCTGGTATTGGCAGAGCTTACTCAATATAGGGGAGATGGGGGGTAAATACCCATGCTAATGCGATCTTCGTTTAATCGATCATGTCAATCGATATCAAAATGCAATGATATCGATTTGTTGGACTACAGTATTAGCTAGATATTACAATTTATATGCTTAATGAAGGTTTTCAAATTCATGATAAAATAATTGAAACTGAAACGGCTAGTGCTCAGCACTCACAAACCCATCACTAAACGGTTGCTTTCCAAAGCAACATCGACACATCCATCGAAAGAACTTTCGACGAAGAACAATGAGAAGGACCACACAATGGTTGCTGCCGAGTGGCCTGTTTCTGTCGACAGCCGAGTGAACACTATTATGTAAGGTCTATCTCCATCGATTCTCAAAGGTTCACGCCTGAGTAACCTGGAGTAACGTGGGTAGATCACCTTTTTGTGGTACGTTACGGGGTGTAAGATCTACCACCGATTCCTATTATTGACTACTTCAAACTTAAGGAATAAGATTTTTGAGTAATCGAAAAAAACACATCTTAGTCCTTGTTACGTTTTATGTCTTGTTGATAGTGACAAGACTCCCCTAATAAACAAATACCATACACGAACTGCATCCCGAATAGGTAAACTATCCCACAGATGGTTTGTATGATACCCCGAACACGTCGTTAAGCTCTCTTTTATAGCTATTTTTATTAGGGTCGGCTTTTTCCACCGAGGATGATCTTGAAATAAGGAAAAAATGAGTTAGTTAGTCTTCATCTATGTGATTCCTAATCTTCTATTCGTTCTTTTAGGGTTCTAATGCATGGTTGTCATTCCTTAATTTTGTTGCTAAGGACTTGGAATCAAATTTTGACTGACAGAGGGGCGCGCCTTTGGAGGGTATTTCAACACTCCGAAGGGTATATAGAGCGGATCCTAGTGATAAATGCAAGAATGATAACTGTAAAACAATCGAATACTTCATCATTTCTCAATAGTGATGGAGTAATACGACATGCACTAAACTAAGGACACGGAATATTCTACAATAGATCAAATTTCTGTTGGCAGCTAACACTCCCGAACAGAGGAAAAAAAAAAACCCTTGAGTAACCAATAGTAATGATGAAAATAATTACTATTTTACTAATAAAAATGTGTTCAACCAGTTGACCTAACGATCAACTTGCATCAATCAAACCTTGCATTTTTTTTATGCTAGCTGTTTCAAAATAAATTACCATTTTTGCATGGTTTTATACCAACATTGTTTTTCAGTTTTATTATTAAAAGTTATTCACTTCCAGCCGTATAGTATGTTAAACGTTCAACGTATGATAGTAATTTGTTGCCATCATATCAACTAGCATGGGCATTTTACCCACATTTCCCCTACTTCGCTTTTGATGTATTCCCTCCATCCCCAATTCGCATATCCGAACTTCGGTTTCATTCCATTTCCGAAAATCATGCAGCATGATTTCGCAGACCGCAGTTCCATATTAGCATTGATTAAATCCTCATCAGTCAGCGGAAATCGTTACGTGTGTGTAGGCACAGCGAATGTGAACCGCAGTATTGATTCGATTCGGTTCTAGTCTCGTCGTTTGATGTTAACGTTTCATTCAGGATAAAAAGAACATGAAATCCATCTTTCCATTTACAGCCAATCACTTAATTTGCTTCCATAGTATCGATTAGTTACATATTGTGTCCATACTTGCAGCACGCCCTCCACTCTGTGCACATCAATCTTCACCAATCATAGCACGGAATTGCACTTATAATGAAAACGCCTTCTAAAGACGCCATCTGAGTTCAAATCAGTAGTCAAAATCTTCTAAATTTTCACTCCATAGTGCTCAAACGGTTCCAAACTGGGTAATGATCATCCTCCCAACATTTGTACTAATTTGAATAAAAATTGACTGCGCACAAACTATTTGAATTTTATATATATTAATATGGAAAATGATCAGGTTTTATTTACATCTATCTAACAATTAACCATATTGCTCTACAAAGCAAAACATAATTTCAATATCACATCAAAGTGGATGCCCTTCAATCGTTTCGAAAATATGTTGTAATATTACTTGCCATAAAGGACAAAATTATCATTAATAAAGTTCTGTCCAGTTAGAATCCGAAATCACGTATTGTGTTGCAGCGGCACGGAAAGTGAGCGCTGCAAGAATTACTTTACAGCGGTTTGTTAACCTAGGCGCCCACTTTCTGTGGTGTAAATTTCACGGTGTTTCTCACTGCACTGTCAAAAATTATTGCAGATGGAAGCCGAGAGGAGCTAAATTTTTGCAATAAAAATCGCAAAAACGTTGAAAATCACCAAATCAACCGTGTTCATGTGCTCAAACGTTTCAGGGAGCGAAAGAGCGTGTATCGAGTGCCTCAAGGTAAGCGTCGTAGTGGAACATATGATCGTAAGCTGAACCAGAAGGTGTTGAGAACCGTCAGAGCAAACCCTGGACTATCAGATAATGAAATCGCACAAAAATACGCTGTTGCTCGCTGTACCGTTCGAAGAATTCGTTTGCGAGCAGGATATCGTTCTTATCGAGCCAGCAAGCAACCAAACAGAACGTTGAAGCAAAGTTTCGTCACCAAAACTTGAGCTCGGAAATTTTACCAGCAGGTTTTGACGAAGTACCAAGGATGCCTGCTCATCGACGATGAAACCTACGTCAAAATGGATTTCGGACAGCTTCCTGGCCAAAAATTCTACATGGTGACGGCACGAGGAGATGTTCCTGCGAAGTTTAAGCAACCAGTGAACACTCGTGTTTATTTCAGTTAAGTAATTTGTGATTAACCCCGGTCCCTTTCAAATTGTATCATTATTTATGTACGGTCCTTATATTTGAAATGACGTTTCACATTCATCTTGTGATGGCCGATTTTCATTCGAATAATCGATTAGCCGGCGCCGGTGGTGTAGTGGTAAGCGTGACTGCTTTCTAACACCCCAATGGGTCTGGGTTCAATCCCAGCCAAGGTCGGTGGGATTTTTCTGAGGCATAAAAATCTCTGGTCACGTCTTCCTTCGGAAGGGAAGTAAAGCCGTTGGTCCCGGCCCATGTGTGTTGAATGGGTGCGATATCCTACGCAGGTGTGGAAGCTGCCTTCCTGCACATTCGATTGCCGTCAATGGATGACAATCGATGTCCGTCGGTGATTGGCACTAGATTGCGGAACAGAGACCGACGTTAAATAAAGGAAAGAAGAAGAAAGAAGAAGAATAATCGATTAATCGATTAACGAAACCGAAAATAAAATATGTGCAATCGGTTATATCATGCCGATATAAGCATCAACATCTCCAGAGGATCATCACCGATCATTTCAAACATGTGCTGCACTCTCATTGGTGGAAAAATGGCAGCACAGTGAACAAAAATAATCGATTAGTTGTTAATCGAGTAACTAAAAAACGGGACATCTCTGATTTTTGTGTGATTGTTTTGATAAAAATGAGCGCAAAATTTCATCTCTTACTCTGCATATTAGAGCGCCGTTGTGCTAATAGAGCAACATCATCAGCCAAATCGAAGTCGTTGAGATGCTCCATGGTGATAGGCTGCCAAAGCAGCCCACGGTTCGGTAACCGGTCAATTGCACCTACCATGATCTCGTCGATTACGATGAGAAACAGTAGCGGTGATAGTATACATCCTTGTCTCACACCAGTGACTACCCGGTTAGGGTCGGACAACCCTAGTAGCACGCTTGTCACAAATCAATTGTCGAAACTTATATACGACTTATTTCAGTCATAAACAAGTTGCTGTAACTTATTGTGATGAAAGTGTGCTACTCGGGAAGGCTCCGTTATGCAGAACTCTGCACGTGAAAGCCTCATACTGCGCTTCGATGAGGTTGACGATTTTATCCGGGACTCCCTTGCGTCTCAGGGCGCCCCAAAGATTCTCGTGATTGAGACGGTCGCAAAGGGACTTTTGGAATTCATTGACCTGCTCCAGGATGATGCGGAGCGTGACAATATGGTCCACACAAGATCTTCCGGCACGGAATCCTGCCTGCTGCCGTCGAAGAGTCGCTTCGATCTTCTCCTGTATCCGATTCAGGATAACTTTGCACAGAACTTTGAGAACAATACACAGTAACATGATGCCTCGCCAATTGTCACACACAATCAGATCCCCCTTCTTTGGGACCTTCACTAAGATGCCCTGCATCCAGTCGGCCGGAAAAGTCGCGGTGTCCCAGATATTACAGAATAGTTGATGCAACATTTTGCGGATAGCATGGGGTCAGCTTTGAGCATCTCTGCTGATATGCGATCGACCCCTGGAGCCTTGTTGGATTTCATGCTTCGGATAGTTACTTCAATCTCCTGCAGTGATGGGGCCTCGGAATTGACGCGAGTGATGCGCCGCACCCTAGGCGGATCATGCCGAGATGTTTATGACTTTGGCCGTCGAAACTTGAAGAAGTTGTTCGAAGTGCTCAAACCAGCGTTTCAGCTGGTCAGTGGGGTTGGTAAGCAATTATCCAGTCGTGTCCTTCACTGGCATCTTCAGGTTCATCCTTGCTCCACTCAGGCGTTGTGAGATATCGTAGAGGAGGCGTATATCGCCAGTGTTTGCGGCTTTCTCCCCTTCGTCGGCCAGGGAGTTCACCCACGCTCACTTGTCCCGTCTGCAAGAGCGCTTGACTTCCTTCTCTAGAGCCGAGTACCGTTGACGGGCTTCGTTCTTGGCTTCTCTGGTTCTCGCCCACTCTATCGCGGCTTTTGCTTCTCTACGCTCCTCAATCTTCCACCAGGTTTCATCTGTGATCCACTCTTTCCTCTGGGTGCGCAGCTCACCTAAGTTTTTCTCGCTTGTTTCTATAAAGGCATTCTTGATGGCCGTCCATTGTTCTTCTACGCTGCCACCTTCTGGAACGTCCGCAGCTCGAGTCTCAAGTTCTTCAACAAAAGACCTTTTTACCGCTGGATCTTCAAGTCGGCGTATGTTGAACCGCCGCCCGAGTCTCTCCTCCCGTCGCTGGATCTGCGCCATGCATAGGCGAATTTCACCGATTATAAGGTGATGGTCAGACGCGATGTCGGCGCTGCGTTTATTCTGGACGTCAAGAAGGCTGATTTTTGGTATGTCCATCACGGGAAACCCACGTGACTTTGTGCACTGGCCGATGGGGGAAGAGCGAGCCCCCGATCACCATGTCATTATTGCCACAAAATTCTGCAAACAGCTCCCCGTTCTCGCTCATTTCGCCGAGACCATGGCGTCCCATGACACGCTCATAGTCCGTGTTGTTGGAGCCGATCTTCGCATTGAAGTCGCCAGTGTAGATCTTGATGTCACCCTTTGGAACCTTATCCACGATGGCATTCAGTTGACTGTAAAAATTCTCCTTGTCCTGTAGCTCGGCAGCATCGGTTGGCGCATAACATTGGATTATGGTAAGGTTACGAACCCGTGTTCTAAATCTGGCAACGATTATCCTCTCATTAACAGGCTCCCACTTGATGAGCGCAGCACTTGCCTGGACGCGATGTAGGAAACCAACTCCACGATGGCGGGGAGCGTTTTCACCTCCAATACCAGAATATAGTAGTACCTGTCCCGACGGCAGTTTGTGTTCTCCAAAGTTTGGCCAACGAACTTCACTCAGTCCCAGGATTTCTAGCTTCATGCGTCGTGCCTCGTTGGCGAGTTGTGCCAGTTTACCCTGCAGGGCTAACGTCAATACATTCCATGATCCAATTCGTGTCCGTTGTTTTGCGCTAAAAGTCGCTGCCGTTAAATCAGTTCGATGTCTTTCTCTGTTGGTTTCTGTAACAATTGTAAAGGTTTCAGAGACAGTAGGTGGTTGGCCTAAGGTCTCCTATCCGCCGTGATGGGGTTGCCATCTTAGGTGTAGCTTCCGGGGAAGAGCATTTCTTATTCAGCCGCTGGATGCCAGTCAGACGCTGTTTGAGCCGCACCTCCATGGTGAACAGACGCTCGGGTTGGCGAAGCATTTCCTCTATCACCGTGCTATGGTTACCGCGCCAGTGTTCACGTCACACCTCCTCACTCTGCTATTGTCGGATTGACAACATTGCCCAGGCTACGCCAACCAGCTGTGGCCATGTTTCAGCTGGCAGTCTTTTGTGATCATATGACTCGTGGAGGCGTGAGGTAAGAACTTGTGAGGACCGGAGCTATATCACTCCTTCCAGATTGTCACTCACCATTTTGTAGCCCATATATACCGTTCCGATTCAAATTTCGGACGATTCAAATTTCGGACACTTTCATTTTTAATTAAATATTACATCCAGTTAGAAACAAAGTAATAATGTTAGATGATCGTGGAGGGCACTAGTCAAAAAAATTTAAAATTTACAAGACATGTGGATCATATTCGACCGAGATAATCAACTTTTAAAAGTGTCCGAAATTCGAGTTTAAGTGTCCGAAATTTGAATCGGCACGGTAACGTAAAACTCACGTTAATTAGCAATTCATGGAGTAGGTATTTAAATGCAAAATTACACGTATAAAGATCTGAAATTCAATTAATTATAGCGAAAAATTTACACACTCATGTTACGTTGTTAACGGCGCCGGTGGTGTAGTGGTAAGCGTGATTACCTCTCACCCCAGCAGGCCTGGGTTCAATACCAGTCGGCGCCACCGGGATGTTCTGAGGCATAACATCTCTGATCACGCCTGCCTTCGGATGGGAAGTAAAGCCGTTTGTCCCCGGTTCATGAGTTGATGGGTCGATAGGTAGGGTCCAGGTGTGGGAGCTGCCTTCCTGGCACGTTGGTAGCATTGGTGCTCAGCACGGAAAACAAAAACGACGGAAAAACAAACCAAAGAAAAAAAAAATGTTACGTTGTTTGTTGAAATTTAAAACAATTTCAATTGAGCTTTTGACTTCCATGGAATAACACACAAACATGTAAAATTCAATGTAATTTAATTTATTATTAGTAAGTAAGACCCTGGTGTAGTGGTTAGCATCCATACCTCTCACGCCAAAGTCACGAGTTCAAATTTCACCCCCGGACAAGTTACGAATGACCCAAGAGCGTTAAAGTGACTATAATAAAAAAATGTATTGTTAAATACTTTCATGTGAAATTAATGCATTATTGTTGTATGTTTCATCTATGGGCAGAAAATACATCGATGTGCCCCATATAAATTTACAAAGTTTTTGCTGTGTTGTGTTCAATCTTTATGGTTAATCTATATTTCCTCTCTCGCAGCAAACTAGCACCATACGTATCCTTTTTGTTTTAAATTGCTACAATCAAGTAACCACATAGTCATAGAAACGTTCGATTCAAATTCCTGCATATATTCTCGAATACCACCACTATAAAGCAAACCATCTCGGCACATTATAGGGCAAGGAATCACCCTACCGCAAAATGTTCCCTATTATTGTGTTATTATGTCGTCATGGTGGCTCTACAATCATCAATCCACTTTCTGATACTACTCTACAAGCATACGTTTTCCTACATGTCTACATTCAGCCTGATCCAGCTCATTCAACGTCGACGGTCGGCTCAGCATCCCGCACATCATGCGAGACGTTCACACATTGATGTTTGTTGTGCACGATGAATGGTGGTCGCCGGCTGAGGATGCCGCACAGTGGGATTTTGTATTGCATCATGTAGCCTAACACATAAGGGAAACCGTCTCTACTAGAATTCAGGAGAAAAAAAAAATCATAAGGGTCAAACTCGAAACGTAAACACTTACTTGGATCGTCGATTGTTTACCAATGACAGCACGCTCAAACAAACTAACTACATCAACTGATAGAGCAATATTTGTTCTATCAGACACGCTGACTGAAAAGTGAACCCTACACGATTACTTTTATTGAAAATAGTCGTATTGTCAATACATCGAGATTGACAATATTTCTGAATTCACATCATCAATATTATTGTCAATAATTCTCCTTCGCGTCAATATATTGATACGTGTGGGGTTCGCTAAAAGGACTTGTTATAATATCTGAAATTGATCTAAACAAGAAGTGGCAAAATTAATCCCCGTGGCTTGAGTAAATTTTAACTCGATCGATACTTGAAATATACTCAATAGAAGTCTGGACTTGCGATTCTCACCCACAGTGCGACGTCGATGGTTGACTAGGCTGATAATGGATGTTCCTGCAGTAAAAGTTCAGTCCATCGAGTCATTTAGAGCGGTCGTCAATTGTCCGGGTCCCGGAATAAGTATGTGTAGTGGCCGCCAATTGTCATTTTCCTCGAGGTTCGGGCCACTCGAATGTTCTCTCTGCCATGAGGGTGTACGGTGGTTATACGGCCCGGCCCGACTTTGTGTGCATGTATTGTGTACAAGTGGATCGTTGCAGGCGCAAGAACGAGCGGGAAGATTCATCATTTTGGTAAAACATTGATGTTACTATAAAAGTCCAATTGAGATGAAATCTAGTAAACAGTATGTCTTAATCAGTAGTTCGGAACGTTACGGCTGCAGTCGTACCGGGTTTGCAGCGCAGTGAAAGCAAACGAGAAAGAGTGGTAGTTACGTTCTATTCTATATACTGTGCACTGCAGGGACTCTTTATCAGCTGCAGGGCAGTGAACATTCTACTGCTGAGTTGATTTCGATTATATTTCTGTGTATGTTACGCTGCGATGACGTTCACAGTGTGTACAAACTGAGTTCAGAAGTTCAGATAAGGTCAGATCGGCCGCTAGTGATGAGTGCGTGACCGAACGGATTGGAAACCGGTACCACAATCAATGGTAGTTTTGCAGTGCAATGTGTGGAAAACCAACAAAGGATGCATTTCGTACAAGCCTACCTGCGACTGGTTGTGTTTACTGATTGGCGAGCTTTCAAGGATCACCATTTGCACTAGACTGCTGAAAATGTGTGGATAAAATCGAACAGCATCCGGCGCCTGATAAGAATTCTTTACTAAGTACTAGTGCCGCAGGAGAGATTTGAACCCCTGCTGCCCAAGTGCTTATCGAAGAGTTCCGCTCAAACAACGTTGGAACCACGTGTCAATAAGCCTGCTCAGTGCTCATTCATTCGTTTGTTCGTGTATTGATGCAAAGGCATTGATCTGCCAACTGTACAGATTGATAGCTGGAAATGTGTGTTTTGACTGCTGGAGAATAAAAAATAATTTAGCAACGTCATATTAAACGAACGGAAATGCGCACAATTTTGTGGATGATTCAAATATGGAGTAGGGTAAGAACAACCCAGGAATATTTCTTTAGAATAAAATATGTCAAGGAATGGATCAATCTTTTAAATTTATCGAACCCCTTAACGGAATCCCTTTATGAAGAGCTTTGAGTGTGTTGGGTTATTTCCTTTTAATTCCGTTATAATTGCTTATCTTTTGACTGATAATCGCATTTCGTCCACTATTTGCAGTCTTCAGCAGTGCCAAGTGGTGTTGAGTACTTGGCACTGATGAAGTCTGCAAGTAGTAGACGCAATACGCGTATCTGTCAAAAGATATGCAATTATAACGGAATTAAAAGGAAATAAACCAACACACTCAAAGCTCTTCGTAAAGAAATGAATGCTTTATATAAGAAAACCCTGACGTCAGGTTCGAAGTGACATTTAGTTTATCCACCATTCATGGCTATCGGATTTTGCTGCATCATAAGTAAGTTTGGGTGCCAAAAACAATTAGATTTAAATTAAAGTCAACTCTCCTTAGCTCGATATCGAAGGGATAAACAAGTTAAAGAGAATATCGAGTTTTGGAGGATCATTTTGGAAATTTGTATGGACAAAGTGATCGAAGTAACCTGGATTTCCATCGCGCTAGGCAGAGATTGTCATTACATTATATTGATATCAAAATCCATGCATCTTTCACTGAAAATAATAACGTTTGATATCAAGATACTCCATATCACGTAATATAGACTGTAGTGTGAACGAGGTACAATACAATTGACAGACATGATTGTAGGATCGTTGTTTCAATCCAGTATGCAGTGCTGTGTTCCTAAAATTTGAGCTAATTAGTCGCATCCAATAGGGCCCTGCGCACTTTAAATATAAAATTTCAGATGTGCCCGCCTTTTGAAGTCTTAAAAATGACGTTGTTTCAAATGGGTACACGACGTTAGGCATACGGTCGTTAGGCATACGGACGTTAGGCATAATGTACGATAGGCATAAAGGACCTTAGGCATAATGGACGTTAGGCATAATGGACGTTAGGCATAATCTACCCGATGAATTCCAGAAGGTTGATAATGGGGACCGTCTATTGATTGTTGACTTCGGTGATGAAAGAGCCTTAGTTTTTGGAACTCATGAAAACTTGCGACGTCTTGGGCAGGCAAAGTATTGGGTTACAGATGGTACGTTTGCCACAGTTCCTTGTTTGTTTCGGCAACTCGTCACTGTTCATGGAAGTATCGCTCACATCACATCATCAGCAGACGGTTCCGCTAGTTTTCATTCTGATGACAACAAAAACAGAACCGTTGTATCGAAAAGTATAGCAGCAGCTGGTATGTTTTTTTGTTATTGAATGAAACATAACAGAATTCACCATTCTTCATTTCATGAGCTGTTCTTTTGCATCATATTTTATTCAACCTTAGCTGTTTTTTGTTATTGAATGAAAAATCACAGAATTCACCTTTCTTCATTTCATGAGCTGTTCTTTGAGGAAAATCTTTTCTTCTTTGACAATTGTAATATGTGTGTAAGAATATATTACATCAAATGTGTGGTTTTTTTTTATTTCTAAATGCGATTGATTTCAAGTTATAGTTCAAAACTATGCTGAGTTTTCATTGCCAGATTACTTAACCGCTATCGCTACTAATCTTTGATCTAAGTAAATATGTAGCTACGTCACTTATGATATGATAAATAATGGATTCCATACTGTGCTTATTAAAGAAACTATGCTTGTTTAACTTGTATCATTTTTATTCAACGCTTAGCCTTATTTAAGCATTGTTCACCATGCTCGAAACAGGTTTCTAGAGTTGCACAGCAGCAAGGTATTATATGCCTAACGTCCATTATGCCTAACGTATATTATGCCTAATGACTTTATGCCTAACGTCCATTATGCCTAGCGTCCGTATGCCTAACGTCTGTATGCCTAACGTATTTATGCCTAATGGAGTACACTCGTTTCAAATAGTCCATTAGCGGCGCCAGTGATGTAATGGTAAGCGTGATTGCCTCTCACCCCAAAGGGCCTGGGTTCAATCCCAGTTGGCACCGTCGGAATTTTCTGAGACATATAGAATCTCTAATCACACCTTTCTTGGGTCGATGGCTTGGATGCCATCATAATGAAGTAATGAAATTGGATTTTGGGAATTTTCTTTATTGAAGAGTTTAATAGGTTTTTCTCCTTTACTTTATTCAAATCTTTGGTTATTAATTATGTAGGTTCCGGTTCTGCTCGTTCTAGTTCTTGATTTTTTTTAACCTAGAGGATGAGTACTTAAGGAGATAAGATTTTGATATGTCTTTAGTGGGAATGACACTGATGAAGACTGTACATTAGACTGCCAATGAATGTATGGGAAAAATTTGACCATCAAATTTCGCTAACAAACCATATACAAAATGTTTATTGCCTCGAAAAATTACCCTATGCAAAATTTGAGCTCAATCGGACATGATTTAGGGGTGCCAAATGTCTTAAAAATGCATGAAACGTCAAGATTTGGTGTTGTATCGAAACATATTTTTTTTTTTTCAAAAATCGACTTAGAATTTTTTTCATGAGTTCTATATGGAATATAGAAGATTGATGAGTCGGCCGAGGGGCACGCAATAACCTTTAACTCCTACGCAAGCCTTTTTTAAGTACAATAATTACAGTTAACTACATGATTAATTACTTTAATTACGAGCGTCGGAAATTTTTTGATTTAATTACTTTTAAGTACAAATTTCAGCTTTAATTACAAGTCGCATAAATTAAGTACATTAACTCCATTAATGTACAACGAGAAATGTACTTAAATTTCCCCCAGCGTACCGTTAGACCCTTTCGTTATTGGCCCGTGAAACAAAAATTTCACAGGCCCTTTTGCTACGTTAAGGATAATTTCAGTTGGTGATTGGTGCCAATTCACATACAACGATCGGTTCGTGATTGGAAATGTAGTCGGATTTCAATACTACCGAGGTGTTGGCAGGGCAATGAACTATATCCTGGATCACGCCCCTGTAAAAGCACCGGAGAAAGCGACAATGAAAGGAATGTTTGTTTGTGCTACCTGGTTCAACCTAAGAAATAACGAATTTAATTTGGAGGATGCGAACGAAAACAGAATTACAATAGAAAATTATGTTAACCTTTGCGTGCCTAACGTCTAAATTTGCATAGATTTCAAAATTCAATTAGCTTTCTCAATATTTGTCTTTAAAACAAATTGAATTTTGTCTTGAATCTATTGAAGTTTCTGAATACATCTGAAAATATTTTGATCAATTCATGGTTCCGGAGTTATTTCGGTTCCCGTTGGGGTCGCTTTTGGTCGGCATTCGGCTTTATTGTTCTGTAATAAGTATACACACGATGAACATCATGTTTTTTTCTCTCAAACGATGTAATTGGACTAGTGGCAGCTATTTCGATGGTTCACAATCACATTGGGCATCCCGAAAATGTTCCGGTGCCCCGGGGAAGTGACCAATTCTCAACAAGAACCAAAACCCATCATGCGGCATATCAAACAACATGATTTTACAAATCTTGGCCAGTAATGGCCTTCTTGAAAGTCCATGGTCACACTAGCCCTTCCGGGAATGTTCCAGTGCCCCCGGGGAAGTGGCTAATTCTCAACAAGAACGAAACCCATCGTGCGACATATCAAAATTCATGATTTTCCAAATTGTTGCTGGTAATGGCCTTAATGAGACTCGACGGTCACACTAGCCCTCTCGGGCATGTTCCTGTGTCCCCGGGCAAGTGACCGATTCTCCACAAGAACCAAAACACGTCATGCGACATATCAAACTTTATGATTCTGCTGAACTCGGCCAGTAATGGTTTTTTTGAGAGCCCACGATCCCATTGGCCCTCCTTGGCATGTTCCGGTGTTCCCGGGTATATTTTCAATTATCGACAAGAACCAAAATCCTTCGTGCGACATATCAAACTTCATGATTCTGCACGGCTAATAATGGTCTTAGACAGTCCACAGTCCTATTTAATTGTCCCCCTCCGCCCCCCCCTCCCCTGGTTAAATATCCAACTCCCAATAAGAACCGGAACCCCTCGTGTGACATATTAAACTTTATTATTTTACGAAACTCCGTCGGTAATGACCATATTAAGAGTTCAAATTTGCTATCTCAGACAGCTGAACGGACACTGGAGCTGGTGAATACTTTGGACATTCACACGCTGAGCTACTTCCGGGAAAAATCGCAGCTGGTATGCAATTGTCTTCCCAGCACGGATAACTTGAGTGGGTCAAGTTGATCGGTAACGATCATTTCGTGTCCTGTGCACATTGGACTCATCGTTTCCTATCGGTTTGGAGTTCTGCCCATAGTATTGTTTAGTTGACCCATGGAAAGACGAACAATGGGGAGGTGAATTTCATAAGTGCTATCGCGTCAATTCTGAATACGGATGTGATCATATGATGGCGATAATACAAATAAAAGCACACAATTGGTTTGAATCATCTTAGTGCCTGCAACCAAAACCTGATTATAATTTTTTTGTTAATGAACTCTGCCTTAAATCTGTTAATTATTATTAGTATAATAATATTATGTTTGAAAGAAATATTGAAATAATCGAAGAATTCACGCGTAACATCAGAAAATTAATGCAAATGCATATACATCTTCCATTGAATCTGTTAATTCAGGCACAAGCTAATATCATCATCTGTCGAACTGTGCTGCGAGCATGGCTTAAAATTCGAAAATTTTTTGATCGGGAGGAAATTTGCTCGAGGAATTGCTTGAATTTAAGGAAATGTAAAATTTGAAGACTTGTCGTCACAACTAAGAGATTCCCATTTCATTTGTATGGCAATCACGGCCCTTATTATGAGTATCACTTCCTTTTCACTATATATTGTCGCTAAAGTTGTAAACCGATATAACCCACTCGTGACAATCGATTTTATTCTAGTTCTGCATTAAAGCGCATTATTCAACGAATACAGTGCACTAGATACGACATTATGTTGAACGTACAAAACGAAAGTGAAATCGATTGTCGCGAGTGGATTATTTCAGTTTCTAACTCTAGCATGGTGCTCCAAGAAATTTAGTATAAGTATTCGCAGAATTGGTCATGTTTGTAGTCTAGTAAAACATTAATATGCGTATTTCAGGGTGTAAGAAGAGTTAAGAGATAAATTCATTCGAGTATGTGTTAAGGGTTTTCTTAATTTTTTTTTAAATACTTCAAGAATAAGGATTTTGGTACGTTTTTAATTACATTTGTGTAACTTTAATTACATTAATTACAGAAAATTAATTTTTAATTACATTAATTACGTAATCAAATTGAAGTACGTGTTTTAATTACAGTAATTACACTGGCACTGCTTTGATTACGCGAAATTAAATTTAATTACATGAAATACTTAATTTTCATTTTTAATTACTTAATTACATAGTTAAACACCTTGTACTTTAAATCGAACGCAGTCAAGAAGGCTATTGCGTGCCCCTCGGAGTCGGCTTCTAAAACTGTTCACAATTGTCTCCAACCTGCTTATATATCGATTTAAACCACCATTTAGGATCTAATACGAAATAATTCACTAGGATGGTCCAATTATTCTTCATTAGGGTGGTCCAAAAATTCAAAAATATATGAAAAACCACAACTTTTCACCAGAAATTCCTAAAATCAATTTTAAAAATATCTTGAATTTCGTTAATCTGTTTTTTTTTTGGAATCCTTAGTTTTACACAAAAGGAACATTTGCCTGAAAAGATGAAAAAATACTTGTTTTATACTTTGTCATATATTTCCTTATTAGCTACACCAAATCAGATTTCCTGGTACTCTTTTAATTTTTTCGATGATCTTCAACTAATTTTAAAATGCACTGCTTTTGATCTTCATCCGTTGATAGTTTTGACTTGCATGTTTTAATCAATGCTATACCACGCTCTGCATTATCATTAACTACTTCCAAACATTGAACCCGTCTTTTGGCATTTTTAAACTCGATGGAACTACTCCACTGCTCCATATCGACATTCAGCAACGACTTCGGAATTTGGAGAGCTTTGAATAAGTTTTCAATACCACTGCTGCCTTGTACAAACGAGTGTAGTTTAATCGTTGAAATATCGTTGGATTCAACAATGGATGTGGCTGTAATGTTTTTATGAGTATCTGTAAAAAAAAAAATCATTAGAAAATTAAATGCAAATGTATCAATTAAAGCATTTACCTGATAGAAGTAAGGCTTCGATGACCTTTTTCTTAACCGGGAGGTCTACATTTTCGTCGTACAGACATAGTCCGATAAGGCTGTTGTCCAAATATTGCAAGTGAGTTAAAATTCCTTTATGTACTGCTTTCGCAACGTTTCATAATCCTTCAATATTTTTAACAGGTTCAGATCGTTGTTGGGTGCCATCGCAGCACATGGAGAAAGAAACCAACTTTTCAAATAAATTTTTACAATGAACACACAAAATCGAGCTAGTTGATTTTTAGTTTTATCTGGTAAAGCAAATTCATGCCGAAGAATAAACATTTTCAAAGAATAAATGATTTTGGCCATCGACCTTGCATTGTGGAACGCACCAGGAGCACTTATTTGTAATTTTTCATCGATTTTTCCACCCAAATATAAAATGGCAAGTTGTAGAACCTCTCGGTAATCACCACGGTGGTGTTGCACTCTAATTTGTTTTTCATAAAACTCCAATGACGCCAATCTTTCTATTTCCGAAATAGTTATTTTAAAAAAAAATCATCATCCATACCTGAGTGGTATGAAGTCTTTTCCAAAATGTGCCATTTTGATTGGAATTCCTTAAAAATCTCAACATTTGGAGGCTTTGATGTTTCAAATTTCAGAATTTTAAAAGCTTTGCCAAGTAGCAGTTCATGTATGTGGTGTCTGCAAGGGAGGTTATAAGCTGCCTCTTAAACAATTTGTCCAGGTACTGACACGTATCTTTTTTCTACCGGTGTTTGATGCAGTAGTATCAAAAAATGTAAACATAATTCTGAAAACAAACGATAAAATAATCAGAATTTTGAGGTGAACATACAAGATTTAAGATCATACCTGTCCGCAAGCCCCCATTCGACGACTGCATTGTACACCGCTTCTGCTTGTTGTGCCCCCGTAGAGTTTTCGATGGGTGGAACAGCCAATAATTTTCTAATGCCTTCACCTGATACAACTATGGCCAAGCGCTCGGTTTTTGGTAGAGCTTTGGATGGTAATATGTTAGGTAGCAGCTGAGAATCCCAATGTACTGTTAAATTTATATCTGGCTTAAACGACGCTTTTAAATAATGTTGCATTTGTAAGCGAATTCCTGCTCTGGCGATTCTGACAGATTCCTTGTTCAACAATAATGATGAAACATCGTGCCCTAAAGCTTTAGCGATCGATGATATTAGAAACACAGCATTTTGATCACTCACTTTACAGCGGTCCAATGCAGCAGCTACCTCAACTGTAACAACTCGTATCAGTTGCGATTTACGTGTCAAAGCTGGTTTTGGAGAACCTAGAACGGTCAAAATGTATTAATATGGATGGTAATAGGTGTATAATCTAAAAGAAAAAAAAAAACATTAGTAAAACATCACAACGTACCTGTTTTTGGAGAAGCTCTTTCGGATATACTAGGCAAGTACACTGACCCAGCCTGGCTGTCGTTTTGTGATGATGTTTCAATTGAGGTTGCATTACAAATTTGATCTGGTCTATGGCTATATCAGAGGTACTAGTTATTTCAAATTTAACTTCTTTTCTGATTTATACACAAATTTTAGTATCAGGGGCGCAAGTATTGTATTTTTGAAATTTTTCTTTTCTGGTTGGATATTTCTCTCATATATACGTTTACAATTTTTTTTCTCTGTATTTGATTATTTTGTAAACTTTCCGGTTTAGAGCTAAGAAGTCGTAGACTATCTGCAACTACCCACAACCACAGCACTGCCAGTACCGCAGTCGATATGTCTGTCATATGTACAGTTGTGTTCGATAAAATAGCAGCGCATGCCGATTTTTATACAAAATGGTCAACTTGGACATGATGTAACTTTGTTAACTTAAGATAAATTTAGCTGAAAAGTTCGCCTAAAAGCTACAAATATGTTCAATTTTACGATTAAAAAATATTCAATTTTTGGAAGCACCTGACGGAAAGTGAGACACCAGGTAATTGTTCAAAATAATAGCAGTACTAATAATTATCATTTCAGCTTAATTTTGAGACTTTAAATTTTACAATTCTCAAAATTCTAACAATCCCCACCCACAATGTCAAAATTGACCATTTTGTATGAAAATCGGCATGCGCTGCTATTTTATCGAATACAGCTGTACTATGTTCGATTCCCGGTTCAGTCTAGGAATTTTTTGGGTTGGAAAATTTCTCGACTTTCTCGGGCATGTAGTATGATTGTTCTTGCCACACACTCATACAGGCATCAAAAGGTCTCAATTAATACCTGTGGAAGTTCAGCTGGCAGCTTTAAACCGAATTTTAACAATGCTGATTGTTTGTGACTAAAATGAAAAGTATAGACTTATAGTAGTTACCTCATCCGGTTTGTGACAATTGGCTACTAGGATTCAGCCGTATCAGCATCATCTCAGCACAGCAAAAAAGTACATAACGTCGCACTATTCAACAAGGAAATTGCTGGAACCAATGTTTTCCCGATATCAATAAGGAAACTAAATCAGGTCAGCTACTCCAGACATTTTTTTTTTGACGTTGGACTACGTCTTTGATTTCTATATGGGGGTACACTTTGTGAAAACTGAAAATGGAACATGTAACAAATTATGAAAGATTTTGAACGTTAATAACTCAGCTGCCCCTGAACCAATTTCAATAATGTTATCACCAATCGATCAGACCTACGCTAACGCATCGATATAAATGCTTTTGACTGTTTATGTTCAACAAGAAACTATTGAAAAAAGTAGCAAATGTCAAGCATTGTCCAAAAGCGTCGAAATAATTAACAAATCCACCAATTACGTACATGCATATTGTTGCCGATGCAACTAAGGTTAGAATAAAAAATACTTCTTTTTAGCGTAGATTTCACTCGCTTTAAGCTGCAAATATTTATTATTTTAAGTAGATTTTAAGTAGGAATATCTATATTTAACTTACGTTTAGTGTTTAAGCAAATTTTAATAGTTTTAAGCAAGAAA
Organism: Ochlerotatus camptorhynchus; assembly: GCF_037179485.1. Lineage (NCBI taxonomy): Eukaryota > Metazoa > Arthropoda > Insecta > Diptera > Culicidae > Ochlerotatus > Ochlerotatus camptorhynchus. The sequence continues at coordinate 249,327 of NW_027040741.1, forward strand.
ATATAATAGTTTTATCGAATACAATGCAATTGAGATCCACGTTTCACAAAATATCTTCACCTTTTGATTTCATGTCATCTTCGACGAATGACAGTTGCGCTGACGGCTGTAGCGATGACAAGCAGCGGTAGGGCTACCAGATTCCTCGCCCGTCCGTCCGTTACGAGTTCAAGGGGACTGCGGATGGCTCGTAGCAGTACCGAAATTCCCCGGCCCGTAAGGTTGAGTTTGGTCCGGTCCACTAGCCTCGACCTTACCATCTTCAGCTACCTCGATGACGGCGAGCTTCACTGCCGGACGTTGGATGACTCCCGCTTCCGTACGAACCAGGGCCTGTCTGATAACACTACGAATAACCTCGACGATCTGACCTCGAATCCAGGTATTTCTCTTGTTCTCGTTGACAACGAAAACCAAGTCACCCACTTCAATTGGTTTAGTGTCTCGGAACCATTTGGTTCGCCTGACAATCGTTGGAAGGTATTCGCGCAACCATCTTTTCCAAAATCTATCCAAAATGTGTTGTGCCAGGTTTCAGCTGCTGCGTAGACAATCGGTGGCCTTCGTAGGTTCCTTAGGCAGCTGCTTAACTCCATTTGAGCTACCCAAAAGAAAATGATTGGGTGTCAGCGCTTCTTGGCCGGCGTTGTCCAGCGAGATGTATGTCAAAGGTCTTGAGTTGATCATACTCTCGGCCTCTAGGATGATTGTCTCGAAGGTTTCATCGTCGGGTACTCTTGGTGCGAAGGCTATTGTTTCTATAGCGACCTTGACCGATCGCACAAGTCGTTCCCACACCCTACCCATGTGTGGTGCGGCTGGAGGATTAAAATACCATTTGGTCGTGGTATTGGTGAAGGTTTCGGCGCACTGCTGGATTTGGTCTTGTAGCTCATTCGCGGCACCGTGGAAGTTGGTGCCCTTATCAGAGTATATCTTGGATGGGGCACCTCTTCTAGCAATGAATCTACGGATGCACATCTTGCAGGACATCGAAGACAAGCTATGTGCCACCTCCAAATGTATCGCTCGAGTTGTCAGGCACGTGAACAAGGCAACCCATCTCTTAGCGTGTTTGCGACCAACTTTGACTGTCACTGGCCCGTAGTAGTCCAGCCCGGTGTAGGTGAACGGACGAAGAATTGCTTCCAGCCTGGCTTGCGGTAGTGGGCCTATCTTCGGCGAACCCAGCGATGCGTTGTAAACCTTGCACATCTGACATCTAGCGGTGACTTTGCGGATCAGGTTTCGTAGACCTGGAATGTAGACCAGTTGACGAAGCCCATTGACTACCGTCTCCTGGTTACGGTGGTGACATCGACGGTGGTAGAAATCTACGAAGAGAAAGGTTACTGGATGGTTCGGAGCTAGTATAACGGGAAAGCTTATAATTTATACAACGGGCTCGATACCGGTACCGCCCCCGAAGGCTTTGTAGAATGTCGACTCTGCAACACAGCTAACTCCTCAGGAAACGTCTCCAGCTGAACCATCTTCCACAGCTTCACTTCCGCTTTGCACAGAAGTACTGAATTTATCGGTGTTTCCAACGACGTATCTTCGCTCATCACTCCTCCGAATTTGAGAACGTACGCTACCGTTCGCTGCAGCTTTTCCCATCTCGAAAAACGTTTCACATCGATCACAGGCTCTATTTTCACCCGTCGGTTAACAAGTACCGGGCGAAGTTCTTCTGCTGCATCTGTTCTTTTCCAATTTTGTTCTGGCCAAAACTCCTCTGGACCCCATAGGAACTGTGGTCCTTGATACCATGGATCTTCAGGATCAAAGCACGGCCCGTTGCCCCACTTCGTTGCCTTATCCGCTACATTCTGCATCGTTGGTACTTTCTTCCATTCGCTTGGGTTGGTCGATGTCAAAATCTCTCCAATTCTGCAAGCAACGTACGGTCGATACCTGCGGGAATCGGAGTTGATCCAATGAAGGACCGTTGATGAATCGGTCCAGTAGAACCGTTGATGAATAGGAAGCTGATGATTCTCCAAAATCGACTGTGCTAGCCGGGTTCCCAGGATGGTAGCTTGCAATTCTAGCCTTGGGATTGATAGTGTTTTGATTGGAGTGACCTTGGCTTTCGCTCCTATCAGCGTACAATGCGGCTGACCAGCTTAGATAAAGCAAATATACACTACGCAGGCGTATGCAGTGCTGCTTCCATCGACGAACGTGTGAAGTTGCAGTGGCTGGCAGTCTTCTGGAACAGCGTCTTCAAATTACGACCTTGGAATACGGACATCGTTCAGCTTTGGCAACAAGTTTATCCAACGCTTCCAATCTCCGAGAATCCCGTCATCTATCAAGTCATCCCAGTCACAGTTGGCTCGCCACAAGTCTTGAATGATGATTTTCCCTTGAATCACGTACGTGGCGAGAAATCCAAGTGGGTCGTACAGACTCATAACCGTCTTCAAGATCTGGCGCTTCGTAGGACGAACTGAACCGTCTAACAAACCCTCCTCTGTACCAGGCATGTAAGCGGAGAAGGTCAGTTCATCTGATTGTGGTAACCAGCGGATACCCAGGACAGATTCTGCAACGTTAGACTCCTCTGAATTCCACATCTTCTCCTTCGCAGCATTTCTTTCTCCAAGTCCTTTTCCACCTGATCGTGGACTCGCTTAGCCAGTTCTGAAACCTTTTGAGTCAGTCAGTCTGCTTACAGCCATAGGATAGCTGTTGGGGAAGTGGACCTCATCACATCTCCAAAGCAGGCCAGTTTCGAATCCACGTGGTACACGTCGAGTTGTTGATTCGAGAATTTGCCTGGCCCTTTTGTCTTCTGCCGTTTCAAGCTCAGTAGTTAATGGAGTTACACCGAGACTGTCCGTCAGGAAGTACTGCTTTACCAAGTCATGCAACTGACGATCTTCAGTCATACGGCTGACGAGGAAAACTCCTCGGAAATCGTCTGGTTTGGTAGATGCTCCTCCGTAGACGCACCACCCTAACCTTGTCTTAGTGGCGATTGGTTGACCACGTGCTCCTTCACGAATCTTCAGCGAAGTGGACAAGTAGAGGTTTTCCAGGCCGTTCAGTAGCTGCGGATGAGCTTCATCGTATCCACCAATATTCAAACCTTTGAGGTACGGAAAGTTATTGATTAGTTCATCCGGGTTGATCGACTGAACAGGAAGTTCTAACTCTTCTACGGTACGTGCGTTGACCACGTTGAATCGTCGTTTCTTTCGCTTTCCGGAAATCTCCAGCTTCACCACGCAAGACTGTTCCTCTACTCGGGACACATTTCTGGTCCAGCGAAGGTGCAATGGATCTGGTGAACCCTTGAGACCCAGTTTGTCAGCCAAACTCTTCTCGATTTTCGTTACCTCGGAAGCCTCGTCGAGTAACGCAAATGTGTTAATGAAACCAGAAGCACCATGCATCGTAACAGGGATAATGCGATATATTACGGTCTAACTGACGGAGTGGAAATTCTGTGAGCTAGCTGCTAATTTCGACTGTGAAGGGAAAGAGTGGAGCAAGGGATGGTGACGTAGTCGACACCCGTCGATCGTACAATCCTTGGGTCACCGACAGGGATAAGGAAGGTGATTCCTCATACAGGATCTGCACAAATTGTGCTGCCGCACCATCTTCCAACGTTCATCAGAATTCAATGCTTTGAACTTACCGCAACTATCCACTCCATGGCCTACTCTGCTCCAGATCGGACATACCTTTTCCGATGGTGTTTGCACGAGTATCGCTGTGGTGATTGACGAATCCTCGAGCCTTCGCATTCCCGCTTTTCTTCGTTTCATCTTTCGGTGCCTTTGCCAAAGTCGCTGGTCGATACGTTGTTACCTCGCTTGCTTTCTGTACTATATCCGCCATAAACTGCCCGAAGGTGTCCAGACTAACTACCGGTACAGAATCCTCGAAGTCCACCCACTTGAGCTTGATCTCCGACGGAAAAGCTCATGCAGCAACGATGGATTGCCCAAATGTGCTTGAAGATTCGCTGCAACTAGGTGTTCGCAATAGTCCTGCACCGCCATCCCATAAGCGATAAGTGTGTCTAACCTTCCTTCCTTCGGGGATTGCGTATTTCGGATCTTGGCCAATAGCGAGTTGATCAGCACCTCTGGCCTGCCAAAGAGCATTCGCAGGGTGTCAATTACACGCGGGACCGCAGCAGGAAGTAGAAGCCGACTCCGTACTGCTTCTAGTGCATCGCCTATCAAACAGCGCTGTAGGTGGATAAGATTTTCTGCGTTGGAATACCCGCATTCTGCAGTAGAGTTTTCATAGTTGCTAATGAAAACTGGCCAGTCCTCCGCGTTTCCGGAGAAGCTGTGCAAATCCTTTGGCAAAACCTGGCGAGCTGCCAGTTGTGAGTTCGTCAGGCCGAATGCTCTGCGATTGGGTTGCGTAGGTGCCCGTAATTGGTCTGGGCGTGTTCCTTCCCTAGGGGCATTCGAACCTGGATTTGGATGATTTTTTTCGGGAATCCTGGGTAGACCCGGTGGCCTGTTGCGTGGAATATCAGGCTGTCTCTGGTCACGATGGTCAGAGGGCCCCGGCCCGTCATCCCGGATATGCGGACGCTGTCCTCGGTCCTTGGAGGTTCTGTCAGGAACAGGATCTTCATTCACTTTGCTGCTCGCTTTTGGTTTCGTCCCGGTGTACAGTTCCTTACCGGATTTTCCCATCGGTAGGGGAACTGGAAGTACCTCCGGTGCGTTGGAGTTTTCCTTTTCGAGGTTGTCCACCCAGTCTTTTACCCTTTGCGCGCGTTTTGTGTTTTTCAGCAAAACCCATCTGCTCCAACTTCTTCCGGATCTCTTCACGGCGTTTCTCCTCTTCAATCCGCATCCTGTACAGGCATTCCCGTTCTGCGTTTTTGGCATTCTGTGCACGATCGATTTTTCGACGATCTTCTTGGTTCCTCTGCTGGTGATCTGGAAGGGCTTTTGCTCCATCAGACGATTGATCGAAACTAATGCTGCTCATTGAGCTACATCTACCGACTGATCCTTCCAGTTGGGCGTTCAAAATCCGATACTTTTCGGCGAGATACTTCTCCTCCAGCTTCCGGAGCAATTCAGAACGGGATTTTTCATCGTCCAGTTTCTTCTTCGCTAGTGCTTGCTCCTGCTCCTGCTGCCGACGTTCGTTTTCCAGCCGCTTTCGCTCCAGTTTTGCCTCCCTTTTGCGCTGCAGCCTTTCTTGTTCTTGCTGATGACATTCTTCGTCCAAACGACGGCGTTCGAGTTCCGCCTCCATCTCACGTTGCAGCTTCTCCTGCTCGATGCGGGCTTTCTCCAATTCCGCCTCTTGCTTTCGACGCTCTTCCTCCTCAAGAACCCGCTGCAACTCCAATCGCTCCAATCCTGCAATTCCAAAGCGGCTCTTGCTGCACGGGCTGATGCACTGGTGCTTACCGTGATCGAAGAACGACGTGAGGAAACGGGATTCTTTTGTCGACCAACCGGTGTACTGGTCGCAAGCAGTTTACTGCAACCTGGACAGGTCCAAGAACGATCCGCTACTGAATCTCCTACATGCACACACTTGTAGTGATACCACATATCGCATAAATCGCATGCGACCATACTTTCGTCCTCCGGATCTTCACACAGGCCACATCGCACTGCTGGAGCGGAAGCCTTCGTCTTCGGCATCTTGGCCGGATCGTTCGGAAACCACCGAAATTCACTATATTCCGTAAACCTTAAAGAATGTTGCCGATGCAACTAAGGTTAGAATAAAAAACACTTCTTTTTAGCGTAGATTTCACTCGCTTTAAGCTGCAAATATTTATTATTTTAAGTAGATTTTAAGTAGGAATATCTATATTTAACTTACGTTTAGTGTTTAAGCAAATTTTAATAGTTTTAAGCAAGAAAATATAATAGTTTTATCGAATACAATGCAATTGAGATCCACGTTTCACAAAATATCTTCACCTTTTGATTTCATGTAATCTTCGACGAATGACAGTTGCGCTGACGGCTGTAGCGATGACAAGCAGTGGTAGGGCTACCAGATTCCTCGCTCGTCCGTCCGTTACGAGTTCAAGGGGACTGCGGATGGCTCGTAGCAGTACCAACACATATGCTGCCTCCCCAGCACAGTCGTCAGAGAGTAGTAAGTAGACGAAACATGTCGATATAGCATTACGACGAGGTTCGGTAGTTCAGTGGTTACCGTTTCTGCTTACTGAGCAGAAGGTAGGGAGTTTAATCCCCCCCCCCCCCTGTAATGTTTCACTTTGCCTTATTCTATCCCCACTAGATTTAAATAAAGAACAAATTCTGCTTTAACCGATCGCATAACTTACCACAGTGAATCCTAATCTATAAATAACCTACCTCACCGGTCTCTAGTAACAACCGGACGTCGAAATAATCATCCTTTCCTCCCCAAAAGACCGGAAGAACGTGGCTGGCGCTGTGAATTGATCTATAGAATGAATTAATGTGCTTGTATATTGAAGATGGAAAGCTTATCCCATGCACCCATCTATGTAGTTCTCTGTGCAAGTGGATTAGTTGTGATCATATTGTGGATGATAGAAGCCCAAGTAACAATTTTGGTTTTATGAGGGTTCTGTAGACCATGATTTAGACTTGTAGCATGCTTTAAAACCTCGATAAAACTTGCAATGTTACTTGGGAGAGCATAGCAGAAATAGTGCGAAATAGGAAGCTATGGTCATCACAAAAGAGGAAATCGAAAAAGCGAATTGGCTTTTACCCCTTTGCTTGAGTCATCGTCATAGCATCGCATCGCTTTTGGTTCTAGGGCACTTGCTGGTTGCAATTTTTAGATCAGGATTCACTGTGATTCGATCAGTTGTAAGCAGCAGAAATTTCCTTCCCAACTCTCTTGTGGAATCTTTTAGTGGCTCTGAAAAGGGCCGGTTTTGATAGATTTCGACGGAAAAATTAAGAGCGTTCACCACAAATACGAAGAGCCAGCTGAATGTCCTTTGGCATAATTGTGACACGCTTGGCGTGAATGGCGAACAGACTGACCAGATAGGTCGGTTTATTTCACTCATCGAGGGTATACTTATACCTGAGTCGAGTAGCATCTTATTAATACAGGGAGGGTACAATACATACAGTGGGAAGCAAAATACTGAAAAGGGGAGGAGTTTCGCTTGCTACGGGCACACAACGAGACACCACCGTCGAGACGACTATCAGTTTTTCTCTACCGAAGCGAACAGCTAAATTAAGGCACCGAAAACCAGTGGAAAGGCCGCCAAGAAGTCCGGAAAGGCGCAGAAAGTCATCTTCAAGGGAGAGAAGAAGAAGAGGAGAGAGCGCAGGAAAGAAAGCTATGCCATCTACATCTACAAGGTGTTGAAGCAGGTCCACCCGGACACCGGAGTCTCGTCGAAGGCCATGAGCATCATGAACAGCTTCGTCAATGACATCTTCGAACGTATTGCTGCTGAGTCCCGCGAAATCCAAACTGCTGTCCATCTGCTGCTGCCGGGTGAGTTGGTCAAGCACGCTGTCTCTGAAGGAACCAAGGCCGTTACCAAGTACACTAGCTCCAAGTGAACACAAGGCTTTGACATATATTAATTATATCTTTGTTCGTCTCAGGTGACACCTTCAAGTGCCTAAAATGCCAAGCTACGTAATCTAATGACGCTCACACTCACGTTTCCACTATGTCGCACCATAAAAATACATATGGGTATGTCACAATAGAAGCACACCACAGTGGAAATCCCGAGTTCAACACTTATCCCAAATCAAAATGAAGCACATATAAGATTAGTTACAATACCATGTACAAAAATGATGTTTAGCATTGTTCTCTGAGTAATACTTCAATGAAAACAACAATGAAAGCTTGTCACGCAAGTAGAAGGAGCACTGTTGGGCACTTACTGAAATATTTCAATAGTATGATTCCCTTGCAAAACCCAAATAAATCTATCTGCGTAAAAATAAATAAAATAAGAGTGATTTGCGGCAAAACCCGCCAGTATCACACCCAACGTCAGTGCCTATACGTAAGCGTACTACGGCGTGGCTCTCAATTAAAGGAGTAACTAGTGTGATACTATCACTGCTAGACTAGATCTTTGGTTCTCTCATGCAGTGATTTATCGAACAGGGGAAGCTTAGTAATCTCCATTGCCTGCCCATGGCACCATTTTATCGCAGCATGAGCCAGCAACGCCGGCCATAAACCTACCGTCTCCAACACTTCACTAAAAAGCATGAAATTAAGCCCGCCCACCAGCAACAAGGTGCAAAAACTAGCCAAGGGAAGGGGTCAGCTACTCCAGACAAAAATTGAAGGATATTTCAAAAGGTACAAGGAAAAATAAAATAAGCTTTCCAGAGCAAGAAGACAAAATATCCATGTGTAGAAGTAAAGCCTTGTACCACGGGTTGAATAATCAGCTGAAAGAGACATTTTTCGATACTGAATTTACAATGCCTGAACAACTTCAAATATTAACAGTGTTGCCAAAATCATGACACATTAAAAAGATGCTTGATGAATTTGGTATTAATAAGTATATGGTAGTGCAAGCCAAAAAAGTAAATAACAGATGAAAAAGGGATATTGTCCACTGTGTTCAGCAAAATTATTAACCATCCATCCGACCATCTAAAACACATTATTGAAAGATTTTATCAATATTTTCCTTGGATATTAAAAAAAAAAATGTTTATTCATCACTTGATAGGAAAATAGATGACATTGAAATACAATTAAAACCCAAATCAATCAGAGCTATTTGTTTTATTCACTTGAAAAAATACCGCCTATTTTTCTTTGATTGGACGCTACTGCTCTTGGGTTAGTTACAGCCAACTCTCACTTACTCTATATTATCTCTTACTGGAAATCCAGCGACCACATTGATCATACAAATTTCCTAGCTTTAGCTTCGTAATTCGATGACCTCCCTATCTCGATTGTGACTTTAATACAAAGAAGTACAGTAATCTCTCCATATATGCGGTGGGTGCTACCGCCCACCCATCGCTGTTTCTCGGCTGTTCATCAACCAAGTACGGTGATTTTTTATATGTGATTAACGTCAACCATAAAATAGTTAGAGCATAGCATAAGCGATTGCTGCATTCATGGGGGGCTATATAATGGTCAACCAATACATTTTGCAGAAAATATTGTGTGTTGCCGTGAAAAAACACTTGCGACTATTGTTTTATCACACACATCAAAATTTGCAAATCATGCATCGCATTATGATCCTGGCCACATCCTTACAATCGCAGGGGATAGGAAGGAAAATTAGTCCAACATTTACTTAAGAAGGTGCAGGGAATAATTATTCATAATGAATTAATCATACTACCTTCATAGATGCCACGGGAGTAGCATTGGGTGATCTTGAGGCATCTTAGTGAATCGATTTTTTTTAAATAATCGATTCACCAATTTAATCAATCATTTTGAATCGATCTTTTTGAATCGATCTTTTTGAATTGATCTTTTGAATCGATTCATTTTTCAAAATAACACATGTTTCAAATATAACGGATCATAGGAAAGTTGCTGCAGATCAGGGTTACTTCCACTCACTTGCTATAAAAAAATGTTTTTCCGAATTATGAAAACATTAGATGTTATAATGGTAATTAGTACTTATAAGTTACAAAAAGAAGTTGTGAAGTATGTAGTTGACACATAAAACCTGTCAATATTGCTTTCAGTGCGTCACAATCAGCGATTTAACGATTCGTGAGCGCTCACTCTGAGCGTCAAATTTTACATAAATTTGAGTCATAATAGACACGAAATTCAGCTCAACCAAACTTACTTTCGAACTCTCGAAGGTATTTCTAAGTGTGTAAGCTATCTTGTTATGACATTTCACTTGTAAATAAATAAATAATAGATATTAAATATTTCGTGAACATAATTAAAAACTTCAAACATCATTAAGAACAATAATCCTTTCTGGTGCATTGAGCGAACAGTAATGTTTATTTACTTTGCTCGTTTGGTTCAGCGTTTGACGGTTTGTTTGGTTCTTCTTGCTTCAGTCTATGCGTGCATCTATTTAACGTCTCTGGTTCTTGCCTACTGAACTGTCTCACTGGTTGTTTGCAGAAAATTATCTACTAAATATAAGCCTGTCTTTCCATGTTTTCGAAGCTGTTTCATGCATCATCTTTGCCACTACTCTCCAGCACGCGTTTTTTTTTCACACCGAAGCATTGAGACTATTCACCACTCTTTCGCCTGCGTTGATGTATTAGAAGCAAACCGCAGGATTCACAGAAGAATGCGCAGACCCTCCAGTGTTTGGAGTACATCTGATCACCAACACCATTATAGAACGATTAGAAAACCCAACACCACCAACGCAGACATCGAACGCTTCACTATGCCACAAATGTATGGTCCGGGAGCACACACGAAAACAAGTACGGAGATAGCGATATCTCTTCTGGATGCTTGCAAACACGATGAAATCGAGAAAACCTCCACATTCACATACGTATAACCGTCCGGGAGGCAGAGGACCAGCGATAATCAGTCAAGAACAGCCGAAAACGATCAAAGCGAACGCACGCACAAAACAGAGAGCACACTTAAAACAGAACCGTATCGGACGGGTTTTGAAACTCAAATCTAACGTCAACCATAAAATAGTAAGCTACACAAAATGCACTCAACCGCCCGAAAAAAAAAATACAAGGATTTTTACTGTTGAATTTTGTGTACATTAAAATTTATTGTTAAATTATTGTAAAGGAATAAATAAATTTCGTTTTTAACGATACAATGCTCAAACAATGAAAACTAATGTGAAGAGATCAAATTTCTTCGAGAAAAATCAGTTTCATTTTATTGTCCCCCCCCCCCCCTTTCTACTGTAAATTTCTCATATACCATGATTTTCATTTTTGTGAACCATAAATTTCGTGTGATTTTAAGGTAATCAACAAAAATGTCCAATGATAGTAAATATCATGGTTAGAACGACAATGAAGATCATTATAGTTTTACTAGATTTCTTTTACGGGTGGTTGAAGTACAGCCGAAAAATAGCGTTGGATGGGCAGTACCGCCCACCGCATAAATGGAGGGATTACTATGTGTTTAATGAACTATGGTTGGAGGGGGAGGGCTAGGCTCGCTCATGCACTTCTTTTAAGCGAACCCCACACATATCAAAATATTTATGGGAAGTGGAATTATTGACAATAATATTGATGATGTGAATACAGAAATCTCGATTACTTTTTCGAAGGGACGTATCAGCTTTTGTAAACAATGCATTTGATCGTCGATTTGTAGGGGAAATTTTCCCCTACATGATAGTGGTGTTAGTATGCGTGGGCGAGCTACCAGTTACGCCAAATCGACGATCAAATGCATTATTTACAAAAGCTGATACGGCCCTTCTAAAAAGTAATCGAGAAATGTTGTCAATATCGATGTATTGACGACAATATTGAACGTATTGACAATAAGATTATTGCCAATAAAAGCAATCGTGTAGGGTCCTTTTTAATCTCAGAGCTAGCTGGAGTAGCTGATCGTCTCTCCACTTACGTTTCACGACCAGTCAACGATCTCGACACCTTAGGGCAGCTTGAGCGTCTGCACGCCGTTGTACATCCCATTCCAGAGCGTTGGGAATATTGTGAAACTCCCGCCGTGATCATAATCGATCTGTGTCCCTGTCTGTCTCGTAGACCAGAACCCAGTTCTGGAAATAACTCCTCTGAATCCTGTATAGGTCGTCAGGGACCCTAACTCTGTGTAGCACTTCGGTGATGGCTTCCCAACTAACGCCAATCAAAGCGTTCTTGACGTTTGTCGTTATTAGAGTGCAATTTTCCATTAGATTCTGTTTGTACTCTCGATCACTGTGCGGGTTGCATGCACCGTAGATCTCCCATTACAGCTTCCGAACTGCGTCTGCGACAATCCATCCCTAGCAGCACACTTGTCACTGAACAGTTGTGGTAACTTGTTTCTAATTTATTTCAGTCACAATCAAGTTGGAGCAACTTATTATAACGGATGTATGTTGATTGCGACGCTTACTCTCCGTAAATGTCGTTAGTCTGATGAGGATGATTATCTCCAAGAGTTTTCCGGTACATCCAGCAGGCATATAACAAAGGCAGGTTTGCTTATACTCACTTGCTAAAAAAATGTTTTTCGGAATTATGAAATCATTAGATGTTATAATGACATTTTGTACTTGAAAGTTACAAAAAGAGTTTGTAAAGTATGCGGAAGGAGTGATTTGATGAAAACCTGGTTACAGTAGTATAAATTATCAGCTTTTTAAGGCATTAAATAACAGCCTTTCCAAGCCTTGTTCAGCCTTCTAGTTTTATGTTTAAAAAAATAATGGAAGAACGCTTCATATCTTATATTTTTATGGGACTGCTTTTATCTTGTTTTGCTGACTAATTGTATTTTCATATTTATATTGTTTTTATAAGTCTAAAAATTGTCTTTGTATTTCGGGATTCGAACCGGCAGTTGCTCATTCACAGGCGTCAACCATACCTACTGGACCACTTAAGCATATGTGACATATGTCAAATTTAAGTTGAATAATAGCAACCGGAAGAGTATTATACAGAAATGCAGAATGGTAAACAACAAATGGTGACAGTAAAACATTCCTCTCATTTTCAAGTGCAGTTAACACAATGTGGACACAAGTGCGCGATTTATTTCGATTGTCATGTTGATGCTTTTATTAATTTTTTAATTTGAGTTATATTTTTGGAATACAGTCTGAAAATCCAGTCCAATATCAAGTGGTGAACAGTCAAAACACAGGAATACAAATGATAATAGTTCCAACGTCGTCGCAGTCCACTTAAAAAGCTCCTTTTCCTTGTCTCTACTGCTGGAATTAGAAAGGTAGGCAGTGAATTTAGAAGAACTAAAAAGCCGGAAATGCAACGAGCGACACTGACGACATTTGACAAAATATGGAATAGTTTCCTTCTCTTCTATCAGGCTATCAAAATATATGTAGCACACAGCTGATTTGTGGAGTAGTGTTAAGCTTAAATAAGTCTTGTTCAATCTTTAGATCAGCTAACTTATTGAGGTTGATTTTATGGGGATACAATTAGCTTTATGCACTAATAATCAACTTTATATTCAGTCTGGTGTTAATCAGTATTGTATACCTTAAATCAACCAATAATCAGCGTCTGTTCTTACAGTTCAGCTTGAATTGTTATTTGGGGTACTTTGATTTTATACTGAGGCAAATAAACGTAAGAATTTAATAAGGCTCAACTTATGAACGACATATATGAATTTCATAAACGTGACTTATGAATGATTTTCGGCTAACATGTGGCAGCTCTTATACGCCTTTAAGCATTACAATTTTTCCAGGCGTTGAAAGACGAGTGGACAAAACACGGGCCCCGTAACCTCAATGTCCATGGTTCGGTTAAAGTCTGCTTGGTTTTATTATTCTTTCGTCAAAATTATTTTTCATGAGTCAAATCAATGAAATTCATCCCGATTTCTTGTGGCTAAAATTCATATATGGTTCTTATGGAATTTTAACGTTCTTTTACCTCAGTGTAAGATTGGAAAAGGTATAATCTAAAGAGCCTGAATTTATAAAGAGGTGACATGTCAAAATTGGAACAATCGATTGTCTGTCAAAGTCATAGGAAAAGTCATTCCAAACGAGCGGAAGACCTGTCAAATGGATAAGATGTCGCCTCTTTATAAATTCGGGCTCTTTAGTATAATCGCTGCAAATTCGGTTTTATAAAAACATCGTTTCATCGATCAGGTACAAACACACCTTTTTTTTAATTTGTTTATTATGCAGGCTAATATTTCGTAAAATCAACGTAATGGAGCCGAGTAACAATAAATATTAAAAAAATATTGAAAAATACAAATTATTATAAGTTTATCTTCTTATGTGGTGACATGATTGCGGTTTTCGCTCGTACTCACAATTTTGTCCTTTCCTGCATCCTTTGTTTCTCCTCCTCTCTACTTTGTTGTATTCCATAATTCTAGAGCTTTCTTAAAGACCTCATCAATCGCGTACTTGAACCAAGGTTTTTGCTGCTGTTTTTCTACTTCATTTTCACTTGTTTGTTACCCTCCTTGGTCATCGAGTTTATTGCATCTACTTCGACTACATTTTCCTCAAGCACCTCACCTTTTCCTCCGTTTCCTGGTCGTTGTTGGGAATTTCTCTTAAATGACACGCCGAATCTTCCCGTATTTTCCTTGCACCAACGTTTGATCACCATCTGGTACCTCTGGTGGAAGATCGTACACATCCACTTTGATGTGATATTAAAACAATTTTTTTGCTGTGTAGCATAATGAAAAGAGAATTGCTCCGGGTTATGCATCAGGGCATAATGCATACTTGATTCAGATTTGAATTTGATGAAGCAATGCGATATGTGGCGTTCACGTCAACAGGATTCGCGGTCACTTATTTAAAAAAAAAGTAATCTCGTCCATGGGGCTTTAGTCAATCATTCACAATTGAACTAAAATTGGAGCATTTTGAATCTCGCTAAAAACTTCTAAATTGCGTATCAGAAATTCTTCAACAAATCATAATTCGCAATCGTAACTTTCAATCATGCGAGCATCAACCGCACTGTGATTTGAAACCTCTGGTACAGAAATTCTACCAGTTTCTCATACTTCACGCTACCCAAGTACCCAACACAGTTACAGCTAAAAACTGGAAAACTCCACTAAAATTGAAATTACTCTAAGAGATAAACTTGCCTTCGGCTAAAAATCTCTCTAATAAAGAAAAAAAAAAATGAAATTACTCTAAGAGATAAACTTGCCTTCGGCTAAAAATCTTTAAAAAAATTATTAAAAAAAATTAACTGTCGATCTATGTAATTAAACAATGATGCGCACTACTTCCGACACTATGTATAACGTATAGCATGAGAGTAAAACTGGTTTTCGCTAGTATATTTTCACATGAAAAGCCTTGAGGGTTGGTTTATTTCCTTTAAATTCCGATACAATTGGTTATCTTTTGATAGATACGCGTATTTCATCTACTACTTGCAGACTTCATCAGTGCCAAGTACTCAACACCACTGAAGAATCCATCTTTTATCTACGAGTTAATTACTAATCAACCCCATGCAGCCCGTTAGAGACATCTTGGCGAGCCGAGATCTCGACTATTGCACTTTAATTTATGTGTTTTTAAAACGGATAGATCTGAGGATTTAGTAGTTAGTGTCATCTTGTGTTCCCCCAAGTTGTTAGCTGCCCATCGGTGTACCCCCATGTTTGTCTTTTTCATCAGTTGGTCGCTTAGTTCGAGATCAAGAGCACATTGCTCTCCAAACCTTGTGTTCTCAATCCCTACCCTGCCATCCATTTGTTACAATTTGTTACCCCTAACCTCGAGATAGCCGCGAGTAATCGGCCTCCGCTTTACTAACGTTAGTTTTAAGAAATTTTGTAACCTAAACAATGAATATCGGCTCCGCAAAGCTATAGCAAATGAGCCTGGAAAAATAAACGCATTAAAAAAAATACTAATCAATAGGTACTAAAAATCAGCAGGTATTCACTACCATGTAACGGTTTACCTAACCAGGACCCTAAATTTAGTCTCCAACAGATAGAGGCATGATACGATGTGTGGTTTTAGGTAGCATGCAAGAGTCTCGAGTATCCGTTTTCTTGATCTCTATTAAGCAATGCTGATGGATTATGTTTAAATATTTCTAAACATTCTGCTACGTCTAGTTTCCAAGGCGAAGATACACTCCGCAGGATATTAATGTTATCCTTTGTCAAATTGTGCCCCTCAGTAACGATGTGTTCTGCAACCTTGGATTTAAATTCATAATGAAGTCCTTTATCCATCTCTTTGTTAGCCTTTTTTTTACCTCTGCGATGTGTTCCTTAAACCTTGTTTCCAAAGTCCCTTTCGTCGGACCAATGTAGATTTTATTGCAATCTGGTCAAGAGATTTTGTAGACTACGGTTTTCCCTAAGACATTTATTAAATCTTTTGTTGATTTCCGCTGTAAAAACAAAAATTTCTATCATTTACTACCGATCAACCCTAGAATACACTCAAATAGAAGACAACATACCAATAAGACTGGCAACTCTCCCATTTTGTCATATGATCGGTACAAGACAGGCACAATCGCATCATCTGCCGCTTTGAACGAATTAAATAGAAAAGGTGTCATGCTCACAGAAAGGTTTGTGTATTTGCTCATTTTTCTATACGTTGCATTCACCTCCACTCAAGCACAGCGCTACTGTATCTGTAGCTTGGATTCTTGCACAGTTGTCAGTCTTTGTGATATGTTGTCTTCGCTGAAATGCTGCTGTAAGACAAAAAAAGGCGAATTAATTGGCAAGTAAAGTGCACGGGTCGACTATTAAAGGAGCATTGAATAATTCTGGCGTAGGCCTGGACTGAAACGTGTTCTGTGTTATCGGCATTAAATTAAATGTTTCAAAAGAGGACAACAATATTGATGACGATTATTTAATCTACTTCACTATGCAATTAGATTTTTTATATTATACAAATTTGCACCCAAAACTATTCCACAGCCGCAGACAGAACCTAGAAACTCGAAAAAAAAGTAGCAAAAGTTTGTTTGTTCCACAAAAAACTAGTATGCTCGTAAAGTTTTGTGAGATCATTAGTAGAAAGTCACACCAAATCTGCTTGACAAGGTGGTCCTTTGTTATACATATTTTAGATTACAGAATCTTATTTTTGCTAGCCAATAAACAAACAAAAAGCCAAGACATGGTTTACTTAACTAAGAGATCTTTTTTCATAAGCAAATTTTCCCAATAGTCTACTGGGTGTTATTATCTAATGTTAAAATTGAAATTTGACAATTTTAATTATCTTAATACCAGAATTCCAAAAGATTTGCAAGGATAAGCTCTAAAACACAAAAAAATATACCTTTAATTTAATTCCACTTAATTAATTTTGGTATTTATGACCGATACGTATTTCGACTACAATGTTCATTCTTCATCAGTGTCATTTCTACTAAAGGAACATCAATTTCAAAAGCGTGAGGAAATGCAGCCTAGTTCAATTAACGAAGGGTATAAACAAGGAATTGTCTTTTGTCAGGATTATATGCGTTCTTCGTGTATGACAGAGTACGGATTCAATACTAGGTTACAATATTCTAGAATTGATTTTACGTATGTAATATATAATAGTTTAATAGTGTATGTATGTAGTGTATGTATCTTGAACGACTTTATGATTCCCAGCATACTGTTTGCTTTGCTAATGATATCATTAGGTCGTTCGTAATGCTATTGCATTTTCAATTTGAAACTTTAACGGAAACGTACCCCTAAGTGACAGTATCTTGCTACAAATTTGCAACTGCTCGACTATTATGTATTATTTCTGAGCGGGTTTGATGTATGAGTGCAACTCTGTTATTAATTTCTTTTAATGTATTTATAGATGTTTCTCGTAAATATTTAAAGAACTTCATAGTAGTTGAGAGGATTTTATAGAAGTCTTGGAATTTTACAGAATTTTTGGGAACTTCTGAGAATTTTGGGAATATTTCATAGAAGTTTGAGGAAAACTTCATCAAAATATGAAGAGTTTCGCAAAAAAATCGAAGAATTCAAAGAGAACAGTAAATTTTATGGAGCTTGTATTTTAAAAAAAATCAGGGAGCATCATTGAAGTTCAAGTAATTTCATAGAAGTGAGAGGTATTTCACAAAAGATTGTGGAACATTATTGAAGTTCTTGGAATTACTTGGTATATTATAGAACTTCATGAAAATGCATGGATCTTCACTGAATTTCATGAAGACGCTTGCGTCTTTTACATCAATCAGATATTCTCTTATATAATACAAAGCTGCTCAGAAATTATTCCAACGATCTTAAGGTGTTCCGAGACCTTCATGAAGTGATATTTTTCAAGCATTATTCTAAAGATCTTCAACTATCCAGTTATTAGATGATCTCTCATGAAACCATGCTGCTTAAGAATTATTTCGACAACCATCAGGTGACCAGTGATCCCCATGATAACCTCATTCTGAAAATATCCAACTATCCATCGTTCCAAATAACATTTCATATCTCTCCCATATGATACCAGGCAGCTCACAAATTATTTAAAAAACCTTCCTGTGTTTGAAGATTTCCATAAAGTTCTATGGATATTTATAGCTGCTATTCTAAAGATCTTCAACTGTCCACCAATTCAAATCACATCTTTCAAATATTGTTTCATGTGATTTTGTCAGTTCAATCCAATGTACTCTAGAGCCGTAGTGGTTCGAACTCGTTGCCTGACACTGGATTAAACATCTTGTTCCATGAAACATGTTCTTGAACCAGAATACAAATATTTGAATTCAGCATTGCGAACAGCCTACGGTGTTCTACAATAGTAAGTTTGAAGAGAATTAAGCCTAAATCCCCTAGGGGTAAGCCCGGACGCTTAAGCATTAAGACTATTTTTTAATAATAGAGAGCTAATTTGGTATCTTCCCCATGCAGAGTCCATGTCTAGACAGTTCTGAATAGAAATTGTATGGTAGCATGGTTTAAATAATTAATGTTTTTTACAAAAAAAGTGACGAAAATTTACGTACTTATAACAGTGCGTGGTAAGACCGTCACCCTTATGAGGTATGACCGGTACGAGTTTTTTCATTCTAACACTTGATAAAATTATATGTTTGCGAGGCTTTGTGAATAATGATGGTATTCATGATGAATAAGGAAGCATTCAATAGAAACATTACACTTTGAACTGGTAACTATTAAGAATTCAGAATTCATCAGTGCTCTTCCGTCTCTGGCTCGCTAACCTTATATGCGCCCTTAGGTATGTGCGTAGAACTTGATGCATATTGATTCAACTTAATTGCTTAGTTAACTTTTTGCACAGTAGTCCAATTGATTTGCAGTATTCAAAACAGTTATTCTGCATGAGTTGCCCAATCTAATTCTCAAACATATCCGATGTTGAGAAAAGTGTTAATTTGTGAGAAAAGTGTGTTTCAAAACCCTGGTACAACTTCAGATTGCAACCAAATTCCTTCAAATTTTGTACAGCGTTGGGGGCCTCAATACAAATCGAAAGAGCCAATATTTATTAAGAGTGAATATTTGTGACACACCCTTATACCCAGCACTCCAAGTAGGGCGACAGTCTTACCCCACTTAACAATAAACGGTCTTACAACAATATATTGATTTTGAAAATCATATTTAACAACATCTAATTGATCAAAATTATGTATAATCACACAAGGATTTTTTTCCTTGATATTTTTTTTCGTCGATCTTGTTTTCCGTGCTGAGCACCAATGCTACCGACGCCAGGGGCTCCCACACCTGAACCCTACCTATCGACCCATCAACTCATGAACCGGGGATCAACGGCTTTACTTCCCTGCCTCAGAACATCCCGGCGGCGCCGACTGGGATTGAACTCAGGCCTGCTGGGGTCAGAGGTAATCACGCTTACCACTACACCACCGGCGCCGCTATCCAAATCGACTTCAAAGCAGATTATTATAAGAATTCGAAGGATCGAAGAGGATTTTTCCAAGCAGGGTTACTTCGAGTAGGGTCCAAACAAGGATCGAAGAGTGATAATAGTCTAACAAGGTAGATATTTTACAGGTTGAGCACTGAAAAGTGCTGTTTAAATTTGGTGTAGCTTTAGGTATCACACTTCCTTTAGCAAAAAGTAAATAGATCCACACTGCCAACTATTTCAAAGAAATATAATAATGTATTTCCTTGTACAACTATATCAGTTTGACGTAAACCCATTGAAATGTCACATTAAAAATAAATAAATGAATAGATAGTTTTACAGAATATTATATAAGTTTCCAATCCCCACCCTTACTTCATTAACAGCAATAATGACCATCTCGTTGGATGATGGCTGGTCTGTAATGGAGAAGCAGTCGAAATAGGGTGCCATCGTCACTTGAACGAGGGTCACCAGAAATGTCAAACCATGTTCCATAATATCATCTATTGCCTTACTCAGAGTGAGAACAGCCCGTGCATGATCCCCCATTGGACCGATGGCCGTATTTTATCGTTCTGGCGGTTGCCGTCGTCATCGTCAATCGAATTAAATATTAAATTCAGTTAGCCAGTTGACTTCTGTTGAACCTGACAAGTGTTCACACATGCTTCGACCGATCCTACGAGTCCCAGCTCTACTGTGGAGGAATGTACACGACAATAAATAATAAAACAACATTGCCAGATTCAATAAAAATCAATGCTCTACCGTCCGTCTGCCGTCCTGTTCCACTTTCTTCAAGATGGAGTTTGACCTGCACAACATTGATAGCAGTTTGGACTTGAGCAGATTGGAGACCGGTTCGATTTTTGTTCAATGAAAACGGAAAAATAGGTGGGAAATACACAAGGAGTGCTTACATATTATGGTGACTGACTTTGCGGTAAGTGAAAGTCAAGACATGAGCTAGGGGAAGAGAAATATTTTTATTCATTGCTCATACGATTATGACTTGTGTACAAGGTATGCAATTGTCATACATATTTTGTATTGAAATATTGTTTTACTAGGATTTTGAATGGGTGATATTTGAATTATATTTGGGCATCCATAAGAAGCTCAATTTTTAATGTCACGGGGGATTTCAAAGTGGTTTGGCTAGCAATGTAAGAGACAGAACAATATGTAGAATGGGGAGGGGGCATTTTTTCTCAGTTTTACTTGACGTACCGTTTGCCGGGCGCAAAGTTATCACGTTATTCAGAAGAAAAAAATTGGTGGGATTGTGTACAAGACACGTCCGCATGGTTGACGTAGACTACGTTAAGCTGTGTAGTGAAATTCTCGTGCGTTTTTCTAGATATTGATTTAAAATACAGTAGAAGTAACCTATGATTTCGATCCTATGTACATATTTTGGATTTCCTACTTAGTAAAACTTGGTTTAATTCAGGACCTTATAAAAATATGAATACATATTCTTCTAAATTTGGTTCCTAAATAACAATCAGATATGAGTAAGGATTTATTCAGGTGATTCATTGAAGCGTCCAACAATGACCATCATGATGGCTGATATTCCCTAGCACTTCAAGATTTCTAGGACACAGCGCAGATACTGATACCAGTTGACACGATGGTAATTTCGCCGGGAAACTTGAAACCTATTGGCCGAGGAAACTACTTCGGCCGCCACCGGATAGTGGTCCGAGCTCAGTTTCTGATAGGCGATAGGTTGAGAGATGTTATCGCCAATGTTGCTGATGAAGATGTCTGTCGAAGATGGCATGAGCTCCGGATTGACTCAACCGGGTGGGAGTGTCCGGACATAGGATGTTGTAGTGGGCTTTCTGCAGATCGTTGTATAATATTGTGCCGTTCTGGTTTAGCCGCCTATTGCCCCAGACTTGATGCTTGGCGTTCAGGTCGCCAGCGATGACGAAATTTTGCCGCCGTCGTGTTAGTTTGGTAATGTCTCTTCGGAGGTCTGCGGTCGAGCCGTTCCTAATGTTGGTTTGCTTGGGGCAGTAGACCGCGATGATGGTGATTGGACCAAGCGATGTGCTCACCTCAACTCCGATGGCTTCGATAATTTTCAGCTGGAAGCTTGGTAGTAGTCGGCAGCTGATGTTCCGTCTCGCTGCGGAGCTGGTGCGGTCAAGCCTTGCGAGCCGAAAGTCGGGAAGGAAGACGTTCAGCTCGGGCTTCAAGTGAGTCTCGGTGATGACGGCTGTGTCGATGTGCCGTTCGTTGAGAAAGTCAACAAACTCGATATTTTTGCTCTTCAAGGAGCCAGCATTCCAATTTACGATCTTGATGCCTTCACGGTCCATACTTAGTGACAGGGCAGCGTGTAGCTGTTCAGATCGAGTCTTGCAGGTCCGCATGATGATGATGACCTCGGCCACGAGTGTCACAAGCTCCTCCGAGGTGAACGGAGAATCGTCGACAGATTCACCTGAGACAGAACCAGCGTATGATAAACCAGGGGCGGTGGATGAACCTGGAACTGGAAGGGCCACAGCAGCAGCAGCAGCGAGACGATGCTGAACTTTCCGACTATTGGGAACTATTTGGATACTCGCAAGATTGTCTTGTTGATTGTTGAGCGGAAGCGGAGCTAGGTTCGGAACATGTCGACGGGGCTGGAGAGCTGGGTACTGGACTTCCGTGAGTACAGGAGGCGAACGATGATTACGTAGGCGACCGAGGTGGTTGTTGTTTGTGGCCTTCCTACGGATATTAATGAACTCCACTCGCTTGGGACATCCGTGATTGGAGGCTTGGTGGTTTCCACCGCAGTTGACACACGTTGGCTCGATGTCATCGACTTGCTCACAGGACGCAGTTGAGTGAGTTCCAGCACACTTGCCGCAGTTTGTCTTCATATGGCAGTTTTTGGAGCCATGGCCATAGGAGAGGCAGTTCATACACTGCGTAACATCACGATGTTGGGGTTTGTAATGCTCCCAACTGATGATGACCTGAAACAGGTCCCGTATTTTGGATCACAGAGTCGCAAGACTGGTAGATCCCTTCGTGAAATGTACCAGAAACAACTGATCACGGAAGCTGGTGTGGTTGGGATGCTGGTTCATCTGGTGCACTGCCTTACCCTAGTAGCACACTTGTCACAAATCGGTTGTGGAAATTTCTGTACAACTTATATCAGTCATAGACAAGTTGCTGCAACTTATTGTGACGGAAATGTGCTACTCGGGTAGGCTTGAGCCCAAACCGCTTCAGTTCGGATTTCACCACAGTCGTCTCGAACGACGGTAATCCACGCAAAACCACCTTCAGTGGCTTGCTAGATGGCAAATCATACGTGAAGAAGTCCACGTTGTTGTTTTGCAAGAAACATCCTATTTGTTTGTACTCCTCCAGGCTGGAGCACATGATTTTGGTACCGATGCTCCAAAGCTTAAAGCGAGGCAGCAGCTTGTGTTTTGCCAGTTCGGCACCCAGCTTGGCAACATCTTTCGCCGGCGTGAAAATTGGGGGAATCTGCTCTCTTCTTGCAATGGGAACGGCGTCACCATCGCCATTTTCATCCGAGAGTACTGCATACTGGTTAGCTTGCGGTACTCGTTTTTCGGCGTCATCCTGCGACGCGCTGGCCTTGATTAGCACTTTCCTTGAAGGGCCCGCTGCTGACCCATTGGCACGTTTACGCACCATTTGTTTCGTGTTTGCAAGTTCAAGTAAACTTGCCAGAATGCGAGAAGGTGGCGACACTTCCACGGCACTACACGACAGCACAAAACGAAACAAAATTGAATCGGGAACTCGAGAGAAAATATGGACTGAACAGCATGACAGTCGAGCAAAGAATGATCATGAGTTGAGGCACATTAGCAGCGCTGTTTTATAGCATAGATTCAAGCAGCACGATGTGCAACCAAATTGTACTTGATTATGAGGACTGGGTTTGGGGAGAACGTTTATTTCATGAAAACAGTGATACTTACTTTTTATTTTTGTCCCTTTTTAAAACAGCTTTTTTTATGAAAAATGGCAAAAGCGTTTATTGCAACAGCTTATGAAAGGTATTTTCTTTCGATTGGTGTATTTGAATTTTAATTTCATCTATAAATGACAAAGTTATAAGCGTTCAAAATCTTACACCTTTTCGTGGCGGTTGCAGTTTTAGATTTTCGATTTACCCCCAGTACCTTCCCGTAAGACGTCGTCTACGTCAAAACAGAGCATTGCAACAGAGCATCTCGAAAATTGCAGTTTGTGTGTTCAAAACGTGAATGTGTCTCCAAAATGTCTACAGTGAATTTTCGTATTCAAAACATTGAAAATTTTTTTTTAATCTGGCAAAATATTTGGTATACTTTCAACGAAGCGCTCCCCACATAACAATAGTGGTTTTATAAGGGTTCTGCAGAGCATAATTTGGACTTGTAGAATGCTTTAAAGCATCGATAAAACATGCAATGTTACTTGGGCCATACGCTTGTTCATCTGAGTTAAAGTCTAGAAATTACTATCAGCATAAGTATAATCCAAACCATAGCTCAAGCGACCACAATTGTTGCTTGATATATGGAAGCAATTCTACCAGCCTCATCAAAACCAGCACAAACATTAGCTCAATAACTTTCAGAACCGTTCACTGGCTGCCATGAATCATTGCTCTCGTGAGTATTGCATGAATCGAAAAGCAGCTCGAAGAAGGTGGATTCAATTGCACGTTTTAATGCGATGTGATATAGGAGTAGGTACACTGAACGGTGACAACTGGGACAAAGGGACAGTAGAAAATTCGAGAGAATGCAGCTAATGCACTGCTGGCTGACTGGTGTAAGTTTCGTTCATACATAGGGACATACATACATATGAGCTTTAAACGTATTTGATTCCATTGACAAAATAAGAAGTCGTCTAATTTCTAGAGACATTCCATCCACTCACCATTGCCACAGCAATGTTCGACATCGTTCGGTACAAGATAAGTTTATTGCCAACAGCTGACCCGTCTGGGATCGCTACGAGAAGGAATCGTAAGGAGGATGCCGGCCCTGCTAGTCAGTGACTTTAATTACATTCAATTAGCCACTCTAACCCCACATGTCAAGGGCAACGAGCTCGGAAGCAGAGAATGAGTCGATTTTGAATGCTTTGACGTAGCAATATGTGTGTCATTATGGGAAGGTTCAAATTGCTAACGGTAAGGAATGCTGGAATGATTAATAATTCAAACAATTTGTTTCATAATTTTAATCTTTATTCTTTCATCTCAGGTTTGAATTGACGATATTTGCTCGTCATGGAAATGCATGATATTTAGCAAATAATGCAAACCATTTTATCTTGTTTCCATAATCAAGCAAAAGTGCATTATCAATCGTTTTGTATCACCGTTATAAATCTTACCTCGACAGGAACATCGGATCAAATAAGGAGATGGTAGATTGCTAGTTGCATTTTTTTTTTCCCGCTTCCTATTTCCTATAATCGCAGAATTCAGTACGATAATTCATACAGTTTTGTTAAAATTGATTTTCCATCGGAGATAAACTTTCAAACCCGTCCGTGTCCCAGTTTTACACAAAGCGCAAGTTGATGCTTTTTCCGATTCAGTGGTGTTAGTGGTTGTTGTCGAGAGTGGTTAGTGAAAACTGAGATCAGCTATAGCAAGTAGGTAAACAGTGACGACGAAGTGAAGTCAAAATGGAATAGTTTTTCTTCATCGTCGATCCAAGATCGAGGGGTATGATATAGGAACCTGGATTATGTGATGGGGGTAATCGGATTTCCCCTGCACCGGATATTGGAAAAGTTTTGATCCTAAGAAGATTATGATAATGAATTTTTCTTCTCGACCAACTGCATCACTAGATCACTGTCCCCTTGCTGAGGAGAGTCAGAGTCAGAAGAGGAGGAGGAGGGGTTTGAGTCACTCATTGGGATGGGATATACGTGATGTGACTGTGCTGTACTGCCAAGGGACATGCAGTGTCGAGCGAGTGGTCAGTAATTTCCTGTTCGAGCGATTTTTTTGTTCGCGTTTTCACTTATTGATGGATGCGGAAATAAAGAAAAGAAAGGAAAAGAGTTGAAAAAAGTCAGTTGATATTTAAGTAACACACGATTGCATTAGGGGACCTCCCTTAACTCAGTCGGTAAAGGCGCAGCTATAGAGCAAACCATGCTAGAGGTGGCTAGGTAAGACATTTTTCAGATTGGATTAGGGCATAGAGTATGATTGTAAGTACTTGCCACTTAGGTTAGGCTATCTTTATTAACGATATTTTTAACCATTGACTGGTTCATCTACACATTAGCTATATAATAATACTAATGTAAAAATGGTAACGGCTTAGAAAGCCCTCAATTCACAACTGTGAAAATGTTTAAAGAACATTTAGTTGAGATCCGGCAGTAAGTCCCAGTGGAGACGTAATAAAGCTAATAGAAAAATGAAGAGCTTTGAGTGTGTTGGTTTATTTCCTTTAAATTCCTTTATCATTGCTTATCTTTTGACATATACGCGTATTTCGTCTACTACTTGCAGACTTCATCAGTGCGCCAGAGAGCGTCTTTTGAATACCCTCGAGGCCCAAGGAAGACAACCCTATGTTCCTATCAGAGACGTGTTGGCAACCCGTGATCTCTGCTATATGCAGTCCGTTTATGTCTTTCTTCAAATGTCTAGTATAAGAATTTAATTCCTTTTGTCTTTTGTCTCTCTTTATTAGTTTTTGTTTGTCTTGTCCCCCGTCTCGATGAGTCTCATCGTCGCCCACTGGTCACCCACCATAGCCGGTCGAACTCCGGACGAAGCTAGAACAGCACTACCGTTCATACTGGCGACAACGCTCTGATGAGACAACGAAACCCTACCCCAAGCTCCTCCCCTGATCCTATCCTTCGAAAATGTACCCTTCTAACCTCGAGTAAGCCGCGAGTAATCGGCCCAACTCCTACTAGACATAGAATTAAGTGAATCTTGTTACACACAGTGAACAATGAATTATCGGCTCCGTAAAGCTAACGCGATTGAGCCTTCCAAATAAACGAACTAGATAAAAAAAAAAAAAGACTTCATCAGTGCCAAGTACTCAGTGGTGTTGAGTACTTGGCACTGATGAAGTCTGCAAGTAGTAGACGAAATACGCGAATCTGTCAAAAAGTAAGCAATTATAACGGAATTTACAGGAAATAAACCAACACACTCAAAGTTCTTCACAAAGAATAACGTTAAGGGGTTCGACAAATTTAAAATTAATTAATAGGAAAAGAAAAACGATCGGATTTGTATTTGGAATTCGATATCAATATTTGTCAAGTGTTTCTATGTTTCTATGACCCGATCATAAGAAAAATCGTTTCTATGATGACACTACACTCTTACTGACAGCATGGCGCTAGTATCCCATGGACTGTTTCGTTTATAGAATGGACACCAAAAATCCCGTTTCTTTTTAATTTTACGTTGTATCCGTATTGTTTATTTTAGACATATTTTCCTTTATTTTCCTTTATTTAACGTCGGTCTCTGCTCCGTAATCTAGTGTCATCGACGGACATCGATTACCATCCATTGACGGCAATCGAATGTGCAGGAAGGCAGCTTTCGCACCTACGTAGGATATTGCACCCATTCAACAACACATGGGCTGGGACCAACGGCTTTACTTCCCTTCCGAAGGAAGACATGACCAGAGATTTTTATGCCTCAGAAAAATCCCACCAACCTCGGCTGGGATTGAACCCAGACCCATTGGGGTGAGAAAGCTGTCACGCTTACCACTACACCACTGGCGCCTGCTATTCTAGACATGTGAAGATTATGATCTTTTAACTTTTTAATGAACAAACAAAGTAAGTCGTTGAGAAAAAAACCAATAACAAAACACACACAAAATATTCGCTGTATCAGTTTATATTTTTTCACACGTAGACAAGGGAGTATTTTTTTAATTTTTCTCATTGGACCCACAACATACAGTGTATCTCAAAATTGAGCGTACAGATGGCCTTAAATTTTAGAAAAACGGATGTAAAAGCTTATTTGGTTGCGTTTATTAAAAGTAAGAGCTATTTGAGAAAAATGCTTTTTGCCGTAGGACTACGTCTTTGATTTCTATATGGGGGTAGACTTTGTGAAAACCGAAAATGGAACATGTAACAAATTAAGAAAGATTTTGAACGTTAATAACTCAGCTGCCCCTCGTCCAATTTCAATAATTTTATGGAAAGTCGAACAGAAATATGGCTTCGCATTGCTTCCAAATGTTGATTTTCAACAAGAAACTATTGAAAAACTGGTAAATGTCCAGCATTGTCTAAAAGCGTCGAATTAACTAACCAATTCACCAATTACCTACATGCATATGCTGCTTCCCCAGCACAGTCGTCAGAGAGTAGTAAGTCGACGAAACAAGTCGAAGTGGCATTCGCCTCCGATCCTCGGGCGTGTGCGAATAGGGAGGATGGAATTGCGTAATTTTTTGCACACCTATCGCCATATTCAGAACCAAACGCAAATTCTTCGAGATAACCATCATCCGTCGTCTGGCTCGCCGTGGCGGTGTTTGACGTATCTTAGGTCTGATTTACGAGGTGTGCTGAAGGTGTTCCTGAAAAATGAGATCCGTGATGCTGTCACCTACACTAAACACGCCAAGCGTAAGCGGCCATGGATGTCATCTACGTTTTGAAGTGACAGAGACGCACTCTTTTTGGTTTTGGAGGTTAAATCATCACCAACTTTGGCAACAAAACGGCTCTTTTCAGGGCCACCAAGCTTATTACAGTAAAGAGTAGGAATAGAATTCATCTGCCTGTTTGTCCATATTCAGAACCAACGATCACACAAAATGCTTATGTAATCAAACTGGAAGCAAGGGTAAAAATTATGTTGATCAACCTTGATCAACTTTGAATAGCCACGGCCGTATATTTTTGATGGAAGAAGCAACAATCTAGCATCTAATTCGACGAAAACGGCAGGAAACATTTGTGAAGCCGAGTTATTAACGAAAGAGAGTGTCGATGAAGAGAATCGATCAATGTAGATTGGACCTATTGAAAAGTGACGCGAGATTTGTTTTACGTACTGAGCTCCAATGCTACCGACGCCAGGGAGGCAGCTCCCACACCTGGACCCTACCAATCGACCCATCAACTCAACCGGGGACCAACGGTTTTATTTCCCGAAGGAAGGCGTGATCAGAGATGTTACGCCTTAGAAAATGTCGGTGGCACCGACTGAGATTAGACCTAGGCCTGCTGGGGTGAGAGGTAATCACGCTAACCACCGGCACCGATATGTTTCAAGGTGTTATCACGGCAAATGAGAACGACCCAAATTTGAGTTTAGTTATCTCAGAAATAAGAAATAAAGTGCAGGAACTCAGCGATGAGTAAATTTGCCTCATGTTTTCTCAGGTTTTTCCAGAATTTTCCAGGGGAAAATTCCTGAATTTGAGAAGTAAAGATTGGATTCACTCAGTCTATTGGTACTGCTCCGATACTGAATAAAATTTTCTTCAATTTCCTCATTTTCTGGTAGATTTTTTAGGTTTTCCATAGGAAACCATGAGACAAATTTACTCATCGCTGAGTTCCTGCACTTTTGGCGATTATGAGTGAACTAAACTCAAATTTGGGTCGTTCTCATTCGCCGTGTATGCAAAAGGAAAAGAGCCAGTGTCGCTACTAGATAGCAAACTACTCATAATGGGAGGAGTCTTTGTAGCTTTTATACCACTTGGTTTCACATCATTCTGCTTTATCCTGAAAAGATATAAAAGAGCTCTGCTGTATGGCATTAGCTCATTTTCGCTTCGGACGGCGTGGTGAACAGCAATAGCAGCAACGGCCCTTTTCAGGGCCATCAAGCTTACATCAGTAAAGAGTTAGAATAGAATTTATCTGTGCTGGTTTGTCCATATTCAGAACAACAAGCCCCCAACGACCACACAAAATGCTCTCCAGAGTTGTAATCTTGTAACCAAAATTGGAAGCAGTGGTGCAAGTGATTTTGATTGATTCTCTTAATCAACTTTCCCTTTGAAAAAAAAAAAATACTACAAATTTGGTACGCCTACAATTCTTAAACGGAAAGAGTTGAGATAATAGATAATTGATCAATTAAAAGAACTAAATGCTCTTTACATTTATTCCGTCCACTAGCGGTCCTACGTCAAGCTTCCGTTCGAGCCCCTAGGCACAGACCCTGCTACTTTTTTTTATTGAAATAGCTTAATATTTTAAAACACAATAAACTAAACATCAAACAAACAAACATCAACAATAAACAAATGTTGCTCATTTTTTTTACCTTGATTTGTTATCCGTCGATCTTGTTTCTCGTGCTGAGCACCAATGCTACCGACGCCAGGAAGACAGCTCCCACACCTGGATCTTACCTATCGACCCATCACTCATGAACCGGGGACCAACGGCTTTACTTCCGGCGTGAAGGCGTGATTAGAGCATCAGAACATCCCTGCGGCGCCGACTGGGATTGAAACCAGGCATGCTGGGGTGAGAGGTGATCACGTTTACTACTTTACCACCGGCGCTACTTGTTCATTGCACATATTCCACTATTTTTTCTAAAATTCGTCCAATAGGTAAAATGTTGAAAATCGAGCGTTTTACTAAAATAAATCTAATTTCAAACAGGTTCTTCCAGTAAAGTCCAAAACTATAGCGAAAAATCTATAAATATCTTAGTTGAAGATGCTTATTTCAAATAACATACTAAAGTGGTAATTTTTATACGATTGATGAAGAGATGAAAGTATAGAATTGATAGTTCCGTTAGAGTACGGTAGTGTGAAAACTGCATACAGAGAGTAGAAAGCAAACAAGGACAACTTTAGGAAGGTGCAAATCGGTTTGATCATCTGTTTTTATCAAACTCCCCCGTTGGAGAGGGGTGGTGAGGGGTGGGGGGGGGGGCATAGTTCAACAGGAAACTGCAAGCATTTTCATATATCATCATTTGTATTTTGCATATGTTAAATTCTTTAAAATTTGATGAAATTTTGCGTTGTGTGTAAAACATGACAAGAGGTCCGGCGATTTTACATAACTATAGTGCATGTGCGTATAAATTAATGACGCTTATCTATAAAACCCCATGATGTAAGAATTTGTTCAAGTTTGAGGGGAATATAGGGTAAATATTGGTTGATTTAATATCAAAAAACAAACATAGAAAGAACTTGTTGATCATGGGTGATTTTAATGCACAACTAGAATCAAAAGACATGAGTAGTGAGGACCATAAATTTATGGGAAATATGATCGGTCATGATTTCTGTAACGAAAATGGAGAACTGCTTAAATTATTCTTACATACATCAAAAATTAAAAACGTTTCGACCTAAATAGGGAAGGATATAAAGGCAACTTGGAAATGTAAAAACAAACAAAGTCAAATAGATCATATTCTAGCTCCGCAGTATAATCATTTTTAGATTAAATCTTTTAAAAGATATTGGACGCTTTCAAAATGGACCATAAACTGATTCAAGTTGGTATTTCACTTAAAGATGTAGAAATTCAAGCATCCAAAGCAAAAGAATCATCTCGCATCTGTATAGCATTGTTTAAGGATCCAAGTATTAAAAAGAAATATCAGGAAAAAATAAAATCAGTTTACATAAAACACACAAACAAATATTCGGTAGATCAAAGATTCTCAAACCTACACAGATAAAAATTCTGAATTTTAATTGTGATGTAAATATTCATTCACGTAAACTTGTATTTCATTTCATGCAACCGAGCAACTTGTAAACAATGTTATTTACAAAGATGGGCTTTTGTATACAATATTTGCTACATTGCATGAAATGTCTCAGAACTTTACATGATTTGTAATGCAAACCTATATGATGTTCATATTGAACAGAAATTTACACTACTTTTTCGAACTGTGTAGTTAAAAAGATGAACATAGCCGCTTCTAGCATATTAAGAGTAAGTAAAATCCCAAGTACACCAAAGCGGAGAAAAGCTTTAAATAATTTAAGAGATGCTTTGAGATTTTCCAAGAAACATTTTGACATGCAGAACTATAGATACAAATTAGTTTATAGGAATGTTTGAACATACTGAGAGGTAAGCACATATCATCGGTAAGAGACGTGTGTGTGAGAAAATTTTGCGAAAAAATCTAAGGGCACCGGTGGGATTCGAACCCACAATTCCCATTCAGTACACGGGTGCATTGCCAATTATACAACGGAGGACCTATGGTCTACGGATGTATTTGGCTAATGACATTTGAGTTTCAAATCCGTTCCCCACCCTAGTCTTTTTGCGCAAGCGTTCTCTGATACACAACAGTCGTCTATTATCGATGATATGTGCTTGTACCGCAACCACTCAGTATCAGTCGATGTGAACAAACATAGCTCCAACTTTCCTATAAACAATTAAATTGACTGCAAAATCGCTAAACCGTAAATCAAAAAGATACAAATTAGGGAAAAATAAATTATGTTATTCTTTAGACAATTTAACGATTTTGCCGTAGGAATGCGAATAAGTAAAACATACAGTTATCTAAAAAACTTCAGAAAACAGAAGAACAACAAAGCGTCAAAAATAAGTACACGAGTATGGGATAATATTTTGAAGGATTGTCAAGGGCCAGAAATAGATTTTTGCAATGAACACGATTACGTTCCGTTACCAAACCCTCCTACCTTAGATGAAATTAGATTTATAATCAATACTTCTTGTAATGGAAAAACGCCACGGCCAGACCGAGTTTATTTAGAATATTTTAAAAATGCAGATCAGAGCACGATAGAAGAGCTAGTTGAAATTATGAAGTTGGTACATGTAGAAAACATAATGCCCAAAGACTGGAACAAATCGACGCAAATTCCCATTCCAAAAAAGGTAGGAACTTCAGAAGCCGATCATTTTCGTAGCATATCTCTTTGTAATGTGGCTTATAAAGTATATGCTAAATGGATAGGTAACCAGCTTCGAAAATTCACAGGAGATCCAGGGTTCCATCAAGCAGCATTTACAAGAAGTAGATCAACAGATGATCATATATTCATTGCTAGGCGAGTCATGGAAGAATATTGGAATGCAGGAAAAGATCTAATTGTTTTAGCGTTGGATATCAGTAAGGCATTTGAAACAGTAAATGTGAAGAGTTTAAGAGAAGTTTTACTTTATTTAAATGTTCCATCTAGATTAGTTGTCAGGGTGTTATTTATTTATTTATTTATTTGTCTGCATCAACAGGCTGTGTATAGTCCCAATGATGATTTAAGTAACTTATATAGGTAAGTCAAAAAATAAAAACTAAGAATAACATAAATAAATAAAACACACAATCATTCACGGTTAACTGTGCCAGAAAAGAACGATGAGAAGTATCTTCGTAGCAGCTGTCGAGGCATATGGAAATCGAAGATGCCCGAGACTCGATTGAACACTCGTTGCAGCCCACCTATTGCACCGTTCATGCCATAGTTTGTGCGCTGAAGTGGCAATCTCAGCATAACCTTGTTACGTAGCGCACGGGGTTGGACGTTAATGTTGACTTGCCCCAAGATTGCACTGCAATCAATTCTACCTTGTAAAGTGTCCGCAATGAACAGGGTCCTAGAGGTGTCTCTTCTAGTTCGGAGAGGCTCCAGATCAATCAGCTGGCAACGACTTTCATAGCTGGGCAGATGAAATGGGTCTCTCCAAGGCAGCTTCCGCAGAGCGAATCGAAGAAAACGGCGTTGAACGGACTCAACTCTCTCAGCACCATTGTTGTAGTTTGGACTCCAGACCACAGAACAATATTCCAGAATGGATCGCACCAAGGAACAGTACAGTGACTTCAAACAGTAGATATCGGAGAAATTCTTTCCTATCCTGAAGATAAATCCCATTGTCCTAGACGCCTTGTCGACAACGTACGAGATGTGCTGCTTGTACGTAAGTTGAGAATCCAGAATAACACCCAGATCTTTCACATGGCTCACACGGTCGATTACAGTGCCGATAAGTTTGTATTCAAATGTGATTGGTTCTTTCTTCCGAGTAAAAGTGATCACTGAACACTTAGTGGGGTTAACCACCATTCGGTTCAAATTACACCAGCTGGCAAAGGCTTCGAACTGACGTTGAAGGAAGTGACAGTCATCAATCGAGCGGATTCGTAGGTAGATTTTAAGATCGTCTGCATACAATGACCAAGTTCACGTCATTGAAGTAGAGTAAGAAAAACAAAGGTCCCAGGTGACTTTCTTGAGGTATTCCTGACGTAGCTAGATAGATATTGGACCGGTTGTCACCAATAGCAACCATCAGTTGCCGATCAGTGAGATATAAACGAAACCATCGCAAGAGGTTGCCGCTGACCCCAAGTCTATGCAACTTGGCAATCGCGATGGCATGGTTTAGCTTATCGAAGGCAGCTGACAAGTCAGTGTATATGACGTCTGTTTGAGTCCTCTCTGCCATGCTTTCCGTAAGATACGATGTCAAACACAGCAGATTTTTAGAAGTGGAACGACCGGAAGTGAAGCCGTGTTGATCACCACTTAGATACTGCTTACAATGAGAGAGTAGAGGCTCCATGATAACTAACTCGAATAACTTCGAAACTGCACTCAACGACGTAATTCCACGATAATTGTCCACATCCCGTTTGCTGCCCTTTTTGTGGATAGGAAACATATGTGCGAATTTCCAACAAGATGGAAATGTACCAGGAATACGGATGGAACGCCATCCGGTCCTGGATTGAAGGACGACTTGAGTTGTGATGCGGCAGTGGAAATCATCTCGACGTTGACATCTATCGCACCCAGTGTTTGACCGTACAGTGGAACATTACTAGCTGCTAGGGTAACGTTAATCTCTCATTCGTGAAAACACTGGCGAACTTCTCAGAAAACAAGCGACAGATCTGCTGAGCAGTGGAAGCAACGGCTCCATTCAACACCATTGAAGAAGGTAGGCCGGATTCCTTGCGATGCTCATTTACGTAATTCCAGAATGACTTCGGGTGCGACTTGAGTTTCCTCTGAATCCCTCGTTGATATCGCGAATAGCATCGACGGCTAACTCGCTTGAACTCATAATTGAGCCTAACGTAGTGACGTTTCAGCGAAAGCGTACGATACTTAGTGAATTTTCTTAATGCGGCTCTCTTGGTCGACTTCAACCTACGCAGTTCACTCGTCTGCCAGGGATGATGAGAAATTTTACGGTGAACTCTTTTCGGAACGTGCCTGTCAATGACATAAGCCAAGACATGTGAAAATGTTTGCGCAGCGGTTTCAACATTATCAGGATCGAGGATGCTCTCCCAATCTATACTAGATAGCACGTTGACGATACTACGGTGATCGGCTTTCCGGAAATCGTATGACACGGTCGTGGAAATGTCGTTGGATGTTAAGGATGAACTCACGAGAGTTTTAAGGCAAACCAATTTTCTAAGGAGTTCAAAAGAGGTAAGGAAATCAAACAAGGATGTCCCCTGTCATCTCAACTTTTCAATTATTTAATACAAGATTATGTTAAAAACGTGGAAAGAGATATTCCTGAATTAGAATTGATAGATGTAGATTGCTTAAAACTACCGATAATTTTAGCATTTGCCGATGACATATTAATAATAACAAGAAGTATAAATGAGCTAGACAATATTCTTAAAGTCCTAGAAGAGGAGCTATCCAAAGTAGGTCTTAAAATCAATAGGGAGAAGAGTAAAATTTTAGTTCGATACCCAAATGACACAACAGTACAGCCAAACGAATTAATGCTTAATGGAACTGCTTTTAAAACTAGTGAATATATTAAGAATTTAGGAGTTTATCAGACAGCAACCCTAAACAGGAAATTAACCAATAGGCATAGATCTATGAACGCTTTGAAAACTTCAAGATTAGTAGTAGATTTTTTACAAGATTTCATCCGAGCTAGGAATTAGGAAAGCTTATATATAATACAGTTTTGGCGCCAGCGTTATTATACGGAACTAAGGTAGCGGTATTAACAAAGAAAAACAGGGTGGCACAATTTTAATAGCTGTAAAAAACCAAGTAATATGAAATTTAATGCAAGAAAAATTTGAACAGGGAAAAACAATAAATAGACGAGTTAGAGTAGGCAGAATAAGTTATTTTGGACATATCAGAAGAAAAGAGATGAATCATCCACTGCAAATAGCGTATAGATTCAAATTCAACAAGAAAAAAGAGGGTAGACCAAGCCTTACTTGGAGGAAATCATTAAATCAGAACTTTGATAGATATGAAGAACTTGATATAGAAGAATGGAAAGAACTAGCTAAGGACAAAGAAAAATTTAAAAAGAAAGTGGAAGAAAATTATAAGAATGAGGCTAGCGAAATTTCAGATGGTGTATCGACAGAGGATGAAGATCAAGGAAAAGGAAGTTATACACACTGGAAGAAAAAAGGATAAGACAGAGAATGTGTAACAAGGACTATTGCAAAAAAACGAATCCTGGTTGTAGGGGAAATGTCTCTAATGTTGGCATATGGATCTAAGATTGGGCCCATCTCTAAAAATGTGCTATTTATCAATTTTATCTAGATGAATGCGTTATTGGGACGTTACTAACGGATATTTTTGGTTGCTATTGAAAATTTAGTCGATTGCTGAATGTATGTATGGGCCCAAATTAGGGACACTTAGGCTGACACTACCTGCATTTCCCCTATCTCTTTTTCATTTGCATGCATTCCGGGTGACGAGCGAACATGATGAAGAAGATGGCTTTATCACAGAGACCCGTCTTGGAACGAATGTATTATTAAACGACATGGTCTACGATTCAAGACTGTAATGATAAGTATCACGATCTTCTTCGAAATGTAAGTATAATTGACAATAATCATAACAATCAACTCGTATATACATCGAAATATATAAATAAAAGGGAAGGGACGGTCCAACAGGGCTGATTGAAGCGATCTGGATGGGGAGAATGGGAATGCCAACTCCCTGTTGATAACATTTCGTGGATAAAAGGCGCATCTTCCTGTTTGGGAGCTTGTCTTTTTGACCAATAGGCTGATCAAGTTGCTGGAAGGAGATTCTTTACTGTTCCGTAGATGCGTATAGGCGACTTTGCCTATCGATCTACCCAATCCGTTTTTGGCCCTTCATGCAGCGACATGTTGAGAACAATAAGAGGTTATTAAGCTTGATCAAGACAAACAGAGAAGAGAGCCCACTGCTGTTGGACTTACATGCTATGCATCATATAAAATAGGGTAAAATGGGGTTTTGCAGATTCCTTGGATAATTCTACGATAATTTAGTGCATATAGGTTTATACATTATAGTACCAATTTAAATTTCCACTTGATTCATATAGGTTTTTTTAATTTGAGGAGAGATCGGGCAAAAAAGACCATTTCCTGAAGTCTGACCAAGACGGGACCATCACCATTCGATTCTCCGGAAAATTTTACATAAGTACAGCGCAAGTGCGTGTAATATTCATGACGCTAATCTATAAAACCACATGATATATGAGTTTGTTCAAGTTTGAGGGGAATATAGGGTGATATGGGGTTTAACAGTGGTCACCACATGGCGAACTTCGCAGCATTCGTTTTTTTGGATAATTGTACAATAGTTAAGTGCAAAAAGTTCAATATCTTGTCCGTCAAATTCTGCTTACCGAGTGTTTAATCTAGTTTTTATAGGCCAAGAGGAAATCAGGTAAAATGGACCACTTATTGACGTCTGATCAAAGTAAAACTAGGTCTATTCAACTCCC
Source organism: Ochlerotatus camptorhynchus (assembly GCF_037179485.1). NCBI lineage: Eukaryota > Metazoa > Arthropoda > Insecta > Diptera > Culicidae > Ochlerotatus > Ochlerotatus camptorhynchus. Next base: position 286,588 of record NW_027040741.1, read on the forward strand.
GAGCTCTTTTTACAAGGATAAAGTTCACGTTGGCTCAAATTGTGCAAAACGGACCACTTCCCGAAGTCAACCCTAAACGGGACCATCATCAATCGATTCATCGATTTTTTTTTCACATTAGATAGGCTATTTTGCTGGATTCCTACCGTGCGCCGTCTAATTAAGTGGGATTTTGGGTCGATTGTTCTCCACTGCACAGTGAATAATATTGCCCTTGCTAGCGGCGCATATTACCCAGTGAAAAATAAAAAAATGAACAATATTTTGAGAATTTTTTGTTGTAAAATTATTTTCTTGGTGATGAATGCATATTTTCACATGCGCTGAAGTAGAATGTTTAGTTTTGAGTAAAATTTAGTGAAAAACGAGCATTTCCTTAGGGGGCGCGTATTACCCGACGTTCCTTTATCGAATAGGACCGTTTAGAATTGACAAGCTATGAAGATTAATGATTGAATGACTACTGCTTAAGAAAAAAATAAAGCAATGCGAGTATTTGACCGAAGAGAAAATTGATTTGATGAGTATATACAAAAATGAAAGTAAAGGCTTTCAAAAATTAGTAAAGTTAGAAACCAATTGCTTCGTCCTATATTAGATTACGATACCTTCCTACAGTGTCCACGAAAACTCAACAAAATGACCGATGAAACGGGAGTTACAAGAGCAGTTTAAGTCGAAGATGGGTCTTGTCGTGGATAAACCAAAGTCGGGTTACAGGTCAAGTAATGACGGAAATACCACCTGACGATTATTTGCGGATCCGAAGATCAGTTCGGAAATAACAAGCATAAGCTCGGAACTCATCACAAATTTTGCTACGATTCTGCGTGTGATATCATCAGGACGAAAAATTGGAATTACTAAATACCAGAAACTTTTATCGAATACGATGCAGCTTTACCTAAATCTCTATGGATGGTATTATATGCCCGTAACTGTACATAAGTTATCAGCTGGCGCCGGTGTTGTAGTGGTAAGCGTGACTGTTTTCTCACCCCAATGGGTCTGGGTTCAATCTCAGCCGAGGTCGGTGGGATTATTCTGAGGCATAATAATCCCTGGTCACGTCTTCCTTCGGAGGAGAAGTAAAGCCGTTGGTCCCGGCCCATGTGTTGTTGAATGGATGCGATATCCTCTGCAGGTTTGGAAGCTACCTTCATGCACACTCGATTGCCGTCAATGGATGGCAATCGATGTCCGTCGGTGATTGGCACTAGATTGCGGGACAGAGACCGACGTTAAATAAAGAAATGAAGAGTACATAAGTTACTGGTGCAAAGTGCGAGTTCTTTGGAAGCTTTTATATTACCCATCGGTCAATTGCCGGAAGAAGCGTTAGAGGCTACTCACAAGTTAATTAGAGAGAACAAATTGAAGCATACTAGACAATCATCAATAATGAACAGTAATAAAGACTTGATGAATTATATGCTGCTTTCGTCTGACCCGTCCGTATCAGGGAAAAGAAGAATAGTTTCCAACCACATGATCATGACATTTGCTGATGAAGTAGATCCAAATTATATTAGTCTATTTATTGAAGATGAATAGTTTACGAAATAATCGAAGTGTAAATAGTGTATTACTTGATGCATTTACTTTTATAATATCAATAAAACATCCGTTTATTGTTTCTAATATTTAATGAAAATTTTTAATATGAAAGAATTCATAGAATGGAACAAATGGGATTATTTTTAAATAAAAACAGAATCAGGAAGGATTCGGCGTATATGGGCGTTTCAGGCACTTTATCGATTACGTATAATCTTGTCTGTTTGTTGGGATACCGCCAAATTTCGTTGTTGTCCTTGGGTAACCTTGTGGAGTGCTGCTTACACCGGAGTTTGTCTATTTTTCAAATAGTCTTCCTGCTAACCACGAGAAACATCCTTTGTTTTATAAATTTTTACAAAGAAGTTGGTGTTTGAGATTTTTTTGCGATTGCCTTGATAACATACGATATTTATGGTATATCTCATAATCTCTAGCAACTTTTCACATTACATCTATGGGCTAAAATGGCAAAAACTTCCAGTTTTGATTTTTGTTCGATATCCCCATACATTAAACGCACTGTGTGCACTGGAAGACGATCGGATGTGCTGCAATGACATTGATGATGATGGTCCCACCTCTTACCCCTACAAAGGTTTGAGCTGTACGATTTATCTTTAAGATAATTAAATATTACATTTTAACCAGGTTGGCAAACAAAATCGAACTGGTTTCAGTTACAGATATAAATTCCCTCTAGAGTTTACAGTTGCTTCACAGCGATATAAATGTGGAAAAGCTCAGGCGTCCACCTCTTAGTTCGTTTTTTTGTCCACCTAAAATATTCATCAGTATTACAAGCAATCAAGAGTTAATGAACAATCAACAAAGCATCCTATTACACTAGTAACCCCGCAATCTGATGCTATCATAATTTTCAGCAATGTCCGGAATGCTCACGAACCCCCAACATTTTCCAGAAAACTTACTACTAACTCAAGGTATCTTCCAAATAAGCTTTAATATTGCATTTTTTTTATCAAATGTTAAATTCAGTCCTCTATTTCCGTAATACGCACGCGAGGCTCAAACCTTTGTAGACTACTTTTTTTTTAATTACTCTACTTTTAAATCAAATATTAAAAATCCATCATCACCCTTGTGGCGAACAGAAATAGGTTTTGCAGTGCTACAATAATTATTAAAAAGTCGTTATGACAACTATCCATATAAAATAATCCGTTAGAGATAACTTCGTCAATATACATAATTTGTCAATTCATAAAAAAAAATCACTGGATAACTATTCAAAAGAAAGTTTTAACGTGAGAAATGCAGTGTATTTTAAATTCTGTAAGTGTTGCTGAACGTTTGATATGCCAAGGTATCGAATTGAAAACATTTATTCCTTTATAATACAATGAATTTTGAGAAGCACAAGTCAAGAAATGTGGTGTTCTTATTTCAACCGCGTTTCTAGTATTATATCTATGAAAGTCACTTCCTCTTTTAATTCGATCACACAAATATCGAGGCAACAAACCGTTAACTACTTTAAAAATGAACACCCTTGTCAAATATACAATTCTTTGCTTCACCGACAACCATTGTAAGGCGTCTAGCATCAAAGTTGAGGAAGTGAATCTATTACATCTCAAAATCAAACGCATTATTTTATTCTGCAAGCGCTGTAATCTCGATATTTGTGTTGCATTGGCCAGAAATAAAATGAAAGGACAAAAGTCAAGATGAAGAGAGATGATTGATTTGTATAGCTGTATTTTACTGGCAAAAGTTAAATCGTTTTTCAGTCGACAGAGAATTCCATACTTCTTGGCAATTTTCTTGATGACATTGTCAATGTGAGAGTTGAACTTAAGTGTGTCATCAATAATCACGTCAAGATATTTAATCTCCCGAACGCGATCAATAGTCTCATCATCAATTACAACAGAGACGTTCTCATTTACTCGATTCCGTGAAATTACCATAAATTTAGTTTTACTTGTATTCAATTGCAACTGCTTATACTTCAACCATCTACTTTGAGAACGCAAATCTTCATTCAAGTGTAAAACGGCATCATCTAAATCCTTAGCTGCAATGAATAACACAGTATCATCTGCAAAAAGATTAATGTCGCAAAATCGTAAAACACGTCGCAAGTCATTAATATACATAATAAATAACAGGGGCTCTAATACACTTCCCTGGGGCACTCTAAGGTTGTTCCCACCGGGACTGGAAACAGAATCATTAACAACAGTACGTTGAGTTCTGTCAGACCAATAGTTTTCAAACCATTTATATGCAGTACTCGTAATTCCAAAGCACTTTTTTTTTATAATCCATTTATTTGTAAAGGCTCAAATGCGGTAGCTTTGCGGAGCCAAATTAGTTTAAATATAATTTTTTATAATTTTTTTTACAACTAATGTTAGTAGAATGGGGGCCGAATACTCGCGGTTTACTCGAGATTAATAAATACATTTATTTAGAGGAAAGGGGAGGGGCAAAGGGAAAGGAATATTGGTAAATTTTCTTTCTGCTTCATTCGACGGATGAGTGTCACTGCACTGTATTGGCGGGCATGTGCTGTGGATATCGAAGCATTGAAAGCACAGCTGAAATGAAACAAGAGGGGACTTGGGTTGGGATAGTGATGAAAGAATGAAAGAATTAAAACACAAAACACTACTAAATACACAAATCAGCACTTTTTAAAAATACGTAAATTAATCTCATAACATCGAGATCACGGCAAGCCAGAACGTCTCTAATTGGTGTATAAGGTTGTTTCCCTCGGGCCCTGAGGGATTCAATTAGTTCGGATCTCGCCACATGATGTGAGGTGCAAGACCAGACAACATGCTCAATGTCGTGATAGCCGTTTCCACAGGCACACAAACTGCTATCTACAAGCCCTATGCGGTAGAGGTGTGCGTTTAACGAGTAGTGATTGGACATGAGCCTGGACATTACCCGGATAAAATCGCGATCCACGTCCAATCTCTTGAACCAGGGTTTGATCGACACCTGTGGGAGGATCGAATGTAACCATCTTCCCAGTTCACCATCATTCCACTTTTGTTGCCAATTGATGAGGACTTGCTGACGAGCAATTGTGAAAAATTCATTGTAGGCGATTTGTCGCTCGTAAATGTCGCCTTCCATAGCGCCCACCTTAGCCAGCGAGTCTGCTTTCTCATTGCCCGGGATAGAGCAATGAGAAGGGACCCATACTAAGGTGATGATATGTGAGCTGTTTGATAAAGCACTCAGTGACGATCGTATTTCGTTCAGGAAATACGTCGAGTGCTTCATCGGCCTTATAGAACGCATAGCCTCCAGAGAACTTAGACTATCCGAAAAAATGAAGTAGTGATCAGGGGGACGTGAGGAGATCTGCTCTAACGCATACAATATAGCTGCTTGTTCTGCAACGTATACCGAACATGGTTTTTTAAGCTGATATGAGGCACTATGGAGATCATTGTATACACCAAAACCAGTGGACGTATTTATTGTGGACCCATCAGTGAAAAATCTCTTCTCGGCATTGACGTGGCGGTATTTGTTCGCGAAGATGGATGGTACAATCAGGGGGCGATGAGGCTTTGGTATTCCTTGAATTTCCTCCCTCATTGAGAAATCGAATCTTACGGAATAACAACTGAAATCGTGGGATATTTCATTGGTATTGAACGGGGAGGGGCTAATTTCCAGAGTCATGTACTCGTAGTACAACCTCATGAATCGTGTTTGCGGATTTCGTTCAAGCAGCTTCTCAAAATTCTCGATCACCAACGGGTTCATGACTTCACAGCGGATAAGGAACCGAAACGACAATTCCGCGAACCGATCTGGTAAGGGAAGTACGCCCGCAAGTACTTCCAGACTCATTGTATGCGTCGAATGCATACAACCTAGTGCGATTCGTATACAACGATATTGAATCCGTTGCAGCTTCAAGATGTGGGTGTTCGCCACCGATTGGAAGCAAAAGCTACCATACTCCAAAACCGATAGAATGGTGGTTTTGTAAAGTCTTATCAGATCTTCCGGATGGGCTCCCCACGAAGTGCCGGTAATACAACGAAGAAAATTGATTCTTTGTTGGCACCTCTGACTCAGATACGCAACGTGTTTTCCCCAAAGCCAAAGCACTTGATTGTACTTAACAGTAAGGGCCTAGAAATTGTTTCAAAAGCGCGTTTCAGATCCAAAAAAAAAACAGCAACAATCGTATCTTTACACTCCAAGTTATTTTTCCACTTTACTAATACCAAATTTAACGTGGTTTCACAAGAATGACCTTCCCGATATCCTGATTGTTCTGGTATCAACAAACTATTACTATTTAAATACTCCAACAGCTGGCCTTTAACAACAAGTTCTAAAATTTTCTCTAATGTGTGCAATATGTTGATGGGACGAAACTCGTCGGCATTAATCGTTCCTGCAACTTTTTGAATAGGGACCACTAAAGATTCCTTCCAAATTTGTGGCACGTGTCCAGTTTGTAATGATTCATTAATAAGGTCCAGCAAGATGTGGCCAATGACATGAAAGCAATCTTGAATAACTCTAGCATTAACATTATCTACTCCAGCCGATTTTCCTAATGAAAAACAAATAACTCTAAGTTCATCTAATGTAATTGGGTGAAAAACTTCCAATCTACAGCTACTATTAACTGACTGTTTTATTTCGTCAGGTTCATCGACCAATTCAATGGGTTGATTAATCAATGAAACACTGTCTACAAAATAATCATTAAACTTAGCTGAAATTACTTGTTCTGACTGTTCTTATGTTCCATTAAAAGTTATGGACCGCGGTTTGCAATTACTAGGTTTTAATAAAGATTTCAAAATTTTCCATAACTCTTTGCTGATCGATCTTCCTTTGAACATATTCACAACGAGTTATCTTTATCAATTGTGAATACTTATTACGCGCGACTGTGTACCTATTCCAATGATTGTCATTATTTGATCTGCAAAACTTTTTGTACCATTTGTCCCTTTTCCGTTTAAGACGCAAAAGATCCAAATTGTACCAGCTGTTGGAGTTCTTCAAAGAAACAAACATTTGCTCAACTAGTTGATTAGTACACGTTTTCAAAGCGTTATTAAGAACAGCTGTAGATTCATCTAAGTTACCGGCCGCGAATGGAAAGTCTACGCTCCTCTCAACAAGATACGAAACAGCTTGCTTCGAATGTTTCCTCCAGCACTTCAATTTTACAAAATTATCGTTATCGTTAACATGGTCTAAGACATTAGTCACTAAGGTCTCATGATCGGTTATTTTCAAATCAGTATCCGTAACTGAACAAATGGAATCAAACTTGGAATAAACGTGGTCAATTAAAGTTCCACTGTGCCTGGAAATACGCGTATATTCATTTACTGTTTGCTTTAAATTAAAAAACTCAGCTAAACGCTTCAAATGATTCGAATTATGGTTATCACGCCAATTAATATTAAAATCACCAGCCAATATATTTAATTTACTAGAATCAAGGAATGTCTCGAGCCAGTTCTCTAAAACTTCAACAAAACGCTGGTCACTAGAACTGGGAGAATGATACAAAACACCATAATTACCCATCTTCATGCCACGTACAACTGTAATGCCCATGAACCAGTTGCCATCAATAACTTCGTTGGTACGAAGGTTGAATTGAACTGATTCTTTGACATAAATAGCAACACCGCCAGTGTGTCTAGAATGTGATAAACAAGCAGCAACAATATATCCCGGAATACTATACTGATCAAAAGCTTCAGTTTCTTTAATATGAGTTTCAGATAATAGAACTAAAAGAGGACGTTTTTGCTCAAAAATCTGACGTTATGCTACGTAGTTTGTTGACAACCCCGCAATATTAAAATACAAAAATCAAATTGATTCACATTCCTGGAACTTGGCTGCTATTAATTTAAACGCAAGCTGCTTTTCTTCTGATCAAAAAGTCTTTTATAGAGCAAACATTCCGAGCTAAATGCGGCATGGTTGAAGTCCAAGTTCATTTTTCGTTCTTTATTCGTTTTCAAACAATTAATACATTTCAATACAATTGACGTACACTCCGACGTTTTGTGTTGTTGGCTGCACCTAGAGCATCTATCACAATTTTTGCAATCCATGCTCTTGTGACCAAATTCTCCACATTTGAAGCATCTCAACACATTAATCGCGGGAACTATCGAGCACCGATCAAACCCTACATTTACTTTTTTCGCACATAACAAACATTTATAAGTATCGACATCGACTTCAATTACAACACTTAACTTGTTATAAGTGAAGCGTGAATTTTCAAACATGTTCACTACTTTTACATCATTAATAGCTATGTCTTCATTTTGACTTTTTAAGTAGTCAATGAAGACATCGGAGGAATACTGATCGCTCATGCCCTCTAATTTCCATCTTGGCACCAAAGTGGGAACAATTGCACTATATTTTTCACCCAGATTGCTTGCAATACCATTTTTCACATCATAAAGGTGAGAGCAGGCGAAATTTTGTGTTAGAGCATTAAAGGCAGGGATATTAGCTCTTGTGGTTTAGGGGAAGATAGTGCAATTGAAAAATTCTCGTCAAAATTGACGAACGATCGAAAATAAACGAAAATGCAATCGCAACCCTCTAGTAACTTGTCGAGTCGTCATATTTAATACTTTTAAAATTTAATTTCCACAAATCCACAACTCAAACTCTCCACTGACTAGACTTCATTTCTTATGTGTTCCCTTCTTAGAAACATACTTTCCTTCAGTACGCCTAGCTCGTTGCCATCATCCGTGGCAAACGGTAATTAAATACTCGTTATTACGATATACTTGGAAATCTTCGCATCGCTCGTTGGAGGGCAAACGGATTCAAGAAGAGTCCCCTTGACTATGATGACGACGTCGTCGACGACAACGTTGACGGGAAATGAAGGTTAAATTGGGCCCAACCTATCACGGCAGCGGACGTAAATGTTCATATGCTTTTGTCGCTGCAGGTCGTTCATCACTCGAGCGGAAACGGATCGTTGACTGGGCTGGAAATTCATCGAATTTGGCGGAAATTGATGATGTAAGTTCACTCTTATTGACTGTTGCCAAGGGCGAGAACCACTGACCGGATGATTGCTGTCGTCGTCGTTAACATTATCAAGAATCTCAAAACTAACGGAATGAACATTATTATAATAGGCATTGAGGAAAGTGCAAACATGTCTGATACTCAAAGTGATCTTTTAAGTTTTTTTTTATTTAATGTGCTATCAAAACATGTGATGGATGTTATGGATTAAAGTAGTTTTTAACACTAATCTCTGACTGGTAGATAACGACATAAATATCTACAGTCGAGTGTGTAATGTTTCATTGAGGCCACTTGCCTTCAATTGGCTTCCTTCGTTTGCAAGTACTGCTTCTGAATAACTTACAAGCAGATTGAATTTTCCTGTTTCGCTTCGAAATCAATCAAGCGTGCCGAACAAGAAACTACACAGGAAATTGATATTGTGTTATTAATTTCGAACAGCAACGTAACTCATCGAACGCAAAGTGTTGCCTACATTCTCCTGCACGGTAGTACAGTTTGCTTCTCAGATGCCATCAGTAGGTTCTATGCAAAGTGATAGGTATTACCAACCACAGCAACTTATGGTTCAATTGGTTTCTTCCCTGAATATATGCTTTCAAGAAATGTAAGGTGTTTACAGTTACGGTACATATATGGATGTAGAAAGGTGAGTTTAAACTGTGTGGATTTTATTCCAGGTAACGGAGTTAAAAGGAAATAAACCAACACACTCAAAGCTGTTTATGTGTGTTGTATGAAGTGTATAATTGTTTTGATTTTAATATTTCTAAACGTTGATTTAGGAACTTAGCATAAGTTAATAGTCTGTAGGATTGCTTCCAATTCAAGTGATGAAGTGAATAAATTAACACATCACAGTTTTGAATAAACGAATCAATTTTACTTTTCATTGTTTCAGTCACAGTCATTAGTCGAACATTCAGCAAAATCATCAATATGCTAAGCTCGCTGAATCAAATCTTAAGACTGCTCAACTGGAGTTGATCTTTTAGACATAGAAAAAGCATTTGACAGTGTTTGGCATGAGGGTTTTACTGCCAAATGGAAAACGTTAAATTTTTCACTCTATATTATGATATAATATTTAACTGACAGAACACTGAAGTTAAATTATCAGAATTCAAAATACTTTACATACTTTACTCCCTCGTCTTGTTACTAACAAGTACAACATAGCATTATTGCATCTAATGATTGCATAATTCCGAATAATATTTTTTATAGCAAGTGAGTGGAAGCAACCCTGCTCTCCATTTCTCGATGATCTTTATTTCGACATTCTTTCCTATCTGAATCGTTTCAGCAACCCTAATCCTGATTCGTCAACACTTTTTGATCACGAAGTGTTTATAATCGCATTAATAAGCTTATACATATATTGCTCTTTTTATTGTCAATTTCTCCATGATCTGGAAACTTGAATCTCTCACTAAGATGTGCTCGTTCCCCCATTGCTGGCGTGCAAAAGGACCAGTTCTAAGGCTCTGATCCATTTGGCGGATTATTTTAAATTTTGGTTAAAATTTTACAGATAGATTTTGACAACCGTGGTTGAGTATTGCTCGAAAATCGGTCGATCGATAACACAGGCATTTTCGAACAAAGAAAATAACTTTCGAAATGTCACTTTTAACCACGAGTTAAAATTAACTCGACAATTGGTTCACAGCCTAAGTAACTAACGAATTTCCACACTACATGGCATGGATTTGATGTGTGGAACTGCAAGCTCAATATCTCCATCTATCGGCACTTTTGCTGTACCACCTCCAAGGCAGAAGTTTTGGCTCTACCTTTCGCGTATCTCTCGTGACGTCACAGTGGAGCAAGTACGTGAACTGGCGATGCAGAGGTTAGGAATAAATGACGTTGAGACATTCAGACTAGTCGCCAATGGTAAGAATGTCAGCAGTCTGTCATTCATTTCGTTCAAACTCGGTATGAGTCCTGAGCTGAAAGCAAAGGCTCTTCCGACCGCAACGTGGCCAAAGGGAATACTATTCCGTGAGTTCAAGGACAGCAGGAATGTTACAAATTTTTGGAACCCTTCTCGAACGCCAAATGTCAATTTATCCCCCCGCCCAGATCACTAAGACAACGCTATGACATAATAAGTGACAAATTCCATCGCTGCGCAGAGCTCGTCAACCAACCTGTTCCTGAATGGCCGGTTTCGTCATTGCCATCTTCTTTGACACATGTTTCACTTGTCTATACCGAACTTCATCCAAACTCTTTGCCAGTCCAGCAAATTCCATTTGGCTTTTCTTATCATCCACAGTTAGGCAACACTGGGACGCACCGAAGTACCTCCCACCGCAGTCGAGCCATTCCAGCCAGCGCTCAGCAGTCGTCCCGGCCCTGTGTGTGGGAGTAGTGCAGGGGTCTTCCAACTGGCTGGGTGGTGGCGGGGGGGGGGGGACACCCCTCACCATCCCTCTCCAAAGGGGGAGTTTGGTAAAGAGAGATGAAAAAACCGATTTGTACCTTCCTTAAAAGTTGTCCTAGCTCGCTTGTCTAATATCTATATACAATCTTCACACTGCCGTACTCTAACGGAACTATCAACTCTATGCTTTCATCTACTCCATCTATCGTATAAAAATTACCACTACAGTCTGTTATTTGAAATTAGCATCTTCAAGCCAACATGCTAGGCTTTTCCCGATTTTTATTATGTCCATTGCGTTGCTTCTTGAATTTTGGATCACTTATGTGATTTTCGGTTTCCCTTTCGTTTTTTCTTCTTTAATTGTATCACATTCGATTTTTTGTAGGTCCGCGTATCTCTTTGAAATGACTATCCATCAGGGTTTATCTCAGAAACTTTAAAGGGAAATGTTGCTTGTTTAATAATTGATTAGAAATACAACCCAACATATCTCTGCTTTATTGCAAAACATCTGCTGGAAAGGCACAGATTGGAAATTAATTTAAATACACCCGCTGTTGTAAGTCGAAGGATAAACAACACCGTTAGAAGACTGCTAGTGCAAGACGGCACCACGGTGCATCGTTTGCAGAGCTTTACCGCTTCGGATATCGAGACATTCTCCAAGTATGGGTATGAGGTAGGTTGATAGGCAGGTATAGGCACTCGTTGAGAGTAACCGTAATGCCGGCGTGTTTGTACACTGGGATGTTGTAATTTATTCAATTGTAAATACATTCAGTGTTAGAAACGCATGGTTGACTCACTGGCTCAAACATGTGGTTCCCTATGCAAGCATGTCTCGGGAACTGCAGCAGGATTGAAGCAGCACACACGCAAAAACCCGTTAGTTTATATGTAGCTCAATAGGAGTTTGGTATTTCTAACGCCGTCGATTTCTCGCTAGGATGTGGATCTGAGGAGGCAAGGATATTTGCGCTATGTCAGAGATATTTGTCTCATTCACTTTACTTCTGCACTGAAATTGTAGCTAGCATCGTTTGGTACTTAAGTGAAGGAAAACCAACTGATTGATATAATGAAGTTCGCAAACATGGTTGTTTCATTTGGATGCATTTAATGAACGTGGAATTATATTTCTGGTTATTATTTTGGCCGAAAGATGATTTGCACCTTTCATAAACCCATGACTGGGAGCTAGGCTTAGCTTATTTATTTATTTATTTCGAGCTTACCTTTTTTATTTATGTTCAAGCAAAGTATACTGCATATGAATAGACTAATGTTTTATGTACATGCTATGCACTATTTCTATTTCCTTTTAGTCGAGTTTTTATTTGGTTTTTGAACATAGTGATGTCAATTTCTTAATAAGAGGGGCAATTCTTGTTAAAATATGAGTGAGTTTATGTTTAGCGCGTGATGCAATAAATTGGTTTAAAAAACATACACACATGCATGCACATACAAACCAATCGAAGCTTGAGCCTGGGATGCTTGACAGTCTCGAGTTTGCTATTTGACCATTCTTTGAGCGAACGGTGTGTTTACATTGCGTTCTTGTTGAGGCAATCGACCGAGGCTGGAAACCATTCGATTGAAGGTGCATCATTCGATTGAAGGGACTATTTTTTGCGGAATTTGTTCTGCATGTGTTTTCACAGAATAATTTTCGAGATTTAAAGGGCGCATACAAATTTAGTTGTGAAAGTATTGCTACAGATTCTATGCAATGAGAAATAATGTCATTGATAAAGAAAAGCATTGCAAATTCACGCCGTTCCTTTAGTATTTGTAGATTGATGCGAATACAGCATATGGATGGTAGAGGAAATGTAGTCCAATTTAGTCGTCGAAGTGCATACACAATAAATTTCTTTGCATAGATTCAAAGCGTTCTTCGTGTATGGCAGTGTATGGGCTCCATACTATGTAGCAGTATTCCTGAATAGGTCTTAAAAATTGTAACTGAACCTCTTAATGAAGCCCAGCATGCTTTTTGATTTTCTTACGATAATGTTATAGTGTTCTACATACAAATATAAGTTTGGTGTTTAATATTACGCCCAAGTCTTTTACCATTTTGCATTTGTCTATAATTTCGTTTCCTAAATATATGCAACGGGTTCCAATTTTTCTACTAAATGTGATTGCACTACATTTTTCTACGTTGAGTTGGAGTAATATTTTGCTACACCAGGTGTAGAATAGATTTATTTCATTCTGGAATAAATCTGCGGAGCCATGTATTATCTCTATGAAGAGTGCGAACACAAGTACTTTAATGTGCTTAAGTATGAAGGAAATGTCGTTTACGAACAAAACAAAAAGAAGTGGGCCCAAATGAGATCCCTGGGGGACCCTAGAGGTGACTTGAATTGATTCTGAAAGTCTATTTTGAAAGCATGCAATTTGCTTACGGTTTATTAAGTAGGACAGGAGCCAGTTCAAAAGTCCACCTTCCATTCCTACTTTAAGCAGTTTGAAGAGTAATAATGGTATGTCGATCCTGTCAAATACCTTACTGAAGTCAGTGCTCAGTTAAGAGCATCTACGTGGCTACCAGTATCCATGGCGTTAAGTGCCATAGAGACAAACTCTAGAAGATTAGAAGCAGTAGAGCGGCCCTTTAAGAGGCCATGCTGTTGACTTGTTATTTGGTTTTTTACTAGTTGATAAATTTTGTCGTTAATGATAGATTCAAAAAGATTTGGAATGCAAGATATAATGGCAATTCCACGGTTATTTCGGATGTCAGATTTCATGCCAGATTTTAAAATAGGTACCTAAAAAGAGGCTTTCTAAATTTCAGGAAATATTGAATTTTTCAAAGGCGTGTTACAAAAGAGTTCTAAAGGAGAGCAAAGTTGAGGATTTCTTGTTGAGGATTTCTTGTTGAGATATAGGGTGTCTCAGAATGTCTAAGCACAACTTTGGAACACCCTTGCTTGATTCGGATGACGTTTAAACATTTCAATCAACAATTTGTGTGTCGCAAGTGTAGGTTCTTTACATTTCCGTGACAATGCGAAGCATTTCTCCGGAAAAGCGCATACAGATCACGCACAAATGGTGTACTATCCCAACATTTCTCTGAGTCAATTAGCAAAATTGGAAGGTGTAAGCATCGGAGCCGTTCGAAACGCGATTCTAAAGTATGGTGATGAAGCAAATTTCCAACCCTGTTGACCAAAATCTGAACTGGAAAATCATGGAAGCTTATTACAGTTACTTTGTTTTGGGCAATAACTGCTGCAGACTAGTTAGTATCACCCATATATTGCATAGTTAGCATTTAGAGTGCAGCCATTAAGTAAACAGTAAAACAGAACACAGCTAATCGAAGATTGGCAAGAAAGTCAAGAAAGGGATATTCTTCTTCATTCCTTTTTTTAACGTCGGTCTCTGTTCCGCAATCTAGTGCCAATCACCGACGGACATCGATTGCCATCCATTGACGGCAATCGAATATACAGGAAGGCAGCTTCCACACCTGCGTAGGATATCGCACCCATTCAACACACATGGGCCGGGACCAACGGCTTTACTTCCCTTCCGAAGGAAGACGTGACCAGAGATTTGTATGCCTCAGAAAAATCCCACCGACCTCGGCTGGGATTGAACCCAGACCCATCGGGGTATTAGAAAGCAGTCACGCTTACCACTACACCACCGGCGCTGGCTGAGAAAGGGATATTCGTTGCTGTCAGCGAGGGGCAGTTTCCGCTGGAATGAGAAAAAACAGCCCAGCACGGGCGAGTCATCACTTGTGTCTGGTTCGTCGTGTTGACTAGTGGTGCCAACAGTGCACGTCAAGGTATCGCAAGCGCGAAATCGAGAGTGTCTGTGCTGAAAACGGTTGTAACTCCGTACCGATCAATGCGGGAAAACACAAAATCACCCCGGAAGCAAACTGTCGTCCATCAATCCGTGTTACACCCAGAATAACCACCAGAGCAGGGTCATTGAGCCAAGTTCACTAAGGCTGCGGCTAGACGTAAATTAAATAATTATTAAAATGCATTCTGTTCATTGGATGACCTCCTGCAGTTACGAACAACTATCTACCAACGGTAAAGGTTCGGCCAAAATAACGGAGTATACTTGACTAGCTAATCGATAAACGTACCCCATTCTAGTACTACACTATGTTTGTTTTGATTCGCTATGAACGTTTGACAGATAAAATTAGGGATTCGTGGATTTTCCTATGTTTCGAGGGGTACATGGATTAGCTTGGGACTGAAGAGAGTACCAGAGCTGAGCCAAAAAGTTGAGCACGTGTTTTCGGGACCTACTAGTCTTAGAGTTACCTCTATGGTATAACGGCAACGAGGTAATTTCCACACAAATAGTTTTCTGTTTACGCATGATAGACGACGGATGTTTATAGCAGTCGGCAATGACTCGGTGAAGCAGCGACGAACGATCGCTCAGCTGGAAGGAACTAGAGAGAAAAAAGGAGCCTTCTTCGAGAAGTAGGGTTAACCCTATTTCCGGCCTATTAAGCACAACCCCCACTTAGTCTTTCTTAATCTAGCGCAGTTTAGCACCAAACGGAACGTTATTATTACTGATGGCTTCCAAATTTATTTACCTATCCGTATGTACCGCAAGATTTAATAAAGAGAACCCAGACAACCAGAATGCACGTATATTCAAAGTTGTTTCTGTGATATACAAACATATATACAAACAATCAAATCGTATAGAATGCAAAAAAAGGCTTATACCTACAAAAGTGGAGGCCATTTACGTGCAAATTTTAATTTCTTATTAAACGAGTTGATTTGACATCATATACGATTTAATCTGTCATAACAAATTCAATTTGAAAAGTCTTACGATGTATTCCGATTTAATTTGTGGTACAATACGATGGAAAAATGATTTATCGCATATAAGTCACAAATTTGCATTCTATACGATTCAACTTAAACACAATGCGATATATGTCATACTTATATGCGATGTTGACTTAAACTGTAGTTATTTACGATACTGTTTGTACATTGTTATACGACTTCTGGTTGTTTGGGAAACCAATCGTTGAGATATTGTCAAAAGTCTAACACTGCTTCTTGACGCCAAACTTGGCCTACGGATTCTAAACTCGGCCTAACGCATTGAAACGTCAATGAATTCTCGGCCTATCAGATGAAGATAAAAATTGATTCGGTCGGAGCGCTTCTTTGTTTTTGGGAATAATGGGTGCAAACCTTCATATCACGCGTTCTCATTGACTTCGTTCCGTAGCGTATTAACTAAAGTATCGTACCAAACGGATAATTGACTTGTTAACTCTGAAATCATGGATTTATTTGAAGTTTTCTGCTCGATAGGCCCAAAATGGACGATTAGGTCGAAGTAGTGCTCTACCCTACGTGTTCACATCGACACGAAACTGACAGTCGTGAAACTAATTATTTTCTCATACCCAGTTTTGCTCCTTCACGGCTGCACGTGGTGCTGGTGGAGCGAATCGATTTTGGACGTCACCGATTAGGGCGAGCTGAATCCGGCATCGGAACGGCAGAAGCGATACATCAGCCTCAGTCAAGGGTGCGAGGCGCATATCTTGTCGGTGTAAGAGACGAACAAACCAAAATGGATGACAGAGCGATTGCAGTTATACCATAGAGGTAACTCTAAGACTAGTAGGTCCCGAAGATACGTGCTCAACTTTTTGGCTCAGCTCTGGTACTCTCTTCAGTCCCAAGCTAATCCATGCACCCCTCGAAACATAGGAAAATTCACGAACCCCTCATTTTATCTAAACTTTCATAGCGAATCAAAACAAACATAGTTTAGTACTAGATTTTTTACTAGAATGGGACTCGTTAATCGATTTGCTTGGGACCAATAGACTAGTCAAGTAGTGAGCCAATTTGAAATCGTTAGTTTCCACCGGTTGGTTATACGGCGGTCAAGTCAAGAGCGCGAGGCGCCCATATCGTCGGCATATTATCCGAGCGTTTAATGCGATTTCCAACAAGACGGCACCTTCGGGGAGGCTTCCACCCACGGCAGTGGCGACAGGCAGCCATCAGTGAGTGTAATAGTGTTAAGAGTTAGTATTATGACTTAGTTTAAGCGCATACAAAGGTAACCCTCAGCAAACCACATCGAATATAGAAACAATAATGAGCTAAGACATTTGATAACTAATTCGTTATTTGATTATGGGAAGAGCTTGCGAGCTTTCTTACTTACCTTACCTTACCAATCAGGCTAAGGCCTTGTTGTCCTCTGCTGTCCGAAGAAGTCGTCTCCACTCTACTCGATCCATGGCCACACTTCGCCAGCCTCGTGGTCTGCGAAGGGTCCGCAGGTCGCCTTCTACTTGGTCGATCCACCTTGCCCACTGCGTGCCTTTTCTTCTTGTTCCTGTTGGGTCGCTTGCGGCATACTTACGACGTGCCCAGCCCACCGTAGTCGCCCAATTTTTGCAATGTGGACGATGGATGGTTCTCCCAGCAGCTGGTGCAATTCGTGGTTCTTTCGCTTCCTCCACGTTCCGTCATGCATCTCCACTCCACCGTAGATGGTACGCAACACCTTCCGTTCGAAAACACCAAGGGCGCGTTGGTCCTCCACGAGCATAGTCCAGGTCGCGTGGCCGTAGAGGACCACCGGTCTAATCAGCGTCTTGTAGACAGTCAACTTCATGCGGCGGCGAATTTTATTCGACCGGAACGTCCTCCGGAGTCCAAAGTAGGCACGATTCCCTGCCATAATGCGTCTTTGAATTTCTGTGCATGTTTCATTTTCGGCGGTCATCAGTGAGCCCAAATACACGAACTCATCGACCACCTCGATTTCATCACCGTCAATCTGAACTCGGGGTGGGAGGCTAACATTGTCTTCCCTAGAACCTCTTCCTTTCATGTATTTTGTCTTTGATGCGTTGATGGCAAGTCCAATTCGTCTAGATTCAGCCTTCAGTCTGATGTTCGTTTCCGCCACTGTCTCAAAGTTCCGTGCCATGATGTCAGTGTCATTGGCGAAGCCAAGAAGCAGGATGGACGTCCTGAAGATCGTGCCACTCGTATCTATCCCAGCTCTTCTGATCTCACCTTCTAATGCGATTTTGAATAGCAGACACGAAAGTCCATCACCTTGCCGTAACCCCCTTCGAGATTCAAAGGGACTCGAGAGTGTTCCCGATACTCGAACAACGCACATCACTCGATCCATCGCTGCCTTGACCAATCGCGTCAGTTTATCCGGAAATTCGTACTCGTGCATAATCTGCCATAGCTGATCTCGATTGATTGTGTCATATGCGGATTTGAAATCGATGAACAAATGAAATGTGGTCACGTTGTATTCGCGGCATTTCTGCAGAACCTTCCGAAAATTTGGTCCGTGGTAGCGCGGGCACCCATGAATCCCTGGTATTGCCCCACGAACTCTCTTGCAAATGATGATAGGCGGCGGCATAGAGTTTGGGAGAGTACCTTGTAGGTGGCGCTCAGCAGTGTGATCGCGCGGTAGTTGCAGCAATCCAACTTGTCACCCTTTTTTTAGATTGGGCATACGACACCATCCATCCACTCCTCCGGTAATATCTCCTCGTACCAAATCTTGGCAATTACCTAGTGCAGTGCTCTAGCCAGTACTTCACCACCGTATTTTAATAGCTCATTTGGTAGTTGATCTACACCAGTTGCTTTGTTGTTCTTCAGCCGACTGATCTCCTCCTCAACTTCTTGAAGATCGGGGGTCGGTAGCCTGTCGTCTTCTGGGCGTTTTCTGCTGCTTCACCGTTGAGGTGCTCGTCATAATACTGCTTCCACCTCTCAATCACCTCACACTAGTTCGTGAGAAGGCTGTCGGTCAAGTCCTTGCAGCGGCTTGCGGCACGTAGCCTTTGCGCAAACTATTTAGCTTCTCGTAGAACTTTTTTTTTTTTTTTTTTTTTTCCTTTATTTTTGTGATTTTTAGCCGTAGGCTAGTTCATCACATTTGATAATCGAGGGTCAGGCTTAGGGCCTGCCTCGAAAGAAAGCGTTTCAGTCTATCATTACATAACGTACAACTGGCTCTGATTACCCACCAAAAGGGACAGACAACATTTTAAAAAACTTAATGTAAAGTGGGAGTTACATCGGGACTGTGGTGAGGAATGGATGCGCGAACAAGGTAGAGCTCCACCGTAAGAGACAGTGCCCCAGTCCGGCAGAGATACCCCGACGGCAGGAAAATAGGAAGGTGAAAGAACACGGACAGCGCAGCCCACGACGAGAGGGCTGGATTTGGTTGTATAGGTGAGCGTCCTTCAAGAATGCAATCAGCGCAGTCAACGTCGAGGGGTCGTTGCCAAGTAGCTCCCTGATGCTCTCTGGGAGTCGGTGTTGTCGGTGTTTCTCGTAGAACTTCCGTGTGTCGTTTACGCGGTACAGATTTTCCATCACCTCGTGATCTCGGTCTTCCTGCTGACGCTTCTTCCTTCTGAAAACCGAGTTTTGTCTGTTCCGCGCATGTCTGTATCGCTCCTCATTCAATCTCGTACGGTGTTGCAGCATTCTCACCCGTACTGCATTCTTCTCCTCTACTAACAGTTTGCAGCTTTCACTCGCAAGAAAAGTGCTTCGGTTCGAGACGTGGCTAAAAAAGTAGAAGGGTCTGTGCCTAGGGGCACGAACGGAAGCTTAACGTAGGACCGCTACCCAAGCAACACATATCCATCAAAATAGGTTGCTGTAGCTTGATTGTGACTGAAATAAGGTGCATTCAAGTAACCACAACTGTTAAGTGACAAGTGTGTTGCTAGGGTAGTGGACGGAATAAATGTGAAGAGCATTTAGTTCTTTTAATTGATCTATTATCTCAACTCTTTCCATTTTTGAATTGTGGGCATACCAAATTTGTAGTATTTTTTTTTTCATAGAGAAAGCTGATTAAGAGAATCAATCAAAATCACTTGCACCCCTGCTTCCAAGTTTGGTTACAAGATTAAAACTCTGGAGAGCATTTTGTGTCGTTGGTGGCTTGTGGTTTGGAATATGGACAAACAGGCACAGATGAATTCTATTCCAACTCTTTACTGATATAAGCTTGATGGCCCTGAAAAGAGCCGTTTTATTGTAGAGGACATCCATGGCCACTTACGATTGGCGTGTTTAGTGTAGGTGACAGCACCACGGACCTCATTGTCCAGGAACACCTTCAGCACATCTCGTAGATCAAACCGGAGATACGTTTGACACCGCCATGGCGAGCCAGACGACGGATAAATTGTTGTTTGTTGGGTGTGAAAGAGTGGACTAGCCACCACCTTCCTACTGCTGCTATTGCTGCTCACCACGCCGTCCGAAGCGAAAATGAGCTAATGCCATACAGCAGCGCTCTTTTATATCTTTTCAGGTTAAAGCAGAATGATGTGCAACCAAGTGGTACTCGATTATGAGGACTGGGTTTGGGAAGAACGTTTATTTCATGAAAACAGTAATAACATTATAACTTTTTATTTGTTCATTGGTCAAGCATTGTCATTACCACTTTTTTAATACTTTCTCGTTAAAAATCATCATGCGGAAGCAATGTTATATATGCGTCGGAAGATTGTTGATCGATTGGTGATACAATTATTGAAATTGGTCCAGAAGCAGCTGAGTTATTAATGTTCAAAATCTTTCATAATTTGTTACATGTTCCATTTTCGGTTTTCACAAAGTGTACTCCCAGTATAGAAATGAAAGACGTAGTCCTACGTCAAAAGTGGGATTCTTGAAGAGTAACGTCCAGCGGGCCAAGGTAAGAATGGGTCGTATAAGAAGCAGAAGAAGCCACAGCGGAGTGAAAAACAAACCGCATCCGTCAAACCGAGGGCTCGAAAGTTATACGACCGATTGCTGTGCGGAGAATCGGTGTGCGTGATTATGGACGATGAATCATACATTAAATTTGATTACAACACTCTTCCTGGTGATTAGTACTACACCGTTCGTGATGGCCGAAGTATTGGCGACGCGGATAAGTTCATTTTCACCGAAAAATTCGGTAAAAGGCTATGGTTTGGCAAGCCATTTGTGAGTATGGTATGCTTTCCAAACCGTTTGCGACAACGGAGACAATGACAACCAATGCAAAAAAAAAATTACTGTTTTGACCGGATTTGGCGTCGGTTCATTACTCCAAGGACACGGTAGCCTGGTATAAAGCCAACGAGGACCAATTCGTACCCATGGAGATGAATCCGATAAACATTCCCCAGGCCCAGGCCAATCGAAACATTTTGGGCTCTGACCAAAGCATATTAGCGGAAACATGTAAAGGCAGCGGATTCCAACATCCCCCAAACTGCCCTGAACTGCGTCCTATCAAAAGATACTGGGCAATAATTAAACAGCATCCTGAAAGATGGAAGAGAAGCAAGCTCTGTAAACTGCTTCAAGAAAATTTGGTCTGCAGCACAACGAAAAGTTAAGAAGAAAGCTGTGGAGAAACTAATGGGCGTTATCAAAAGAAAAGTCCGAGCGTTCTTCAGAAACGCGAAGTAAACATTCAAACTCACGTGAAATCGGTCATATGTATGTTGATTCTCATTTATATAAAGTAAACTTATGAATTGGTTCTAAAATAAATATTTTACTTTGAGAAACAGTTGTATAATGAACAGTCCTTATATATGTAGGTGACAAAATATCATTCCCAACAAACATTGAATATTGAATAAGAGCTTATTCAGGCAAAACCAAGCTTCTTCAGCTAAAAAATAGCTTAATCAGCTGTTGATCAACTCAAATTGTTTGTTGGGATTAGTAGCAGGACTTTTCTTTTCCTTGGAACGAAAAAATGGTGAAAAGTTACCATCAATATCCAAAATTGACACCCGTGCACGGTACTGGTAGTTGATTTTTTTTCTGAAAATATCCCATGGTCTTAGCACAATTATGAAAGTATCAAAACAAGTTCGGTAGCAGTTTTAACAATATTGTTTAGTTCAACAGCGGACAGTTACCCTAGTAATCTAAAAATACACCCATTTACGGTACTGCTAACTGGTTTACATCATAAAATATTCCATGCACATGCTCACCGTTTAAGAACATCTTTTGTAGCAGTTTTAGGACTATTTTCTGGTGTAACAAAAAGGAAAAAAATGTGGAAAGTTACCTTCATAATTCAAAGTTAGGCCTTACTGGTAATTGATTTGAAGACTGAAAATGTACCATATATATGGCCATAGTGCTGTTTTAGAGTTGTCAAAATACCTTTGATAGTAGTTTTAGGACTATTTTTCAGTGCAACAAAAAGGAGCAAAAAGTGCTGGAAGGTTACGTTCATTATCCAAAGTTACATCTATGCACGTTACTGGAACTTTGTTTTAAGTCTAAGAATATTCCATGTTTATGCTCATAGTATTGTTATAGAGGTATTAAAATTATATTTGAAATAATTACAACATAAAAATAGTTTTGGCCAGCTAGCGCTGGCACGAGCAGAAATTATTGTAAATACACATTAAATTGTAAGTGAACCGTGGTGAAATTAGTGACACGCAGTCCTCGGTTCACTACCCTAGCTTAATATCATATCCGGACGAGTATCTCCGGAGTATAGTGAACAGTTTTGAACACGAAATTAACCCATCGACACATTAAATTACAAGTGAATTAAATAATACATTGGTGGTCATATTGAGTTCCTAGGCTCACATTATTCAACATTGAACTTACTTCTTTTCACCGCCCATGAATAAATTCAGATATGTTTTTAGTTTGATGCAGTGGTTGGTGAAAACACGCCCTTTAAACCGTTAAAAGCGCAACCTATAGTTTATAAAAAATGGAAAATGTTAAGCACAAACCATTTACGGTCCATTGCAAACATAACACTAGCTTACAGCATTTTTGAACTCGGTAAGGTGATGATCATTTCCAATGCAAAATCCTACGCTGAATTCAATGCCGTGGTCAGAAAAAAATAAAGTAGAGCCATTTTTGAGATATACAAAAATTTAGATTTTTTGAATTTTGGACAAAAGTACGATTACTAAAATGTCAATATCTTTTGAACTAGTGCACTAATTTTAAATATTTTTTTATGAAAATGAAGCTAAATAAATTTGCTATCGTTCACTTGAATATTATGTCTTAATTAAAAATTTAATTTTGAAGTCATTTAAAAATTTAGAGCATTTTTTTTTTATTTTTCCTGCGAATTTTCCATAAAAATCTTGTTTTAATCAACATTTTTAATAAGATAAAAAGATTAAAAAAATCATTCCATAATTTATTCTTAAAGTCCATTCAAAACCGGAGAAAATGAGCCTTAAATGGATGAAATCGGTTGGAAATTGTCAAAGTTATGAGCATTTTTGTAAAACACTTAAAAATGTTGCTGAAATACAACAGCTTTAGAGTTCCTTTTCTAGGTGTCGTTGTAAGCATCCAAATCGCATGTAAAGTTTTCATGGGAGATTCTTTTATCTACATATCAATTTGATTAAGGCATATCAGGATTTAAAACCGAGTTGATACAAAAGAAATTCACCTAGCCAAGCACGTTTTGCATGAACTACATAATACTTTTGGAATCCACGGTTCGTCAAAGTCTCCAGGATCAATTTTAAAATAAAGCCTGTATGCAGTTTGTAACGAAGCAGTGAAGTTGACCGATTTTGTAAATATATAGTTGCCACACGCGTAACAAAACTTTTGAGGATCATTTTTACACTTGAATTCACGTTTTGTCGTATACATCGTTAAGCAATGTTAAATAAAGAAAGCTGTCAAATTGAGTTGGTTGCGTTAGGTTCTCGCCGAGCGGTCTCACAAACACTAGCGTAAATTATATTGTTGAAAATATCTCATTTAATTTTGCGTGACAGCTGGTAGTGTTAGTGAAATGCACCGTATGCGTACACGTCCGCAGAAAGGCTTACTGGAAGTGGTGCATGAACCTAGGAGCGGGACAACGGTCAATCTTAGAACATTCAATTTCCATGATTTTACAAAAAATTTCATAACTTCGACAATTTCCAACCGATTTCATCCATTAAAGGCTCATTTTCTCCAGTTTTTAATGGACTTCAAGAATAAATTATGGAATGATTTTTTTAATCTTTTTATCCCATTAAAAATGTTGATTAAAACAAGATTTTTATGAAAAATTCGCAGGAAAAATAAAAAAAAATGCTGTAAATTTTTAAATGACTTCAAAATTGAATTTTTAATTAAGACATAATATTCTAATGAACGATAGCAAATTTATTTAGCTTCACTTTCATAAGAAAAGATTTAAAATTGGTGCACTAGTTCCAAAGATATTGACATTTTAGTAATCGTACTTTTGTCCAAAATTCAAAAAATCTAAATTTTTGTATATCTCAAAAATGACTCTACTTTAATTTTTTCTGACCACGGCATTGAATTCAGCGTAGGATTTTGCATTAGAAACGTTGGTCAACCACTAAAGTTCACACTTTTTATGTTGTTTTGTAAACTAGTGTAATTGCAATGACGAGATTGCTATATGGCGGTGAAAGGAATGATGCAATTTTCCGAATAGAAGTATAATGTTGGTCGTAGAAGGTGGATGCTAAATAATGTACAGATACCATGCACTTTCCGCCGACGCTTTCCAATATCCGTAATCTTGTAGCAAATCAAGCGAAACGATTAAGCACAGAGGCAACCTTACCTAGTGTAATCTTGCGTGACGGTAGTAACCCAAAAGAAGGGGAGTAAATAACCCATCGAAATACCTGGCACGAGCATTGCCATTGAACTTTGGCGGAAAATGAAAATCCTCTCATTCTGAAAACGACTCCCCACAGTCCCGAGAATCCCAATTAAGGCCCAGTCGAGCTGTGTCCATTCCAGGTTTTTCCACTTATTGCTACTATCGAAGCGTGAAACAGTTACAGAGGCTGCTCAGGCTTTTGGGGCTACAGGTAGCAAAAGGAGGATGGTTCGAGAGACCATCATTTTCTCGAACGAGCGAAGAAAAACGCGAAGGGCAGCAAAAAGCATCCTTGTGCCAACGATGATGTCCGCCTTTACCAGTAAGTGGGGGCCCAGCAAGAAGAAAATAGCAAAATAAGTGACGGTAATTAATTCCAACAAACTTGTCTCTCCTTATCTCTCGATGGCAGACACGCAACAGCATGCGGACACGCTGAAGATGATGACGACGGTGATGATGGTGGTGTTCTATATGTTGGATGACAAAACTGGGGTCGAAAGTTTTTGCTTCGAAAGGTGGTGGTGCGCTTTGTCGATGGCGCAGCGAGGATCGCTGAGTAGCGAATCTCACATGTTGACAAGCGAGAAAGAGGCAAAAACCGATGGCAGTTAGTAATGAGTATCGATGCAGTTCGCTTTTATCGAAATTCAACCCTTTTCTCTAGAAAGCTTATTTATTTCAAAACCATCAAGAGGGAATTTTTGTCACTGCTACCGGAACAGAAATTTGAGGCATCGCGACTCGCGAGGGATAGTTTTTAATTTCAGTTTTGAATAGTTTTGTGTTCCGGGTGCGATAATTTGATTTGAATAGCGCTGATCTATTGTTAGGGATTTGTGATGTGCATTGCTTTTGTGCACAGAGTGACTTGAAAAAGAAAAGCGAAGAAAAGTGATATTTTGTTACTGTGTGGTTGGAATCGCTGGAGAAGGAATTGTTTAAAAATGACTAGAGAAAAATATGCGTGGAAGCATCGGGAATGCGCTCCCGGGTTTAATGATTTGGTGAGTAGTAAGTGTGAATAAGGGCGTCTATGTTATGTTTTGCTGTACCTGTTCTGGACATCTAGTGCATCCTGATCCCTTAACTTGTTGAGGGCACCCTGTCTTGCCTTAAAAGTTACCCTTTTTGAAGTACTAGTCTTCACAACATAAAGGGCATGCGATTTGATCAAATTATTCGCAGTTCTACTTGTCTAACGCCCCCAGCTGGGTCGATGTGCGGTATAAAAGGTGAGGAGAAAGGAAACTAGTGGACTCTTTCATTCTGACGGTGTTCTTATGCAACAGCAGACGTGACGTCACGTCTGTTGCTGCATAAGAAGACGCGAGTACGAAAGAGTCCACTAGTTTCCTTTCTCTTCACCTTTTATACCGCACATCGCAGCTGGGTGAGGGGTAGAGGATGACACACACACACACACACACACACACACACACACACACACACACACACACACACACACACACACACACACACACACACACACACACACACACACACACACACACACACACACACACACACACACACACACACACGCACACACACACACACACACACACACACACACACACACACACACACACACACACTCACACACACACACACACACACACACACACAGACACAGACACACACACACACACACACACACACACACACACACACACACACACACACACACACACACACACACACACACACACACACACACACACACACACACACACACACACACACACACACACACACGCACACACACACACACACACACACACACACACACACACACACACACACACACACACACACACACACACACACACACACACACACACACACATCAAGAGGGAATTCTTGTCACTGTTTACTGCTAAAGCTTGCATCATTTGATATCTGGACGCACGGTTTATTTTACTGCAGTGCTCCTAGCGGTCGGATCTGGAATGTTTTGACAGCAGTTGGTTTTGAAATGTTTCCTCTTTCGTCACGATTCATTTTGTTTAAAAGAAGTTATAGGGTAAGTGAAGCAGTATTGGCACATAGGTTCGTATTTTTACCATACCTCAGAAAAACGATGGAATCACAATCTGCGTGCGTTTTGTGGACGATATGTAAGTGTACCACGATGAACATGATTTGAATCAACAATCTCAACAGAACTCAAGATCTCAAACTTGTAAAAAAAAACGTCAAATATCACCAAAACATGGCCAAAATGGGAGCGTTTCCCCTACTTGATGGAAGCCACGAACCGAACATTAATTTTGGACACCCACTTGGAAAATCCGACGTGGTCAGGTTCAAAAATCGCGAAGTCGTTGAAATTGGCAAAATCGACCGTGTGCAGTGTTCTTAAACGTTTTCGTGAGCGGCATACCATCGGAACTTTGATAAGGATCGGAAGCTGCATTGGAGAGGTTTGGGCAAACCCAGAGCTGTCGGATTATGATATCGCCAATAAATTGAATACCAGGCAAAACACCGTCAGAAGGATTCGTCGGCGAGAAGGAATTCGATCTTTTCGGGGCAGTAAGCAACCGAACAGGACACTGAAGCAGAATCTAATGGCCAAAAGACCTGCCCGGAAGTTGTATAATGAGGTTCTTACAAAGTACGAAGAATGCATCCTCATGGACGACGAAACGTACGTGAAGATGGATTATGGGAAGCTTCTCGGACAAAAAATTTATAAGCTACTAGTCGAGGTGATGTCCCTAGCAAGTTAAAATTCTTTTAGTTTGACAAATTTGCAAGAAAGCTTGTGTGAAAATTGCAATCGTGGCTATTGTAGGTCTCACTGAGTGAGTGTTTTTAATTAGTGCTTACAACGAACGGCGACGGCAAATACCACTGCCTGGCTTCAAGCGAAGAATCCCACAGTGATGTTATTTGACATTGGGCGCTTGAAAACTGATCGTTCGCGGATGCGGACGAAGGGCGGACTGCTCCGCTAGAGTAATTTCATCCGCTGGGCTACCAAATGGCGGATGGAACTTAGCAATTTTTTTGAGATTTTTTTCGCGTCGGCTGATTGCGTGGTCAGCTATGATTTCACCCCGTTCGTGGCAGTCTTCTGGAAAAAATAAGTTGACGGTAAGTACTGAACAGTTTGCTATTGTTTGCAACGCATCAATAAGGATGTTTAACTCATCCGGATTCCTCTTCTAGGTTCGCAGACAGATCCCGATGCCGGATCACGATATTAATGTTTAAGGTAAATTTAAATTAAACTTTTATTAAATTGCGGCGCCGGTGGTGTAGTGGTAAGCGTGATTACCTCTCACCCCAGCAGGCCTGGGTTCAATCCCAGTCGGCGCCACCGGGATGAGGCATAACATCTCTGATCACGCCTTCCTTCGGAAGGGAAGTAAAGCCGTTGGTCCCCGGTTCATGAGTTGATGGGTCGATATGTAGGGTCCAGGTGTGGGATCTGCCTCTCTGACGTCGGTAGCATTGGTGCTCAGCACGGAAAACAAATCAAAGGAAAAAAAAAGTTTTTTTAAAGTTAAGTAAAAGTAAAGTTATGTTAAAGTTAAGTTAAAATTAATTTAAAGTTGACTTAGCTTGTAAGATATTATTGTTCAGTAAAGATCTATTTAGAAAATAAACAATAATGTTAGTTGTAAGGATATGATAAATAAAGTTCATTGATGAAGCCATGTTTATACTGACACTGTTTTTATTTTTATTAAATTCGTTACGAACTATTCTGCTTCCCGCCGTAAGTTCTAGTCCGGCCAGAGACTCTTTTAACAAGGGGGGTCAAGTTTCCGGGCTCAAAAACTTCACTTCATTTAATTTCCAATCCCAACAAAAACCAGAAAGCAGGACTCTTACGAAGGCTCGACCAAGGTGAAAATAGCTCACTATTCAATAAAACTAACAAAGGGAAAACGACTAATGTACAAACCAAATCACTTCAAATGAGATTGCGTATGCCGAGGAGTGAACTAGTCAACCCATTTAGGGTTTTAGGGCTACAGCATATATTCTATGCAACATCAGCACCTATTTTTGTTCCAGGACCTGAATTTGCCCTAGCGTAATAAATTTCTTACTCTACAGGGGTACAAAAGGTTTCGATCTGACCTGAATATTCCGCAGTTTCTCGGTTCTGATAGGTTGTTGAATGGCCGGCTTGGTTCCGGTGCCTGTCCGCAGGTGGCGTTGCTTTGTTGACGGGGATACCGTGGTTCATGACACCGATATTGAGTTCAACGACGCAAGAGGGCGTCTTACACTTGCGGTACAGCGTAACGTGAAGGTAACCGACCGATTTGACCCAGTGTCCGGTGTTGAGATTGGCTTTAGACGTTACTGAGCGCAAGACGTCATCTCTGTTACTGTTGTAACAATGGGTGGTGTTACGTTGGGAAATGGTGAAAGGAGTTTTCCCAACTAGGTCGGCCGATGTATGCCGATGCCGTGTGCTTCCGAGGATCTCCAAAACCTAACCAAAAACCCACGTTGACGCAGCTTTGATACCTGTGCAACGTGTATAATTGAATTCACTGAAACTGTATTTAATTTCAACGCATTTTTACCTGTGCAGCTAATTAATAACCGCAACTGTGGGACGCCAGTTGAAACATTTTTCGGCAGTTTGTGGAGCTAACCCAATCGAGCAAAAGGCTTTATGAGTGAAAAGAAACAAATGCAGAAATAAACTACATTGGAGTTTTTACTCCCACTCAAAGTAGTTTAATTTATCTTTTCTAAGAATATTTCACAATTCTCGCGTGCTTGGACACAATTCAAGCACAGGTTCCCTCACTTTTTTGTTTTGTTTTTTCTTCTTCTTACTTCGTGGCACACACATCCGAAGGCTTCAACAATCTCGACTAAAGTGATTGATCAAACCCTTTGGTGGTCAAATGTTCCGTAATCTAGCAACAATCGCAATGTACAATTAAGTTTTGTTGAAAACACTTCGAACTGTGATATATGAAAGAATTTAGGGTCGAGACATCAACATGAACCTGGATGGCCATTGGACCGTCATCATAAAACTGTGAAAAAACCGTTGTTTTTTTTCGAAAACTCTTGGAACTGCGATTTCAGATAGAAGAGGGTCGTGACATAAACATGGATCCAGATGGCCATGGAAATCTCCTCCAAAAGATCCGGAACATCCGTAAATTTGTCATACTGTGAAACTGATTCTAGAGCTCTGCAGTTCATTTTTAAACACTGTGATATAAGAAACCACTGGACCACTTGTACGGATTTTCCGTATCTTCCGGAGGACGGTCCCATGGCTATCTAGGTACATGTTTATGTCACGACCACAAATTCATTCTTATGTCACAGTTCCTAATGTTCTAGGAAAAAAAAAACTGTGGAGCTCTAGGATCAGTTTCATTGATTGACTTCTTTTACGGATGTTCTGGACTTCCCAGAGGATGGCCCCATGACCATTTGGGTCCATGTTTATGTCATGACTCCTCAGTTTCACATGCTTTTGGAAAAACTGTAGAACTCTAGGATCAGTTTCGAGGATTGACCATTTTTAAATATGTTCTAGATCTTGCGGATGACGGTCCCATGGCCTTCTAGGTACATGTTTATGTCACGACCGCAAATTAATTTATATATGACTGTTCCAAGTGTTATTAAAAAAAACCTTGAAGCGTTAGGATCAGTTCCATACATTGACCACTTTTACGGATTTTTCGGTTCTTTCGGAGGACGGTCCGATGGCCATCTGGGTACATGATTATGTCACGATCCCAAATTCATTCTAATATCACAGTTCCTAACGTTTTCAAGAAAACCACGGAGCTTTAGGATCAGTTTCATGAATTTTCCACTTTCAAGGATGTTCCGGATCTTCTGGAGGACGGTCTCATGGCCATCAAGGTCCATGTTTATGTCACGACCCAAAATTCATTCTATCATCTCAGTTCTTATTGTTTTTTTCAAAACCGGCGGAGCTCTAGGATCAGGTTCATGGATTGATCACGTTTACGGATGTTCCGGATCTTCCGGATGACGATTCCATGGACATCCAGGTTCATGTTTAGGTCACAACCCCAAATTCTTTCTATAATCACAGTTCCTAATGTATATAAAAAAAACGCGGAGCTCTAGGATCTGGATCCAGGATTTACTACTTTTACGGATGTTCCGGATCTTCCGCTGGATGGTCCGATGGCCATCTGGGTCCATAACCCAAATTCATTCTTATATCACAGATCCTAATGTTAAAAAAAAAAACGCGGGGCTTTAGGATCAGTTTCATGGAATGTCCACTTTGACGGATGTTCCGGATCTTCCGAAGGACGGTCCCACGGCCATCCAGGTACATGTTTATGTCACGACCCCAAATATTTTTTTTTTATATCACAGTTCCTAATGTTTTCGAAAAAACCGCAGAGCTCTAGGATCAGGTTCATGGATTGACCACTTTTACGGATGTTCCGGATTTTTCGAGGACCGTTCCGTTGTCTCCAGGATCCATATATAGGAACCATGACTGTATTCTGGCTAATTGTGAACATTTGGGCCCATTAATCTAAATTACAGATCTTGCGGCGCTTGCAAAACCCTACAAACACACCTTTCAAAAAAACCTGTAACAACTCTTTTCGCTTTTTAAAAAAGTAGACGACTCTATTTTCAATCTTTTAACAATCAAAATTATCTACAAACCCAAGGAATTCTAAAGGTACCACAATTTTTGAAATTCATTAAGAAATGGCTAAGTTGTGCCATTGCAAACTTGCCGTTACACGTTTTTCGGAGCCTTCGTAGTCGGCGTAAAGTTTTTTACCCACCGTATTCCGAGTGTTAAAGCACGACCAGGTAATATTCCGGACACGTTCGTACCTGAACAACACTCATTAGTTTTCGCGTCGCAGATCGGATCGACTTCACACGGAAAAGTATCCAAAACCATCAGCCTGCAGTGAAGCTACCCGCATGGAATAATCGTGGGACACGATCTAGCGCATACGATAGGTAGGGTAGGACACGTCAGCAAGGTAGTCCGGACAGTTCTAACCTCAATCTCGATAGGCAGATTCGACCACAGCGTGCGAGCAAACAGTGGCAACTACACAAAATCCACCCGAGCATGAGAAGGTCCCTAAAAGGGTAGGTCTCATTATTGCTTCACTCCGGCAACCAAATTATAGCTTCGTTGTGTTCCTGCAGGGTCCTTTTTTGCATATGTCCTTTTGCACACCGGCGTCACGTCCTTTTTGTATACCAGCATCATCGTCAGTCCTTGTTTCACACAGGTGTCATCGTCAGTTCCTCTTCATAGCTGAGTCAGTCCCTTTTCAGGCCTAGATTACGGCGTCAGCTGATCAAAGTGTACGAGGGTCGATTGCTGTTGAGGTTCGTGGCGAACAAGGTACGGGACACCGACGGGGGGAGCGCATGCGGGACCACCGATCTGCGCTCGAGGAAAGTGAACAAATGGGCGGTTCACTTTCGGAAGGCCACGGTGCAGCAAATCGGCTGCGAACAAAAACTCGCTACTTGCTGAGAGAGAAAGCGTGCAGTCTGTGGCCGGGAGATCAAAGCACGGTGAAGGAGCCTCGTAGAAGAACGCGGAGTGAGCGGAAGAATAACAGCGCAACCCATTGTCCAGCAGTGCAGCCACGGTGTGCGACAGCTCGGGACGAGCGAAGAAACAGTGTGCGTGTGGGTACGGTGCGTTAATTAACGTGGAGCAGCCAGTACCACGAATGGAAGCATGCTCGTGCAGACCAGCGACCAATTCATTAAGATGTTTGTAGCTAGGGAAATGCAGAGAAAAAGCGAAGGAAGAAGGAGATAGGAAAGAGGGAATGTTATGATGGGAAGTGAGAGAAAATAAAGCCACTATAATTTGTATGTTTTGGATTTAAGTTGTGTAACCTGCGTGTTACAATTTATCCCGTTTTGTGTAGTTTTGCCGCCGAGTGTAATATTGCCGTGTTTCTCACGAGCGTGTGCCGTGTTTGTTATGCTTTGTTTTTGTTGTCATTGCACGGCCAGCGACATACTCACCACTATGCCTTCGTGAATAATTTTAATTTGTAAATTTTGCGCGTTATTTTATTCGTTTTTTGTTGTTTAGCTAGAAAGGAAAAAAAATTATCGCTTTAGATTGTATCGCGCCCAAAATAAAGTTAGGTCCCAAAAGTTCCTCCCACTGCAACGAAGGCGAAATATAAAAAAAAGCAACATAAATGTATCGAGTGCGGTTGCAGGGGCGATGGCGGTTTTGTTTTGGTAATTGTGACGTTGTGAAACAGAAAAGAGAACAATTCGAGCCACAGTAGAGTGAGCGTGTTTTTTTTTGTTCCGAGACGATTTTCCCGAGAACAAGCTCATTTCCGATTGGGAAGATTTCCCAAACGCGTCGCGAGTGCAAGTACGCGTCTTCCCAGTGCACCGCGAGTGAAAGCCGGCTCCGAGGCTGCAAACATCACTGTACTGATAGTGTAGTGAAAAGGATGCCGGATCGCCATTGTGGGAAGCAGGAACTATTCGCTTCCCTGGCTAACCAAAAAGGATCCGGTAAACACCCGCCGTCCTGACTGCGGTGGCTCAGCCAATAGAGCCAGTCTCGCCACCGCAGTTAACCGTCAAGCAGGACGAAGCAGGCAGTTCCAGAAGTGAGTTCGCCTTGGCAGAAAACACTGCGGTGTCTGCCGGGGTTGCCTACGGCGGGTAGGCAATCAGGTGATTCGTCACCAACGTCGCCGGGGGGGTTTCCAACAGACGATCCCAGCTCATTCCCCCGCTAAGTGTTAAGGACAGCTGCAAAGGAACCAGAAGAAGCAAACTGCTCAGCACAGTCCGAATCCGAACGTCTTTGGGGGAAGTACCCTTGCTCGAGGCCGCTTTAGGCTGGCAGATAAGCCGGAAGCTTACAGTTGGTGCATTTGCTTCCAGTATTTGTTTTGTGAGAGTCGCTTTCGGTAATTTGCTTACCATACCGGGTAGTCTGCAAGACAGCAACAATGACTGAAACGATCAGTTTTTGACAGGTCTTGTTTTCGCCTCACGCCCTCAAATGTAGCAATTATGCGCGCCGGCGATGGAACATCTTCAAAATCACATTTTGCATGTTCCATCTTCCATCAGATGTCACAGCTGTTTTTTGCGGTGACATCTATCGGAAAATAGACACAATCTGTTTTCCTATAATTGTTCACAGAGGACACTGCAGTGCAAAACATGTATGGTACCTCTATGTATGCATTTAGATTATAATTCGAAGTCCCTCCTTTTTACCCATTCTGCACACAAAATAGCTCACCCCTCACAGAATTTCCCGCCGAATTTTATGTATAAGGCGGGGTATAAAGTATCTTTTGCGCAGAATATGCAAAAAAGGAGGGACTTCAAATGTTAAAGCAAATGCATATATAGAAGTACCAGACATGTTTTGTAGTGTCAGGTACTCTATTTTGTAATCTGTGAAAGGGAAATCTCAAATCGAGTGTCAACAAAATACATAACATGTTGAGAGATTGAGGTCGTGAGAGAGAATTACTCTCTCAAATTTGAATTTTTTTTTGGCTCTCTGGGGACTGGTAGTAAAGCAGGTAAAATTGTATGGGGAAAAATCATTTTTATTTAATTGTAGCTTGTTTAGCATTAATTTCCGGGAAAAAACTGAACGACAAAGCCCCTGACTAATTTCTTTAGGTTGTCGTTCACTTTTTTTGACCTGAATATGCACCGAAAGCGAATTATTCCCACTTCTCTCAATTTATATATGGGGATTTTTATCACTTCCTACCAGCGGAACAGCTCCATCTCTGTGAAAAATGGTCAAACAAAATGATTAATTCCTCAAACATGTTTTTCGATTTACGAACTTTTACATAATTTAGTTATTATAATAACTGATAAATAAGAAACAAATTTTTTATGCCAGAATACCTTTATTTGATATTTGAAAGGTCTTTTAATACCAATCCAATATCTCTTTTAAGTGTTATTGTCTATAAATTGAAAGATCATGTTTTGTTATTTTGGTATTTGCTTTATTTTTTATAAAATATTTCGATACCTGAAGAATACCAGGTTGCATACCACATTAAGATATTCATATGTTATCGGTTAGTTATCGGTTCTTGCTCGGGTACTCACCTGCGAAGACAATATTTCATACAAATTAAAAGTACTGAAGATCAGAATGAAATCTTATTTTCCAACCCAACGTGATGCTTGTGGGTAAAAACTTCTAGGCGTGTAAACTAAATTCATTTGCGTTGCTGAAGCCAAGCACAAGGAAAATTCCAGTGAATGATGATATTGGCTTTGAACCCTACCCAGGACAAGCATGAAGGTACACAAATAGAAATAATTAAGAACTTTTCCTTTCACTTCATATTTTCTGACAGATTTTCTCACAAGAAATTCTTTGTGAGCACCAACGTGCGTCCCTTATCCGGGACAAAAAAAAACAACTCAACTGTTCACCGTGGACAGTTCGGGCACAGCAGCTCTTGTATCGAAAGAAGGCAGTCGAACTGCTGTCATTTTCGGCAGTGATTGACCCTTCATTATGGGACATTTCAACTAGCATCAGCATCCTCTACTCGGGCACTACTGTTAAAAAAAAAAGAGGAAACTTTGAGACTGCTTCCTGGCAAAGTTTTCTGAATAATTGGACCGTTCCTCAATGTCAGAGAGAGGCCACCCTTTGGGCCGAAATGGACACAACGTTTGAAATGGGTCGGAGCGTTTCACATTTTAGCTGACTGTCATCATCGTTGGGCATTGATTCATCAGAACGCTTTCGATAATAATTGGTGCAGCGTTGGAATGGTTTATGATGTTACGAGCTTTGCCGCTGTAAAATGTCCAGCAGGTAAAGTGGCAATGATAAGTGCAGCATCAGCACTCAGTTGCAAGTGTAAGAAATGGCATAATCTCTTTTTCTGTCAGCAAAGCTCAAACATAAAGTATGATGGATGGGATTTTCTTTATTAGCTTACGAATGGTCATTGGCGGCAAACTCTTTAATTTATTTAAGTTGATACTGCAGAAAAGTAGAGTGGGTCTAGTTTACGGAACATGAAATCAAATCTCTACAACTTGATGTTGAAATTTTCAACATTTAAATGTTTAGTAAGAGATTGGAACTGACGAATACGTATATTAGGGGCCTCATAGCCTAGTCAGGAAAGTCACGGTATTACCAAGCCGGAGGTGGCGAGTTCGATTCCCGGTCCGGTTGAGGGAATCTTTCAGGTTGGAAGTTTTCTCGACTTCCCTGGGCATAGAGTATCATTGTGCTTGCTTTTGCCACACAATATACAAATTCATGCATTGGTATTGGAATCGAAAGCTCTCAATTAATAACTGTGGAAGTGTCTTTAGAACACTAAGTTGAGAGCACGCAGTAAGCTTATATGCGCTAAGCAATAATCTTGAAATGCGAATAAGAAGAAGAAGAAGAAGAAGAAGAATTCGTATATGCCAACATTGTTAAAGTAGTATCAATTGAAGATTGGAAAATGTGATTATTTATTATGATTATGATATTATTTATCAATGAGTTTACTTCAATAATTTGTATTTGAAAATTCCCTATCTAATTTCAAAAATTAATACAGCATTAAGAAGCATACTCTCATTGGTAAACTAACCCGGTTGTACCCTACGCTTGATGCAACTCATTTCTACATTAAAAAGCGTTCGTGATTCAGGAGGGGAATGGTCATAAGAAGATTAAAATAAGCCGAGAGAGCTGAACATAGAGTGGAGGTGAGATGCAAAAGCATTTAATGTATTTAACTCTAGCAAGATGTTTAAGCTTTTGCAAAGTACATTTTACTGTGATATTGAAAGTACACCACAGGTTGACTAGCATGGTCTATACTGACGGTACATTATTGTGATTCAGATTATCTATTTAGCTCCAAGCTTGTAACATTAAGGATTCCGAAAATGCATGAAAACTGTTGAGGCTACAAACTTACGAGAAATCTGTAAAATTTATTTATTATAGCCTCAGTGTGAATTTACCTACATCTTCGTTGAGTTCATTCATAGTTCAGAAGGAGTTTTTTCAATGTTTAGAATCAATAAAAATTACTAAATTTAGCTTTCTACAAAATTTGTCTTTTGTTTTTTTAATCTAGAAATACTACAATCTTGAATCTTTTTAAAGTGATATGTATCTTTTCTACAAGTCTGAAAATACAAAACATAAAGTTCCAGTTCAATTTTCTTTGGTTCTTCTTCGTTTTCAGCGTTGCATCCCAGGCTGGACCTCCATACCTCAGTATCGACGACGATACACTAGCCAGAAGACGGCTCTTGCTGCTGCTTGGTCCAGAGTTGTTCGGCATGATGGCCTTCGCCGCCTTCTCACATGCGTAGTCGACGTGGCTATTCAAGCTTAGTCGGTCATCGAGTATCACTCCAAGATACTTCAGCACGCGCTTTGATGCTATGGCGATCTCCCCGACGGTAATTTCTGCTCGCTGAACAGCTTTGCAGTTACTGACAAATAGCACTTCCGTTTTGTGGCGGGCTATCTGCAGCTTCGCTCCTTGCATCCAGTTGGAAACCGTGTCGATCGCCTCGGTTGCCAGCATTTCCACCTCTTCTAACGTCTCGCCTACTACTGCCAACACGACGTCGTCCGCAAATCCTACGATCTCGACTCCTTTGGGCAACTTCAGCGTTAGCACGCCGTTGTACATCACGTTCCAGAGCGTTGGGCCAAGGATGAAGCCTTGTGGCACACTCGCCGTGATCCGGATTGATTTCTCTCCCATGTCCGTCTCGTAGACTAGAACCCGGTTCTGGAAGTAACTCCTTATAATGCTACACAGGTAATCAGGAACCCTCATTCCATGCAGTGCTTCGGCGATGGCCCCCCAGCTGGCGCTGTTGAATGCGTTCTTCACGTCGAGCGTTATCACGGTGCAATATCGATCTCCTCTCCGCATCTGTTTAGACGCTTTCTCGGCACTCTCGACTACTGTCCACATTGCATCCACCGTTGATCTCCCTTTCCGGAATCCGAATTGCCTTACCGACAATCCATGCTCACTCTCCGTGAATTTCGTTAGCCTGTTGAGGATGATCTTCTCCAATAGCTTTCCGACTGTATCCAGCAAGCATATAGGTCTATACGATGCTGGATCCCCGGCGGTTTTCCGGGTTTCGGCAGCAGCACTAGCTTCTGTATCTTCCATCGGTCCGAGAAGTGACCTTTATCCAGACACTTCTGCAGCACTATCCTGAACATGTCCGGGAACACCTGGATCGCCGCCTTCAACGCCACGTTGGGGATTCCATCCGGACCGGGAGCTTTCTTCGTCTTCAGTCTTTTCGCCACTGCTACGAGTTCCTCGTTGGAGACTTGTCTACCTTCGGTGTTGTCTGCCTCTGCCTCGCCGTACGGTGTAGGTGGCCAGGTCATTTGGTCGTGCTTCGGGAAAAGTCCCTCCACGATGACTTTCAGCTTGTCTGGGCACATTTCAATGGGCATCGTTGGACCTCTAATCTTCGCCATCGCGACTCGGTATGCGTCACCCCAGGGGTTGGAATCAGCGTCTCGACACAGCTCCTTGAAACAGTTTGACTTGCTCAGCTTTATCTCCCGTTTTAGAGCGGCCTTGGCTGCTCGAAACACCACCCTTCGCTCTGCTCTGTCTGCATCAGTTCTTGCTCTCTGAACGCGTCTTCTGGTTCGGAGACAACTAGCGCAGAGGGTGCTAAGTGCTCGTTCCACCAGTAAGCTGGGCGTCGTCTGTTCCTTGGTTCCGATTTCCTCGGCATGGTTGTGTCGCATGCCCTCGCTAACGATTCGGTCAACTTATCCGCGCTTTGGTCTGGGACGCTGCTGTCTACCCGGAGAGCTTCTACAAAATCCTTGTCAAATGCCTTCGTCTTCCACCTCCGCTTGCTTACTTTCGTTTTCCACATTGCCATAGGTATCCGTTGGCCAAAGCTGTACCTAATCGACTGATGGTCACTATGAGTGTACTCCTCACACACTCTCCAGTTCATACTTGCCACTAAAGACGGACTGCAGAAAGTGACGTCGATAATGGATTCCCTACCATCTTTGCGGAAGGTGCTGATGGTTCCTTCGTTGGCCAGACTGACGTCCAACTTTGCCAGAGCTTCCAGCAGGCTATACCCTCTTGCGTTGGTACATCTGCTTCCCCAGTCCACTGCCCAAGCATTGAAATCTCTTCCAATGACGATTGGTCTCCGCCCGGTGAGCTCCTCGGTGAGTCCATCTAGCATCTGGTGAAACTGTTCCATTGTCCATCTCGGGGTTGCATAGCAACTACATACGAAGGTTCCATTAATTTTGGCGATCACAAAACCTTCGTAAGACCTCGTCACCACTTCTTGTATTGGATACCTGCCCATAACTTGTATTGCCGCCATCCCTGCTCTATCGGCCACCCAGTTATCGTTATCGGGAGGGAATCGATACGGCTCCGCAATCATTGCAACGTCGCACTTTGTTTCCGTTGTCGACTGCCACAACAGTTGCTGTGCTGTGTCACAATGATTGAGATTTATTTGGGTTATCTCCATTACTATTGGCCCGCTATCGCCTTTTTGTAAGCTGGGCACCTGAAACTTCCCATCATATGACCGTTTCCGTCCTCCTTTCTGCAGAGCATGCACCTCGGTTGTTTCATACAGTCTTTAGCAACGTGCCCCTTCTCTCCGCATTTCCTGCACAGATCCGATCTATCAGGGCTTTTACAGTTTCTCGCCTGGTGACCAAAGTTCATGCACTTAAAGCATCTCTCCATTTGCTTGGTAACCCGAGGGATAGCTTTCAGGGGGCATACCGACCACCCAACTTTGACTCGTCCTGTCTTCAGCAACTCGTTAGCTGCGTCCGTCGCAAGTCGTATCGACGCCGTTTGTGTACCAACGTACGCCTTCCTCAACCGGATTGTCATAGGCACATCTCCCAGATTCAGTGCACATCGTACCTCGTCTTCCGTTGTGATCTCATCCAGATCCTTGCACTCGACCACTGACTCCTGCGATAAGGCTCTTACGTTCGCGTCCTCGCCAAGAGATTTTTCGACGAGTTCCTTGAAGGCTGAACTCCTCACCGACGGGTCCTTCTTCAGCTCAAAGAGCATCTCGCCTTTCTGGGTGCGCCTGGTTTTCATCACGTTCTCGCCCAGTTGCTTCAACTCCGGATCCTCTCTCACTTTCCGGAGGATCGCCCTTACTTCTCTCCCTACGATGTCTGGGGTTTTCCTTCTTCTTGACTTCCTTCTTCCTCTCTTCCGTCTTCTTCTTCTTCTCTTCCTCTTCATTCTTCTTTTCCTTCTCCTCATTCTTCTTCTGTTCCGTCTTCCTTTTTTCCTCTTCCTTCAGTTTTTTCCTCTTCTCCTTCTGGTTTTCGACTTTACGCCAATCATTGTCTTCTCCATCTTCTTGCTCCTTGTCCCCGTATTCGTCGTCCTTGTGTTTTTTGGGGTCTTCTTCGTCTCCTGGCGTTTCCCTATCTCTTTTTTCCGGACGTGGGTGTGTGTGTGTGTGTTTTTTTTTTAACTTCAGAAAAGTCAATATAACTTTTTGTTTGTAGAATTATTGCTTATTTGGTATGATTTGGTTTCTGAATTTGTAAACCATTTATGAATTGAACATTCAAGATAAATGGTTGCAGTAAACAACATTGAACCAACGGACATGTCTCTATAATATTTCATATTTTTATCCGGTTTCTTATGGTGCATAATTTTACTTGGATATACATTAGTTGAAACAAGTAAAAGAAAGTTTGCACAGAACAAACTTTTGTAGATTTCCGCTCATTATAAAAGTTTATTTTTCTTGCTTTCCTTCAAGCACTATGGAAGCCTTTTCACTGTCGACATCATTTACAAGAAATGCCGAAAGGATATGAAAATGGACATTGAGTAGTAACGGAAACGGGTCTATGAAGTAAAACGAAAAATAAACCCTGGTAGGGTTTTAGATCTAAATTCCGCCCACAGTACTAAAACAGATATGCTCAAAACAATTAATGATATAGGTCTAGCAGTCGACAAGGGTAGCCTGGTTGTTCTAACACTTAAGCGTTTGATACTGTATCGCATGAAAATTTGTGTCAAAAACTGAGCTCAAATTTTGGATTGTCCGGACATGGCAAACCTGATTAACTCTTATTTAAGTATGCGAACACAGGCTGTATTTAATAATGGAGTTTTTTTCTCAATTTATTACCATAACATCTGGGGTTCCCCAGGGTTCTACTCTGGGCCAATCTTATTCTCGTTGTACATTAATGACCTGCCTGATGTAATAAAGAATTGTAAATTTCATCTGTTTGCCGATGATGCTCAGTTAAATTTTGACTGAGCAAATTTGCTGAAATTTCTCAGAAAATGAATGAAGATTCCTAGATTGGTCTGCAAAGAATATGCTTAAACTCGAAGAAAACAAACGTAATTTTTATTTCAAATAGTTCTTATCAAGACATATTAAAACCTTCATTGCTTTTAGATAATGTAACAATTGAATATGTCGATAAAACTACCAACTTGGGTATCCACATTCAATCCAATTTTGAATGGTATTAATATGTGTTGTCACAATGTGGAAAAAATTATGCTTGTTTACACTCACTTTACATAACATCTTCATTTCTTAGAACTGATGCTAACATTAAACTATTCAAAAGTCTAATGCTTCCTTATATTTTGGCAAGTGATTTTCTCCTCGATGATGTATCTGCTGCTACGTTCAATAAGGTTAAGGTGGCTCTTAATTCATGTGTTCGATATGTTTTTAATTAAAGTAGCTATTCTAGTGTTTCTCACCTGCAACATGATCAAATAGGATGCCCTGTGGTAAACTTTGGCAAGCTACGTTGTTGTTTATTTTTGCATCTACACAGAAAATTGAAAACTTTACAAAGCAATCGGCCCATTCAATATTTTTTGCCAAGATATCGCACATCAAAGTACGCGAACTCATTTTTCGTACGAGGTGTAGTTCACTGGAATTCTTTACCCAATAGTCTAACTAATTTAAATTCGTTGTCAGCATTTAAGAGAGGATGTATTGAACATTTTGTGGTTCAATTAGTGTTACGTACATATAATTTTTTTTGTAATATACTTGTGGCGTTTGCTCTACTTTGATATAATCGATGTAACAGAAGAAAGACATTAGTCATAAGCCAAAAAATACAAGTTAATAAAGAAATAAATAAAACAATGCGATCTCCGGTTCACAATAACGCAACCAAAAATCTCCAATCACTCGAGAACAAAACGTATGCGAAACAAATTTAATCGAGTTATCATAAGTGCACACGGAATACATGCGACAACTTTGCTCGGCTGCCAATACAGCGCCATTTTTCTAAAGGAAATATAAAAACCAGGTAATATATACTGGAGAAAAAAAAAATAGCAATACAAATTCACACGGTCACTGAGTAAGCTCGAACGGCCGTATTTTAATGAACCAAACAAATTATTGATATGTGCACGTTGAAATCATTGATGTTTTCTACTCGATAGAACGGAAATAGGCAATTACGACGAAGTAGAGCTCTACCCTATCATACTCAAGAGCAGTCACAAAGGGGGAACGAAAAATGGTGAGAATTAGGGTAGATGATTTGAATTTCAAATTGACTTTGTTTAGGACTTAACAAAGGGGTACAATCATCCCAATCGGTTAGGATGGCCAATTGGTGGAAGTCATCTCTGTACGATTTTTTTTTTTGCAAATTAGTTGACTAGCTGTTGCTTTTGTTTAGTTGTCTTAGGGTAAAGGTTCAGTTGTAGAATGTGCAGGAACCCTGCATCGACCAGTTTTTGCACATATTTTTCCTGTTTGTTACATTTTGAACGTAAATACAGTTTGCATACAGAGCATGCAAGAGGATGAATCGAGAGCGAGCGAGTCGCTGCTTCCGATGTAAACGTACAATTCATAACTAAAGAGAAGAGGGTAAAAAGCAAGTCAAACTCGACGAAGGAATACTACGAGTTAGCCAGGAGCATTTTGACGGAGAAAGTTTATTTTTTAATTAAATCCCTTATGTTTGAATATACTGCTGCTGATGCTGCTGGTGCTATGTTATCATGGCACTTCTCGGTCATCCTAGTTGTGAAACGTTTATTCTTATCTCAATGGGTGAATTAACTTCATTTATGAAAAGGTAGATTGCGGAATTTATTGAAATATTCTTTGCGTTAGTAATAGTGTTGAATTTGGAATGAAAATGTTTTCTCCTACAGATTAAGTGGCGCTATAATTTTTGGGAATATCTAGAACTTTGTTGCAATTAATCTGATCTGTAAATAAATTGTAAAATACACAATTCTAGGAAAAGTGTCACCTATATCTCAGTCATGGCAGGTGCATCGATCGGAATAAGCTCAAAGTCAGTAAAAGAAGCCTTTCAGGTGTCCTCTCTCGTCACCGGAGTGACCGTGTTACAAAAAACTATACCAATATTTTCTTTGTTGAAGTGATAATGAAGACGGCATTGTATTTGGGCCCCTCAATGAGGAAATGTGATTATCTTTACGTTAAGGCGTACACACTAAGAAAAACACATGTTAGTTCCGGTGCATTTAGAACACCTTATACGATTTTACATCGATTTTAATTCAAAAAATGTGAAATCAAACGAATTTTCTCCAAGATATCTATACTTTTTAATCTCGGAGCACTTAACTTTATTTCTTTTAGCAGTGTCTGATGATGTGGACATTGTCGGAAGAAAATTGCAGACCGTGGCAGAGTAAACGCAGGCTGAAACGTGAAACAGAAAAGGTTTAAGAAAGCAGTCACACTTACCACCTAACCACTGATGCCGTCAGTGTATCTCAACAATATTACTGGAAGTCGTGCTCCACAAGACCTTGAGGTCTGATAAAAATCGCCTCCGACTAGGGATGCCAGATAGTTATGCAACGAAATCTGTACTAAAACTGTATTTGTCGAATGCTGTCATTTTCAGGGTTGCTTCGAGAAAGTTTAAATAGCGTCACCAAGAAGCCTTTCTGAGGTTCCTTAACTTCTTTGAAGCCCTCCCAACTTTCACTGAAGTCCATTGATCATATTTTATAAAATCCGATGCTCATAAATGATCCAGACTTCTCTGGAAGTCCCTAAACTCATCTGAAATTCAACCAATAAAATTTGAGGTTTTTCCTGAGTCTTCTGAGTAACGCTTTTACGTTGTTGCTGATGCCGACAATCTTGGAAGCCTTTCAGACGTCCTGTCTCATTGCAGGAGTTACCGTTTAACAAAAACTGTTCCAAACGAATTTAAATTTAAAAATTTGCGCAAAATGTTCGAAAAGGTGTGTGATATTGCTTGGTTTAAATTCAAAACAATTCAATATAATGCACTTTGAAGTTCCCCGCAAATGAATGTTCATCGGTGGACCAACACCAACCAGCTCATCCCTTGCCAAAATGTAAATATTTTCACATCTAATGCGATTTGCAAGCTTAACAGTAAACAACGATCAACGGCAGCTGTGTGGTCACATCCATTGTAGAGAGTGACAAGCATCATCTGCCAATAGCGTATATGTATAGGTCCTATGTACATATCTCCTAAAGCCACTGACAAGGCAGACAACACATCAGCATAGAAACTGTTACGTTTGACGTCCAACACTATTTAGCAATTAGCACGTGGCAATCAGTGTAATTTATTTAGAAATTGTTTAGATGGACATTGTTGACCAGTAGAAGCAAGAGAATGGGAATGAGGTTTCAAA
This sequence comes from Ochlerotatus camptorhynchus, assembly GCF_037179485.1. Lineage (NCBI taxonomy): Eukaryota > Metazoa > Arthropoda > Insecta > Diptera > Culicidae > Ochlerotatus > Ochlerotatus camptorhynchus. The sequence continues at coordinate 331,000 of NW_027040741.1, forward strand.
TAAACCATTGCTGTAGAATGTTTGGAGAATGTTAAATTTAATCAAATGGTGCTACAAATTGCAGGACACTTTCACTCGTCTTATCCTGAATTTCCTTTTTCCTGAAAAGAGTCTTTCACGTTTTTATTTTCATCAATGAATCTATTCTTCTAGAGAGCAACGATTAGATCATTCAACAGTAAATTTCCTTTTGTAGAATGATGCGCTCAAGCATATCAGAACTACAAAAGGAACATCAACTTGACAAAAGCTCTTCTTCACACTTCCATTCAACCGGAGGCCCGAAACTCTCACTCTCTTGTAATACAGTACTTTCTCGATTTCGTCTGTCACAGTAGCATTTTCCCTTCTTAAAACTTTGCAAAGAGCTCGTCTTAATATTTCACTTCGAATATTAACATATGCGAACAATAAACTACGATGAAAAGGATAATCGGACAAAAACCGAGAAGCCACTGTATTCTGATTAGTACTTGGCTTATGCAAATTGAAATCCTGGCCAAACTTCGATCGCACAAACAAACGCACAATGAAAGAACAGTGAGAATGACGCACTTGAAAGGTCCTTTTCTCTGAATCTCTGAGCAATGAGCTGTGGGATGGAGAGGATGCGCACGAAAACATACACAGCGCGTTAAGATGATTCAATCTTCTTTGCTATCCAATTTTCTTCATTTTCGGGCCAAAATGTTCCTCCATCTTTCACTTACACACTTTGCTGTAGGGATGTAAAGTGCTTTCTGTTTCGACAGCGATTTCTCGTAAGCATGGTCGAGGCAACGGAAGATGCTTCCTTAGAAGCTTTTCTTTCGATTTGGAAAAACGGCATGAAGGTGGAATGAGGCTCGTGGGAGTTAAAGATGAACAAATCAATCGTGATTCGCTGATTTGTACATTAGAACCACTTACGTTTGTCTGAGACTCCTACGGGCAATGAAACACAATAAAGCACTGGGCAAACTTGGACTAAACATTTAATTAATTCGTATGGGTGAATTTAACGGAGAATTTTCACTAAACTAATTGCATAACTTTCGAACTTTTAGACAAATACTGCCTTGAACTAGGGACATCATTGGAAAAAAACGTTTCCCACCAGTTCTGATATTATTTTTTTTTTCATGTGGGGAACCTTGAGAAAAGATGGATTAACTTAGGGACCAATCATAAATGGCGAGGCATTGTAGGTGTGGCAAGCTTACATTAATAAATGTGAAACGTATATTGTATTCTAAATCAATAACAAATCAAAATTGGTCCTTAGTTTGTCATTTTTATTTTATCGTACATATTATGTGCATGCACTAATCAGTTTTCTTTGTTCAATTGTTGAAAGATGGTAGCTTTTTTCGGTAGTAATTGGTATAAAATCGCACAAATCTTATGCAAATTATGTATCATTGTAGTATATTGCACTAAAGCATACTAATTAAATGTTTTAAACAGTATCAAAACATTTCAAAATCGAAACTATTTGACCAAAACAAATAATGATGGAATAAATTAACAGTTGGCCTTATTTTTGATCACCCTTTTTTCACGTTCTTGAGGTTTTTGTTTTTTTTTTTTACTTTTTATAAAAACATTGATATTTTTTCTAATAGTCTTCCAATCGACTCAGTTTGATGGGATCGTAAAATGTCTGTCTATGTATGTGTGTGTGTGAGAGTGCGTAACACAATTTTCCTAAACGTATTTTTCGGCAACCATTCTACAAAATTGAACGCAACAACCACCACATGAGAGGTTCCATGATTATATAGAATTTTAATTAATATATTTTCAATCTATTAACTGGTGTCGGAGATATGGAGATAAGACCCGAAAATCGCGGAATTCAGGAACTAAGTGGTGTTTGTTGGCAACCACATAATTGAATTATACGAAAGAACCAGCAGATAAAAGGTATTGAATATGATCACATTGACAGACATGGATTTTGGGAACTAAGTCGTATTTCTCGGTAAAGCTAATGCGAATTGCGTTCAACAACCACCAAATGAAAAGTATCATGATCCCATATTCTCGCCCTTAGAATATTATTAAACAGTTTCAGAATCGGTCAGCTGGTGCTGGAAATGTAGCAAGAACATGTTTCGGGGAATGTGAGCCATGATACTAAATTTAACCGGTAAGGAATAAAACCTATCATGTGACAAAACAAATTACTTCAAAATATGATAACCAAATCAATTGTGACCGTTGCGAGCGCCACTTACCACATTGGTGAGTTTCGGGCATGTCCCAGATGCCTCCGAGGAATTAACCAGACCAGACTTGAATTAAAACCCATCATGCCAAATAATGAATTTTGATTTCATCAAATCGATTGAATTCCAAGATAAGGATAACAATGCAACATCAGTAATACGTCTCACTCAAAATTTATTCTTGGCTTGCTTTTGACTTCCACATGAAGTGAAACAATTACTTGTTTTCTGATATGAAAAAGTTGAGCCACCAACGATGGCTGACCCAATTGTTTACGTACAGTGGAGACATCTACAATTTTTAAGTGGGTACGTGAAACATAGGTTAACCGGCACCGGTGGTGTAGTGGTCAGCGTGACTGCTTTCTCCAGCCGAGGGCGGTGGGATTTTTCTGAGGCATACAAATCTCTGGTCACGTCTCCTTTCGGAAGGGAAGTAAAGCTGTTGGTTCCGGCCCATGTGTGTTTGAATGGGTGCGATATCCTACGCAGGTGTGGAAGCTGCCTTCCTGCACATTCGATTGCCGTCAATGGATGGCTATCGTGGTAAGTTTAGTTTATTCGGGATTCGTCCAATTGAATCGAATAAAATAAAAATTACTTTTAGTTTATATTAGTTACTCAACACAGTCACGTTATTTGTATATGTTTATATTTGTTAGATTGGTTTGGATTTAAACAACTATTGCATATTTCCCCTTTGTTGATTTTAAAGAAGTATTTCATTTTCGCGGTTTGAATTGGTGTTTTTAAATTTCAGTTTCCTGATGATTGGCTTTAGACGTTTGGGTCGAAATAAGTAAGTTCGTTTGTGTCAACATCTGAGTGACCTGCCCTGAGAAGGAAAGTTTCTTTACCCGACAAGAACGAGTTGACGGTCCTTCTTTGGAAGGTGGCGCTTAAGCCGTCAGCTTAGCATAACACGGAGAACGTTACACCTTTGCGTTTTTCCTTTTTTTTAAGGAAAGTATGCCAAATGGAAACATCTGTTAATTAATTTTACCAAGAAAGACAAGGTACTCTATGGGAGTTTTTTTTTATGAGTATATATGAAATTCCAGCATCACCTGGAGCTTTCATATTTTGAATTTTTTTTTAGTTATAGATCTTAATTCGTCCAAATCAGTCCCCCAGGAATCATCAAAAATATTTTCCCGAGAGAAAATATTCAGATAATCCCGAGCAACCTGATTCTCAATAGGACTACAAAGACCCAAACTGAAATTATGGGAACTCTCGAATTGCTTGGCAAGTTTCAGAAGTTTTTTTTTCAAAATGTTACCACCTTCTTTAAATGCAAAATTTGTGTGAGTTTCTAAAAGGGTTTGGAACTCGGGTCTGATTTCGAAAAATTTTTTTCAGAAGTTTTGTTCTTCAAGGCAGAGAATTGCTTTTTAATTTGTTTTTGCAAATCCTGCTTGATAGCTTTCATGACAGGATCGCGTGTTTTTTATATTGCCTCCTACACGAAACGAAAATCTATTATTTTATTCATGTGTTTCACTTATAAATTTTTGCCAAAACATCAGCGATATACATTCCATAAGACAAACCACATAGGTCCTATAAGAATGCATAAAAGGTATGTGTGGCCGCTTATACATTTCATTTGACACATGATCTTCATTAACTTTTTGCAAGGCGTTTGCTTATTAGTTGACGTATACATTTTATGGATAATTAGCAATAGAAATTTGCCAGAAGGTATAAGGAGATTTCTATCGGTATACGGACATTTTTAGACGAATCAAGAGCTAAAGACCATCGTCTATTATCATTTGATCGAATTTAACCTTGAATTTTGGTACTGAGGCAGCTCTTGCTTCAAGTATAGAAGTAGTCAATGAATCAAGAGCATAATTTATATCATCTTTGGTTTGCAAAGGAATTTTCGGATCAAAGCTATATTCCATAAATGTTTGATATTGCTCCCAATCAGCTCTACGGTAGTTGAAAGTAGAGCTGTTGGGATTAGAAATTATTTCTTGGGATATCTCAAATTTACGGGAAGGTGATCAGACCCGAAGTCAGCATCGGTAACCAATTGCCTACAAAGTTGACATTAATCAGTTAAAACCAAATCAATAGTTGAGGGTTTTCTTGCTGAAGATAATATTGAATAATGTAATAACCTGCAGAACAATCATTAAACAGAATATTAGCTTTGGAATTGCTTTGAGCATTATTCCATGAGTGGTGTTTTGCATTAAAAATAGCAATAATGATTTTAGACCTATAACGGGTAAGTTTCTGAAGGTCACCCTTAAGAAAAAAATTTTGCTGGCATACACATTGGAATGTCAAATAGGCTGCTATAAATGTTTATAGAACTTCCGAAAATTTTCTCAGATCTCTTCTAAAGTTTCACAGAATTTCCCTGAAGTCCACAGAACTTCATTAACGTTCCCTGAAGTACCAACAAGAATTTCAGAGTATTTCCGTTTAAAGTTCTTCTGACGACAAGTTTAGTGTATTTTCGATTAGATGTTCATTGAGCTTCGGACGAAAAGTTCATAGAACTTCAGACGCAAAGTTCAGAGAACTCCCGACGAAAAGTTCACAAAACATCCGATGAACTGCCGACGAAAAGTCCCAGAAGTTTGGTGAAAAATTCACAGAACTTCATTAAATTTCCCTAAAATGCATAGAACATCACTGAAGTTAACTGAAGCTAGAAAGTACAGTACACTTGCGTCGAGGTTCACAGAACTTCCAATCAGAAGTTCAAAAAACTTTCGACAAGAAGTTCAGAGAACTTCCGACAAGAATTTCAAATAACCACCAACGAGAAGTTCTATCGAAATGTTTAGAGAACTTTCGACAAGAGATTCAGAGTACGAAAAGCTCAGAGATCTTCTAAATTGAAGTTCCGAGAAGTCAACAGAACTTTATTTAAATTCCCAGTAGTTCCGTCCGGAGGTTCATAAAACTTCCGATAGATAAGAAGTAAACAGAACTTTTGATGAAAATTTCACAGAACTTCCTAAAAATTCCCTGACGTTCCTACGAAAAGTTCTGAGTACTGCCGTTGAGAGCCGACAAGAGGTTCATAGAACTTCCGACGACTAGTAGTAGTAGTAGTAGTAGTAGTAGTAGTAGTAATAGTAGAAGTAGTAGTAGTAGTAGTAGTAGTAGTAGTAGTAGTAGTAGTAGTAGTAGTAGTAGTAGTAGTAGTATTAGTAGTAGTAGTAGACTCTTAGTAGTTCTAATAAGATGTTCATAGTACGTTCAGAGAACTTCCAAGCAGAAGTTCACAAAACTTCCGAAGAGAAGATCACAGAACTTTAGACAAGAAGTCCAGAAGACTTCGGAGATAAGTTTAGAGAACTGTTAAGGAGAGGTTCAGAGAACTTCCGGGGAGTCGCTTGAAGATCTTCCGACGAGAAGTTCAAAGCTTCCGAGGAGAAATTCTGAGAACGACTGACGATAAATTCCGAGATCTTCTAATAAGTACAGTCACAGTACTTTCAACGAGAAATTTATTCATAAGAGTAGCATAACCAGAAGCAATATCGATCCCGAATAGGCAATAAGTTTCTTGGCAAACATAAAACATGAAATTGTTTAAATTTTATTTTTTTTAATTTTGACGTAGAACTACGTCTTTGTCGACTATACTGGGGTGCAAATCAAAAAATAGGTATGGTGAAAAGGTGTTAGGTTTTGAACGCTTGTCACTTTGTTATTTATAGATGAAATTAAAATCCTAACACCCCAATCGATAGGATATTACTTAAAAAATCTGCTGAAGTAAATACTTGTTTCAATTTTCTATGAACAAACTTTTCAAAAGTGCACAAATGATAATTTTATCACTGATTTCATGAAATAAACGTTTTTCCCAAACCCAGTCGGATATTAATCTGTTTCATTGCATATATAGAGGTACCAGTTATGTTTTACAGTCAGTTGGATGCGAAGGATCATCAGGCAGACAGTTCTCCGAAACGACCCAAGACCGCTGCAGAGAGAGTTCGGTGTTATCAAGCCAACATGAAAGTCAAAGGTAATGCGTTACCATCTAGTGGTTGGGACGCTGGAGAAAGTGAATGCAACTCGCAGTAGGAAATTCAAATTAATTTGTAACAACCTTTGGAGTTATCAATTATGGTTGGACCTATCCAAAATGAATCATGTTGGACCTATTTTACCGGCACTAATTTAGTTCAAGAAGTCTAAGAAACTTCTTCTTAAAGGTGAAAACTATAAAGAAAAACCACAGACAAACAGACATAACACATTGAATATTTCTCACTGTAAAACATCGTAGCTAAAACATTACCGCCATCTGTTGAGTACAGTGTGGTGGGTAGTACGCTGAACAGATGGCGGTAGTGTGTAAACGTCAAACGCAAGGGAATTGACTATGCGCGCCACAGGTGGTGGTACTACCAACTACGATACTTTTAAATTGACCGTTAAATGCTTGTTCGATGAACAACTTGCGACTGTTATGTCTGTTTGTCTGTGGAAAAACACTTGTTTTAATGATTAACATAATTTTGGTTTAATTATGTTTTCAAAAATAGCTCACTTTTAATTAATTTTCTCATCAACATGGCTCAGTTGAGAACGTCCACAAGAGGAATGTTTACTTATATTTTCAAAGTTTTTGTACAGTATAATACTAGTATAATAGCAGACTATTATCAACCGGTGGAAACTAGCGATTTTAAATTGGCTCTCTACTTGACTATCCTATTGGTCCCAAGCAAATCGATTAACGTACCCCATTCTAGTGAAAATTCTAGTACTACACTATGTTGGTTTTGATTCACTATGGAAGTTTGAGAGATAAAATGAGTGGTTCGTGGATTTTCCTATGTTTTGAGAGGTGCATCGATTAGCTTGGGACCAAAGAGTGATCAAGCCGTAACAAACTTTCAGGTATCTGCGGTCGGAGCAGCTGCAGCGATTAGCGAATCGAAGTCCACAATCATAATCAGAAAAATCACATTTCGACAGTGAGCGTTTATAAGGGCCAATGTCGCGAGCGTAAACAAATTGATACCTCATTATTAGACGATGCAAATGCTTCATTATACTGGTGAAAACTTATAGAAAACACTTGTAACGCGACATGGGAGGGTTAAATTTCGGATGCAATACAACCTCCGCTTAAGCGCCAGGCAAGCTTTATCTTGCCGCGAAGGAGCACGTTTCTCAACAAAGAATCCCGTACCCGGCTGCGAGACCTCAGGGCGAGTCCTTAATTGTGCCTTAACCCACGGCCGAAACTTCGATACACAAACTCCAACGAAGAATGGACCTACCAATTCAATTCAACGTCCAGGGTAGGTAGGTTTCCTTTGAAAGTTTGCCTACCCAGAGCCTATTCTACTCGTCCCGAAACCGAACACTGCAACAAACGATATCTCTCCACCAAACTTAAGAAGGTCAGACGTATGAGGGAACCTACGCTACATGTGGGTCATAATTATTCCTCGGCTAATGTGCCAAATCAAAATAAGGAAGCATTGGTGTATAATTGGTATAATTCGTACAACGTCCTGGCGTTCTAATAGTAGGGTTAGTATGGTTCAAACGTTGGATCGATCTTACTTGTTCTCATATCTGTTCTGCTACTGAATTCCGGCACTTATCCTCATCCCACGACGTCCTCAGGTGTCCACAGGGCCCCCTGCGAGTGAACCTTCCGACGATATCACACGTGACTTGAATTTTTCTATTGGCCTCCTATCGGTGACTAGCCGAAACGTAGGTTGTTTGAGCAATGGATAGCGAGTGTGACGCTCAGGTTGCCACCTGTCGGTCACTCGGAGAAACCACGTGGTGAATGTGTGATGACAATTGTGACGGCGATGTTCGAGGCGGTGATTCTCGCCAATGATTGTGCAGGGTTGTGCACACTAGTGGCACAAACGAAGTGACAGACGGAGCGGGTCGAAAACTTTGGTGACTAACCTGCTATTGCAATTTTTCAGTGTACCACATGGCAACACCACTACTACTGGATTGTACCACATGGCAACACTACTACTAGATTGAACTAGCATTTTCACCAAATGTACTAGAATGTTTTGGTTCTATCTCTTTCACTCTACTCAAAACTGAAATGCACAAAAAAATGACAAAATGATACGCACTCTTTGCACACTGTCAAAGAATCATTGTACACAAAATCAACTTTGTTCAAATCAAAACAAAAAAACTAACCCATCTGGTGGATGATGGCACAAGCTTCCAAGAAAATTATATTACAGTGAACCACATTATTTAAATGGATTTCTTTGCCAGTTAGTCGTCTGTCACTTCGTTTGTGCTAGTGGAGTGGCTATGTCGGGTGCCACACCGGCCGAAATAGTCACACGTTCTATGTAGGTCGTGTTAGAACGGACCTGGCCGTGACCTAGGGGTGCACCTTCACTCGAAGGAAATTCTTCACCTATTGCTTTTTTTAACTATCCCTACAAGCAAAATTGAGATTCTAATATGGATCTAATTTGTCACTTTGGTTGTCTTACGTCAGCACTGAAACTGTTCTTTAAAACTTGCACCACTTGCAACTAAAATTTTTATCCTGCACCACTCTGAACATGTTGTAATTTTGTATTTTCTGCCACTTTAACTTTTTTATTTGCCGCAATTTGCCTACTCCGTGGACTGGGCTTGAAAGATCGCCTGTTACAGCGTTCATGGGCCTTTACCTCGAATCATCCGACGATCCCCGAGATCGTTTTTATTCGCCGTTTTTCGGGTATATCCGATTTCTACCGCATAGATTGAAGGGTTTACTAAAGCCTCTACTGTGAAATCGCAACAAGGAATGATCAGAGACGCGGAACGCGATGTTGCTACACGGAGAAAGTATTGCATGCATTTAATTATTTTTTCCTTGCTGATTTTGTTTATTTGTAAGGGGTCGTCCATTAATTATGTCACACATTTAGGGGGGAGGGGGGGGGGGTTTGAAAACAGCGACGAGCCATACAAAAAAAAATTAAGGTCCATACAAAAATGTGACAAAGGGGGGAGGGGGGTTGAAAATGGGCCAAATTTGCGTGACAATTATTAAGGGACCATCCCTAACGTCGTTACATACTTTTCTTCGTTTTGTTACAATCAAAAAACAAAACAGCGAATGTTATCAGGTCGTAATTCCCATTATCCAAGATCGCTGAACCAATTTTTTTTTAGATGATTTCCAAGCTTTTTTTTAATATTCTTTAATGATGCCAATTGAAAGCACACTTATTCTTTTGTTAACAAACGTAAAACTTCAAACCGAATGTTTTTTTTTTTCGAAAATTCAGAGGCTTTTTGAGGAGCAACCTACGGTACATGAGCAAAACGGCGAAATTGACAAAACTTCAAGAAAAAAAGGAAAAGCATTTGGGCGTGGCAAGAACAAGATAAAAACAGACGAAATAAATCTATCAAATTAAGGCGCGTTTCTTAAGGGCGAGAGCGTTTTTTCTAGAAATCATTTAGGTGTCTAATGTTTTAATTTTAACATTTCCTAATAAATCCCGAAGGTTAATTAATATTTACTTTATAGCGATTTGAAACTTGAATCGCATCGATTCATAATGGAAAGAAATCATTGCTAAACTGAATTTATAGTTCAAAAAACCCCATCGAAATTTCAAACTATTTTTTTTCCGTTTAAGCATGAAACGGTCACTGTCGGAATGGGATTTTTCCGTTTATGATTGCGGAACTCGCTTTGCTGATTGCTGCAGCTGTTCCGACCGCAGCATATTGATGCTCGTGCATATGTGTGTGTGTGACAGTGGTGAGAGCAGATTTTGTTTTGGCTGCGTTCTTTTTTGAAATCCGAGATTTTGGCGGTAAGCTCAAACTCGGATTAACTCTCAATACCGTCCCTTTTTGGATGATCTGCAAAATATTTGCTTAAAATCCCATTGATTAACTCTAATGTCGACATCAAAACAGCCGGACATTCTTGATCAGGATTTAATCTGAGGATTATAACGGTTGAAGCTTACCACCATAAGTGAAGGCTATTTTGCTCATAGATAGCGCTGTTCCATTTGTTATTAAGTAATAAAAAATCTCCATATAGTAATTTGTAAAAGTGGAAATAATACACTTTTGATGCATATTCAGGTCATAAAAAAGTTGACGACATCCTAAAAAATTAAAAATGGACTTTGCCGTTCACTCTTTTTCTGGAAATTGTTGCTAAAAAGGTACAATTAAATAAAAAAACGGATTTTTTTTTTCCCGTACATTTTTTCACCGCTTTACTGCAAGTCCCCAGAGAGTCAAAAAATGCATAATTTGGGAGACAAAATTCAGACAGGGAGACATGTTTTACACTGCACTGTCCTATGTGAACAGTTAACGGAAAACAGATTATGCGCAGTTTCCGATAGATGACACCGCAAATAATGTTGGAAAATACTGAAAGCCTCCCTAATAAAGATAAATTAATTAATTAATGTTGGAAAATAATCCTCAGCTACGGCCGGTACTAAACGATACGGTACTATAAGTGCCAAGAAACTGAGGTTTCTTGTCGCCAGAGGTTAGCAGCTTTTAAAGTGGGCTTTAACTCCACAACTTGAAAAACGGAACTGAACTAAAAGTTGCAAAAGCCGATAGGATCTGTCTCAGACAGTTTAAGTCAACCCTGGATCGATAAAACAGGTTCTGATTATGCGCCAACACTTCAAATTGGAGTGATGCGAAACCACCGACATGACATTTAATTCTGACTTGTGCCCGAAATTCGTCAAAGGCCGATTTAAATGTGCAGTGATCCGAACTGTCAAAACCATAGGATTTTTTGATTATGATAAAAATAATTTGTCCAGAATAGATTAGACACGAACCAATTCATAACTTTTGCATGCGGGTTCACGGCTTAGCTAAATATTTCCCGAGAACACGGAGCCAGATGTCAGTACTGTCCTTGGCCAGAAATTTTATTGTTTTTGCTATGGTCATTCATGTCGGTTTGTCGGTGGTGAAACTGCAAGCTAACGCCTTTTTTTTATCTAGTTCGTTTATTTGGAAGGCTCAATCGCGTTAGCTTTACGGAGCCGAAAGTTCATTGTTCGTTGTTTGTAACAAAATTCACTTAATTCTATGTTTATTTATTTATTTATTTCGTCAACCAACGTAGACTAGTACAACTAATACAGTTTTGTTTTCTTAAATATATATTTATATAAAAAAAGTAGTGTCAGCTTTCTTGTCTTTTCTTTTATGAGTTGTTATTTCTTATGGAATAAAAATATTGCTTTAGTTTATGCCGAGACATTGTAAAGTCAATGGTTTCGCAGTGTTTATTGTAAGAGGCCATCATGCGGTTTAATGGCCCATATTTTGCATAATTTGTGCGATGATGATTTATGGCAAATACATTTCGATTTCGGAGTTGCCGAGTGGGTGCATGGAAATTTAATTTTGATAAAAGTTCTGTTGAGTTAATTCGCTGCGAAACGATATCATTTACAAAAGAAACCATTGCATATTCACGACGCTCTTTTAATGTTTGTATGTTTATAAGCATGCAGCGTGCTTCATATGATGGAAGAGGAAATGAAGTCCAACCTAATTTACGAAGAGCGTATAATAGAAATTGTCTAGTAGGAGTTGGGCCGGATACTCGCGGCTTACTCGAGGTTAGAGAGGTACATTATTGAAGGATAGGATCAGGGGAGGAGTTTGGGGGTAAGGTTTCGTTGCCTCATCAGAGCGTTATCGCCAGTTTGAATGGTAGTGCGGTTCTAGTTTCGACTGGAGTTCGATCGGCTGTGGTGACCAGTGGGCGACGATGAGACTCGCCGAGACAGGGGGACAAGACAAACAAAAACTATTAAAGAGAGACAAAAGACAAAGGAATTAAATTCTTATACTAGACATTTGAAGAAACACATAAACCGACTGCATATAGCAGATATCGCGAGTTCCCAACACGTCTCTGATAAGAACATAGGGTTGTCTTCCTTGGGCCTCAAGGGTATTCAAAAGTCGCTCTCTGGCGGCGTAATTATCCGTACATTGCCAAACTGCGTGATCGATGTCATCGTAACCGTTTCCACACCGACAGATGTTGCTGTCCACGAGGTTTATTCTATTGAGATGAGCATCTAGCGAGTAGTGGTTGGACATAAGTCTACTCATCACGCGATTTTTTTGCTGTGGTGACGGAATTGAAACTTGTTTGACGGAATTGGAGTCAAAAGGCGGAGTTCGATTTTTATCCATATCTCAAAAATTTGTGCCTCTTTATCAAATCTATCGGTACATATGGAAAGGTAAATAAATGTAACTGTAGTATTTGATAGCAGCATTCCATTAGATGTTCAAACCCTATCGCAAGAGAGTGGTAAATTCAATATTAACCCTACATCTAACAATTCCAGTATTTCAGGAAAGCAGGCAACATGCATAATTTCTATAGTATGCACAAGATTATATCCTGTCCATTCGATTCGTCAAACATTTTTACAATAGTACAGCACTTGATTATTAATTTTTCTTCCGGAATTAACGATAATGAAAAAATAGCCCACTCCCTATGTTTGTATAAGATGAAACTATCACCATTCGATTCTCTGCATGTGTTGTTCATAAGATAAGCTATTTTGTAGGGCTGCTATGCAGCGGCCTGTAATTATGTGTGATTATGGGTCCCTTTGTCTACCACTATGCGTTGTCTAGTTGGTGTCTTGTTTCCAATCTCAATGAAGTCGGCAGATGAAGGATCGATAGCAATGTACAACACAGGTGCACCTGCTGGTCGATGAGAGGAAGTGACTGGATTAGGGGCTTCCAAAGTTCAAGCGGCAAGAGTGCGTCCCGGTGTCTGGAAGCGACAAGCATTTCACTTCCCTGGGCATAGAGTATAATTTTACTTGCTAAACAATAATACTAATGCAACCATGATACAGAAGTCTGATGCAAAATTTTAAATTTTCGCTCCACAGTGTTCAAACGGTTTCATATCGGGTCTTGATTAGCATCCGAAAGTTCAAACTTATTTGATAAAAAAACAGACTTGGTACAAACCATTTGAAGTTTATATGGAAATTACTATGGAAAAACAAAACTTCTTGTTCATTGTCTTCTAGCCTTTTTACATATTGTACTGTTAACAAATTCTATTGCTATTCTTATGGGAATTTTTATCAGCTACAACTTTGCATAAGATCGTTTTTCAACCAACCGTCAAATTAAATAGTTATTAATTGTTTAAGAGATTGATAATCTTATGGTAAGATTAAGCAACTGTATTGTGGGCAACACTGTATTCTGCAGTGTGACATAGTAGCCATGATGTTTGTCGTGTTTGTCCTCTATTATACGAGCCATAAACACCAATGTTGCCTGCTGAACAGTTGATTGGGCATAATCATACGACATCAGTAACTTGAATCATTAATAATTTTTGTTCCTTACATTTGATCTAAAAGTCGTCTTCAACAAAGTAGTAGCTGAGAAAATTTTCAACAAGCTCAGCTATCATTTTCTAAAGTAGAGTGAATTTTGAGATAGATATGAACCGAAATTATGGTTACCCCATAGTTATTTCCATATAAACTTCAAATGGTTTGTGCCAAGTCAGGTTCTTACTAAATGAGTTCAAATTTTGGAAGGCTAATCAGGATCCAATTTGGAATCGTTTCAGCACTGTGGAGCGAAAATTTCAAATTTTGCATCAGTGTAATGGTACAGGCTCAGCTAACAACTGTCGAAGCGCTCAAAGAAAACTAAGATGAGAGCCAATGGGGCGTAATAAAGTCAAGTAAAAAAAAAGAATAAGGTTTATTATGAAGCATTAGGTCGAATATTAGTGCGGATAACCAGATATAAGGCCAATGAGATCATGGATATTACGTGCAGCTAGGGACGTTGCGGTACTACTGATATCAGTAAAGTATCGATACTTTTATTTCAATACCAAGTAATTAAGTATCGATACTTTACAATCGATACTTCTCCAATATCGATACTTTTATCGTGGTATCGCGGACAATGGCGTCAAAGAAGGCAACATTTTAAAGCTCATCCTGGATGTAAGGACTCGTTGGAATTCAACGTACCACATGGTTGAGCGCTTCCTCGACATGAGGAAGATTATATCTGATCTACCTTTGGATGACACCAATAGTCCACCAATGCCTTCTCCAACGAATATCGAAATATTGAAGCAACTCGTAGTCCTTCTCAGGCCGTTCGAGTTCATGAATCGAGAGCTTAGTGGTGAAAAATACGTAACTCTTTCAAAAGTTATCTTCCCATTCAAGTGACCTCCCAGCGATACTTTCAGTTGAGGAATGTTTTTCAAAGCAGCAGCTTAAGAAGAGGTTTGGGCAAATTGAACAATCTCTTCCAGTTGCAATGGCCACAATCTTAGATCCCAGGTTCAAGACCCTCCACTTCCAGGATCCATCAGCTTGCACAAATGCGATCGACAAAATCCGGGAAGCTTTATCAGATGGTATCCACGATGAAGCAGATGTTGGTGATTTTAACATGATCAAGGAACAAACTGATAAGTACGACTTCTGGGGACACCACAGGACACTCGCTTACGTCAAACCAAACAAACAAGTACATACTGATCCTGGCGATGAGTTGGCATTGTACCTGGCGAGACCGGTTTGCTCACTAAATGTGAACCCGTTGGAACAATGAGAGGACATGAAGTCAGTTTTTCCAGCGTTGTATCAGCAGGCTAGGATGCATATGGTCAGCATGGCAACTTCTGTTCCATGCGAGCGACTCTTTTCAAAGGCTGGATCTAAAATTACTGAAGCCAGAAACCGATTGTCAGCAAAATATTTACAAAAACTAATATTTCTAGCAAGGGTCGATGATGCTGAATGGTTCAATTAGTTGGTTTAAATGCTTTTGTTTTGAATAAAATGATACAAACTGTTCGTTATTAATCTTAAACATGGACTTTCAATTTAAATTCAATTACATTGCTTTTTTATCAAATGATTCGATACTTAAAAGTATCGATACTTTGTTTCGATAGTATCGCAAATATCAGTATCAGTTATTCGATACTAGTATCGAATCAAGTATCGATTTTTTTAAGTATCGCAAGGTCCCTAGGTGCAGCACTAAATGTAGCCTTGCATAAGTTATAAAAAACAGAAACATTATGTATCAAAAAAGTGTCAGCTCCATTTTCAGTTTGGAATCCGATGGGTTAAAAAAAACTTATTCAGTTCACTTGTGGAATCATACCGGGGATTCATCAATGAGTAACTTTCAATATTAATTAAGAACAACATGACCCAAAATCATTTGCAGTTATGGCTCACCTTCGTTTTTCCATCCGCATCCAAGCCGGGCATCCTTTGGCTACGAATATTTTTGGCATCACCAACCCTCTCACAAGCGACCGCAAGAGGTTTTCAATTTTCCCGCGTGCGCCTCTCTGCAATTTGCGTAATTGAGTGTCAAAAGTGTTTGAAACAATTTAAATCTCGGCTACCGGGTGAACGGACTTGGGTCACTTCCGCAACTGCTGCAAACAGCATGCAAATTGTTCAAAAGTGCAGCATATCGCTATTAAACATGTTTGCCCCTTGTGACAGAAAATTCGTGGAAAACTGAGGAAGCCGTCCCACGCCACGCCGGTGCGCGATGTTGAACACTGCTCTCATCGTTTTTGATCGAATCCAGCGTGGCACGTCGCGGGAATAACCACGCCCGAAGGCCATCATGACACACACTAATGGAAAAATTGTGCACATTTTGAGGTTGCGGTTAGATTGCCATCGTCATAGTTGTTGAACTCCATTTTGCACAATGCTTTCGGTTCGATATGGGGGTAATATGAAGGTTGCCTGAAGTTATTCTATTCGAATTGCAGTGGTAACAAAAATATTGCAATTGGTATTTTTATTTAAAATATGGAACAGACAGTCAATGAATTCAGAACTTTTGAAATAATGGGTATATTTATGGTTGCTTGGAAATAAAACTGATTAATTAGTTAATTGGCCAGAATGCGAAAAAAAAAACTCTGTTTTAATTCACCTACTGAAAAATTCACCCATGATTTGCATAGTTGAATTTAGAAGTTTCCGGCGAAAGGCGTCTTTGTTGGTTCATTATTCAATTATTTTTGTTCATCTCGTTTACTGGAAGCATTCTTTAAAGCAGATCAAACTTTATATCTTAATATATTTATATATTTCTGTCCGAAATGAACCCATCAATAGCAAGGTTTGTGAGTAGACTGTAGTTAGGCTAGTAAGAATAAATAATAATCAAATTATAAAGTTCCCCATTGGATGCATCATCAGTTCCCGCGCTTCCTTGTAGTGCAACAGTAATTAACAACTCGTAAGTTATACTGCTCTCACCCTACTTGCTTTTGACACGGGCAATTTGTTTATTAATATCAAGCATCGCATGCATACAGCCCGAGCAAAGTTTATCTGCTCTTGCATTCTTTGTTGAGAGTCTTTTCGGGTATCGAAGTAAATTTCAAAGCACTGAACCCAAAATGCATCCTGTCAAGAGGAGTGCTGACTTTCCACAACTACAACTACCATCGTGTGAGGCTTCAAATCTCGGTGTAGATTGAAGCTGTTGCGTGGTTGGAGGTGAAACTTTTCCTAACGAACTTTCACCCACAGTGACTGAGCTTTTGGATGCGGAAAACTACTTACAATGGTGATGCTGAGAAAATTTAAAAACTTATTCGTCAGGTATGAAGCGTGCATTGTGTTTGATGGACACAGTGAAAAAAAGTTGGAGTTAGTATCCAAGACGCTTCAGCATTTTAGGCGCAGTTCTTGGAAATAGTGTGGCTGATTTATAATGGGAATTTTGAACTATCCATAAACAATATAATCAGTTAGGATCAGAGGAATGGTAGGCCGTAGGAAAAGATTGGTGCCTAAAATCTCTCCAATTTTGTCTTCGCAGTTTAATATTTTCCAATAGATAGAAAATGATTGTAGTTGATTTATTTTGAAGTAAAAAATTAAAATTTGAAGCCAAACTTACATGTCAAATTTAATCATCTAAAAAATATTGCATCATTCTGAATTATAAAGCAGATTTTTAATATCTATTAGGATATAAACAGGCATAGTAACACATTTAAGTAATTTAAATCACAACCAGACATTCAGTTAGCAGTAATGGTAACCACTAAGCTACTGAGTTTCATCAAAAAAAAAAAAATTTAAGTTGTAAAAAAGAAGCATCAATTTATGATCATTTTAAATGAAAATTCAATACAGTGCATTTAAGATTTTTTTCACAGTTAGTTTACATCATTCGTTTTTATCAAGATTTTTTTTCATATATACTCAACCCGTACTAGCAGCAACACAATACATCATCGACATGTTGCCTACGTATAGTTGAACTGCGGATTTCTCACTGAAACACACCACTTAGACTCCTTCGCGCAGTTGGTCTGGAATGCAATTGAGACGGCAAAACCAACAATTCTGAAGCGAAGCATTTTCGAGGTTTGGTGTATTGAAAGAAGTTTATCATTACAACGTGAACCATCTAAGAGGTGGACGCCTGAGCTTTTCCACATTTAAATTGCTGTGCAGCAACTGTAAAATCTAGAGGGAATATATATCTGTAACTGTAACCAGTTCGATTTTGTTTGCAAACCTGGCTAAAATTTCATACTCATCATCATCATATTCTAATGATTGTCATTATTTGATCTAAAGGCTGACTACAAGTAAATTGGTACGCACAAAACGACCTGTAATTCGTGATTCAATAAGTTTAAAAAGATGATTAATGGTTGCTTTACAGTACTTTTATTAAAACTTCAAAGATACAGCATTAGATGGCAACATTTCTCCAGTTCGACCGAAATCTCGAACCTTCTTCTTGATGGAGCCAATCAGCGCCCACACAGTGGAAACGGACACGGAATCAGTGCATTTGTTCCAATTCGCTCGCATTTGCTGGATGTCCTTGACTGCCCCACCGCTTCGTCGAAGTCGCTGCTTCAAAATTGCCCAGTATTTTTCGACTGCTCGAAATTCCGGGCAATTTGGAGGATTCATTAGCTTGGGGACAAAATCGATCTAATCGGCTGCATACCACTCCAGAACCACCTTGGAGTAGAGGCAGCTGGCCAAATCGGGCCAAAAGATGACTTTGCCCCTATGCTTGCTGATGAACGGCAATACACGCATTTTCAGACATTCTTCGATGTAGACTTGGGATGTCATCGTCCAGGATGTGACGAATGGTTCCGTTTTCAGGCCACAACTGCAAACCGCTTGCCAAATTATGGCCTACTTCGCGAACTTGTCAGCAAACAGAACCTTGAATCGTACAAGAGCCGTCCGCTTTTTGGCCACGAAATTCTGCTACATGTGCCGCTTAGGATGTTAACCGGCTTTGTACGACTTGTATCCTTCCCTGGCAAGGAAGTTCTGCACCGTTTGAAAGTTGGCGTTGTACCTTCTGGCCAGTGATGGAATTCTCACCAAAATATCATTTTCGCTTGCGATACGTTTTCTCTTGGGAACTTTCCCTCACTAGTTTCACACTCCAATATTTCCTGAGCGAACTTTCTGGGATGAGAGAATGAGATATCGCGAAATTTTTTAACTCGAATCACCAACGTGAGGATACGAAAAATATCAGATCATTTTTTCTCTCTATCTCTTTACACCACATTCGTTCTTGAAAATTGCACTGCACATTTCACAAGGGAAAGATTATAGACAGAAAGCTATCCCGAGTAAATCAATACAATCTCTAAAGACTGATAAGTCTGGTACCTGGCTGTCTACTGGCGCCTGTTGTTTAAAGTAGCCGTTATCAGGATGATGTGAACAGTTTTGTGCAACTGATTGATTGGTGCATTGGTTTCTGGCAAAAAAAAATGAATGAATCAGCACAAGTGTCAACGCGACATTAACGAGGAACGGGGAGGGTAGTGTAAGATTTTGTGACTAGCAATTTTTATATTAAAACCGTTTCTCAGGATAGGGGGTTGCGGAAGGAGGAGCGCCTAATGTATCCTCATTTTCACGAAATACAGTTAATGCATGGCTCCTCTCATCACTAGTGTTCGTAATATCGTTCCTGTAAGCTCTTATGCAATAATTATATGCAGGGGGATTGTTGGGAATATAGGTGGTGGTGAACTTTTTCACTGTGCTATTACCAGTGCTGTAAATTCTCAAAATCATTTGAACATTTTTGATGAAAATGAGAAAAGTAGCTATTCGCTATCAAAGGGGACCTCCTCCGAATGGGTGATATCAGTTGCTTAGTCATTTGCATGGATCATTCTCATTTGAGAAACGCTATATATCATTCGATTGAGTGTAACCTACACACAAACGGAGCTCTGGTCGACATTCCGGCGAAAAAGCTAAGCCAACCTGACTTCTATCAAACCCCAACCCGATGTTGACCCGACATTGACCCGACATAAACCCAAAATTGACCCGACATTAACACGACATTGGGTCGACATCGACCTTAAATAAGCCTTACATTGATCCGACATCGGGTCGACTTGTCTGTTCGGGACCATTTTCCTGGATTTCTTCCATACTCCACTGTCGTATATCAAATGATACTGAGTGACTCAATTGACAGTGACAATGAGCTTCGAATGAGAAAGGGGCTCTTCAAATTATGGTCATGTGAGAATTCGTTTACACAGAATTGATTGAATGGTTGTAGTGGTTCATCTTCAATCGAATGATATGAAAATTTACAGCACTGGCTATTACTGTCCTCTCTCATGACTGGGAATCCTGTAAAACAATGTAAAACTAGAAAGGGTCTAGACCCTCCCTATGTAAAACCATAAGGTATGCGGGACTGCTGCACTGCTGAACTTCAAAACGCTTTATTTGCTGACCAAGGATCTGACAAAAACATCTTTTTAGTGTGCAATTTAGGATGATAAAAAATTTAAACAGGTTATTCAATGTCCATTAAAACTGTAAAAAATATAGGCAGAAAAAAAAAGAAAACAAAAAATTATTACCAGTTGGCTGGAAATGAACACAAAATTAATCAAAGTACCATGTACCTTGAGCTTTTGATATAGTGACAGATTGAGAACGATCTAAATTTTCCATCCACAAGTATTGCAAGACATGAAATTAACAGACAATCTCAAAATACTTTCAACTTGCGAAGTGATAGATTCCCAAGTGAATACACCTGCTGAATAAAAATGATCAAGTAAACTATTTTTTTAGAATCGATGTTTAATAGATTTTTTTTGCAGTTTGAGATCCATGAAAAAAGGTACAGTAGCTTTATGGCACCAGTGACCAGCAAATTTAATATTTTCATTCAAGGTTGTGTGGAAATTCAAGCTACCGGGCGAGCTACTGGGTTACATTGCTGTCCTCTACCTAATGCAGTCGAGTGATCAAATCAGAAAGTTAGCAGATTAGAAATCAATTAATAACTAATTTCCTCAACGTTAAATTAAAAAGTGGTCTTTAGAAAAAAAAAATGTAGCTGAGAAAATTTCCTATGAGTACACAAGGCAAATTTATTATGGCGAAATTTAAAGACGAGGTGAACAAAATAATCACTTTTCCCATAGTAATACCTTTATAAATTTTAGATGGCCATTGCAGAATGAGATCACAACCCAATAAGCTCAAATTTTGGGAGAATTATCTGGACCTGATTAAAAATCGATTGAAATTAGTGAAGCAAAGCCGATATTTTGAACCACCCTAATAAGCATGTTCTCAATGCAGTAAGACTAATCAACAGAATGCTTGCTAGCTAACACTAAACATTTCTAAGCGCCAATCTCAGTGGTCTAACTGTACTCCGCACTAATAGCATAGTTCTTCTTGTCGAAGAGTACAGCCACAAATGATGATTTGGTCAGCAAAGATTAGACTCTTGGTGAATAGTTACAAGTATCTACTATTAGCTGGTTGCATTGAGAACTAAAACTATAAATAAATCCGGAAAACTTTGAGATTAGGGCGTAATTTCTTTTGTAAACACACACTTAATTCGCCGATTTCTCGTGAATTAAAGTTCAATCTAAAAAACTAACAACACAGACAGGTAGAGGAATGATTCATTTGGTATAGTATAGTTCGCTAGATTGTGCTTTGATTCGTGAGAAATCGCTGAATGACGTGTTTGTTTACAAAAGCAATTACGCCCAAATCTCAAAGTTCTCTGGAAATGGTATTTAATGTGAAGGATGCGAAAAATATCGGAGAACGAGAAGAAAACAAACAGACACTCTCGCGTGATCATCGCCTACCTTTACTCGCTGGAAAAAAAAGAACAAAGCTGAGGGGATATTTGGTTGGTTCGAATCACGAGTACGTGTGAAATGATGTGAGATGGAGAGACGAAAGATCTTTCGCGATACGAAATGAAAATTTCTCTCGCTCTACGCTTTCATGAACTTTTTATCATCTCTCGTTCGCGAACTTTTTGTGAGAAGTTCCTTTGGGATTTATCTCAGCAATGAGCTGTGATAGAACTTTTTTTGAAAATGATTTTTCCAACACTGCTTCTGGCCACATCTCGGATCGGAAGACCGGGGTTGGCTTTCAGGCACCTCAACATTTTGCTGCGTAAAGTCTGGAACGCGCCAAAATTGGTCAACTTCAAATTGGTGCATTTCTGTTAAAAATGCATAAAAAAAACCTGAAATGCTGCATTTGGAAGTTGGGTGTATATGCGGCGTGTCCAAATTTTGCTCGCACAGCAAGAGAATCTGACGTTCTCACACGCCAAGTTGGCAAAATTGCTGGATGTGGCCAAATCGACCGTGACCACCAGAAAGCCTGGAAGCGGCGGCAATCGTAATCCGGACGTGGCAGCGACGACGAAGAAGGTGGCGGTAAAATATAATCGGAATCCTAACCTCTCCATCCGGGACGTCGCTGGCAATCTCAATGTCTCCCATACTACTGTGCAGCGGCCCAAGAAACGAGCCGGGTTGTCGACGTTTAGGTGAAGGTGGTGAACCGAGATTACAAACAAAACACGTCGGCAAAGCAGCGGTCCCGAAAGCTGTATACGCAAAGCAGCGGTCCCGAAAGCTGCATGGACGACGAAACTTAAGTTTTATACCACATCAGGAAAAGAGAAGGTGGCTGAAATTTTCAAAACCATCATACTATCGAAGTTCCCGAAAGATATCTCGTCTGGCAGGCCATATGCACGTGTGGTCTAAAAAGTGGCATTTTCATTACTACGGGAACCATCAATCAAGAGATCTAAGTCCAGGAGTGCCTGGAAAAGTGGCTGCCCGGACAACCAGAATGTACGTATATTTAAAGTTGCTTCTGTGATATACAAACATATATACAAACAAACAAATCGTATAGAATGCAAAAAAAGGGCCTATACCTACAAAAGTGGAGGCCATATACGTGCAAATTTTAATTTCTTTTTAAACGAGTTGATTTGACATTATATACGATTCAATCTGTAATAACAAATTCAATTTGAAAAACCTTACGATGTAATCCAATTTAATTTGTGATACAGTACGATGAAAAAAAGATTTGTCGTATATAAGTCGGAAATTTGCATTCTATACGATTTAACTTAAACATAATGCTATGTATGTCATACTTATATGCGATGTTGACTTAAACTGTAGTTATTTACGATACTTTCTGTACATTGTTATACGACTTCTGGTTGTCTGGGTGCTACCATTCCTAAAGCAACATAATAGACCTGTGCTGTTCTGGCCGCACTTGGCGAGCTACCACTATGGGAAAAAGGCGATCGAGTGATATGATGCGAACAACGTGGTTGTGGTACTCAGAGACCACAACCATCCCAACAGCCCAGAACTCCGCCCCATCGAACGGTATTGGGCCTTGGTCAAAAGGAATCTAAAATTAAAATAAAAAAACTAATAAATCCATGGAAAACGAGCAGCAGTTTAAATCTAACTGGCGTTTGGCGGCGAATAAGGTCGATGAGACCACTGTGCAAAATTTAATGAAAGGGGTTAAGCGGAAGGCACGACAGTTCAGATTTGGTAAATCAAAAGAATAAACGATCATTTTTTCCTTTAAATATATGAATTGAATTACCAAAACAAAAAAACAAAATTTTTGTGATATAAATTTTGACTGAAAGAAACGATTTTTTTGTCGACCAATTTTTGCGCGTTCCAGTCTTTAGCTGACGATCACTGGTTCCAGTATTTTCGTAGGTCCACTGATTCCTTTCCACACTCAGGGTTTCCTTGTAAGTTTTGATCACTCGACAAACTGTTGTTTTCAGCATCCTCAGCACTTTAGCCAGC
Organism: Ochlerotatus camptorhynchus; assembly: GCF_037179485.1. Taxonomy (NCBI): domain Eukaryota; kingdom Metazoa; phylum Arthropoda; class Insecta; order Diptera; family Culicidae; genus Ochlerotatus; species Ochlerotatus camptorhynchus. The sequence goes on from NW_027040741.1 coordinate 354,442, forward strand.
TTGGTACCGGACCACTTAGGATTTTCCAGGTGTTCGCGCACAATATTTTTTCTTCTTTCGAGTTCCATTACATGCTATTTCTGAACGTGATCGTCTACTTTGATCAAACTTGCACCAGTTGCTCTCTATAGAAGTGTTAACAAACCACTGTCAAAGATTTTCGATTCCCAGCTCTAGAGGCGTGCTAGAGGCATGGGAGGAGCGTACCAATTTACTTTTAGTCAGCCTTTACAAAAAAAAATGTACCATTTGTCCCTTTTCCGTTTAAGACGCAAAAGATACAAATTGTACCAGCTGTTCGAAATTTTCAAAGAAACAACAAGGACTCTAAATTCAGAGTACGAAAAAATTAGAAATCTTTACCCATAATTTTGTAAATAGTAGGTGATCGTGCACGAGCAGAACTTCCCTACGTTGTGTTGTAATACAAATAAGTACGGAGACGAATAGTGTCCGCATCGTGCTCTCTTGCCGTGCGGATCTATTTGCTTTTTGCTGAAGGAAGTGTTACTACTACCTAAAGCTAAAACAAATTTAAACAGCACTTTTCAATGCTCAACCTGTAAAATTTTTCTACCTTGCTCAACTCTTATTCCTCTTCGATGCTTGTTTGGACCCTACCCGAGGTAATCCTTCTTGGATATCGATTTGGAAAATTCCTCTTCGATCCTTCAGATTCTTATAGTAATCTGCTTTGAAGTCAATTTGGATAAAAATTTAATGCCGCCATGGCGCCTAAACGTAAAAGAAAGGGGCAAACTCTTGATCTCCCTTCTGATGAAATTAATTTGAGTAATCAATTGTATTTGCTCACGGATGATGAGAATGATCCATCGTCCAAGAAAAATTCTAGTAAACTTTCCCGGCTTAATGCCAAAAGGGAAAAGATTCCCCCTATTGTGATAACCACTTCCGATTTCCATGCTCTTCGCATGGAACTTTTGAATTTCGCGAAAGTTAAGTTTTCACTACAAATTGGACGTCGGGGTGAATGCCGTGTATTGGCTGAAACCTTGGACGGATTTAAATGTCTTCTCAAGTATCTTACTGAGAAGAAGCACAAATTTTTTACTTACGACACCAAAACTGAACGTGTGTTCAAGGTTGTCATGAAAGGACTGCCCAGTGGTGAATCATGACTTTATAATTCAGTAATGGATTTTAAAGCTTTAAATATTTTAAATTGGAATGCTCGATCTCTTAAAGATAATGAAGACGAGCTATTTAACTTTTTGAGAGTTCATAACGTGCATATTTCCGTTATAACTGAAACGTTCCTTAAACCTGACCATAAGGTTAAGAAGGACTCAAATTATTTAATTTATAGAAATGATCGTCTTGATGGACCCTGTGGTGGCGTTGCCATCATTGTTCATAGACGAATCAAACATAAAATTCTTTCTTCATTGTAACCAAAGTTTTTGAAACTTTGGGAGTTTCTGTTGAAACAAAATTTGGACAACTTACGCTTATAGCTGTCTATTTGCCATTCCAATGCGTAGGCCAGCAAAAGAATTTTATCAAGGGTGACCTCCAGAAACTTACCCGTCATAGGTCTAAATTCTTCATTATTGGTGATTTTAATGCAAAACACCGCTCATGGAATAATGCTCAAAGCAATTCCAATGCTAATATTCTGTTTGATGGTTGTTCTGCAGGTTATTACACCATTCAATATACAAAAAGCCCAACATGCTTTTCTTCAGCACGAAATCCCTCAACTATTGATTTGGTCTTAACTGATTCATGTCAACTTTGTAGCCAATTGGTTACCCATGCTGACTTCGGTTCTGATCACCTTCCAGTAACTTTTGAAATATCCCAAGAATTAATTTGTAATCCCAACAGCTTTATTTTCAATTACCAAAGAGCTGATTGGGAGCAATATCGAACATTTATGGAATATAACTTCGATCCAAACATTCCTTTGCAAACCAAAGATGAAATTAATTATGCTCTTGAATCTATGGCTACTTCTCTAGTTGAAGCAAGAGCTGCCTCAGTACCAAAATGCGAGGTTAAATTCGATTCAATTATAATAGACGATGATCTTCAGCTCTTGATCCGTCTTAAAAATGTCCGTAGGAGACAATTTCAAAGAACACGCGATCCTGCCATGAAAGTTATCTGGCGGGATTTACAAAAACAAATTAAAAAACGATTCTCTGCCCTGAGGAACAAAACTTTTGAAAATAATGTTTCTAAATTAGACCCGAGCTCCAAACCCTTTTGGAAACTCACAAAATTTTTGAAGAAACCTCAAAAGCCAATTCCAGCGCTTAAAGAAGGTGGTAAAATTTTGATCACAAATTTGGAAAAAGCTCAGAAACTTGCTAAGCAATTCGAGAGTTCCCATAATTTCAGTTTGGGTCTTACTAGTCCTATTGAGAATCAGGTTGCTCGGGATTTTCGGAATATTTTCTCTCGGGAAAATATTTTTGATGATTCCTGGGGGACTGATTTGGACGAAGTAAGGTCTATAACTAAAAAGTTTCAAAATATGAAAGCTCCAGGTGATGATGGAATTTTCTATATCCTCATCAAAAAACTCCCAGAGAGTACCTTGTCTTTCTTGGTAAAATTATTTAACAGATGTTTCCATTTGGCATACTTTCATGATAAATGGAAAAATGCAAAAGTTGTTCCAATTTTGAAGCCGGATAAAAATCCAGCTGAAGCTTCTAGCTACCGTCCAATAAGTTTGCTTTATTCAATAAGTAAACTTTTGAAAAGATAATTTTAAATAGAATGATGCTTCACATCAATACGAAATCAATTTTTGCAGATGAGCAGTTTGAATTTCGCCATGGGCATTCAACTACTCATCAACTCTTAAGAGTTACCAATTTAAGTCGTTCAAACAAATCGGAAGGCCACTCAACTGGAGTTGCTCTTCTAGACATAGAAAAAGCATTCGACAGTGTTTGGCATGAAGGTTTGATTGCTAAATTGAAAAAGTTTAATTTCCTACTTTACTTTATGAAATAAGTTCAGAATTATTTAACTGACAGAACTCTGCAGGTAAATTACCAAAATTCCAAATCCAATCGACAACAAAGTGCAGGAGTTCCTCAGGGTAGCATTCTTGGGCCTATATTGTATAACATTTTCACTTCGGACCTCCCTAATTTGCCTCAGGGTTGCCACAAATCTTTGTTCGCTGATGACACAGGCATTTCCGCTAAAGGAAGAAGTCTTCTTGTTATTTGCAACAGACTGCAGAAAAGTTTAGATATTTTCTCTTCTTATTTACAAAAATGGAAGATTTCTCCCAACGCTTCCAAAACTCAACTTATAATATTTCCACATAAGCCTAGAGCTTCATTTTTGAAACCTAGTAGTAGTCACATAGTCACTTTGAACGGAGTTTGAATTTCCTGGTCAAACTAAGTGAAATATCTTGGATTAATACTTGACCAAAAATTAACTTTTAAAGATCACATTGAGGGCATTCAAGCTAAATGTAACAAATATATAAAATGTTTGTATCCTCTTATAAACAGAAAATCCAAACTTTGCCTGACGAATAAACTTCTAATATTTAAACAAGTTTTTAGACCGGCCATGCTTTACGCTGTGCCAATATGGTCTAGTTGTTGCACTACCAGGAAAAAAGCTTCAAAGGATTCAGAACAAAGTTCTGAAGATGATTTTGAAGTTGCGTCCCTGGTACAGTACTACTGAGGTACATAGAATTTCGAATGTTGAGACTCTAGAACAAATGTTCAACAAAATAATTAATAATTACAGGCAAAAATGGTTGCAATCCTCAATTGCAACGATTAATTCTCTTTATACTTAGATAAGATTAAGTTTTAGTTTTTAGTTTTAAGATATCAATTGTTATACTGACATGCAGGTTCAAAAAACTTTTTTAAAATACTGAATTGCCGAGACAGGAACAATGTAAAAATACTTAGATATATATCATAACAATTAAGGCTGGTAAGTTATTGTAGTAACTGGAGCACCTAGGTTAAAATGAAATGTAATTTATTTTGAATTTGAAACAAATAAAGAGTTAAAAATAAAAACAAAAAAACGGGGACGAATAAACGAAATAAAACACATCGATGTGCTTGGCCGTCCTGCCATGGCGGAGGCATACGAACTACTGATCTATTGTTTATTTGTATTAGTTTGTATAGTAGCTACAGTGGGTAGGGCAGTTGTACATGTAGATCACGTTGCACAACCAGTAAGTTTAGTTAGGATTAAATGTAGTTAGATAGGAAATTTAAAATCTAAAAATTCTAAAGAAGAATAAATGTTCCCACTGTTAAACAATAAATACCAATTAGCAAAAAAAACCAATGGCTTTCAGTAATTTTAGGAAATAATGAATAACTAATGTTGATCACTTGCAATGTAAAACTAATGTAAAACAAAACAACTGAACAAAAATAAAATTCATGTTAATTTTTTTTTATTCATACAGCAGTGCCAGTCATGTCCTCAAAACCAGAAATTGTACGCGAAAAAAATTGTGCACTTACAATCAAAATCCAGAGGCATCCCACCGATAGATAGCTAAAAATGGAATTGCAGATACAACTGGGTCTCATGTGATAAGAACCTTCAAGGAGCGTCTGAGTGCCCAACCCAAGTAACAATTTAGGTTTTATGAGGGTTCTGTAGATCATGATTTAGACTTGTAGCATGCTTTAAAGCCACTATTAATCTTGCAATGTTACTTGGAAAAGGATGGATGGGAGTGGTCGTAAAAGTGATCCAATGGACAGAAAAAAAATGACCTGGAAAGTGGTGCAACATTTCAAGAACCGTACAGTCGGTTTTGTGCAGAAAACCATGAAGCGTACTGGGTTGCATGTTTACAAGGTGCAAAAAGCCCCAAGCCGGAATGAAGAGCAATACATCACTGCGAAAACCCGTGCCCGGAAATTTTACACGAATGTGCTCACACATCGTGTTGCATCGTGATAGATGGCGAAACTTACGTCAAGGCCGACTTCCGTCAACTTTCTGGGCAAGAATATTTCGTTCCCAAGTCTAAGTTCGATGTTCGGGAGGATGCAAAGAAGTTCCTAATCTGGCAGGCGATTTGCGGATGTGGTGAAATAAGCGCTCCCTTCATCACTTCCGGAACAATGGACCGGTGCGATTCACAGGGAAGACTGCCTTAAGAAGCGTCTCTTGCCATTCATAAGGAAGCACAAAGGATCAACTCTGTTTTGACCTGTTGTTGTTGTTGTTGGAGTTTCGATTTGTTGGCCCGAGGAGCTGTGCCTCATAAACGCCAGTCGCTCTGTTTTGACCTGATCTAGCATCTTGCCACTACGCTCGAAACGTTTAGCCCATTAAATGGGTAAAAAATGAGTAACGTTTACCCACTAATGGGTAACAATTACTCATATATGGGTTTTACTTACCCATTATTGGGTAGATTGTTTACCCATTTAATGGGTTAACCTACTTTACTTCAAAATGGGTGAAATTGTACCCATTAATGGGAACTTTCCAGTTACAGTGTTCACAACATTATTAAAACAGAGCGGGAGTGAACATAATTTTTTTTTGGGTAAAAACATCAAAAACACAGGGAAAACCGGTCGAACAAAATTTTTTGGGTGGAGTGTAAAGGAAGGTGCGGGCATTCGGGTTGGGAGATGAAATTGAATAAATCATATTTTGTAAATCATAACTTATTAGTACTTTTTCATTCCCTGAAAATTTCAAGAAAATCCGATAATCGGTTTAATTTTGGTGAGTAAATATGTGTGTGCCATTTTTATCGAATAAACCCTTTCATACGTTCAAGTAAGCTGAATTCAATATGAATCGATATGGTAGTCGACGTCTAAGTGACTTGAAAGCGAACAGAAAAAAAGGTAACGATTAACGTTCTGAAAGGTCAATAAAAAAAGTTAACGTATTTTTCCTGTCATCGTCAACATCAATTACAAGCAACACCCCACACTAATAATGAATTTCAACGGAGAAAACGAAGTTCAGCTGATTCAAAAGCAATATATAATTAAATATATAATGTTCCCGGAATTACGGGAAACGAAAATGTTGTTCCCGGGAATCTGGAATCCCGGTAAATCTCATTTCCAGGGAGTACGTTCCTGGGAATGGAAACCATATTCGCCCGTCATCTATTGTCCGATTTGTGTTCGAGTGCGATGGCCCAGGCATTAATTCACGCGAATGTGTTGTGTTCGGAAAATAATAGATACCGCAATCACGTTAGATCATGCAGTGTTTGAGCTTGGCTCTTCACTAATTAAAGTGAATGACTGGGATTGGTGATGCAGGCAAAATTGAAAATGATGTGGAAGAAAAGTTAACCATTCCTTTTACTAAACGGCTCTATTTCAGGATCAAATAAATGCAAAGGTGGTACGAATTTGCACATTATTACTCTTCTTTTTCTCCATTCTTTATAAAAGAGACTTTCAGTCATCGGCTGGTTCATCTTAGCTCGTTCCAATTTGTAACCGTTCGTGAAATTTCGCTGAGGTTTTGATCGAACTCAAACGTTCGAAAAACTAAGATCTAACAAAACGTTCGAAAAACTAATCTTCAACTTTTTATTTAAACTATATTTTAGCATTCGTTCGCATTGGATTTCTGAGAGGGGTGTACGGGAAAGAGCAAATCATGGCCATGAATTAAATATGCTCTAACATACCTGCGCAGGTTTTACTTGATGAAGCGATGAATCGATGACTGCTGAGCGATGAGGGCTCGACGACTCGATGATGGCGGCGATAGACGACCTTCCAGGCGGTGTAGCGACGTATGGCGCGCAGCAACGGAAGGTAACTCGTACGCGATATGGCCGAAAGTCGTGCCGTCCCGGGAAATTCGCTGCACAGAGAGAAGAGGCCAACTTACCTTTGTTTCCGGTATGACCACCCGTGATTAAATGAACCCTCTCCCCGGTGGATTGAATCCGGACCGCGGCACGCTTTTGGCGACGCACTCACACGCTCCGAACTCTCGGAAACAATGGTCCACGGGGTTTGTAGTGGAAGGGACCTCGTCGACGGATGATTGGCGACCGTCGGAAGATATTTCGCTTGGAAGATTAGTGAACTTCACCTACCTCCGTTTAGCTACCTTCGAAAAGGTGGACCTTAGCAGGGCGCATGAGTCAGAGGAAATGTCCGTCTCCCACCAACGATGACGGCGATGCCACAGATGGAACCCCCGATCCAGCGTTGACGATAGCCGAACGGAACGTAACGTATACCCAGCCCGTACAAAACAAGCGCAAATCGCTGGATATCCAACGTAAACTCACATTTTATATAATTCAAAATATTAACAAAATTCTATAAATTACCTTTTTTGTATAATTTCATAAATAAACGCACTGAACATACTACGCGGAACTTAAAACGCACTTATGTCCACTGTATAAAAAGCAAAAAAAAAAACGTTTAAAAACCACTGGTTGATAAAAACTCACTCACTAGTATTTAGTACCTTTTGAGAAACTTAACGCACAACATTAATTTGATTTAATACAACTCGAGAACGTAAATTAATTCGTGCACTTCTATTCACCAGCCGATTCGAAAGCGAAATGGACGAGTCAGAGTAATGTTGCGAGCAGGAAAATTCCTAACGATCTTTTCCTTTTCAAATAGGTCATCTTTTAAAAACCCCCTCTTTATTCGAGAGTTGCACCAAACCTTTCGAATGGCAACGGACTTCATGGCACCTCCAGAAAGCATGTACTATAAAATACAGCTCACTATAAGTTTGAGCTTTTATGGCAAAGTTGTAGCCCAGACACAGTAAATATGGCAAAGTTGTAAACTCAACACAGCAATGGTCTGATTTCATTTACACGGTTGAAATATTTAATTTCTAAGCAATTTTGACATAAAAAAAAAATAATTTACTTGTTAATTCAATAAGATTTCAACGAAAAACTATTTACAAAAAACGTAAAACGTTACAAATTGAAGAAATAGTCACTATTCCTATTCGAAAAAGTAGTGTAAATTACTCTTCAATATGATGCACACAAAATGATCGTCATGTATCATATACGTTTACATTATAAATCGTGTCAATTGCTGACACATTTCATGATATGTTACAAACATTGTTAAGGTTTATCGTTTTAATATTACTAAAACCATTACCTAATTTTCATGGGTGCAAAACTCTGAAGATATTTTCGAACATATTTCAAAGGGAAAAATTTTCGAGGAAAATTTCACTGGTAATCGGAAGGGTATTCGGAAGAAAATTTTGTGAAATATTCCATTGGAATTCATGCATGAATTTCAAAGAATTGTAAAGTGAATGCCGACAATTCGCTGAAGAGAATAAGTAGAGCATTCTGCGAAGAAATCTCAGAATAAAATGAAGGATATTTCAAGAGAACTCCGGAGGGAATCTTAATTTAAATCTAAGTATTGCTGAAAAGTACTCTTTTCAAATTTTGTGATTCTGAGAATAAAATATTGAGATCTACTTAAAAAGCACATAAACAATTTTTGAGCAGTCTTAAGAAAACATAAAATTTGCTGCTCAGAAAAAATCACAGGTCCTTTATCGATTTCGTTGAATAACGTTTACATTAACATGTCTGTACCTAACGATAAAAAAAAATATTTAATATGAGTTTATCAAAAACATTAACTGCATATTTTCTTATAATGTACTTCAAAGTTGCGCCCTTTTAATTGATAACATGATAAAATGTATGTATTTGCAACATGCTAACGTAGTTAAAGCTAGAAAGAGGAAGTAGTTAATAAAGAAAATCTTTACTTTTGCGTGATCTTCAAATGTTTCTTACCCGGATACAAATGCTAACAAGTAAGCAATCTAGGCAATGTGGTTAATTGGTTTTCCTCAAGTTTCAAACAAACTATTCTTTCATTACCTACCAAGAACTAACTTTAGCATCGAGCCGTTCCCATGGAGGGGCAATGCTTGCGATACGAAAATCAGCTACAAGTTTTGATTAAATTTAAACGTAAACTATTTCAATGGCTTCAGTTTTGCCTCTTGCCCGCCTCGATGTTGTAGACGGAAGACAGTGTGCTTTTACTAATATTGCCTACCCGATACTACTTGTTCTCGTTGACCAGTGTTCCTCAATCGGTTCTAAATAGACGTCATAGGTATAAATTCACTTTTCACTTTGAGCGAAACAAAGGTAAGTTGGAACGGATGGCGTAGCTTTTAGCGGAAGTTAATAATCACTGTGGATATTTTTATCAGTACAGTAAAAGCATAAACACATCCTATGAATTTCAAATATATAGTAGCTAGTTAGAGTGATGGTATAGAAAATCCCAATGTTCTAAAGCATTTAAAGTATTTCAAATTGACCCACTTTCGAGTGATGGACCCCAGCGGTGCCGGTGGTATAACGGTAAGCGTGATTGCCTCTCACCCCAGCAGGCCTGGGTTCAATCACAGTCGGCGCCACCGGGATGTTCTGAGGCATAACATCTCTGATCATTCGGAAGGGAAGTAAACCGTTGGTCCCCGGTTCATTAATTGATGGGTCGATAGGAAGGGTCCAGGTGTGGGAGCTGCCTCCCTGGCGTCGGTAGCATTGCACACTGGGCCAGAAATGCAATCTAGCGGAGCAAAATTAATAACTCCGAAACGAAGCATTTCCACGACTTGGTGACTTCGGTAAAGTTTCTTATCATAATAAGGACCATCTATTGACACAAACATATTTTTGACATCTTTTTTTAACTCCATATAACCCGGAACCAGTAGGCTGTGGAAATTTTACGTCTTCAAAAGAGTTGTTCATTTTGTCACAACTTTGCCGAAGACATCAAGTATCCAAAACGTCAAAGAAAGAAGTTAGATTGTGGCGCCATCTTTGCGGAAGAGTTTTGAACTATTTGTTTATGTCAATAGATGGTCCTTATTATGATGAGAAACTTTACGCAAGACACTAAGTCGCGGAAATGCTTCGTTTCAGAGTTATTAATTTTGCATTTCTGGCCCAGTGTGCATTGGTGCTCAGCACGGAAAACAAGATCGTCGAAAAGCAAATCAAGGAAAAATAAGAGTGATGGATCCCACATTGTATAACAAAACGCACGAACTTCTCGTATTGAATGTTGTGTGTTTGCCTTGAAATATTATTCTGAATTTCATGCATTATGTGTATTGCATTTCATGCTTATTGCTTATCGCATATTAGCGTATTGTGTGCTATCAACTTAGTGTTCCAGATGTACTTCTACAGCTATTAATAGAAAGCTTTCGATGCCTGTACCAATTTTGCATTAGTATGATTGTTGCCACACATACACATTGTTGTACAATCATACTCTATGCCCAGGTAAGCCGAGAAATTATTCAACCCTAAAAATTCCTAAACCATACCGGGAATCGAACCTATCCTCTAGCATGGTCCTACTTTGAACCTGCACCTTTTCGACTGAGCTAAGGGAGGCCCTTGAAATACTCCTTTTAAATTAGGATTTCGGTGATCACACGGTTCTTCTAAGAAGTGTTCTTATCAATGTAGTGAAGATTCAGTGAAGTTCACCGTGAAAAGTGGCGACAAACTAGGAACATATAGTGATATGCATCACGGACTTTTGACGTAGAACTACGTCTTTGTCGACTATACTGGGGTGCAAATCAAAAAATATGTGTGGTGAAATAGTGTTAGGTATTGAACGCTTGTAACTTTGTAATTTATAGAAGAAAATAAAATCCAAATACGCCAATCGATATTTGAAAAATGTACAAATGATAATTTTATCTCTATTTTCATGAAATAAACGATTTTCCCTAACCCAGTCGTCATAATCGAGTACCATTTGGTTGTACATCGTTCTGCTTGAATCTGAAAAGATATAAAACAGCGCTGCTGTCATGCCTCTGCTCATTACCGCTTCGGACGGCGTGGCACTTGGTCCTGCAGCAAGCAGGAGCAAGTCAGCGTATTAAGGTGGACAATGAGGAAATGCGGAACTTGGAAAAGTTATACATGCAAAACACCCCCTCCTCTCCCCACCCCCGCCTTAAACGGCAACCCGAAAAAGACATGGACTTGGGAACTTAATTATAAGCAAATTACAATCATAAGTGCCTAACGTCCGTATGCCTAATGTCCGTATGCCTAACGTATTTATGCCTAATGGGGTACACTCGTTACCTCTATATATGCAATACGATTAACATCCAAAGTCCAGCCTTTTTTACATATTGGAACAAGCAGGACCAAGTCAGCGGCTAAAGGTGGACGGCGTGATCACCTTTCACAATTAGGAATTAGCCTTAGATCCCGTTTCACTAAACCGAACCGCGGAAAAGTTATATGTGCCAAATCGGTTCATGAGTTGATGGGTCGATAGGTAGGGTCCAGGTGAGGAAGCTGCCTCCTTGGCGTCGGTAGCATTGGTGCTCAGCACGGAAAACAAATTAAGAAAAAAAAAGTGAACCATAACCGAAATATTGAAATACTTGAAAAATTTAAGATAAAGTATAATAGTCAAAAATGCATGACATACATCAATTTTGCGTAGTTCTACGTCACACTGCGGTCGTGTATAGTACACAACCCTTTATTTTGTTTAGACTTTAAATGATCTTTATTTCTTGAAATTATGTGATTTACATGTATGAATTTTCAAGTGACACAGATACGTCCAATCCAACTTGTCGCCCATTTTGTAGATTGGGCATAGGACACCTTCCATCCACTCCGCCGGTAATATCTCCTCCTCCCAAATCTTGGCAATTACCCAGTGCAGCGCTCTAGCAAGTGCTTCACCATCGTATTTGAATAGCTCACTTGGTAGTTGATCGACACCAGTTGCTTTGTTATTCTTCAGCCGACCGATCTCCTCCTCAACTTCTCGAAGATCAGGGGCCGGTAGCCTGTCGTCTTCTGCGCGCGCTCCCAGGTCTGTTGCCGTGCCACCTTCGTTTTCTGCTGCTTCACCGTTGAGGTGCTCGTCGTAGTACTGCTTCCACCTCTCAATCAGCTCACACTCGTTCGTGAGAAGGTTACCGTCCAAGTCCTTGCACATATCGACTTGCGGCTCGTAACCTTTGCGCGAACTATTTAGCTTCTCGTAGAACTTCCGTGTGTCGTTTACGCGGTACAGATTTTCCATCGCCTCGCGATCTCGGTCTTCCTGCTGGCGCTTCTTCCTTGGGAAAACCGAGTTTTGTCAGTTCCGCGCTTGTCTGTATCGCTGAACATTCAATCTCGTGCGGTGTTGCAGAACTCTTGCCCGTGCTGCATTCTTCTCCTCTACTAACAGTTTGCATTTGCAAACCAGTCATTTCTTCGGTCCGGGATCGCAGTACCTAGTGCCACTGCAGCAGTACTATCTATGGCGGAACGGATGTCCTTCCAGCAATCTTTAAGAGAAGCTGCGCCAAGCTGCTCTTCCGTGGGTAGTGCAACTTCCAGCTGCTGCGCGTAGTCCTGGGCAACTCCGGCGTCCCGTAGTTGCTCAATGTTGGGTCACGGCGTTCGACTTCAACGGCTGTTATGCACCGTCGAGAGTTTTAAGCGCATGCATACTGCAACTAGGTAGTGGTCCGAATCTATCTTCGCACTGCGTCCGCACGGGACGTTGATAATGTCGGAGAAGAATTTTCCGTTGATTAGAACGTGATCGATTTGGTTTTCTGTGTGTTGGTCAGGTGATCTCCAGGCGGCTTTGTGGATATCCTTGCGGGGGAAAAAGGTATTTCGATCTACCATACCCCGAGAGGCTGCAAAGTTCACGCATCGTTGGTCGTTCGATACGGCATGCAGGCTGTTTGGCCCGATTGCTGGTCTATACATTGCCTCCCGTCCTACCTAAGCGTTCATGTCACCGATGACGATTTTGACGTCCCGTTGCGAACAGCCGTCGTACACCTGCTCCAGCTGCGCATAGAACGCTTCTTTCTCGTCGTCGGGTCTCCCTTCGTGTGGGCAGTGCACGTTGATGATGCTGTAGTTGAAGAAACGGCCCTTAATCCTCAACTTGCACATCCTCGCGTTGATCGGCTGCCAACAAATCACGCGTTGGGGCATCTTACCCAGCACTACAGCCGGTTCCCAGCTCGTTGGTGGTGCCACAGCTCTGGTAGAAAGTATCTGCTCGATGTCCGCTTTTCCATACCTTTTGTCCCGTCCAGCAAAGTTCCTGCAGTGCTACGACTTCAAAGTTGCGAGGTTGAAGTTCGTCATAGATTAGCCTTTCGCAGCCCGGGAAGCCGAGCGATTTGCAGTTCCATGTTCCGAGTTTTCAATCGTAGTCCTTATTTCGTCGCGCAAGCCTGTGCCGATTGTTCCGATCCGTATTTCTTTCATCAGTATTTGCAACTTTATGTTTTTCCAGGGCGGCTTGTTGGGCCTGCCCCAACCTCCTGTCTCGCCGGGGGACCATCGTGCACAGCGCTGTTTAGAGTCCCACGCTGGCACTAGGACGGTGATCAGGCGCTCCTAACATGAAGAACAGACGATGTTTTGAGCCGCACCTCCATTGTGAAGCATTTCCTCTATCACCGTACTATGGTTAACGCGCCAGTGTTCGCGTCGCACATCTTCACTTTGCTATTGCCGGACTGGCAGTATTGCCCGGGCTACGCCACCCAGCTGTGTCCAGGTTTCAGCTGGTAGTCATTTGTTATCTTAAGACTCGGGAAGCCGTGAGGTAGGAACTTGTGAGGACCAGAGCTAGGTATTCCGCTCCTTCCAGGTTGTCAACTCACCATTTTGTATCCCTACTACAGCTAACCTACAACTTGTATATACACCTAACCTACGATACGGCCTATAATCCAATGTCAGTCCCAAATGAAAAAAGAAGGTATTGAGAAAATAGCAGTCGAAATTACGAAGTGCGATTCTCGTATAAATATTTGAAAAAACATAGCATTTTTTTAAATATTTGTTCATATTTAAATAGGTTGCATTGAAGCTTACATGCTACGTTTTGTTACATAAATGGAAAATTAGGCAACTAGAAAATCAGAACTGTAATTTCACTTTTGGACGATTTAATTTAAGGATGTGGCAGGGGTTGGAGTTGATTTAGACCACGAAAGTTTATTTCATAGATGAATGAACAATAATAATACTTTTCACCGTTAAACTTCTGTAATATACGTGTTACAACTTATCCCACCGTATGAGGTATAATGTATTATTATGCAATTATAAGTTTCTGAATTCTTGATTGAAATTAAATATATGTATTATGACAGAAAACCCTTTCACGAATTATAATTATTGCCAGTGGTGGCGGGGGGGGGGACACCCCTCACCATCCCTCTCCAAAGGGTGGTAAAGAGAGATGAAAAAACCGATTTGTACCTTCCTTAAAAGTTGTTCTAGCTCGCTATTCTAATATCTATATGCAATCTTCACACTGCCGTACTCTAACGGAACTATCAACTCTATGCTTTCATCTACTCCATCTATCGTATAAAAATTACCACTACAGTCTGTTATTTGAAATTAGCATCTTCAACTATGTAAATTATTATTATTATATTATTAGAGAGCCTTTGAAAGACCATTTCAACTTGCCCTGGTTTGCTATTTTAAATTTTATGAATAAGAAACTACCTAAATTTTATTAAGGTATAATGATCATCATTATCAACAATATTATCATGATCCAGTTATTTGTATTTTGAGGAAGTGTAACTAGTAAATTTCGCATTGAGTTGATTTGTCATGCAAACAAAGAACACTTTTACTATAGGTATATAAGTTGAATTTAAACTACCAGCTCCTACGTTGTTTAAACACAGTCAAACCAATTCAAAATTCATAAATTTTTCAGTTTTTTATACTTTTACACTATGTCCGTAGCTCTATTGTCATATACTTCTGTTATTTCAGGAATTCTAATGCTTAGACATATTTGATTTTGCTAACTATGTGCTTATAGTATTGCGCATTTCACACGAAACTGGTCAAATAAGCGCGTTTTTACCTATTAAAAAGTGTGATAAAAGCGTGAGGTGCCGTCTCATCGTCTTGGTGCCATTGGTGATTTCTTATGATGCATGAAATATGTGCTCCGAAGACACCAAAACGATTCAACGGAAACGTGCCTTTTTTTCACACTTTTTCATTTTTTGAACAGTTAAGCTTTAGAAGCAATCAGCTATAATCATGTTCACTAAATTGTTCAACTGTTATCTGAAATATAACCCGCTCAGGCATAATAATAACAGAAGACAAGGAACTCGAATCCTTAGTGAAAAATTCAATAGCGCTTGAATTTGGTATCTCTTACTTTCCTAATTTTCCATTCCACCGAAATCTTCACGCGTCACGGAACATGTTTGAAGACCGCTGTTTGATGGCCACTGATGTAGACCAATTCGATTCACTTTGCTGTCTAGATTGCATGGTCCCCTTTTGTTACCCAATTGAAAATATTGCAAAGTGATGTAATTGAAAATTTACAAGATCAATATAAAACATTCTGGAAATACTTTTTCCATTCAATATAGATCTAAAGTTGTGCTTTGCGCTTTGAGCTCGTGTGCGGTGCGCTACGTATAGCCTTATAATTTCCCAAAGATGAAAGCCGATTTCTTCTGAGAAGTCACTTAACTTCTGATGTGTTTGCTCCCTGGCAATTGGCTGTCCTTAAAATAAATTTTAACTGCCTCCTCGTCCGATAGTCGGTATTGCAACTGTTCGGCAGACTTTCACACAACAATCAGTAGCACTTTGCAGCAGTTTTTGGAGACTGAGGAGGATAATTGAGGAGGATGTACAGCAGCAAGAGGGGATAGCAATCTTGAGGGTTGGGTTGGTTTTATGGCTACCGTGCACCTGAATAATAGATTACACTAACGGCAGTGTTCATCCCTGTTTCCCCAGTGCTACAATCAGAAATGGTTTGCGCTTCCCAGTTACAAATCGGCCAAGTCAGTTGGGAAAAATCATACTGTTTGTCGATGTTGCTACTTGTTTCATTTTCTCTTGGCTTTTGGAACACTTGTTAAGCAATTCCTCTATATAGAAGTTGTAATTGTGACTGGTTGAACACAGAAGAAGGGTAAAAAGACAGCAATTTTGTACAATGAATCAGGATCAATTTCATAAAGTCCTCAGATTCACATTAAATCAGATTAGGAAATAAATAGTAGGATATGATAGGCTTCTATTTACGATAAACCTTCCTGACTTCAGCGACAAAGATACGCAAAGCTATTACCGCGTTTTTTACCTGAAACCATAACATCACTTTCTCTTGTTCACCATCACCGGAAGAAAAATGATGATAATGATACCACCAATGATGGTAGTGCCCTCAGTTTGGCCTCAATGCCCCAATGGTTATTTTTGGAACAATTATATAGCCATTGCCATTTCACCCTCAAGATTCGGACATCTTTTTGGTTCCGTTATGGACCGAGCCATATCTTGGCTGTACCGCTGTCGTTCGAAGTTCTCTTGATTAAAGTGGCCCAAATATATTGGACAGTGAAACCAGAGCTTTCGTTCTGTATAGTTGTTTTGACTAAATGGGCGGAAAGATGATTTACCCATTTGAAGTTTACAAAACATGACAAATAATCCAAAAGATTAAAAAATGCACAAGTTATATGATGGTAAATGTTTCAGTAATAATGAAGCTGCAATAGTTACCATATGAAGAAATAGTCAAAATCACGATGGAAAATTATATGCATGTCATGGAATTTTTTTTTTTTTTTTGTAAATATAGTTGATTTGATGATTTTTGCTCAGTGTATGTAGGGATAAAATCTATTCATCTATTATATCCGTCAGAACAACCATCGGATCAAGAAAGTGCGACTTCGAAATAGTTTCGATTGTCTCGTCATGCCCCGCATCACAATTGATTTGCCAGTTGTATCCACCTCTGCTGAGGGCTAGCTTGCCCTGTAGAATCTGTTTTTGGCCGAACCGATCTTCAACAAGACTGGTGCCATTGATATGCTGCTCGGAGCCGAGCACTTCTTTACTTTCGTAAACCCAGGTACCCGTATCGAAAAGGCAGAAAATCCCGTCCTCATCGACAGCATTTTTGGTTGGTTCGTCACCGGTAGGAATCAGCACCCACAAAAACCTCTCCCCGTAGCCTGCAATGTTACCCTTGCCGATCCGCTTCATACAGCTCTTGAACGTTTCTGGCGCATCGAAGAGGTAGAGAATCAGTCCTATTACTCGGTGGAAGAACAGCAGTGGGAGTCCCATTTCATTTCCAACGTTTCCCGCACCCCAGAAGGAAGATACATGGTTCGCTTGCCTCGTCATCCAAATTTCGATCACTTGCTAGGTGAATCGAAACCAGCCGCGTTTCGTCGCTTCCACCACCTCGAAAATCGTCTCAATAAGGAACCCGCCATGAAAGAGGTATACCATTCCTTTCTGTTGGAGTATCTGTCACTAGGCCATATGAAGCTTGTCCCTCCGAGCGAAATCAAGCCACCCCAGTCACACTACTTACCTCATCATGCCGTTCTGAAAGAGGCCAGCACGACCACAAAAGTCCGTGTAGTATTCGACGAATCCGCCAAAACATCCACCGGTAATTCCCTAAATGATGCCCTCCTAGTTGGACCAATCATCCAAGACGAATTATTTACCCTCGTCATTCGTTTTCGGAAGTATCTAATAGCCCTTGTGGCAGACATAGACAAAATGTACCGTCAAGTCTTGCTCCACCCAGAAGATACCCCACGGGTCTGAGTTCTCTGGCGCTTTAATTCCAACGAACTGATTTCCATCTACGAGCTGCTAACGGTAACCAACGTCTTGGCCCCATCGACATTTCTTGCCACGCGTACCCTACAGTAGCTTGCTTCGGACGAAGGAGATTCGTACCCACTCGGTGACCCCGCGTTGAAGAAAGGATTCTACGTTGATGACTACATAGGGGGAGCAGACACGGAGGAGGAAGCTATCCGCCTACGCAACGAGCTAGACGAGCTGCTAGCCAAGGGTGGCTTTGAGCTTAGGAGAAAAGGTCACATCCACGTCCAGCTGATTGCATCGAAATCGAAGGTAGCCCCGCTCAAGTGATTATCCATTCCCCGGCTGGAATTGTCGGCAGCGGTTCTCGCTGTTAGAATGCATCAAAAGGTCATCCTGGCCCTGGATATGCCCATTTCAACCTCACATTTCTGGTCACCGTCGTACTTGAATGGCTTCGTCGCGAATTGGTTATCTGAAGTCCAAACCACTACTCCGGAATCACGTTGGCATCACGTCGCTGGCAATCAGAACCCAGCGGATCTCGTCTCGAGGGGGATGAAAGTTGATGATTTCCTCGGCAGCGATCTTTGGCAGACCAGTGTGGCTAAAACTTCCTGAAGCAGATTGGCAATGCAGCAGCAAAAAGCATCGGATGACATCCTAGAGCGGCGAGAGATGGTGGCGGCGATCCAAAACAAACCCAGCGAGAATCCGATATTTTGCACGTCATCCTCCTGCAATCGATTTATTCGAGTGACAGCGTATTGTTTTCGTCTCATCAGAGCCTGTCGTCGTCAAACGTCAAGCGACCCTGCAGGTAAGACAACATTGATCACCGTGGATGAAATGGAAATGGTTCACATAAATTAGTCAAACTATCCCAAGCAGATGTTTTCGAGGAGATTAGGTACTTGGGGAAGGGAAAAGCGTCTTCGAAGCATTCGCACTTACGCCTTTTGTGCCCCGACCCGGAAGGCATTCTCAGAGTTGGAGGTAGATTGCGTCTTTCGGAGCAGACTTATTCAACCAAACATGCCAACCTCCTATCCAGTTCCCATCCATTAACACGGTTAGCTGCCAACCATTACCACCTGACCCTGTTACACGATGGTGGCCGTGTAACTCTAGCAGGCATCCGGCAAGAATACTAGCCAATTCAAGGACGTAGATTGGTTAATGGTATCGTTAGAAGCTTCTTTCGATGCGCTCGTGCTTCACCCGTACCCAACAAGCAACAAACCGGACAGCTACCCCAAGACAGAATCACTCCTAGCAGTCCGTTTTCAGTCACTGGAGTTGACTATGCCGGCCCAGTATACATCAGGTCAATCCACAAACGAGCTGCACCAACCAAGGCCTACATCAGCATGTTTGTATGCTTCGTCACAAAAGCCGTGCGCCTGGAGCTTGTGAGCGATTTATCCACCCCCACATTTATCACTGCACTGTGTTAATGGCTAGCCAGAAGAGCTAGTTTAAAGGGATTCCCCTAACCTCTGGTCTAGCCACGGAGATCGTCTGGGGTGGGCTACACTCGCCTCTTTTGTTGGCTAGCTAGAGCTTTAAGGTCGGCTCCTGGCTTGTCAACACTAATCGGCAGCAGAAAACACCTATTGATCACTTGTACTCTTTATTGTCTCACTCACTTGTTATGTCTGTAGTGTGGGTGTGTAGATTGCTGGCCAGCGATGACGGGATTCTGCAGTGGATGGGGTTTTTCGGCGGCGCATGAACGGACTGTTGTCGGTCGTCACCATGTGGCTCGACGTTGCACTGGGGCTCGATCGGGTGATCGACGGTGGTCTCTCAGTGGTCGTCGGTGTATTACCGATGGACGATTGCTACACGGGTGTTGGCGTGTTAACGGACGCCCTCGTGGCTTAGCCCGTAATCAATGAGTCCTGACTCCGTATTCGGTGGTATCAGCCGGTATTTGTTGGCGACTCTGTATATTTCACATCTTTTCAAAAACTTATAACAAACATGGCAAATCGATCTATCTCGCGCAATGGCTGAAGTGAAAGAGCACCTTCTCTTCAGTTTGACCCAGTAGCTTCCCCCTTGACCTAAGCCCATTTCCACCTCCCTCCCACTTTGCCACCACCCCTTGTCCATATCCTTCTCCTGTTTCCAGCGCCCACCTTCATCATTACTCCTTCCCGTTATGTGTTCTGTGTTATGTGTTGTTGGTGTTACTGGGTTACAATATTTAATTGGACCGTTGGTTTTGTAGTGGTCTTTCTGACTGACTGAGTGGTCTTTCTGAAACTGACATACGATTGAATTCACAATGAATACACATATACCCTATTCCTTGCTCTCGTTACCTCCTGATTTTTCCCGCTCGAAGTGAACCAGTAGGGTACAGGAACCAAAACGGTAACAACTGCGAAGATTCATCACTCATCGTGGTTGCCCTGCACACATCCATTCCGATAACGGGAAAACGAACTTCGCGAATTATACCAGCTGATGCAGAAGGATAAGACGACCGGTAAAATAGCCACCCACTATGCGAACCAGGGAATCCAGTGGTATCCAGTGGCTGAAAGGCCCACATTTTGGTGGCAGTGAAGATCGCCAGTTCGTCAACGCAATGCTCTCGTCCGAAGATATGTCCACCGTGCTGGCACAAATTGAGGCAGCAATGAATTCCCGACCATTGTCTCCACTGACTGAGGATCCGAATGATTTGGCTGTGCTCATTCCGGCACACATCCTATTGGCACTACAATGACCGCTCTCCCCGAAGTCGATGTTAGCATCCTTGAAACCAGTCGTTTGGACCACTACCGGCGTCTCCAGCAAAGAGTCCGGCAATTTTGGTACAAAGTGAAAGACCGAAAACTTAAAACGATCAGCAGAAAAATAAGAATAGGGCGGTTAAGCTACTTCGGACACATTATGCGCAGTGAAAGGGAACATCGTCTTAGAAAAGCATTACAATTAAAGTTCAATAAAAAGAAAGATGGAAGACCTAAGTTAAACTAGGAAGGATTCTTTGAAGCAAGATAAAAATAGATATAGAGAATTAACAGAAAGAGATTGGATAGAAAGAGAGAAAAACTCAAAAAAGCAGCTGAAACAATTTATAACGATAGTTCAAGCGAAATATCAGATGGGGAATCTACGCATGAAAATGAGAGTGAAAGAGATAAATTCAAACATTTTAAATAAAATTCAAGAGAAAATTAAGCCAAGATATGCAAGAGGATCAATAAACACAAAATTCAAGTAAAAATTGGTAGAGATAAAGGTAAAATTAACAAATAGATGTGAAATTCATATCAGTTAAAACAAAAAATAAACAAAGACTTGGGCTGCACACTACTTATAAGAGATGACGAACAAAATGGTTTCAATTTAAAGAAAAAAAAACTATGCATGGTAAGATCATTCTAAAATGTTGATAAGTGACTGTTATTGATTAATCAACATATAAATGTCAATATACATTTAAATACATATACAAAAGGGAAGGGAGGGTCCAACAGGGCACGATTGAAGCGATTTGGATAGGGAGAATGGGATTGCCAACTTCCTGTTGCTAACATTTCGTGGAAAGAGGGCGGGCTCTTCTCCACACTCATGGGGCATCCTTCAGGACGAGGGCTTGTTCCATTGCGAATTATATGATCGTGGTTGCTGGAAGGAGATTCTTATTCTGTTCCCGGTGGGTTTCGGGTGGGTGTTTCTGCTTACGGGTCCACCCCTCCGTTTTTGGCCCTTCATACAGCGCCAAGCTGAATAAAGGGTGTCCACGATGAAATTGCCACACACAAAATTGATTCGCAAAATTCGAGTTTTCATCCGATTGCCATCAAATTTTCAGGGATTGAGAAATAACTATTAAACTTCATTTTACCATTTTACTCGTATTTTATTTACAGTCCATACGCCAATGCCCGCACCTTGGCCTTAACCCCGGCCATAAGATTCTGCACAACCTGTGAATCAACCGTTTTTTGCATGTAAACCCATACTTTCTTCAGTTCCTCGACTGTCTTCACTACCTTAGGTCGTTTAAGAAGGTGCTGCTTCATAATCGCCCAGTACTTCTCGATGGGGCGGAGCTCCGGAGTGTTGGGAGGGTTGAACATTTTCGGCACGAAATTGACCTTATTGTCCGCATACCGCTTCAGCACGTCCTTGGAGTAGTGGCATGAGGCCAAATCCGGCCAGAAGATTGTTGGGACTTGTGGGCCTTCAGGAGAGGAAGCAGCCGCTTCTGGAGGCACTCTTTTATGTACACCTGTCCGTTCATCGTGTCCTGGGTCACGAAAGGTGCACTCCGCTTCCCGCACGTGCAGATGGCTTGCCAAACCAGGAATTTCTTCGCAAATTTGGACATCTTCTGAGTGCGGACATGCTCCGGAACGCTGAACTTATCCTTTGCCGTGAAAAACAGGTTGCCGGGGATCTGTTTGAAGTCGGCCTTCACATATGTTTCGTCGTCCATGATGCAGCATTCAACTTTCGTCAGCATGTTGAGGTACAACTTCCTGGCACGGGTTTTGGCGGACTTGTTCTGCTTCTCGTCGCGATTAGGGGCCTTTTGTACCTTAAACGTTCGAAGCCCAGCCTTAGTTTTGGCCTTCTGGACAAAACTTCGGCTTAGGTGCAGCTTCTTAGCCACATCCCTAACGGAGGCGTTCGGATTTCGGTTGAAGGCCCCAACTACGCGGTTGTGATTTTTGGTGTTGTACGGAATACTTTTTCCTTCACTTCTGGGCTTCCGATCGGTGGTCAACCGTTCCTCGAACCGCTTAATCACTCGCGACACCGTGGAATTCGCGATTCCCAACGTTTTAGCGATGGAACGATGCGAGAGATCCTTGTTCTCGTGATGAATGCGCAAGATTTTATGGCAAACATACTTTTGAACATAAAAACCAATAAATGATCCATAAAACATTGGAAAACGTTCCATAAAAAACATCCAAATGTTCCATAAAACTTCGGAGAAAATCCTTAAAAAAATGTGAATGATCCATAAAAAATATCAATATGATCCATATTTAATGTAAAATTTAGCAACACAATTGTAAAAATGTACCGCTAAATTTCTAAGGAATGAGCATTGAAATTGTACGAATTACCCATAAACATATTGCAATTGATCCATAATACATTCAGCAGTGAACCTTAAACTAAAGAAAGTGATCCATAGAAAATCATGTTTGCGCACTTAAAAATATAGTCATGTTCGTATTAATGAAAGCAACTTCCTCCGAGCAGTCTCGTTTTGGACAGTTTGAAGCTGAAATAGGTTTTATTAAACTAATATAAAATCAAAACCAATCTTAATTCTTATAAGGTGGCAAAAGGAACCAAGAAGTCTGTCTCAAATAAACAACCTAGCAGAAATAATAGAGTGAGGAGTGATGCCGCAACCGAATCTGGAAAAGGAAGTACCAATGTGGTCAGCCTGGAAGAATCCCTAGACCAGTTGCTGCAGGAGAAAAGCGCAAATAAGAAAGCGCTGGAGGAAGAGAAATTCCTCCCAGTGCTGTAAATTTTCATATCATTAGATTGAAGATGATCCACTACAACCATTCAATCAATTCTCACATGACCATAATTTGAAGAGCCCCTTTCTCATTCGAAGCTCATTGTCACTGTCAATTGAGTCACTCAGTATCATTTGATATACGACAGTGGAGTATGGAAGAAATCCAGGAAAATGGTCCCGAACAGACAAGTCGACCCGATGTCGGATCAATGTAAGGCTAATTTAAGGTCGATGTCGACCCAATGTCGTGTTAATGTCGGGTCAATTTTGGGTTTTTGTTGGGTCAATGTCGGGTCAAAATCGGGTTGGGGTTTGATAGAAGCTTGGCTTAGCTTTTTCGCCGGAATGTCGACCAGAGCTCCGTTTGTGTGTAGGTTACACTCAATCGAATGATATATAGCGTTTCTCAAATGAGAATGATCCATGCCTTCGTCAAATGACTAAGCAACTGATATCACCCATTCGGAGGAGGTCCCCTTTGATAGCGAATAGCTACTTTTCTCATTTTCATCAAAAATGTTCAAATGATTTTGAGAATTTACAGCACTGATTCCTCCATGAAAAGCAATAGGAGGCTGAGCGGGAGATTTTCAAACCGAGAGTTATCTTCCATCACTCTTTCAACAAAGATTTGGCTAGATTTAGCATTTAGGGATTCAATTATTATTTTAGTTAAGCACGCAAACGATGTAGAATGAGCTACTTACTAGTTACTTAGGGTAAATCATGTATATAGCGTTTAGGAACAAATTGTAGGTTACCAGATTTTAGGATCAAACTGTAGTATCTAGATTAAGCAAATATAGGGTTATTAAATTCAATATTTGCACGCATTCCACCTCCAACCTCCAACTAACCTACTTCAGTAGCTACATAGAGGTAACTTTAAGACCAGAAGGTCCCGAAGAAATGTGCTCAACTTTTTGGCTAAGCTCTGGTACTATCTTCGGTCCCAAGCTTATCGATGCACCCCTATAAAACACGAGAAAATCCACGAACCCCTCATTTTACCTGTCAAACTTTCATAGCGAATCAAAACAAACATTGTGTAGTAGTATAATTTTGACTAGAATGAGGTACGTTAATCGATTTGCTTGGGACCAATAGGCAAGTCAAGTAGTGAGCCAATTTAAAATCGTTAGTTTCGTATTGATTGTTGGTAGCTAGTTCACTACAAATAACTACAATTTAATTAAACGATAGGTATATTAACAAATTTAGGCAATTAAAATAATATAGCTGTAAAACGTTTTTTAAATGGTTTGGAATTGTATCTTCTTTTCCTCTTTTTTTCTCGTTCATACTCCGACCTATCTAAGGTTTGGTTCAACGGAACTGTGAGTTCACAGTTCCGTTGAACCAAACCTGACGTCTGTCATTTCTGACAGCGACCGTTACCGTAGCTCTCTGAATCCCCCACAGGGTTGTCACTGGACTTGGCGGTACAGGGTTATCCCGATATTCCGAACAGCCATGATCCATAAATTAGACGTATATTATTCACGTTTTGGACACTGTATTATTAATTTTGATCCATAAACCATGAAAAATTGCTCCATTACTGCTTAACTACATTACTGCACGATTTACTGTCCTGCCGTGTTTTTAGGTAGATGTGCGGAGCGATGGTCAAGCGTCTAGAATTAGCTTCCAAAAGAAGCTTCTATAATAATCTTCTTAAGAAAAAATGAAAAAAAAATGTTAATTTTATGGATCATACCTAGGGTAGGTGTTCCAGTTGTTGGTAGACGTGCTTATTTTGGTGTGTTCCAATTATAGTCTATATCTCGGTCTATATACATATGTTTTTTAATTTGATCAATAAACCTTGGAAAATTGCTACATTACTGCGTAGCTACTCAGATTTACTGTTCTGCCCGTGTTTTTTTTGTCAGAAGAGCAGAACGATGGGCGAGCGTCTAGAATAAGCTTCTTAAAAAGTTTCTAAATGAAGCTTCCATAGGAAACGTCTTAAGAATATTATTATAGAATCTTCTTTTGGAAGCTAATTCTAGACGCTCGCCCATCGCTTCGCACATCTACCTTAAATACACGGGCAGGACAGTAAATCTAAGTAGATAAGCAGTGGAGCAATTTTTCAAGGTTTGTGGATCAAAATTTAAAAAATTAGTGCCCTAAACATGAATAATATACGTCTAATTTATGGATCATGCCTATATTTTTAAGTGTGCAAACTTGATTTTTTATGGATCACTTTCTTTAGTTTAAGGTTCATTGCTGAATGTTTTATGGATCAATTGCAATATGTGTATGGGTAATTCGTACAATTCCAATGCTCATTATTTAGAAATTTAGTGGTACATTTTTACAATTGTGTTGCTAAATTTCACATAAAATATTGATAATATTGATATTTTTTATGGATCATCCACACTTTTTTAGGGATTTTCTCCGATGTTTTATGGATCATTTGGATGTTTTTAATGGAACGTTTTTCAATATTTTATGGATCGTTTTATCAATTCTAAAGGTGCAAACTTAGGGCTGCCAGATTTTATCACGCACGAGCTGTTCTTTCGACTCCATTTCCGCGAGTTTTGATCACAGGACTTTAAAACTTGCAGGATGTAAATAATGCACTATGAACTAAATCCACCCAAATTTTCATTAAATTCTACCCAACGGTTAAAAAGTTAGAGCAATTTCATAGTGTGGCAATTTCATCGTGGACACCCTTTATGATTTGCCGTCCAGATTGGATTGCCCATTGTTATGTGTAGGCGCCTTGCTACATGAGTGGTAGTCTCAATTATCATCAATCATTATCATCAGGGGAAGACCGAATACTTGTAGGAGCTGCAGAACAACAACACCATCTCCGGACCAGATTGGCTCATCCGAGTCGTCGATCTACAAACCAGCAAGAGAATCATACGTTGTCCGATTGCGAAGATTTGTATGCTGCCGTACAAAGAAGCAACTGAAGAAGCTTAGAATATTTTGATTGTGTGTTAGATTTGATTTGTTTTTTCATGAATTATTATGACAGGAGTTTAAAAAGAGTGAAATTCATCGGTGATCGGTTTCAAATTAAATAAAGTGTTGATGAACTTGAGTGCCTACTCCGCCGTTTTTGGCGGCAAGTGTCCGTGTGTGATCCCGAAAACCACGATCCTTCCCTAACACTACTAATATCTCGATCTCTCAAACCAACTATGGGGTATTCCAGCTCAAGTTGGTACATAACTTGTAGTTGTTGTCACCTATTTGAGTCAAACTTGGCCAAAACGGTTATTTTGACATTCTGAACAAACGTCTCTTTTGATTTTGCTCTGAAGTGCCTGGATTCTTCTCGGCTACAACCCTGGATGTTCGAAATATTAAAAAAAATCATCTTTCAGAAGAGATTCCTGTACAAACAAATAAGCTATTCGTGATCTTAGAATGTCAATTTGAAGGTTTTTAATGTAGATTCTTATAAGTGTACCCACATTTTGTTTTTGTTATAGTAACTACAGTAAACAGGAAAATTACCGGCAGGTATCCAAATTGTCAAAAAATTGCCTATTTTCACCATGGGCGGGATTTTTTATTTCTTAATATTTTGGGCTCAAATTTTCACCACACTTTGGAAAACTTCTACTTGATGCGTTTCCAAGGGCAAATGATTTGGACAAATAGTTTTTGAGATGATGAGATGAAATGAGTGAGTTGGAGTTAGTAAACTTTTCTGGTGGAAATCAATGCTATTTATTATTTTAAAATGTTTCTTGAATTCCTTCACGCCGATGGCACAATAATATTTGAGTATTATTTTTCACATTTTCTGGGCAGGATTTTCAATAGATGAAATCATAACTAGCTCATTTATTTACTTCTGTTCATAATTTAATTGTGGTCCTAAAAGTGAAAAATACGTTCCTATGGAATACAGCCAAAACGTTGTGCTTTAGAAGTACAATGAAATTAGATATATTAGCAGGTACCGTAAAACGGGGTATCTTTGATAATGCGGGTAACTTTGATAGTAGAATACAATGATTAAATTTTCTCTCTGCGCCTTTTTCGAATTGGAAACATTGGTTCCATTTTGTAGATCAGGGCATTTCCGTTGATATGGTATATATTTTTTTATTTTGTATGTGTTACATATTTTAAAAACATATTAAAATTCAATTTTCTTGTTGATCGCCTGTTTGAAAAATCTCATTTGAATTGTATTTCTAATATAGTCATCACAAATTAATTGTTGTATTATTATTACTGATGATGTTTACTGATTATATACTCATTCAAAGTTGCATATTTCAAGAACTAAATTATTTGAGTTTCACGCATTTTCTTTTACATTCAACGAGGATTATCAAAGTAACCCCAAATCAAAATGCTGATGTTCGGTCACAAGACTAAAAAAATAGTGCAAATGATTTAATTTCCGTCAAGCATATTACTAACGAACTGACTTAGTACTTGTTTAAAAAAAAAATAAAAATAAAAAGAAAAAATTAAATGCTTTAAAAAATATTTAGAATATACTTTAAAAAAAAACTATCAATGTAACCCCGTTTTACGGTATATACAATTTCAGTTGTGAATGACAGCTGCTACTTGAATAAAACCCTTATTTGAGTAATTAATTTATTGTTTTAGATACAGTCTCACGAGCATGAATGCTTTTTATTATAGTTATAAGGAAAAATAAACGTTGAACCTTTATAACATATTTGATGCTTATTGCTTATCGCATATCAGCTTATTGCGTGCTCTCAACTTAGAGTTCTAGATGTACTTCCAAATTTATTGTCGAAAATGTATCCCAGAAGGATCGAGGCACTTAAGAGCAAAATCAAAAAAGGTGTTTGATCAGAATGCCAAAATAAGCGTTTTGGCCAAGTTTGGCTCAAATCGGTGACATCGACTACAGCTTTTCTAAATTCTGTACCCATTTGACCTAGATTGACCCCTCTTACCCCTGGAGAAATCTCTTTCTTTCCTGATTGGGTTTTTAGTTTGCTGGATTGAGCTCTTATTTACAAGAAATCGGGGTTTGACGTCATTGTTTACTAAAACAGTAACGCTCAAATCTCAAATCAGTCCGGATTTGTCTAGAGGAACGCAATGGACCTTATTTTGAACTCAAGTAGCTATTCTACCGAACGATTGGTTTACGGAAAAATCATTGATTAAATAGGATATTTTAGGCAAACATATGCGTTTAGACCAAAGTAGTTCACTCCCCTATGAAAGAAATAAGCATAGCTTTCAGCCCATCATTTTATTCTGTTGTCAAAAACTCATAGGCAAAATCCGAAAGCGCCTTCTATTTATGTCTGAACCATTTGCATTATTTCTACAACAGGTTACTTTTGGCACTGCGGAATGGCTCACTATGTTATAAAACAAACCGTGGTGAACCCATTTCCAATGATCACAAAGCTATAGAAAGCGCCAGATGAGTGGCCCTGGATCCACCGAAAAAAAAAATCACCCGCGTACAACCGGCAGGCTGCAGGACCAAACTGAACAGCAGGCAGAGACAGAATTGTGACGAAGGTTGAAAAATGGCATTAAAGATTTATGAAAATGTTCTGGTTCGAAACCGGTGTGCGAGCGGCACAAAAAATCTTCTTCGAGGAAGTTCGGATCTATGCTGCAGAACTGAGTGCGAATTGGGAACCCAGTGTTAGAAAAGCGCACTACTGTCGTTAATGTTTCAGGTTGTAGGCGGGGTTTTTTTCTGCTGGTTTTCAATTTAGGTCTCTTTTGGATTTTTTTTATCGTGCATTTTGGGTAGAAGAGGTAAAGATCAGTGGAGTGAGCGTAATATTTTTGCTGAAAATTTGAATGACAGGTTCGCAACGCAAATGAGTTGATGGTGGCTTCTAGTAAATTAGGGTTTTTACAACATGTAACAGACATAATGTGAACATTTCATGGGGGGATAGAACGGCACTGTTAGGCTTCTGTTAAATATGCATTGAGTGCTGCCTTTTTCCCAGAATGTAGCAGTATAATTTAAGAAATTAGTGTACTTAGAGCCTTTCTCCATTTTTTTTTCGGTGACAGGTAATTAAATAGAGCTGGCTCACTCAGCAAAGCAGACCCAAACAAATTGCTCAACCGTGATTCCATAATATGAAGGCCTTCACGCAAAAGAAATTACATGAACGTCAGATGTAAGACGGGATTTTTTACATACTCTGTATGCGTTTCTTACAACAAATGTAATGGCAGAACTAATTGAACAACCCCAAATCCAAACATCAATCCTTATAGGGAATTAATCGTGATAGCTATATGCAGTATGTCAAAATAATTTCAATTGCAACAAGAATTGTTTCGCATAGCTAAACGCATCATTAGAGTAGGTCAGTTAACCAAATGTTCATATCAGTAAAACACTTTTTTTTCGAATCAAGCAAACAACGTTGCATAACGTGTCCATTGGGAGCTCGTCTACTGCATCTGTATAGCGAGTTCACCAACATGATAAAACTTGCTAACGCAGACGATTATGCCAGATGACAACATTTAATTCAAGTATGTTCGACTGCCGCAGCAAAAAAATAATTTTAATATTTCATCCAACAGGATGCACTTCAATCTTGTCGAAAATCTCATGTAATTTCAACGGCCACAACAATAAACAAATCTTGTAAAAGCAGCGCAATGTCAGTTCATGCACTGTATTAATGATAATTTTGTACTTTTTGGCAAGTAATAGGGTTAACTATCCCATTTCCGGCCTATTAAGCACAACCCGCATTTTGTCTTTCTTAATCTTGCTGAGTTTATCACCAAACGGAATGTTATTATTACTGATGGCTTCCAAATTTATTTACCTTTCCGTATGTACCATAAGATTTGATAAAGAGAAACCAATCGTTGAGATATTGTCAAAAGTCTAACACTGCTTCTTGACGCCAAATTCGGCCTACTGATTATAAACTCGGCCTAACGCATTGAAACGCCATTGAAACGATAATAAATTAGGTTCGGCCTATCGGATGAAGTTAAAAATTGATTCGGTTGGAGGGCTTCTTTTGTTTTTGGGAATAATGGGTGAAAACCTTCATATCACGCGTTCTTATTGACTTCGTTCGGTAGCTTATTTACTAAAGTATCGTACCAAACGCATAATTGACTTGTTCACTCTGAAATCATGGATTTATTTGAAGTTTTCTGCTCGATGGACCCAAAATAGGCGATTGGGCCGAAATAGTTCTCTACCCTATTACTCCATATTTTCGAAACGATTGTAGCAACCTGTGGAAACTAACGATCTTAAATTGGCTCACTACACACTTAAATTTTTCGCCGAGATTCCAACCGCCGAGTAGTTCTGCAATTTATATTGCTGAGACTCAGTAAAACAATTGCCGAGACTCAGCTAACAACTTATATTTTGCTGATATATTAGCTAACAAACAGATATTTTGCAAAGATATCAGCAAAAGTAAATTCCGAGGTAATCGGCTGTTGGAATTTTTACCGACCTAGATTAAGTGTGTACTTGACTAGCCTATTGTTCCCAAGCAGCGAATCCAAACACATAAAGCAACCAACGATACAGACAAAACGGTTGCTACGACTACCATGACAAACTCGCTCTGTAATACAGCTCGATCGGAGTGGCAGAAGGATACTGATATATTGCTTGCCTACTTTGTTGCAATGAAACATGGATGACGACATAGCTTGAACTGAATCGAGAAAAGACATAACCAAAAAATCCCATTAACAAACGTGTATCAGCTTCAGCTTTACTTCGTGAAGCAGCTTGCCAACAGTTTGCTCGTTTCCTTCTACCGCCCCGAGTAAACTATGTCGCACGGGCTGCTTGTCATAAGAAAAGGAAAATTTTTACATCATTATTGCTTTACACTTCTGACATAGCGTTATCATTCGGGTTGTTCGCTTGTCATTTTGTCATTTGGAGATATTTCGATTAACGTACCCCATTCTTGTCGAAACTCTAGCACTACATGTTTGTTTTGATTCGTTATGAAAGTTTGACAGATAAATTCCTATGTTTCGAGGGGTGCATCGATTAGCTTGGGACCGAAGATAGCACCAAAGCTGAGCCAAAAAGTTGAGTAAGTTTCACGAAGGACGTGCTATAGTGGTATAAGGCGAATGATGTCGATTTTGTACCGAAAGATCTGAACCCCCCAAACACTCCGGAACTGCGCCCAACAGAAAAATACTGGGCTTCATAATGGCAGAAAAATTCTGGAGCTTCTTCTAAAAGGACCTAAAGTGGTGAAAATGTAGAAGAAATTAAGAAAGCATGGGTTAAAATGCAAAAAACTGTCGATTCTGAGGTCGTGCAGAACCTTATGGCTTTGGTTAAGGCCAAGATTCACGCATTCGGATATAAAGGCGAAATAAATTAAATGAATGATGCCAAAGCTAACTTTAATTGTTTCTTTTTTTACTCCCTGAAAATTTGGTGATAGGGTAAAGCGTTGCTTCGTCGTTCTATCGAGCAGAAAACATCAATAATATCGATGATTTCACCGTGCACAAATCAATAATAGGTTTTTTTTATGCGTTAGTTCATAAGCTACAAAACAAAGTCTATACGAGCGCGGTTTCTATCGCCTAGTGGCCGTCAGGACTTCGGCACGTGATGTTTCTGGCAACCAAACTCTGTCGTTCTGCTTATTCACGAACTACTGTATGGTGAAGAGTTTCTCGTCGGTAAACACGATATTCTCCAACCTTTCTTCCGCGGCCCTCTCCAGCAGCACCGTCGCTCTTTTTACTCGTTTTTGTTTCTGCCTCACCGAAAGGTCTTAAACCTTCTGGATCTTATAGGGCTTGGTTTGGCTAGTTTTTGTTGAAATTAGAGGTTGGCCACATCCTTCAGGGCTTCCGGAACCTGTTCCATGAACATTGGGTTATTGTCACTTTTGTCAATTTGCATGGTCTATAGTCACATGAGCATACAATTCTGAAAATTTTATTATGCCGCATAACTGGTTTCTGCTGAAACTAGATAAAGGCATGTTCCTCAGAGACCTCCGGAACCTATTTCAAGAACATTGGGTCAATGCAATGTTGCAAATTTTCGCATCAATGAAAACTCAGTACCAGTATTTGAGAGATACAACTCACTATGTTCATTTTCCTACCAGGCTCTCACTACGAATAGGACAGAGGCAATAACAGAAATATTCTGACTCAGCTCAGCGGGAGAACAGACAAATGCTGAGAATGTGTTCATCCAACCAGACTCTCTCTCTCTCTCAGTCATTGAGCTTAGTCGTTCTGATTCACCATGAATCTAACTCGAGCTCTGAGTCAGAGTGTGCTGATAGAGACAAATTGAGTCAGCTTGAGTCTACCTGTTCGCTGAAGCAGTTGTGCCTTTGTAAGTTGTTTTATCTTCAACTTTGTTTGTACGCGTGTGATGATGGCAAAACGCAAGCCGCTAAAAGAGCCAGTGTTGAGCGTAGTGAAGGAAGTACCGACGGAGGGAGGATCAGTTTTTCGGTGCAATGCTGATCCCAACGCCAAGTGCACTTATGAGCAAAAAAAATTCTTAGCGGGGAATTTCAAGCGACACATGGTGTCCCACCACGCTGTGGTGGCCAAAAGTTTGGGGTTTGGCCAAAGTGAAGATGCTGGAGAAGGGCCATCTACGAAGAAATCCCGTACAAGTGGTAAATTATTGGTTGACACCAACAAAACCAACGTCATTCTAGGAACGTTACAGCTTGTGACAAGCCATAGCTTGCCACAAAGATTCCCGGACTGGAACGGTGCCAAAACTCTGCTTAAACCACTATATCAGGCAGCCGGGGTACCCTTTACAAGAGTGTTTATTTCAAGCCTGATTGAGAAAGGGGCAAAGGAAATACAACCGCTCATTAGTAATCGTGCAAAGGGGCGACTGTTGAACCTGAAAATAGATTCAGCGTCACGTCGGGGTCGCCACATTTTTGCAATAAACGCGCAGTGCATGGATGAGAATGAGAATATTGAAATCATTCATTTGGGTAAGTACCGAGAACAATTATTTTTAAAACTGAAAAAGAAATTTAAAATAATCTATTGCGATTTGCATTACAAAAAACGTAACATATGTGGGGAAAGAGTGATTTTTCGTTACTTATTATTACCATAGAGGTAACTCTAAGACTAGAAGGTCTCGAAATAACGTGCTCAACTTTTTGGCTCAGCTCTGGTACTCTCTTCGGTCCCAAGCTAATCGATTCACCCCTCGAAACATAGGAAAAACGAATAACCCCTCATTTCATCTGTCAAACTTTCATAGCGAATCAAAACAAACATTGCGTAGTACTAGAATTTCGACTAGAATGGGATACGTTAATTGTTTGCTTGGGACCAATAGGCTAGTCAAGTAGTGAGCCAATTTAAAATCGTTAGTTTCGTATTGATTGTTGTTATTACTTAGGGGCGGGGAACATAGGGCCAGATGAAATAAGAGTGCCACCGAAATAAAAACTAATTTTAAATAAAATTTTACAAAGTTTAATTTCCAAACTTTGTACATGGGAGCACAATTAATATTTTCATGGATAAACTAGCATTGAAATGTGTTTGTTGTCAAAAGTATTGAGGGATGGTACTTATTGTACTACCTGTAAACACCGAAAAAATCCGGTAATTAAAATAAACGAAAAAAATCTTGGAAATATCAGGGATTTTTGTAAATTAGACAAGTAAAAGCTTATGATCTCGTGATTGTTTTACTTACTATAAAAATCAATAAGTTGTTACTTTTCTACCTACGTAAATTTTCTTTAGGATAAATGAAAAACGTGTTTTTGCTTCTCGTTTTTTTTTTAAATATCAAAATGATTTTGTTTTGCATTGAGTCCGCTTCAACTTATTTTCTTGTTTTACGTATAATTATTCTAATGTTACAACAGCTACACATGAGCTTTACGTATAATTATTCTAATGTTACAACAGCTACACATGAGATGACCGAGCGTCAAACGGCGATCAATATCAAGAATGTCATGGAAGCTGAACTGTCTTAAGCAGATACTTGCTATAACCAGTGATAACGGTACTAATTTACTGGCAGCTGTCCGAGAGCTCAAGCAGATCCTGGTGTCGAAAAAAAATGATGTTGGAGTTCAACTTGGATTGATGATGCCTGATCAGATTGCCCTGCTCACTGCAATTGCCGAAGATAATTGTTGCGATGATGAAGGGACGGATGACGATGGAAATGATAACTATGAAAAGGTGGACTGCGAGGAAGTTGAGGAACTGGATGATTTTGTCGAAGATGAAACCATACCACAGCTAAATAACGCTATTATATACTCATCCATGGATCATAGCGATATTGACGATGATGACATTGAAATCCTAGAGAGTGTCAGGTGTGGAGCTCATACGGCTCAGCTAGCCGTATGGGACGTTATTAAGAATTACAAGAAAAGGCTTGGAAATCTCAACAAGAAATGCATTAAAATGCGCCACATTGCTAACCGGAAGTTATTTGTACTACACAAAATTCCATTGCCACCAAAAGTTAACGAAACGAGATGGAATATGTGGTATGTTCTTTTGAAATATCTACAGTCACTAAAGGAATCAGAACTACTGTCAATGTTGGCAAATCAAGATAAGGATTACAGTAAGTGAACTTATTTACTTTTAATGAATAATTGTCATAGTCTTATATTGTTGGTTATCTCTCATCACTTCAGCATAACTATATATAACAATTTTAGAACTACTACATAAATAAATTTTAGAACTACTACATAAATAAATAGGTCTATCTAAATGGAACAGACTTATATTGGTAAAGACACGAAAAAATACGGAGCATCCTGAAAATCTGCATAAAAGTACAACTTATACTTCCAAAACGCGTAGTTACTTTTTGAATAAGGATAAAATACTGTTTTTATTTATTTGATAAAGTGGTAAACGGGACATATCCTTTGAGCAAGGTAAAAATATGAGTTTTTCGTGATTAATTGAAGTGTAATGTTGCTATCATATACCAACCAACTTCCCTTTGTTTATCTATTATTCAAATCAACGAAGTTAGTTCTAAAGTTGTGATATATACAAACCAAAATACGCTTCTCTTTTAACATTTATTCATATGTTTCTTTATAAATTTAAGTGTGAATCAGAATACATTGAAACTATTTTTAATCTAGGTTTGTTGAAGCACTGGAAGTTCATCGATCAATTCTGTCAAGCATTCGAACCCATGTTCAACCTCACCATAAGACTACAGAAAACACATGTACCACTTTCTCAATTCTACACGGAATGGCTAGTATGACAAGCTCATTTGAGTGCCGTTAGTGGATGTGGAAATAAGTTGGCGAAAAAGCTGCTAAAAACTGCTGCTAGGAACGCATAATTAAGCTGAGCAGCAATGCAGCGTTTAAGGCGTGTCTTTACGTCGATCCTCGGTACAATTTTTTGGGTTCGGGACGGTTGAGCGCTGACGACAAAAGTGAAGCTCAGGTACATCTCAGAATACAGAACGTCATATGCAGGATTAACTTTTTCTCAAACATAAATTTCACAGAAGTATCTACTCACTCTCAACAAGAGGTTGGATGATATTGCCGGTTTGACGGTATCACAGGATCCGATAATCAATAGTGCCGAAGTTGGACATTCCTCCAATTTCGTTGAAAACTATCTTGCAGACTTCTTCAAAGAAGATAGTGTTTGGTCTCTGGATGACTCCAATTCAGGAGATGAACTGCTTATGGAGATCGCAAAACTGGAAACAAGAGCCAAAGTGAGTATTTGTACGTCGAGTTCACCGGGTAGTTCAACCAGCACTTCGGAGCCCTTTGACATCTTTAACTATTGGAAGCAGCGACGTCACACAAATCCACGGATTTATCGCTTGGCTAGGGAAGTTCTATCAATTCCATCGACTCAAGTAACGGTGGAACGCCTCTTTAGCCAACTGAAATATGTGATGGATGACAATCGGATGCGATTATCCGATCAGACGGTGAAAGATCTAATGTTGTTAAAAATGAATCAACATCTTTTGCCGCGGGTCGCAGAAATCATTGCAGCAGAACAATAATTCTGATTGGTTTTTAGGTAACGTTGACGCCTTTTCTTATACATTCATTTTATATTTTTCTCAACTTTCATAATTGCCGACAATACATAAAAAAGCAGACAGTATTTTTTTTGTACGAAATATAAAATCCAGCCATTTTTATTGACTATTCACATAAATTTCTCTATATTTTTAATTCTTTGACACACTTTTTTTTCATAACTCTGATTCATAGACGTTTACATCAACAAACAATACCGCATTCAAATTTATGGCATCAATCTCTATTGTACTACGACTACTTGTTTGAGTGATGAAATTTGATGATTTTTAACAATGTCATCTTCTAAATAAATTTGAAATTTAAACAGAAAAATGTTGAAATTTAAACAGAAAAAATTTGGAAAAACGCGGTGCGTTTGAGCGGCAAGCTGAGAAGTGCTACGAGTGGGTACGAAAGTGACCCCGTTGGCTTCGTACCACTGCAGGACAACATTTGTATAGTGGCACCAAGCTAGATCCGGCCAGAAAATCGTAGGGCCCTCGTGTTGCTTCAACAGAGGAAGCAGACGCTTCTGTAGACACTCCTTGAGGTAGATCTCTCTGTTCACAGTCCCGGTAGTCACGAACGGCGCACTCCGTTTGCCACATGAGCAGATCGCTTGCCAAATCGTGTATTTCTTGGCAAACTTTGAAAGTTTCTGCTTCCTTACTTCCTCCAGAATATCAAACTTGTGCAGGGTGGTGAAGGTCAGTAGCCCCGGAAGCTGTCGCAAGCCCGCCTTGACGTAAGTCTCATCATCCATGCTGAGACAATGAGGCTTCGTCAGCATCTGGGTGTACAGTTTCTGGGCCCGTGACTTTCCCACCGTATTTTGCCGTTCTTCACGATTTGGATCCTTCTGCACTTTGTACGTATGCAATCTCTCCCGGTCCTTGGCTCTCTGAACGAAAGACTTGGACAGATTCAACTTTTTTGGCCACATCCTTAACCGAAGCATTGGGATTTCGCTTAAACGCTTTCACGACACGCTTGTTATCCTGACCACCAATAGAACATCCATTCTGACCCATTTCTAATTCCGTTCAATGCTCAGAGTTTCG
This sequence comes from Ochlerotatus camptorhynchus, assembly GCF_037179485.1. Taxonomy (NCBI): domain Eukaryota; kingdom Metazoa; phylum Arthropoda; class Insecta; order Diptera; family Culicidae; genus Ochlerotatus; species Ochlerotatus camptorhynchus. The sequence continues at coordinate 391,726 of NW_027040741.1, forward strand.
TAGTAACGGTTAACCACATGACTCACCGTTGACTGCACGATTCCGAGTTGTTTTCCGATGTCCCGATGAGAGAGTTGAGGATTTTTCAGGTGCTTGCGCAAAATCAATTCGAGACGTTGCTTTTCGCGTGACGCCATTTTTTCCAACTTTTGAAAAACTGACATTGATAAAAATACAGTTGAAACAATACACTTTAAACTATTTCTACCCAAATTTTCAAGAGAAAATACCCAATGGGTAATTTTCTACAACGTTTTTTCCGTGATGCAATTTTATCGTGATTGTGGAATCCGATAAAGGAAAGAGAATGGTGGTTATGTACACAACTGAGTACGATCATAAAATGACACTGTTGTCAAATGATCCCACCTGCTATCAAAAGATCCGACACAATCAACATAACGAAGGAAAAACGCAATAGTTAAGCGGTTAAACGATCTCAAGCAACCACTAATCGCCTCATAAGCAAAAGCTGAAGAGCTGAAACTAAACTTAAATAATTTAAAACAATCGATCGAGCCTGAAGGAAGGCTGAAAAAAGTACATCAATATAAAATTAATAGAAATAAATTCATCGAAGAGCTGAAGATAAACTTGAATAATTTCGATCAATAGATCCAATGAAAGTTTTGTAACATCCGTATCACAAATATAATGCTGATAATTCTAAAGCTGCATCACAATTCAAATCTTCCATGTTATTTTCACTATCGATCAGCCAATCCCGAACACATACTCCCATCATTGAATGTGTTGTCTTATATGTTAGCGAACAAACTACCTCTGCGACTCAATAAACTTTTATGTGACTCATCGAAGCAAACGATAAATAAATCGTGCACGATCGAAGCCATACGCCCATACCTGGAATCGTGGGATCACACCAAGCACCATTGCATCTGCAATACGATTGAAAGCAAAACAAAAAATACCAAAACATTTTCTATGAGACCATATTATGGCAGGGTTCAATCCCAGTCGGCACCGTCAGGATTTTCTGAGGCATAACATCTCTGATCACGCCTTCCTTCTGAAGGGAAGTAAAGCCGGTTCATGAGGTTATGGGTCGACAGGTAGGGTCCAGGTGTAGAAGCTGCCTTCCTGGCGTCGGTAGCATTGTACCCAGTACGGAAAACAAGTTCGACGGAAAACAAATCAAATGAAAAAAAAAAGTTATGAAAAAAGTGAATGTTACATTTCAAGCTGAACAAATTGCTAGTGAAAGACAAAAAGAATTTGAAGATGTGTGGGTTAAAATTTTAATAGATTGTGAAGAACATCTTTTCGCTTCTGTCTACTTTCCTCCACACTTTTCCAAAAAACCAGCTTACGAAAAGTTTTTCACTATTGCAGAACTGAAAAATTCAAAGAAAATATCCAAGAACCCAAATTCATATTTATGGAGATTTTAACCAGAATACTGTTAATCTTATACAGGGTAGTGATAATCATTCTCTGCTGTTACCAATTGAAGGTGAAAACGATACTTTACAATTCATCTTTGATAAAAGCAGCCACTTAGGACTTCATCAAATTAACCACGTTCGTAACCAGCTCAATTTCAATTTGGATTTTATGTTTTACATAAGATTTTTGTATTGTAGAAGCAGCAGTTCCATTGTGGAACAATGAAAAATCTCATACGGCTATTGGATACTCAGTGTTCACAGACTCGCATCGGTCACACCCAAGCGTTGTTGATTTTGAATTAGTTTATGATTTTAAAAATGCAATTGTTCCTGAATTTCACAGCAGCCTGAATAACATAAATTGGCAATACCTTTTAAAAAACGAAAACGACATGGACAAGGCTGTTGATATATTTTATACTAACTTATACAGTATCATTGAAGTATTAGTTCCAAAAAAACTAAAAGAGAATAGTGAACTGCACCAAATATCCACAATAAATCAAAAATATTAAAAACAGGAAGCAAAAAGCACACAAGTCGTATAAACATTTTAAAACTTCATAAAATTTAGAAAAATACGTTGAAATTTGCGGAGCACTTGAAGCAAAAATATCAAGAGTAAAGAATAATATAAAATCTGATCCTAAAATGAAAAATATGAAGTCATGTACATTCCCATCACGCATGCTGTTTGAAGAGTTTGATAGCAGTGATAGTGAGGATATTTGTAACCAATTTGCTCACTTTTTCCAAAACATACATAAGAAATCCAGTAATGCTCTCGATTTGAACTATTTTTCTTACCTACATGGAGGGGAAAATGACGTATCAATTAATAATATCACTTTTAAAGAAATTTTTATGACTCTTGAAAGTCTCGATGCGGGCAAAGGACTTGGTCAGTGCTGTGCATTATCATAACCGTTATTGTACCTTGACGGTCATCCTCGCATAACCGTCACATCTTTGAAATGACGGTCAACTAGCACAACTAGCCTCTACCTCACTAGACCGTCTTCATAAAAAGCCATCCATGGCAGTTAGATTAAATGACAAGGAGAGAGTAGCAAAATCATTCACTCACTGATCATCTCTTTTGGGCATTTATAAGTGGGAAGTGAGAATAATGCTCCCTCATTTTCCAAACGGAATGTTGTTATTACTGATGGCTTCCAAATTTATTTACCTTTCCATACGTACCGTAAGATTTGATAAAAAGAAACCAATCGTTAAGATATTGTCAAAAGTCTAACACTGCTTCTTGACGCTAAACTCGGCCTACGACCTACGGATTCTAAACATAAAAATTGATTCGGTCGGAGCGCTTCTTTTGTTTTTGGGAATAATGGGTGCAAACCTTCATATCACGCGTTCTCATTGACTTCGTTCGGTAGCTTATTAACTAAACTATCGTACCAAGCACATAATTGACTTGATAACTCTGAAATCATGGATTTATTTGAAGTTTTCTGCTCGATAGGCCCAAAATGGGAAATAAGGCCAAAGTAGTTCTCTACCCTAATTGGATCTATTCTAAATTGATCAATTTGAACGTTTGTTGTAAAAAAAGGACAAACGTATGAATTTTCGACTAGTTGATCCAAACCCGCTAAGATGAATATCGCTTCTTTACTTCTATGTTGAGAAGCTACGTGTCGCTAGCAGTATGCTTGTTTTGATAGTCTACGAAAATATTCATGCCCATTTCCATGCCTGCAGTCGCTGGGTCCGGTGACAGCTACGACCTCGCTGAATGTATCGAAGGCGCATGTCCTTTTCAGCACACCCGAACAGCCCGAACCGCGCGGTGAGCATAGGGTAGGTTCGGTATTTCGAGAGGAAACTCCGAGAATGGAAAATCTCTCGCAACTATATCGGGGCTAGTGGAGCTGCAATTCGTGAGCGTAAACAAGGTGTTGGTGGTTTTTGGGGTGATATGGTATAAGAGTCTCCTGATGGTGGCAAGATTGGTGCTCTTCGACCTGGGGAGGCTGTGTTATAGTCAGCTGATGGAGCTGGGAGTTGGAGCAAAAGGATTGCAATGCTTAGTGGAGCAGAGAGCATAGAAAGAGCGAGAGCATGCCCGAGTGGGATTCTGCAGTTGAGCTGTTTCGGGTTGGTCCTGGTCGGACGAAGATTTGTGAGCTTCAAGTAGTTTCAGCGTGACATCTATGCCCATCGGATGTGCCCTCGGGTTTTCCGCGGTGATTGTTCGTAGTCGGTCGGAGTTTTTCTCACGGTTTTCCCACGGATTCGAAACTCTTGATCTGTAATACGGTGGTCGCGTGTCAGAGAATAGTGCGGTGGTGATTGGCAGTGATTGCATAGCCATAACTGTCGGGGAGCTGTAAAGGGAGTTGCATCGCAAAAGGAGTTGTGTTGTTTCCCAGCAAATTATATCAACGGAAGGTGTTTCTCCCCCCATAGTGATTGGGGTAATTTTGGGGGTTTGTTCTGCTTCTCTCTCTTTCTCTTAGTGTGAATCGAGTGAGTGTTGCTTTGGTGAAGAGATGTGAGTGTTTAGAAGTGGGTACATGGAGAAGCAATGGTTATTAAATCGATGACGTCGGTATGGTACTAGTAGTATTGATGCTGCGGCTACTGTTGATCCCAGTTGCGGTGTTGATAATGGATGCTTGTTCGTTTAACATTGCCATCCTCGGTGGTAGTGGCCATACCTGCTTGGAGGCGAAGAGCTACTGTTGGTAGAAACCTGTTAGTGAACGAACGAGGTATGATGCATGTTGAGTAACTATGATAACAGTTGGTGGTACAGCTAGAGTTTGATGGTGCCTCGTCACTCGACAGGATTATAATCGTTCTTCCTGCGTGAGCTGTGGACTGCGTGATTGTTTTCGTGTCGCGATAGGTCGGAAACAGCATTAAGCGTTTAGATGCTCAACAAGCGGCAGAGAATGGGTGGATGCTATTGATCGTTGTTCTCGGAACAATGCTGTGTTTAGACTTCCACAGCTGCTGTGTGGGATAGAGGATTACGTTAAATGCACACATTCATTGTTATAACCAAAACCAGACCTGCACATCAGATAAAGTGTTTAGCATTAAATCAACGTGATTAAATCGTGTTCGAGCAGAATACCTGTGCTAGCTAAAGTAATCAAATTTTAAATGTGTGCAATATCATCGTTTGAAAAGAATTCAGAACAAGCATAAAATCTTCCAGTGAATACATTGAGAAGAAATAATACCACATGGCCCCCGCCACATCCCACGAAGTTTGAAAAGTGTGCCAAAAAGAGAAAATGAAACCAATAAACGAATGTTGCTGACAAGATATAAATTATTTTATAGTGATTCGTTAGTGAAAGCCACAGAGGAGCCCAAAGAAAAGCGATAAAAAGTGATGAAAATTGATTGTCCACTAGTGTTTCATCATCGTCACCACTAGGGATGCTAAGTGGGTTCTGGAAAATGCCAACCTTCTGTGTCATGTCAGAGTGTGTGTGTTTATGCGTGTGTAACATCACAAAGTGAAATTGGTCAAACTTCCACCGATCGACGATGGTCGGGAGCTGTGAACGATTATAGGATGAAAATTTGTGTTGTCATGATGTGCTAAAGCTGAATGAAGACAGACGGCCTCTGTTTCGGCTCGTCACAAAACAACCCGGCTGGGTGAGGAAAAACTTTTCCCATGGAGCATCCAGCCCAGGAAGATTGAAAATGGAATACCGTCATAAAACAACAGGGTAGCAGTTTGCAGTTCACACGGACCGAAACAACCAACAACGGGGGACTAGGAATACAAAAAAAAACTTGTACCATCGGCCGAGCAGCACTTGACGCAGCGGTAGCTTCAAAATTAAGCGGTAAAGTTATGTGTTGCGTTATAAATTCTGATGAACATGTTGCCCTATATTGATTGCTTGCTTCACTGGGGTAGTCTCTGTCGTCGTTCCGCTAACGGTTTCTGCTTGTTTCCGATTCATTTCAAAACATGAAGGCTTAATTACTTTGCAGTGTTTTACAGCATTTCAAAAGGCAATACAATCGAGTGAATCGATAGAATTTGGCAGAGTCTAGTAAAAGTTGTATCTTTTGTCCAAACTGTGCTATCAATTGTTATGATGCTTGTTATTAATTGGTACATAGTTTGTGGATGTATGTATGCAGTTGAAGCTCGAGGATTTTTTTAATTGCTTTGTAATTGCACAGGGACATTTGGGTGGGTGGAGTTCTTTTTGACAATTTCTACGTTGTTGTCGGCGTTCGATACTCTGAACCATAGCATTCTTTTGCAAAAAATAGCATACTATGGAACACGATACTAATAGACAGCAATAGGGTTAACTATGCAATTTCCGACCTATTAAGCACAACCCGCAATTAATCTTTCTTAATCTAGCACAGTTTAGCACCAAACGAAATGTTATTATTAGTGATGGCTTCCAAATTTATTCACCTTTCCGTATATACCGTAAGATTTGATAAAGAGAAACCAATCGTTGATATATTGCCAAAAGTCTAACATTGCTTCTTGACTCCACACTCGGCCTACGGATTATAAACTCGGTCTAACGCATTGAAACGCAAATGAATTCACTTCGGCCTGTCGGATGAAGAAAAAAATTGATTCGTTCGGAGCGCTTCTTTTGTTTTTGGGAATAATGGGTGCAAACCTTCATATCATGCGTTCTCATTGACTGCGTTCCGTAGCTTATTAACTAAAGTATCGTACCAAACGCATAATAGACTTGTTAACTCTGAAATCATGGATTTATTTGATGTTTTCTGCTCGATAGGCCCAAAATGGGCGATTAGGCCGAAGTAGTTCTCTACCCTATGTAGTTATCGAGGATGCTCTTTAAGAACGTTTAATATGGATGTTCCTCAAGGCAGTAAAATTTAACTTCTTTTATTTCTAATTTACATAAACATCTACCGAAGAAATACGAAGGTTATTCGCTGATGATACTGCAATTTTTTATCCAAGTCAAAATACTTCTTCCATTATTTCTAGCATGAATGATGATTTTCGAATTCTTATGAGGTTCTTTGATTAAAATTTATTATCCTTAAATTTGGTGAAGACTAAATATATGTTATGCCATTCTCCACGGAAAAAAATCCTCCACATTCAAATCCGTCTGTTGGACAGACAATTGTGGAAAAAGGTGGTCTAGTTCTAGACCCTGTGCTATCTTGGGGAAGTTATATTGTACCGAGTTAGACATTTTGCTACTCGTGATACACTCCTCAAATTTTATTTTGGGTGCATACACTTAATCCTAATGTGGTATTACCTATTGATTATCATGGTCACAACACGAGATATGAAAATAATTTAGTGATAACTAGCGCTTTCAGTAGTCTTGGTCAAAGGCGAATATCTCTCTACTTTCGTATATAACATACTGCCAGAGATTCAAATTTACCAACAACAGAATATTACCAACAATCAATACGAAACTAACGATTTTAAATTGGCTCACTACTTGACTAGCCTATTGGTCCCAAGTAAATCGATTAACGCACCCCATTCTAGTCAAAATTCTAGTACTACACAATGTTTGTTTTGATTCGCTATGAAAGTTTGACAGATAAAATGAGGGGTTATTCGATTTTCCTATGTTTCGAGGGGTGAATCGATTAGCTTGGGACCGAAGATAGTACCAGAGCTGAGCCAAAAAGTTGAGCACATTTCTTCGGGACCTACTAGTCTTAGAGTTACCTCTATGATATTACTCAAAACCAGTTTGAAGAAGTATTACAGATCTAACATCAATACATTATTGATCTAAAATCGTATCAACCGCAAATAAAAAGAATTCCATTTATTCTCTATAAATATTATTCAACACATTATTTCAAATATTGTTGAATTGTAAATGTAACCATCTTTAAAAAAAATCGTTTATCTGGGAGCAAGCATTTTTTATCTATTTTTTGTTTAGTGTTTGAAGCATATGTTTATTTGACTGTATTATTATTTTTTATGTTTACCTTGCTTTTAGTTTTAGATAAGTCCATTACCAAGGGGCTCCAAAGACTCTGAAAAAAAACGAAGTAGTGTAGCACATCCCGAGCAAAATTCATCATCACAATTATAGCAAATCAAAATCCAATTTTGATATCAACATCAAACTGAAATCATAATTTGGTTTCAGTTTACTCGATTGACAAATTTTGTTTTTATTTAGCTTTTCAAAAATATGTTGTTGCAGCTGTGTTTTCATTGCCTTAGCAGATCATCAAACTGAATATTCGTTTTGTTATAAACAGGAAAAATGTACATCAGAGTTTTCAGTTTGCTCTCACTGATGGCAGAATGGATCAATGAAAATGCTGAAGTTTTGATAGAACTATGCTGTGGCTACCACAGTATTTTACATATGATCGTCCATATACAGTAGCACCAAAAGCATGCCGTGGTGGGTTCAAAACTTGAGCATCTAAAGTGATAAATTAGTTTTCAATGCGATGTCTCAGGAGGATTTGTTTGCTCTCAATTATCATATTTTAACCGTTTAAACGACCAAATAGACTGCAACCTGATCAATTATTATCAGTGACATCACAACATCAAAATTAGTTTTCAATTTGATCTCAGACTTTGCCCGGAATTCTTGATGTAGTAACATCTCGCATGTGGTCAGAACATGACGAATCCTCGTGGGTTCAAATTTACGGCAATATTTGCGACATCCTTCGCCCAGTAGGGGAATTTAAGATAGGGGAAAAATATAGTTCCGCCTAATCGCCCACTCCCGACCAATCGAGCACAAAACATCAAATGTATCTATGATTTCGGCGTGAACTTGTCAAACAAACGTTTGGTACTATGCTTCTATTCAATAGCTGCAAGACGAACGCAAAATAAGATTTCGAAAACAAAAGGCGCACATGAAATGTACAAAAGGCGTACGCGAATTCACTTTTCTTTCCGTTCGATTGGCCAAAGAACATCCCAATGGTGTTTCAATGGCTAATAGACTCATGAAAATCCGTAGGCCAAGTTGAGCCGCTGGAAGCAGTTTTGCATTTTCAACAATAAACGCATATTTCGCGACCCCTTAACAGAACTAACGGTGCATATGGAAAGGTAAATAAATTTGGAAGCCATTTGTAACAATTACGTTCCGTTTGGTGCTAAACTACGCTAGATTAAGAAACACTAAGTCCGGGTTGTGCTTAATAGGCCGGAAATGAGGTAGTTAACCGTACTTTTACAATTTTGTGCAGATTCGATTACTGTAAGGAATCGCAACATGAACAGATTCTGCAATTTGGTACCCTTAAGGTTATTCATACAAATGTGTAAAATTGATCTTAGCTAATTTAATTAATTAAATACTTTCCCGCCTATTACACAAAACATAATTGTTTAAGGTTTTGTAAGAAAAAAATAACTTTGGAAAAAATGCTTGATCACTTCACTACTGCCCTTTACAATATAGTTCACCCATTCGTTAAAATAGCAAGCTGTTAAATATTCTGTTGATTTTTTTTCTGTATGGGCTCTTCCCAACAAACAATTTTAGCAGCAGAATAGCTTATTGAGGCAAAAATTGGCTCATGCATATAATGTTTGCCTGTATTAGCTATTCTGCAGCTAAAATTGTTGACATTTTCTGAACAAAGTACGAAACTATTCGTGTATATTGTAAAGTGATGTTACTTGGTACTTGTCGTCAAAAATGCTAATGAGACTATTATGTCAAACAGGGCAGCAGTTAGGACTATAATTAAACTAAATTAAAGCCTACACGGGAAGAAATCAGAAATCCGAAATGAGATAAATGACTCATGATTTCATGGACATATCGTATTTTCATGTTATGAAAATACACCATGAATAATATACATGATATCATGAGCTATGTTTGCGTAACGCACCCAAGAATCACGAAATTAAGAATCATCCGAGTTAAAATCATGAACTAAATTCATGAGTTTAACTTTAAGTTTTTAAATCAAAACATATAAAAAATAAATTAAAGCAACAGACTGGATTCGAACCAAGAACCTAACGATCAATATATCCATACTTTGACCACTAGATATCATGAATTTTATTCAGTACTTTTATAAGATGGATGGCGAAAGGCGTATAAGAGATACCTATGTAGTGCGGTGAACACGGTTTTCCAGGTAACACTTGAAGCGGTCATGATTCCACTGCATTATGAAATCATGAATTTCCATAACGAAATCACGAATCATTGTTATGATTACATGGGATGGCAAGTTTTTTGATTTCATTTTATTCATGAAAATGGAATCGTATTTTTTCCGGTGTATAATCGCATATCAAACCAATATGAACTACCAAAAAAAAAAAAAATTGGTACGCAAAAAGGGCCTGTAATTCGTGATTCAATAAGTTTTTAATGTCCATTAATGGTTGCTTAACAGTACATTTATTAAAACTTCAAAGTTACAGGATAAGATGGTTACATTTCTCCAGTTCGAACGAAATCTCGAACCTTCCTCTTGATGGAGCCTATCAGCGCTTGCACAGTGGAAACGGAGCGCATTTCTTCCATTTTGCCCGCATTTGCTGGATGTCTTTGACTGCCCCGCCGTTTAGTCGAAGTCGCTGCTTTGAAATTGCCCAGTATTTTTCGATTGGTCAAAATTCCGGGAAATTCGGAGAATTCATTAGCTAGGGAAAAAATCGATCTTGTTGGCAGCATACCACTCCAAAACCACCTTGGAGTAGTGACAGCTGGCCAAATCAGGCCAAAAGATGACTTTTCCCCTCTGCTTGCGGATGAACGGCAATACACGCTTTTTCAGGCATTCTTCGATTTAAACTTGGGATGTCATCGTCGAGGATGTGACGAATGGTTCCGTTTTCAGGCCACAACTGCAAATCGCTTGCCAAATCATGGCCTTCTTCGTGAACTTGTCGGCAAACACGAAGTTGAAACTTCCCGGCACATCCCCACGTCCAGTAGTGATGTAAAACTTTTGAACAGAAGCTGCTTAAAATCGAGTTTGACGTATGTTTCGTCAAAATACGGTCGTACAAGAGTCTTGCACGCTTTTTGGCCACGGAATTCTGCTTCATGTGCCAGTTCACATGCTTACTGGCGTTTTACGACTTGTATCCTTCCCTGGCAAGGATGTTCCGCACCGTTTGAAAGTTGGCGTTGTACCTTCTGGCCTCATCTCGGATTGAAAGACCGGGTTTGGCTTTAATGCACTTAAACACCTTGCTGCGCAGCTGACGATCCCTGGTTCCAGTTTTTTGTAGGTACGCTAATTCCTTTCCACACTCATGGTTTCCTTGTAGGTCTTGAGAACTCGACAAACTTTTGTTTTCGGCATCTTCAGCACTTTAGCACAATATTTTTTTCTTCTTTCGAACTCCATTTGACGTTATTTATGAACGCGATCGACTACTTTGATCAAACTTGCACCAGTTGTTCTCTATAGAAGTGTAAACAAACCACTGTCAAAGATTTTCGATTCCCAACACTAGAGGCGTGCTAGCGGCGTGCGAGGGGCGTACCTGTTTACTTTTAGTCAGCTTTTAACTGGATATCGTCCCATCCTGGAATTTAATCATCCAAAGATCAAGATACAATTCTGCTCTACGAGTTTTCTCATTTTTGCTGATTAACAAAAAATACATTGTTACAAGTAGTGCTGCAAAATCTCGACAATACACGGTGATATTCAAAATTCTGCTTCGGTCACTCAGTTAAGCTAACCATGTCAGTTGTCAATGACAATGCTGTCAGTGACGAACAGATGCAAATTTCTTAGGGTTGATGCATATATTATGTCACGCTCTAGGGGGGGGGGGGGGTCTAAGATTTTGTGACAAGCAATGCATTAGGTATAGGAAAAACGTCACGATATGAGGGGGGGGGGTAAAATTTCTCCTCGATTTAGCGTGACATAATTAATGCATGGGCCCTTATTTGCAAAATTTGAAATAAAATTGAGTTACTTGAGCAACAATTACATGGACCCGGTAAAGTAAACATGCATCTATGGCGTGGATAACAATAATATGACTCATAATTCACAAAATTACACTAGGTGAATATTTGTCATTGACGAAAAAATTAATAAGATTTTTACAAAGGTTTTGTTTTTAGGATCAAGTCTATCAGTGACTATGTGAAAAACCATTTGGCAATATCGCTTGAAAGTTTGTCAATGACGATGAAAAAACTCAGCACTGGTTACAAGCATGCTACATTGCAATTGATGTTAACTACATACAAAATATGAATAAACTTACTCAGATTATTCTAATATTACACGGGAGATGAATTTAATAAATTCGACTGACCGATTGTGACTCTTTAAAAAAAAATTTGCTGATTTTATGTGTCAAACATGCACTTCACATACTCTTCTTGTAATTTGCATGTACAAAATATCATATAAATCCAATGCTGTTTAATAATCCAATGCTGTTTAATAATCCAATGCTGTTTAATTGCGTTAGGACGGAATTAAAATCCGTAGGCCGAGTTTAGAATCAAGAAGAATTGTTTGATTTTACACAATATCTCAACAATTTGTGAATTTTTCAAATCTTACGGTACGTATGTAAAGGTAAATAAATTTAGAATTTTTAGTAAACACATTCTATTTTGAGTGAAATCCTCTCGAAAAAGAGAGGTTAAGTGAGGATTGTGCTTAGCAGGCCCAACATTAGTTCTAAACCTTAAATAAACTATTCAAAACATTTCAATTTGTTTATGGGCTTGATTGGCTGACTCTTGAGAAGCTTATATCATTTTAGTAAATCGCTTCTCTCTTAGCTGCTATTTTTATAACTGCAATTTCTGCAAGATCATGGATCCAAATAAGCTTAAGTTTTGCTCATTTGTAGTAAAACATTGAAACGCTATAAATTTTCACGATTAATAAAGTTACAATACCACGGTGGTCCTCTACTAATTTGTCATGCAATTCATTTTTAAAATGAACAACTGCACATTTCAACAACGGTATGGACGGAAATCCATATCCCCTTGTGCAGACAACTAAACATTTCAATTGGTGCTTTTAAAAGTGACAACATTTTTCTCCGTCCTAGAGTTAAAAATAAAATTTGAAAAAATTTCGCCTGCAAATGACAAACAGTTTGATTTTGCTTATTAAGGGAATACATATAAGTACGTCGGTTAAAATTCCTGGGTTGGTATAGGCACATATTTTTTGGGGCTTGTTTTGAGGGCACAAAATATACATTTTCAACTGTAAACAATATAAATATGAAGACATTAGGGAACAAAATTGCTGAGATATTCTTATTTGAAGTTAGTGGTTTAAAAAAAACGGGTCCCACGATATCTCATAACAGCTTTGACCAAATAGGCTCATTTTTGGTCTCGGTAAACAATTCGCGTGTGCTTGACGAAGGCCGATGTGGATTTAAAAATAAGATAAACATATTTTTATTTTTTCTCGTATTAAAAATTGTCGGTTTATTTTTTTATTTTTGCATTAAACAAATAATTTCAAAATCAGGCTTCGTCATGCACACGGGGTACATCTTCACCCCAAATTTCAGCCAATTTGGTCCATCCAGTCCTGAGATATCGTGGGATCCGTAAATCAATTCTGTGTTTCGAGAAACACGTTTTGCAAGTTTTACAGTTCGTTTTGCGCTTGAAACAAAATTCGGTCAATGAACATCAGTTACGAATACATGTTTACTAATACTAATACTAACACGTGTTTACTAATACGAATCTTATTCGACCATTTTTGAAAAATCGAATTTTCGGCCGGTTTTTCATATATATATATAAATAAAGGGTGATACGGTCAAAATTTGGTCAAGGGAAAACGCGTGTAAATCGGTGAAATCGTTTATTTAAAAAATCAAATTAAATTTCTTTTTCAAGTTCAATTAGTATAAAATTCAGGAAAAATATTCAGTTAGGCTTCCGCTTTTCCAAATCCGAATTGCCGGGCCTTACGCTTGACCCCTGCCATCAGATTTTGTACAGCCACCTTGTCCACCTTCTTCGCCGCAGAAAGCCAGTTTGCCTTGAACTGCTGCTCGCCCTTAGCAGTTTTTTTGGTCTTCTTTAGGTTCCGCTTGACAATAGCCCAGTATTTCTCAATTGGGCGGAGCTCTGGCGTGTTGGGAGGGTTCTTGTCCTTGGGAACCACCTGCACGTTGTTGGCGGCGTACCACTCCATGGCCTTTTTACCGTAATGGCAAGATGCCAAATCCGGCCAAAACAGTACGGAACAACCGTGTTTCTTCAGGAAAGGCAGCAGACGTTTATTCAAACACTCTTTCACGTAAATTTCTTGGTTGACAGTCCCGGAAGCTATGAAAATGCTGCTTTTCAAGCCACAGGTACAGATGGCTTGCCAAACCAGATATTTCTTTGCGAACTTTGACAGTTTCATGTGCTTGAAAACATCTGCTACCTTTCCCCTTCCTTTTGCCGTATAAAACTCCTGTCCCGGAAGCTGCTTGTAGTCGGCTTTGACGTAGGTTTCGTCGTCCATTACCACGCAGTCAAACTTCGTCAGCATCGTCGTGTACAGCCTCCGGGATCGCGCTTTGGCCGTCATATTTTGTTTATCATCGCGATTTGGAGTCACTACCTTCTTGTAAGTCGATAGTCCGGCTCGTTTTTTGGCTCGATGCACGGTTGTAGACGATACACCCAGCTTATTTGCGGCATCTCGGAGAGAGAGGTTAGGGTTTCGCTTGAAACTACCGGCAACTCTCTTTGTCGTCTCAGCAGCTTCCGGTTTTCGATTTCCCCACGATCCAGACTTCCTGGCTGTCGACAAACGTTCCCCAAACACTTTAATTACATTTGTAACGGTTCATTTGGCAACTTTTAGCGATTTTGCCAACTTTGCGTGCGAGTAGCTCGGATTTTCGCGATGCGCGAGCAAAATTTTGATACGCTGCTCTTCTTGCTTGGACGGCATTTTGATAACTGAAGAGTGAATTCCAAAATCAAAATAGGAGCAACATTCTACACACACACACCTTCAAAATGAGGGGTGTTCAGGTTTTTTAAATGCGAAATTGAAAGAAATACGTCAAGTTGATATTGACCAAATTTTGATTTGGTGTTTCAATGCTTCAAGTATCTGCTCAGCGAGCAGAAGGTCGTACGGTTAATCCCAAGTTAAAACATATATTAACGTATCCTATGGCGTATCCCATCTATTAACAAACGTTCAGCCTTCCCGTGGCAACTTATGAGGAGTCGTTGGGAAAGTTCTAATCAGTGCTGAAAAATACCAATCATGTACAGTTGCTGTTATTAAATAAATTTTAAACGAAAAATAAAATAAAAATAAATATGGAGCCTTTAAAGTGAACAAGCATCTACATCCTCAACCAGTGACGCAAACTATCATGACAATCACTCGACACTCGTGAACGCATCAATCGACTATCGCTGACAGAACGTTTTGTCACACAGTGAGAGGTAGAGCCATGGCAAACAACAAGCACCAGCAATGATCGCTGCTCACAGGCAAGACGAAACACTCGCTGCTGATGATGTAAATCACAACGAAAACAGTGAAGACTTCTGCAGTACGATGATGAGAAAAAACGAAACGACAGAAGAAAATGAAAACAATGCCGACGCATTCCAAGTTCGTCTCAGCACACGCGACTGTGTGAGTTACAAACAAAGCAGGCAAAATTAAATGGAAGCTGTTGCGGTCACTCATCAACATACTCACATAAGCAAGCAAAGCAGCAATGGTTTCAAAACGAGCACAGATGAGTGTCGTGATTGTCGGGAATGACCAGATCGGTGATGGATCACCACCGAAGATGACATTCACCAGTTGCTTTTTACTTCTTTCGTCAACTTGATGGATGGTCATGGAGAGAACTTCGACGAGCACATTGATAGGAATGTACCGAACAGAAATAATGCACGAAATTACAATTTGTTTTACTTATCACTAGAATTTGACGAAGTGTGCTTCAATGCTTCCAGTGACAATGTCGAAAATAATTCTGCCAGTATCGTGTGAACACTTTCAATGACAATGGCACTTCTCAGCACTGGATCTAATAACTTCAGGAAAAATGATGAAACTTCTTAGAAGATCCTAGAATTTAAGTGAAGGCCTAATTTTTGGGGAAGTTTAATGGTCTTTAAAGGTTAGTTCTGAGTACGTTAGAAAGTTACCGTCTTCAATTCCAAAATTATTGGTTAAATAAACCATAAATTTTCATAAACCAAACTTTCGAAGAAAAATTCTTCGAGTACAGATTTCAGACATTTCAATAAAAAGTGTTTCGATTACAAATGGGCAAAATTTCAGCTAGTTTGGTTTAATGTTACTTCAAGAAACATTAACAGTCCCATTAACTTTTTTTTTAATTGTAGGTTTTTTAGAGAAGTTACGCGGATTGAAAGTAAATTTCGTGAAATTCAGAGATGTTTCATCAACAGACTACTGGAACATTGGGGAACATCCGCTAACTTCTGGAAAACTACAGAAGTTCCGGAGGTGTAGTGGTAAGCGGGATAGCCATTCATCCCAAATGGCTTGGGTTAAATCCCAGTCGGTGCCACGGGGATTTTCTGAGGCATTTAATCTCTGATCACACCTTCCTTCGCAAGGAAATTAAAACCGTTGGTCCACGGTCCATGAGTTGATGGGTTGATAAGTAGGGCCCGGGTGTGATAGCTGCCTCCCTGGCGTCGGTAGCATTGGTACTCAGTACGGAAAACAAGATCGACGGAAAACAAATTAAGGAAAATAAAATTAACATAATGTCCTGAGAATTTCAAGGAAAGTCATCTTAAGAAAAGTTGTGGGGACAGTTAAAAAAAAAGTTCCAAGAGCCCAATGTGATGAGTGACAGTTTTAGGGCAGATCCAATAACTTGAGGGAATTTCCGAAAACTTAAGGAAGTTCAGATTTTTGGGGGAAATTATAGGTCTGAGGTTATGAGGCTCCAATGAGTTTCGGGCAGTTTTCTAAACTTCAGGAAAATTTCGAGAATCTTTAAAAAGCTCCGAGAGTTTTACGGACAAACTTTAGGGAATTTTAGAAAGCTTCAGAACTATATCGGGAGTTTAACAGAAATCCAGTGAACTTAAGAGAAGTTTAATGATTTTTTAGACAGTTCCATTAATTTCAAACCAGTACCAAGAACTTAAGCATAGTTACGACAACTTCAGGAAAGCTCCAAAAGCATCAGGGAACATTAAAGAGCCTCAGGACAGATCAATTAACTTTAAGTTAACTGCATGAACTTTAAAGTAGTTACGCTCAAAGTTTTCTTTCCATTTAGCTAACACTAAGTTTAACGCGGTTTCACATGAATGACCTTCCCGGTATTCCGATTTTTCCGGTATCAACAAACAGTTACTATTAAAATATTCTAACAGCTGGCCTTTTATAACAAGTGCTAAACTTTTCACTAATGTGTACAACATGTTGATGGGACAAAACTCTTCGGCTTTAATCGCCCAGCAAAATTTTGTATAGGAACAACTAAAGATTATTTCCAAAGCAAAGTGACAACCTTTGCCGTACTTCTTGTAACTGTAGTGCATCTCATGTGGAACACACGAGAGCACTTAACACTATAGGTTAAAGGTAGATCCTTTGCCAAAACCCCCGACTAGCACTTGCCACAGTCCATTCCTACCTAAACACCGTCAACGGACGCTGCATGCAACAATACACAGGGCACAGAGAGACAATTAAAATCGATTTCACCGCCACAGCTACTACAGGAAAACAATCGCTTCATTTCACCGTGCCGGGGGGGATCGAAAAATAAGCAAAATTTGACGAGAACGACCTGCTTTTGCAACCTGTTCTCCTACTTATCCTGGTAACAATTACACATTAGCACGCGTTGCAATAAATCAATCATGGCACAAAACACTATTTCACCCGTAATTAAAACATATTTTCACTGCACAACAAATTGAACTACACTGTTCGCCATCGCACATAGCTGTAGAGTTCTTTTTACAGAAGTTTCTAGTACTTTGGGATAGATCAGATAAAATTATAATTTCATGAAAGTGCAGGAACAAGAAGTTCCGAGGAGTCATGGAAAATTCCGATAATATCAGGGAGTGTAGAAAATTTCAACACCGGCGTCGGTGGTGTAGTGGTAAGCGTGACTGCTTTCTAGCACCCCGATGGGTCTGGGTTCAATCCCAGCCGAGGTCGGTGGGATTTTTCTGAGGCATAAAAATCTCTGGTCACGTCTTCCTTCGGAAGGGAAGTAAAGCCGTTGGTCCCGGCCCATGTGTGTTGAATGAATGGGTGCGATATCCTACGCAGGTGTGGAAGCTGCCTTCCTGCACATTCGATTGCCGTCAATGGATGGCAATCGATGTCCGTCGGTGATTGGCACTAGATTGCGGAACAGAGACCGACGTTAAATAAAGGAAAGAAGAAAATTTCAACGTTTAATGATCATTCGAAAAGTTTCATTTATTCCAGGATGATTTCCGATTCCAGACGAATTCGCAAATCCATTAATTTTAATATTTTTTTATTTGGCTGAAAATTTTCAGAAACGTTCCTCATGAATCATGAGTCATGATCAAAAATGCCATTTTGCATGTTCTGATCACCATTCAGGAGCCTCCCTTAGCTCAGTCGGTAAAAGCGCAGTTACAAAGCAAGACCATGCTGGAGGTGGCCGGGTTCGATTTCAAGTCCGGTCTAGGAATTTTTCGAATGACTCCCTATTACTAACGCAAAAATGGTTCTGCCATCGAAAGCTCTCAATTAATAACTATGGGAGTGCATCTAGAACACTAAGTTGACAGCACGCAATAAGCTTGAAATACGATGAAGAACAAGAAGACGTATAAGATGAACTCTGAGGGTTTTCTGAGATGATTCAAGCAAAGCACCTAAATTTATTTTCTCATGAAAATACGAGATCTGCTAAGTGCTTTATCTTTAAGATCTTTTGTCATCACCTTTGCATGGATCCCATCTCATTGCTCGATTCCGGGCAATGAGAAGGCGGACTCGCTTGCAAAGGTGGGCACTATGGAAGGCGACATTTACGATTGACAAATCGCCTACAACGAATTTTTCTTCATTTATCGTCAACAGTCACTCGCCAGCTGTTAAAATAAATGGAGTGAAGGGAGTTTGGGACGATGGCTGTACTCGATCATCCCTAAGGTGTCCAAGAGTTCTTGGTTCAAGGGGTTAGAGGTGAGTCGAGACTTCATTCGTCTGATGTCTCGCCTCATGCCTCGTTATACGCTCACTTGATCCGTGGAGCGCTGGGGGACAGCAATCTCTGTGAATGAGGACAAGGTTACCAAGACGCCGATCACATTATTTGGTCTTATGCTGAGCATCGTGGAGTCGTGGAGTCATGCCTTGGGTAGATCACCTTTTCGTGGTACGTTACGGGATGTAAGATCTACCACCGATTCCTAGTCCTGACTACTTCAAACTAGGGGAACAGGAGTTTTCAGTAATCCAATGAACACATCTTAGTCCTTGTTACTTTTTATGCCTTGCTGATAGTGACAAGACTTGGCTTTGTCTACCGAGGATGATCTTGAAACAAGGAAAAAATGAGTTAGTTGTCTTCATCTATGTGATTCCTAATCTTCTATTCGTTGTTCCCTAGTTTGAAGTGGTTAAGACTAGGGTTCTGATGCATGGTCATTATCGGTGTCATTCCTTAATTTTGTTGCTTAGGAATCCAATTTTGACTGACAAAGGGGCGCGCCTTTGGAGGGTGTTTCAACACTCCGAAGGGTATAAATAGCGGGACCTTTCAATTAGAGTCGAATCCTTGCGATAAATGCAAGAGTGGCAACTGTAAAAAAATCGAATACTTCATCATTTCTCAATAGTGATGGAGTAATACGACATGCACTAAACTAAGGACACGGGATATACTACAATAGATCAATTTACTGGTCGCAGTAGTGTTAGGTACCGAACAGAGGAAAACAATCTTGGAGTCATATCTGAGCTGTACGATTCCCTTCAGGCTCGAGGTAGACAACCTAATGTTCCAGTTCGGGATATTTTGGCTAGACGCGATCTGGAGTTTATGAAACTCATATATGTTTTCTTGAAGAATATTAACCTTAGATTGTAAGTTTGATTAACCCTGTGTCTAGTTTGTATTTTGTGTGATGTGTGTGTGGTTTTTTTTAATGTTTGTTTTGTAATAATAGCCAGTGCTGAGATTTGTCATTGTCATTGACAGACTTTCACGTGATATTGACAACATAGTTCTTCACATAGTCACTGTTAGAAAAAACCATTCATTTTTTCGTCACTGACAAAGATTCACCTAGCAGCAAAAAGTGTAATTTCGTGGCATTCTGAGTCACATTATTGTTATCCAAGAAGTTCAGTACGTAGATTCACTTTAACGGCTCCATGTAGTTGTTTTGCTAAAGTCATTTAATTTCGTTTCAAATTTTGATAGTAAAAAAAATCTGCACATGCTTGTCAGTGACAGCATTGTCACTGACAATTGACATGGTTTGCCTTGACGATGACTGTTAGCTGAAATGAGTGACCAAAGAAGAATTTTGAATATCGCCGTGTATTGTCGAGATTTTGCAGCACTGCTACTTGATATCAGCAGTGTATTAATACTATTAATAATAGTATTAATACACTGCTGATATCAAGTAGAATAGGAATAAGCTCATGTTTTAGGAATAATGAAATATTTGTATCGTAAATCATATTTCAAACTTCCTTCTCCCTCTCTCCATCCATGAAACTTTAAATCTCCACTAACCTTGAGACAACCGCGAGTACTCGGTTCAATTCCTTTAACTTTAGATTTTAACTTTAGATTTAAGGCATTAATAATGTATAACGCAAAAGATAATTTGACTCTGTAAATTTTATTCGATTGAGCCTGTACAAATAAATAAATTTACAAAAAATGCACTTTAGTTTACACGAAGCGAGTCAACATCATTTTTTTAACGTAGGACTCCGACTATGATTTCTATTTCGATTTCCAAAAATGGATCATGTAATACAATTATGAAAGCTTTTGAACGTCATAACTCAGTTGCCCCTGAAGCAATTTCAAAAATTTTATCACCAATCGATCAGAAATACTCCTACGCAACTTAAAAATTTAGGCCATTATAATTTGTCAAAATAACACTACTGAAAATTGCACGGGGCCTCCCTTAGCTCAGTCGGTAAAGGCGCAGCTACAAAGCAAGACCATGCTGGAGGTGGCTGGGTTCAATTCCCAGTCCGGCCTAGGAATTTTTCGGGTTGGAAAATTTCTCGACTTCCCTGGGCATAGAAGTATGATTGGATTTTTGGACAATTATACCAATGCAAAAATGGTACAGGCATCGAAAGCTCTCAATTAAAAACTGTGAAAGTGCATCTAGAACACTAAGTTGAGAGGACGCAATAAGCTAATATGCGATATACAATAAGCTTGAAATGCGAATAAGAAGAAGAAGAAGAAGAAGAAGAAGAAGAAGAAGAAAAAATTACACAAATATGCAACTGTTGCTATGATAATTAAAATTATCACCAATTGCCTGCGAAAAGCGATTTCCCTAACACAGATTTCAAAGTTGAATTTCATCTGGTCTCACCAAACGGTGTTTATTCTATCACCACGTGGTGAGTGGTAGAAGGGGCCTCAGCCTAGTCAGTAAAGGCACGATATTACTAAGCCGGAGGCGGTGGGTTCGATTACCGGTCCGGTCGAGGGAATCTTTCGGGTTGGAAATTTTCTTGACTTCCCTGGGCATAGAGTACCATTGTGCTTGCCACACAATATACAAATTCATGCATTGGTATTGGCATCGAAAGCTCTCAATTAATAACTGTGGAAGTGCATTTAGAACACTAAGTTGAGAGCACGCAATAAGCAAATATGCGCTAAGCAATAAGCTTGAAATTGCGAACAAGAAGAAGAAGAGCGTGGTGAGTGGTGGTGTTCTCCGGTACACAACCAAAGGCTCCCCGCAAGCAGCTAGCTATCAAGGCTGGTCCCAACCGCTGATCGGATTCAGTTCCAAACACCGTGTGTGGTGATGTCCGGTTGTCGGCATCAACAGCATGCTGCAGCAGCAGCAGCAGCAGCAGTGCTTTCGGCGCGTGGCGTAGAACATTGTTCTCCAGTACACAACGAAAGGCTGCCTGCAAGCAGCGAGCTGCAGTCCACATGAGCATCCATAGAAGGAGGAAGAAACCGCACTGCTATTAATTGGAATCAGTAGCTCTTCGTGAGTTGCTGTGGGCCATCTATGTCAAGCTCGTCATACAAAAGAGTAGAAACAGAGAGAACCCCGCTCAAATTCCTATTCCTACACAAAACACAAGCTCCTGCTGAAGATAACAAATAAGATTTATTATTTATTGTTAGCCAGTGGTGACGTGGGGAATACCCACGATGATCAAACCGATTTGTACCTTCCTAAAGTTGTCCTTGCTCGCTTTCTACTCTCGATATAAAATTTTCAAACTGCCGTACTCCAACGGAACTATCAATTCTATACTTTTATCTACTCATCTATCGTATAAAAATTACCACTTTAGTCTGTTATTTGAAATTAGCATCTTCAACTATAATAAATTTTGATATGTCATGTTTAGAAAATTTTATGATTCTGAATTAAGTAAAACATGTCAAGATTCTGGTAGTTTTGTTTTAAAATATTCCGGAGAGAAAAATCCAAGATTGTGGAAAATCTAAAAAGTTAGAACAAACATCTAATTGTTTAAAATCTTAAAAATATAACTGTGTAAGAAAGCTCCTCAAAATTCATTTAAGTTTGAGCTATTGACCATTCGGACACCCTGAGGGCAATAGTGCCACATTCAGAACCTTTGATATATTGACAAATAACATTTCAAAAACTGGCTCCCTATTGCGTTTGTTGTGTATAAATGGATCCTTGAACCATTTTTCGAATTCATATGGCTGAATATGGCCAGATATTCAAGGAAATGGAGTAGTTCGGTATTATTCTTGATATCATAGATGATCAACATTTTATTTATTCTATCAGTCAACAATTCTATAACTCGTTGGTCCCTTCAATATCAAGTAATGGAGAGTTGACTGTACGTATATTTTAATTCAATACAATGTATTGATATTTTTCATCTCCAATTGCCGCCCTATTACATGTTTTATAATGTTGAAAATGTACCTTCATTCACCACTTTTATCGATCCACATTTCCATGCATTACATTTTATTCCGACACATCTGTTCGATAATTATAATAATCTCGTTGCCAGAGATGTGCCCTGTTATCAGGGAACATCTGCAATTTTGGTTAAATGACAGATAATTCCAACAACCATTCATCTCAATTGCCACGTTTCATCGTTCCCCTCTCATTCCACCAGCTTTTCCTCGTTCCGATCTCTAATGATAAGGATTATCGCTTCCCAGATGTTGTCGCGAAAGCGTTATGTTCATGACAAAACTTTTCTATTGGTGTATCACTTTGATAGCTTTTTGCAAGCGTGCTTCGCCATATCACAAAGCACGACATTTGCGCCATTGCCGGGACAATTATTGTACTAATCCTAACCAATTTCGCCGTCACCGACAGCAGACTAGGCAGCAGCTTTTAGACACTAACTGCTGTCAATACACATACCACATAAACGGCTCGCTGCCTGGCCCCACACAAAGTCGTATCCGCGCACCTCCCTCTGGTGAATTCTACAACATGAGAACATCAATAATGCTCATTTCCATTTCAGCCCCGCTCACCGAGAACACCAGCTGCCATCACCTCTGACGCTGGCAGGATCTCGACTCATGAAGTCTTCTGTCTACTTCGCCTCGTTCAACGTGATATGCGACATTTTCTACTTTAATTAAAACATGATTGTAGTACCATCAATTCTGTGCTCCGCTGTTAGCCTTCCGTGCAGCATCTCAGGGATGAAAGGCTGTGCACACGATATCCTCGACAAGCTTCGCTTCAAGAACGAACACAGTTTGCTGTCACATACTTTGCATTGACTACTTCTGTAAGACAATATATACTAAATTGACTATTGAAGCTGGAATTCCAAAGGAGAAATTACACCGCTCTTGCACTCAGCAAGAAAATTATTGACTTTATATGAGTATCAATTACATTCTGGAAGGCGCTATGAGTATGAGCATCACTTTCAGTATGCGTTTGTAATTATTACCTATAAAAGTGCAATACCGAGAAGCACAAAATTGCCATTACTCTGTAAACGTAAGAGCAGCGATGGATTTCCCAGCGCTCATGTTTTGCGAAAACAGTCTATTTTCAAACTGAACGGGATGGTAAGGGAAGGCTCTGTGTGTGTTTTAATATTCCTGCATCAATCATCACAATGACGGTCAGCGAGCAGTGAACAAGCTTAACATATGAGACGGTAACATTCAAAACATTGTGACATTGACATGAACGATATCAGCACGGTGAGTGCAACAATGACAACAAACTGTGGCGGATACAAACAGGTTTGTTTGCTATTCGGGGGACAAAGAGTTGATGGCACATGTGTTAAGCTCCGTTTGTTGATAATAGTTTTTGAATTTAACCACACGGTATGAGCACGGTTTTACCTCACATCCCCTTAAGCATTCAGGGATCTTCATATAGGTAGTTATTAAAATAATTCCAAATCGATTGATTCCCATGCCTTTTCATTAACATAGCGTTGCGTTGTGTTGCGTTTGTAACGGAGTAATTCGTAGATTGCATACTGGCAACTGTCATGCATCTACTTCAACGTTCTTATTCTGATTGCTTAAGGAAACTATTTGGGAGTGAATAATTCTCCAATCGAAGTTCAGAACAGGCAAAACATGACAATTACCATTGCCGGCCACGCCCAACTTCTCCGTTACGGGAAAAGAAAGGATATTGATGCTGCAACCAGAGGTGGCAACAGTACATTTTTTGAAAAACCATCGTCCAGAGCGAAACAAAACAGCCAGCACACGGGCGGCCGTTTATAACTACATTCCAAGCGAACAACGGAGATAGAGAATAAATAAAATCTCGCAGCCTGATTTTTCCAAACAGTTTATTGTAATGAAATTTTAGCTGCAGGCTTGCGTGTGACAGTAAATTACCAACTCCCTTATTTACGCATAATTTTAACATCAATGCTTATGAGTGGTCAGCCTTCATTCTTATCTTTTAATTCCATGCAATAAACATCAAATACATGCAGTAATTAGCCAGAAATCAGCAAAATTCTACACGACATAAATTTATGTCGCGCGCGCCGCCGGTCTTGTCTGCTTCTTTGTGCGAAAATGTTCTGTCGCTGGCAGAAAACAGTTTAGAAATGTCATGACATTTTTGCCGCTTGCCAGTTTGTTTTTGTGTGTCGTCAAAATGGTTATCGCAAAAATTATCAAATGTTAAGGAAAAAATGTTAAACTCCAGGACTCGTGCCACCACTGGCTGCAACATCTACTTAACGGGAGGCCAGCGACTCACCGACGCCCAGATAGATGCCACGGTGTTGGATGGCTGGGAAGCAAATGGGTCAGGATTCGCAATGCGTATAAACGAAGAGGGCTTGGGTAAACCTATGATCCTCTACTCAGTAGTCAGAAGCGGCAGCATTAAATTATCCGAGCCCTTACGAGCATACTTACAGTTTTGTTTACTTTCACCCACGGCAATGGAACCGCACTCCTGGATATCTTCAAAACTAGAGAGATTCAAATCGCTCCTCGTGCATGATATGGTTTGTAATATGACATAGAAAACGGAAAGAGAGACAACCTTTTTCTTTAACATTCGTACTTTTACAGTTTTTCCTCCCAAATAGATCCGGGAAGTAAGTTTGCTGTCACCGGAAGAGTATACACCTAAATATTTTTTACACGAGTAGGGGACCGTGGAGTAACACGTGCCCCCTATCGATTTCACACAATTTTAGTCAAAAACATTCTATTTCAACGCATTTATTAGTCTGAATAATCTTCTTGATGTTACCGAAAGCATGATTTTACAAAAAAAATCGTCGAAAAATAGCGTTTATATATCGCTGAGTAATATCCCGAGCAGGAACCGATAACTTTCCGATAACATATGAATATCTTAATGTGGTATGATACTTTATTTTGGTATGTTTGTGGTATAAAACCTTGTTTTAATATTATTCAGTTATCGAAATATTTTGTAAAATATCAAATAAATATCAAAATAACAAAATATGATCTTTCAGTCCTTAGACAATAACACCTCAAAGAGTTATTGTATTGGTATTAAAAGACCTTTCAAATAGCAAGTTATGGTATTCTGGCATCAAAAAAGCGTCTGTTATCCGTCAGTTATTATAATAACTAAATTAGTTATTAGGTCGTTATTCGTAGAATATTTTTGAGGTATTATTTTTGGAATTTAGTCAGTACCATATTTAGGTTGCCAGTTATGCTATTTTCATACCTGAATTTGGTATCCATAAGGTATTTTCTCCTGCTCGGGATGTGCCACTGGCAAGGGGAACTTTCCGTCCGTTAGTATTGCGGGAAGTATACATTTAGGTTGCGTTTAGAACACTTTTATAAGGTTCCCACTATCTATAATTCCTGTTTTACGCACCTCATAACAGCATTTGAAACACCAACGGTTATTTAGGAGTTACCAAGGCACACGGCGCATTTCGCTCCACCCTCAACTCCAGGCCAGTGACAAGGCCTATACTAACAGCAGCGTTTGACAGTAGGCAGCATGTCCCGGGCTCGTTAATTTTGCTGTGCTGGGCCCGCTGTCACGGTATAACATGTTGCCTACGCGTCTGCCACTGAAAAACACTCCGATTTAATACAGATCACGAAGCTGGTAATGCAGCAAGTTGATCAATCCATTAACGCTCGAAATATCTCACATTCACAATATATAAACACATGATTTTTTTCTGGAATTAAAAAAATTAAAAATTATTTTTGTTTACCCCGGTGGATCATATGCACATGAAAATATTTAAAAAAAAATATAAAGTCATACAATTTGTTTATAGCAATATAATTTATGAGTATGCTTCGATACATTTGATGGTCATACATTGTAACTAGGAGCTGTTCATAAGTCACGTACACACTTGGTTGGGGGGATGGCGAGCATTGGTGATTGTCTACGATCGATACAAATTTCCAAAAAATGTAAAGCCGATTGTCTACACAAGGGAGGGACGGGGGCCTACAACCTCTCAAAAATAGTCGACGTAGCTTATGACTAGCCCCTATCATATAGGGGAAAAGTTGGCTTCGGCAATACCTTAACCTATTATCGTCAGGGGGTAAACAAAGTCCTAGAGCACTCAGATTTGGCCAATAGTTACTCTGAAACACAATGTATTCACAAGCCAAAATTGAGCTCTCAAGTACGTTGTTTACCCCCCGGACGATAATAGGTTAAGGTATTGCCAACTTTTCCCCTACTGCACAAAGGTAGAATCAAATCAGTATTGAAAGTGTTAGTAAAATATGTTCTTGTGTCATCCCTACACACACATGTATACAAACCACAGACAAACAGACGTAACTCTTTGAAAAAGTTTTTCTTGAAAACATAGCATCTCAAAACATAGGACCTCAGTAACGACATCTCTCGGGCTTCTCGCGGAAAACAATCTTGCTCGCTAACTCGCAAACAATATTGCATGAAAGTTCAATAGAATGTATAGAAACGTCAAAGTGATCCGATGCCAGCGCTACGGCGAGTAGTTCGCGGAACTGATAATATTCAAATCAACCGTTAAATGCGTGAACGAAGATACACAATGAAGAGTTACGTCTGTTTGGCTGTGTCTAAACGCTGATAGTGAGAAAAATCATCCAAAACAAATTAATAACGACGACAATACGCTGGAAATTGAAATCTGAAGCAAAAAGTAGTGACTTTAAAAAAATCTCACTCAGAGAGTAAGCTACAAATGATAATTCAAAATAACGTTCCAAACTGGTAAAGCATCTCAATTTCTTCATCAACACATACAACAAATTAAGCGGCACCAGTGGTGAAGTGGTAAGAGCAATTGAATCTCACCCCCAAAGGGTTTGGATTTAATCCCTATCAGCGCCGCCGGAATTTTCTGATTCATAACACCTCAGATCACGCCTTCCTTCGGTTGGTCGCCGGTCCATGAATTGATGGGTTGATAGGTGGGGTCCAGGTATGGGAGCTGCCTCTGTGGCGTCGGTAGCATTGGCAGGGTGGCCAGCAAACCGGGAATACCGGGAAATATCCGGTAATTTGAAAAGTAACTGAGAAAACCGGGTGTTCGTGCAAGCGACGTTTACCGCCTTTACCCTAAGCATAAAATAATATTTCTACTTGTCCATAGATGTCACCACTCGTCCATGTATATTGTCACAGTGCTATTATTTGTCAGCCGCATGTAAAAACAAACGAATAAATGTACATATAGTTCGTTTGCCTCCGCCATGGCAGGATGGCCCAAAAGTCGGTCTGTTTTTTATCTATTAAAAATATCACAACGTAGGGAAACGAATTCCGTGCGTGATCACCGGGAAAAACCCGGAAATTCGGTGAGACAACCGGGAAATATAAATTAACCATACCATAGGAACAAAGTTGTTCACCAGAATTTCAGAATAAACCATGAAAACAGAGTTATCCTTTACCAAATGAATGTCTTGCTCTATTTGCTGCACAATTTTCTTCAGTTTACCGTCTTATTTTTTACAATTTATTCACTCAGCAATATGGTAAATTGATTTTTGTCGTTTCAAGTTCAGATGTAAAGTGCACGGTCCTTAAAAAAAAATATTGAAGATACTGGACTTTGGAAACAAATATTTGTAAAAACCAAAACTGAAATATTCTTTTCCGGGTTTTTAATTTTTCGTTGTTCAAAATTCTCATGATATGAATTTTAGAATTCACTTGGAATTCAGTTGTGAATTATTTTGAAATTGTTCTGAAATAAACCAGAAACACTCTGCGTAATAATTACCGTTGAATTCTTTTTGGAATTTCATTGCAACCTCTTGTAAGAATTTAATTGAAATCCTTCTAAGAATTCCCTTGAGCCTATCCGGAGACTTTGATTCCTTTGAAAAAAATTTCAAACCTTTATTTTAACTCTATTCAAAACAGCGGAAATCTTTCGATATTATATTTAGAAACCCCTTTAAGAATTTCTATATAATTATTAGCAAATTTTATGCATTCATTTTTTTGGAGTTCTGTGATTAATCTTTCGCACTAGGGTTGAAATTATTTCCAAAACACTCTTAGAACTCTGTTTCTTGATGAATTCTGATCACAATTTTCGTGAAATTCTTGCTAAACGGCATCTGTAATTTTCCTCACGATCCCCATACAATTCTTCTCCGAATAACGTAGGAATTTTCCGCAAAGTTTTGTTTTTCACAACTTCTTTTTAAATCTTCTGAAATTACCTAACAATTTAATGAAAAAAATGCATTCTTCTCCACAGAAATCCCTCCAAATTCATCTAACAATTTGTAAGGATTTCATATCAGAATAATTCTGGAATTCTGCTCAGAACTTCTCCTTCAAAAACTGTGTGAAAATCTCATATTATATTTATTTATTCTCCAAACGAAAATTGTTATTAATTACAAATTTAAAAAAAAAAAAAGTTCTAGTTTCAGACTCTGCACAAATTTCAAAATCCAAAATCTTGGGAATCTTCTTAAATCTATTTTTTTTTTTCAATCATTTCAGCAAATTCGTTATTGATGTTAGTAAGCACGTTCCTAAAAATACGTTCAATTTCGGTTTTTTGTTGAATATTAATAACCGGGAATGTTTAAAGATTTGAACCGGGAAAACCGTGAAAAAACCGGGAATTACAAAATGAAAATTCACTGGCCATTGGTAGTCAGTACCGAAAACAAATCAAGGAAAAAAAATCAAATTACCACGGCATTTGAACCTATTTTCAACTTATGGTTTCAAAGAAAACATCAGCACGATTTTTGATCTAATTTCCGTCCTACTAAGCATAACCCGCATTGTACCTCTAATTTGTTTTACGAATAAATGAAATGATCCTGCGATATGTGACTCCTTAATTTATTTAGTTTTCCATACATAGCGTTGGATTTGATAATGAGTCTCAAATTGTTGAGATATTGTTAAAATCTTAAAATTTATAATTACACTAGTGCCATCTAGTGAGAGAATTCTGAACTAAACTGTCCACAATTCAAAAGGTCTTGGCTTCTTGAACAGCAATGCAGAAAACAGCAACTTTATTTATAGGCTGGATCATGAGATATTGCATGTTCACAAATTTCACACGAACACTAGAGTCACCTTGTGGAAGGACTCTGAATAATAGTGTTAGCCTTCGTTATCTAAACAATATTTCAGAATACCTGATCCTTCTATGTAACACACATCACGAGAACTTTATTCTGTAAAAGTTGATAAAACGAAGTTTTCTGCATACACTAACACCACCTAGTGAGTTATTCTGAACTAAATTTATTACCATTTTCAAGAGATTGGTCCATAGAATAATATCGCTGAAGACATGTTTAACTTTTGAGCTCTAGTTTCTCGACAGTAATCAAAAATGTAACTGATCTATTAATAGACCACTGGGCGTTAATGAGTTAATATATCATATGTTGGGAATGCTCTTATTTTCTCCTATGAAAACTCCTGCAAACCGTTGAACAAATCTTATTTCAAAAAGCACTTAAATACACTTTCATTTAAAAAAAAATGTGAGTAGAAATAGTAGATTTTTGGATAAGAATAGCATGAAACCCCAAAATACTACCCGTTGTTGCAACAAAATGTTGACCAAAGTGTCAATTAAGCGAAATGTCGCGGTGGCACGTTTTACCCATGTCCTCCTACATTTTCCGACTGTCATTGTCTGTGGTAAATTAAGACCATTCTTGTAGACACCATGCCAAAGAGGACTGATAAAAATCATTTCTTCTACACTCAACTTGGCTGAAAATGAAGACAACCTTAACAGATAAATCAACTACTAGGTGGGGTGAAAAGTAATTTCCTAGGGAATGAAAAAAAATAATAATTTTAGAATGTTTTTTTTTATTTTATTTAATATAGGGGGAGGAGTGGCATAATTGACAGGTGGGGCAAAGTGAGAACCCCGCATTTCGGCCCTCTAGCTGCATGAAACACATCAACTGGTAGTAGGTTCAATATCATTATGATATTGATCCTATCACCAATAAATTTGTTCCGAACGGCCGGAAGTTCAAGCTGGTGCACGGGATGCTCACTATGCCCCACCTGTTCACTATGCCTCTCTTACCCCTAGTACCCTTTTAGCTCGATACACTTATTCCAGCAATTTTCCAACTTCATGATCCCGTCCGAAAAGTATCGTTCCGGAAGGTCTGCAAAGTAATCCTCCGTGGCGTCTATGATTTCCTCACGTGAGCTGATTTTTTATTGATGAACCATCTTTTGAGGTTTGGTAAGAGATAATTGTCTGAGGAAGCCAAATCGGGTGAATACGGTGGATGCGGAAGCAATTGGAGCCATAAGTCATTGATTTTAGACGTGGTTGCGATGTTCTTGTGCGCCGGCGCATTGTCTTGCAAAAAAAAAAATCGCTTCATGTCAGGCCGTTTTGCAGCGATTTCGGTCTTCAATCGCTCAAATAATGCACAATAATACTCGCTATTGATGGTTTTATCTTTTTCGAGGTAGTCCACGAAGAGTATGCCATGACAATCCCAGAAAATTGACGCCATAACCTTTTCGACCCATCGAGCCTCCCTCGACCGCTTCGGAGCACTCGTGCCGGCTTCAGTTCTTTTGCGGGCACTCATTCTGTTCTCTGGGCTGTAATCCAGGTTTCATCAACAGTTACCAATCGACACCAAAAGTCCGCCCGATTCCGCATCAGCAAGTCCAAACACTCTTTCGAAGTGCTCTCACGTTCGTGTTTTTGGTCAGGAGTGAGCTTGCGCGGCACCCAGCGGCAGGATAACTTTTTCATATGCAGAATCTCGCCCAAAATATGACGTGTGCGCTCAGTACTAATCTTTGCGGTATCTGCTAGCTCGCACACCTTCACTTTCCGGTCAGCCAACACCATTTCATGTAGGGGAAAAGTTGGCTTCGGCAATACCTTAACCTATTATCGTCAGGGGGGTAAACAAAGTCCTATAGCACTCAAATTTGGCCAATAGTTGCTCTGAAACACAATGTATCCACATGCCAAAATTGAGCTCTCAAGGACGTTGTTTACCCC
The DNA here is from genome assembly GCF_037179485.1 of Ochlerotatus camptorhynchus. Taxonomy (NCBI): domain Eukaryota; kingdom Metazoa; phylum Arthropoda; class Insecta; order Diptera; family Culicidae; genus Ochlerotatus; species Ochlerotatus camptorhynchus. Next base: position 423,288 of record NW_027040741.1, read on the forward strand.
CCTGACGATAATAGGTTAAGTTATTGCCGAAGAGAACTTTTCCTCTATTTTTTTTTTATATTGTCCTCTGTAACCGCATCGGAGGGCCTGCCGCTGCGGACTTGATCGGTAGTGGAGTTGTGGTCACCACGAAACGCTCGAAACCAATATTTGACAGTGGTGCATTAGCCTCTCAAAAATAATGTTTTATGCAGTGCACAAAACAGTCAGCTTCATTGAGTCATTTTGATATGAATATGAACTGCCATCTGCCTCATCATTCACTGCCTCGTGAGAGTTTGAATGACTGAGAGGTAAACGAGTCACTGACAGCCGAGCACTCAGTCAGTAGTTCAGTCAACACGTTTATTCTGCAGTGATGGTACCCAATATTTGTTTTGAATGACTGTGTGAGCGAAGGCAAGCGGTGTGCGTCGCCTGCTCGTGAGTGACTGAATGTTTTTGTTGGTTCTTTCATTGCCTCGTCCTTTACCGTTTGGTACAAACGGTCTGCACAGAGCAATGGATTAAATAGTGCAGTGCTTTCACACTCAGCCTAGGCAGTCAATAATTTTACGCTCTGGTTTTATGAGAGAACGAAAATCGTTTTCACCCATACTCAACATGATGCGAAACACGTCAACAACAATCAGCTGTCAAAACAAAACTAAAGACAGTATCGCACTTAAATTTGGCATGCCTGCCTAAATATGGACGAACTACAAGGCACCATAAGGGCCCGTTCATAAACTACGTAGACCGATTTTTATAGGTTTAGACCCCCCCCCCCATTCTCCCCACGCGTAGTCAATCGTCCATACAATTTTTTGGAAATTTGTATGGACCGTAGGCATTTGTGAACCCCCACTCCCCCTAAAGAGTCTACGTAGTTTATGAACAGCCCCTAACGTTTTTTGCATTAGCAGCGCATTCTGGTTACTTTTCACCCCACCTGCATGAATTTTAATTTTAAAATAACAACATTCTCTTGAACAAGGCAACCTCTGACTATCGCAGCTAGGATCAGGCGATCTTCAAATAAAGATCGATCTTATATTTGGCTCTAGAATCAATCCACTGATTAAATCGGTACCAAAAAATCGATCTGTGGTAGATCGATCTTTTATAATATTCAATTAAATGTTGTCGTGACAGTAAGGAGCAATGAGCACAGGAGGGAGGTTGCACAGACCTTCAAATGTTGCTCTATTCGTAAATATCTGAAACGCAAATAGTGACGTCATTGTAGTAAGCGATCCTGATTTTGACGTTATGTTCGTTACATTTACTACGCACCCTAATAAAAACAACAATTAAAAGAGAACAAACTCGTCCGGGGTATCATCCAAACCCTTTGTGAGATTGTTTAACCGTCCGGGAAACAGTTCGTTTATGATATTTGTTTATAAGAACAGTCTGGGGTGAGAGTAAATTCTTTTTTTGATCTAATACACTTAAAAAATGTAAAAACATTTTTTTTTAAATCGAAAAGATCGATCTTTTCGTGAACAAAGAATCGATCCGAAAAAACGGGATGAAAAAGATCGATCTTCCAAAGATCGATCCAAGATCGCCCAATCCTAATCGAAGCCAGCATTTGTTTTTCTTCATTCGTGGCTGGATGTTCATTATCGCCTCCTTTGTTGTCAATATTAATATTCGTCTTCATATTGGTGGGAACGAGCCGGCGCCGTGACTGCTTTCCCACCCCAATGGGTCTGGGTTCAATCCCAGCCGAGGTCGGAGGGATTTTATTGAGGTTTAAAATTTTCTGATCATGTCTTCCTTCAGAAGGGAAGTAAAGCCGTTGGTCCCGACCCATGTGTGTTTGAATGGGTGCGATATCCTACGCAGGTGTGGAAGCTGCCTTCCTGCACATTCGATTGCCGTCAATGGATGGCAATCGATGTCCGTCGGTGATTGGCACTAGATTGCGGAACAGAAACCGACGTTAAATAAAGAAATTAATGAATGATTGGCACTAGATTGCGGAACAGAGACCGACGTTAAATAAAGGAATGAAGAAGAAGAAGAAGGTCGGCACGATTTTGAGGATCAAATTCGAATTGATTATTATTTGTGTTATTTGATGATGAATCGAGGTTTTAGGCTCTGAAGTCGACAATATTCAAAATTATCATTTTGCTCAAAATGAATTTGATTATTTTGCATCACTGCTGATTTTGACAATTTTTGGTTGGATACTGCTGAATATCAACAAACGCGTCGTTGATGTATAATGAACTCATTTGTTCATTTCGTTCGTACGTAACAACGAAGATTTTCAAAACAAACGCAATTCTAGACTAACATTTGAAAAGGGCGTAATTCCAAAATGACCATATCGAGAAAATCGCTTCTGAATTTTGATTACCTAAAAACTAATCCTATTTCACGACTTTCCATTTTCTGGATGATTTTATAAGCTTGACATATAGTTAATAGTGTAATCTATCATCATGCAGCACTAAAAACTCAAAAAAAGGTTTCTTTGTCTTGAAATCGAGAAGAAAACATCATACGCCCTGATAATTTCATACATGTTGTTACCCCCCGGATCTTCCACCCTTTGAACTGCCAACACTGGTGATACGCCGTGGAAGTACACCCTCGGGATTTTTTGTTTGTTGTTCCGCCTTGGCTCTTCGTTCGCAAATTTTGTGAGAGTGGAATTACGCCCGGAGATTTTTTGGTCTTCTTTTTGTTCGTTTTTTACACGTGAACTATCAATCGGATGCCTTTCAAATGCATCGGGCGTGACTAGATACTACAGACTCAATACGTTTGACATATTAAAACGATATAATTCGTAGTTCTGGTGCAAGGCGTAACAACCAGATGCATCATAGAGTTGAAAGTTGGAAATACGCCATGTAAGAAGAAACGTTTTTGATGATTTGAAGTGATATTTTCATCTACTTTTTCGTGTTTATCGAGTAGTTTGTGAACTATTCTCTCTATATCTGGCAAAATATGGTTTGTTTACATTTTGGCTCTTCCGCCCCTTTCAAATGTTAGTCTAGAATTCATCTTCTCTGGGTTTGGGCGCTACTCCTTGTCTTTGATGGTAAATGATAAAAAACAGAGACTGATCATCTTCTTTTTCTTTTGGATCGACTGAGAATGAGATGTCAAAAGGAAAGTGAGAGAATGCAAAAAAATTCTGAATTTTAATTGTGATGTGAACATTTATCCACGTAAACTTGTAATTCATTACACGCAAAGGAGCAACTTGTAAGCAATGTTGTTTGTGAAGATTGGCTTTTGTATACAATATTTGCAACCTTTCATGAAATTTCTCAGAACTTTACATGATTTAGATTGTAAACTTATATGCTATGTGACGCTCCATTTATGTGCATCATATTGAACAAAATTTTACACTACTTTTTCGAACCGTGTGTCTATGAGTGTGTAGGTAAGTGAATTATTCGACAGGGTGTGGGAAGTGGATGGGTAAGAAGTAAGTGACTGAAAACTAACTTAGTGACTTAGTATTAGAGTGGTTCAAAATAGCGATTTTGCTCCACCAATCTAAATCGATTTCAAACTACACAGAAAAAAATTCTGAATTTTAACTATCGCGTAAAATCTCCCTTCGATTAATTTTGAGCTATACTTGGCATAAACAGCGAAATCGTTTACAATCTCTCATAAAATATTGCTAATTTATGCGATATTGCGCTTATATTTACACGAAATATCGCGTAAATTTATGCCAAATCTAGCGTTAATTTTATGTGCGCTAAATCTCGCAGAAATTTACATGAATTTTTCAAACGGTGTAGGCCCTGGTAGATCTTCCATAATTTGAGCGCATATGGATGCGAACTCATACTGCACCGGCCCTTTGAAGTTTATATGGGAATTACTTACTATGAGAAATTTAAACTTTATGTTCTTAACGTCCTAACACTTCGCCATAACATTTTACGGAATTTTTTTTATCAAGTACAACTTTGCTGAAGATCACTTTTTTTTTTTAAATTAGATTGAAGTCTATAGTAAGTAGTTATTAATTGATTTCGAAGCCGATACCTTTCTGATATGATTAATTGGCTGCTTTCAGGGCCACACTGTATCTTGCACTAATGACATAGTAGCCTGGATTTATTGCCCATTCCATGGATTCTTCGCGCCAAGCACACCAATGTTGCCTGCTGATCAGTTGATGGAGCATGTCAGAAGAACATCATCTTCCTAATTAAATAATAACTAATTATCCCAACGTTCGGTAAGCGTGATTATCTCTCACCCCAGCAGGCCTGGGTTCAATCCCAGTCGGCGCCGCCGGGATTTTCTGAGGCATAACATCTCTGATCACGCCTTCCTTCGGAAGGCGTCCCCGGTTCAGCAGTTGTTGGGTCGATAGGTAGGGTCCAGGCGTGGGAGCTGCCTCCCTGGCGTCGATAGCATTGGTGCTCAGCACGGAAAACAAACCAAAAGGAGAAAAAAATCTCGACGTTCAATCCAAATGAAGTATTCAGCAAAGTTGTGGCTACAGATTAGTACAGATAACAAATATATCATTACATTACGATTCATTACAATGAGAATAAAAAGTTCGCTTTTCCCATAGTAATTCCCTTATAAACATCAAATGGCCAGTGCAGTATGAGTTCGCATCCAAATGAGCTTAAATTTTGGGAGAATTACCAGGACCTGGTTTGAAATCGATTAAGATTGGTGGAGCAAAGTCGATATTTTAAACCACTCTACTTAACATATTTAGGCATAAAATTTCCCCGAGGAACGCCGGCGGTATGCAGCTCGTTTTAAATAAATGCACCTTCACTGAAAGGACTAACCGGAAGACCTCAATACTTGTGCATTAAGATTGATGTTTCAATTTTTAACCAGAACCAGAATCAAAATACTTATTTGTTAATCAACATTCCTAGTAAAACATAGCTGTAGGTAACGTGGCCTCTTCTCCCTAGTGTGCGAAAGCCTACATTCTTAAAGACGAAAACAACTCCAACACTGGTGGTTTGTCGTACAAGCATGGATGTTAATGCCCCAACCAGCATCAGTGTCCTTTCTTAGATTGGGCAGTAAATGAGGGAGGATATCATTTTCGTCTTGTTGGGTTAATGGAATGGCGATGACTATTTCTTTCGAATGAGTGGGGCGGATACTGCGTCGAGATGTCTGCTCGGGGGGTTCCCAAAGAAAACGGAACCGGAGAACGTGTTTTGCTTTAATTAGGATTTCATTTGAATATTACTCGAAGTTTTGGGGGTGTGCGTGCCGGAGGTTTTTTCTGGGTTGTTTGGTTTCTTCACTTTGCTCCACCAAACTAGCTAGAGAACTCATTCGGAGAGGGTCCTTTATTGTGGGTTTTTCTCGAATTTTTATGTCAGCAAGAACGTGAGTGAGTTACGAATCGTTGGAGAAGGAAGGAAGTGTCGTGTTGTTGGTTTGGATAGTGACCTTTTTTTTTTCGGTTTCAGATGATGGTTCTTCCCCGCGTGGGATTCCGAGTGGAGTAAAATGCTAATAAAAACGTTGATGACACTCGGCGCGGTGATGGAATGGATGAAAATTAGTGCATGGGTATAATTATTTTGATATGAATGAAATCTTGAGACGGGTGGAATCTCGGCTAGGGTTATAAAGTGGATTTAAGTTTCTATTATGATGTCTTCATTTTGAGGGTGAGCGCAAGACTTGACGAAAAATGGATCCAATGAAAAAGGATTTTATTTCTGCAGTATATTTGCTCGTTCCTGAATATGAGTATCATTATGAAGAAAATTTGTTCTTGCTATGTGCTAATGAAATGCATTACAGTTAAATTTAATCGTGTGGAATGTGTTTCGTAAATGAACTTCGTCATAATATAACGAGTATGCATTAGTAATATGGTACGCAGCTGCCAAATAAGTAGGGTTTGAGATGTTATGTGTTAAATCTCAATAATTAGTTCACAGCTTCAATGACAGCTTTAATAAAACCTTTTATCCCTCTTAAATCCTCTGATTTGAGTTTTGGAGTAGAGTTTTTTTTTATTCTTGTTGCATTATTAGCACTTCCACAACTGTTAATTGAGATCTTTCTAAGCCATACAATATTGTACACCAAAGCTGTACGTGTGACATTGCAATGTCACACGTACAACTTTGGTGGGGCCTCCCTTAGCTCAGTCGGTATAAGTGTTGCAATAAAGCAAGACCATGCTGAAGGTTCGATTTCCGGCCCGAACTAGGAATTTTCCGGGTTGAAAAATTTCTCACTTTCCTTGGGTATAGAGTATGATTGTGCTTGCCACACAATTATACACGCATCACAAACTTCTCTTACATTCAATATAAGGTTGAATTTAGCGGTTCCGGTGGTGTAGTGGTAAGCATGATTACCTCTCACCCCAGCAGACCTGGCTTCAATCCCAGTCGGCGCCGCCGGGATGTTCTGAGGCATAACATCTCTGATCACGCCTTCCTATGGAAGGGAAGTAAAGCCGTTGGTACCCGGTTCATGAGTTAATGGGTCTATAGGTAGGGTCCAGGTGTGCGTCGGTAGCATTGGTGCTCAGCACAGAAAATAAGTTCGACGGAAAACAAATCAAGGAAAAAAAAAATAAGGTTGGATTTATAACATCCTCTGCATGTGTTCCATACAACAAATGTTATGTTAGTTCTTGCAATGGCCTGCAGTGTACAAGCAAGATTTTCCAGAATGCTGCAATACACCCATATTCTTCTTTACGTTTGAACCGTATTTTTCGGACATGCTAAAGTTTACGTAAACGAGAATATGGGTGATAGTGTCATAATGAAGGAAAAAGTCCCCACTCTCGAATGGCGACGGTTTCATGATTGTCGATTTTTTGTTTTATTGTTAATGTACAAATACATTCGTGACATGCCATTCGAACCATATCGTCTATGGAAGAAAACTTCTCGGAACGTTCGAAAATCATTCGAAACGTAAATCTGTGACCTCAATAGCGGATCGGTTACCATCGTTGTTCATGGGGAAGCTGCGGCCACAGACACTGACTTCCACACAAAAGAGCTTTTTCCCATAAGGGCAACCATCCGATTCGGACTAAAAATTTAATACATTTCCATTCATTCCAAATCATAATCCTCGACCGTGTCGGTTTCCGGCCTTCCAATGCATGTTATCTCTCAATCTGTACCAGCTGTGTGAGGACTTTTTTCTTCCCTTTCTTTCTACACACGGATTTTCCTGGCGCTGGTGCTGCTTGATGTGTCTTTCGGATTTCAAACCACTCCGTCAATGCACAGCATCTCGAGCAGCCCGGCGAGTGAATGAAAGAGCGGAAAAGCTTTAGTAGGTCTTTTCTCAGCCCTAGATCGAAGGGTACCAAATCTGGTGGATAGGCTCCATAAAAAAGGAAATCACGAGAAAGTGGTCGTATAGCTAGAGAGCCAAATTGTGTCTGAAGATGAGTTGGGGGTCGTCTCTAGAAAGCCCGTCGTCGTCGCCTGTCGAGATGAAAAAGTGATTATGTGAGAAATGAACACATTAGAGGCTTTGCTGTCTCTCTATCCAAGCCTGTTGTCGGGTGAAAACTTTGTTTGAGAGTTCGGATTATGATTTTTTTTTTGCTGCCTGCTTTCATTCAATATACCATTGTGTAGGTCGGAAATAATTTCAATATGGCTGCTGGGGGGCTTCCCCCCGGAAAAGCGTGTGGAATAAAGGTTACTGGTAGGTACCAAACACACAAACCCGTGACCGAAAACTGAGTAACGTTCACGCACGGAATGAACCTACCAACGAAAGAAGCACATAATGCAATCCTCCTTAATCCCAATTAATTAAAAAGGATCGTTCTTGGGGGGAAGTTTTTACTACGAACAACTACGGCGCCAGGACCGAGGAATTTAATTACAAAAAGAAGCTTTTTTGCTGCTTCCTGCTTTGATACCGTTCTTCGGGGTGGACTTGATGAAATTCGGTAGTTTTTGCCTAATTTTGTCGAACCTGACTGGAAAACGTAGCGAAGGATATCTTCTTTCATTAGCTGAATGACGGTGCTGTTCTGAGAAAAAGATGGTGTGACGTGAGAACGAGATTCTTTGTCAAAAGCGGAGCACATTATTGTTGACAATAAGGATTACAATCGGACTGATGGGTATTCGCAGATAGGAAATTAGGAATGTATAGTGTGTTTTTGCTGGGAAAGGCGATCTAAATGATAAATTTTGAGATGAATGTATATCGAATATGTTGATTAATTCGAAAGGCTTTACTTACTAACTGATATGGACGATCCGATATTCAAATTCATTTTGACCTCACGAGGAACATTGATTGGCAAAAATTTGCATCGGCGGTCACTCTTAGCATTGATTCTACCGATCCTCTACCATCATTGGACGAGTATCGATTCTTTACCGAACTGATCTACAAAAACGCATTAGAAGCTCAGAAACGACGTGTTCTAAGGGCATACTTCAAAAGAAGACCCGCCACCCCCGGATGGGATGACGAATGCACAAAGTTGTATCGTGAGAAATCCTATGCCTTTAAATATTATAGACATGAAAGATCTGAGCTTTTTGAAAAGTATCTAAAGTTTGAAAAAGCTTAAACCCTTACTAAAAGCAAAGAAACGAAATTACTGGTGTACTTTTATCGAGGAACTTTCTAGAGAAACCCCGATGACAACGCTATGGGAAAAGGCTTGCTCTCTTTGCGAAACCGCTAATGCTACAATGAGAGTGGAAAATATTCCTCCCAATGGATATTCGACTTCGCTCAAAAGGTTTGTTCAGCCTCTATCCCAGCACAACCGAATTTACGGGATATAGCCCGAATTAACAGTTCTCTAAATGAACCATTCACAATGCTGGAATTTTTAATAGCACTTTTTTTTCGTCGAAGAACTCTGCTCCGGGAAGCGATATGATCAAATTCAACCTTCAAAAAAACCTCTTCGATATCGCTAAAAGACGATTACTTAACCTGAATAATTCCTTTATGGAATTGAATATAGTTCCTCCATCATGGAGACAGCTGGCTATTACTTTAGCATGGGAAGCTAGCATCTGATCACAACTCTTACCGTCCGATCTCTATGTTATCATGCCTGAGGAAATTATTAGAAAAAAAATTATCCTATTAAGACTTGACCATAGGGTTGAATCAAGCAACCCGTTTTCAAAAACGCAAATGGTTTCCGAAAGAGTAAAGGAACAAACGATTGTCTAGCGTTGCTTTCATCTGATATTCAACTGGCCTTTTTGCACACAAGGAGCACTACGCGAATAAACTATTACATTAAATTAAATTAAATTAAATTAAAGAGTTATTCAATACAAAGCCGTCCCCCCACCCCTCGCCTAATCGTAAATTGCCGAGAGTAGGCATGTCATGTTTTCTGAAAAAGTTTTAAACAAAATCGAAAAGAAAAATCTTCACATGTCTGAACTACAACTTTTACGACTGATAAGGGGGATGTTTAATTTATCAAATAATTAAAAACTATGCCAGTATTCTATATTTAGCTCATAGCCATAGGTCCCACCTATTTAAAACAAAAGCTTAATAAATGCTAAGACACCGTACAGCACTAACACTCGAAACTTCACAATTGTAAACTAAATGTTAAATCTAATTAAATATGACATTTAATACCTTCTGAACTACATGAATCTTTATATAATAAATTTAAATGTTCATAATTTCAGATATTCAAAATCACTGGTACTTCAAATTTACTAAGTTACACAATCACGGAAACATTCGAAGTTCATAATAGCTACTAGGATCGGTCACTTGTCTATATATTGTAAAGAAGAAGACTCGACTGTGAAATTGTTTGAAATTGTTTTGAATTTATTTAATTTAGATGAGGAACAAATGGACTTGACTTCTCTGGGCATACAAAGTATCATTGGACTAGCTAAATGCATGCAGTGGTTGGCATAGAAAGCTCTCAATGAATAATTATAGAAGTCAAAATTGTCAAAATTTCCGTTAGAACGTTGGTTAGTATTTTGATTTCTACCCGGTGCAATAGCAGGTAGCTCCATTAACTCGCTGAACATTGTTAGCAGCGAGGGGAGTAGGTTCAGATGAAACATTTGAAGCAGGGGTGATATTTGTACCTACGGGTATAAATGTAGAATTTGTTCCTCGCTGACCGTTGTTAACAGCAGAGGAATTTGTACCTGGTCGGAAACGTGGAGCGTTTTCTACCTGACGGTTAGATCGAGCTTGTAGGACCGCTTTGCGAGTCTTACATTCCCAAAAATTGGATTTGTGGTTTTCACCACAATTTGAACATTTAAATTTCTTAGGATCTTCCTTCACAGGACAGTCGTCCTTTGCGTGAGAGGAATCACCACAATTCATGCATTTAGCTGGCATGTAGCAATTTTTAGTTCCGTGACCCCATCCCTGGCACTTACGGCACTGAGTGAGGTTTTGAAAATTTCCTCCAGTCTTCCTGAAGTGTTCCCACTTCACTCGGACATGGAGCATAAGGCTAGCTTTGTCTAAGGCCTTAAGGTTGTTTAGTTCACTAGACTTGAAGTGAACTATATAAAAATCATTAGAAATCCCGTTGCGCGAATCGCCAGGACGGGATTTCATTTTCATTTTGATTACTTGGAGTGGCACAGCTCCAAGTAATTTTGCCAGTTCATCTTTGATCTGATCTAAGGATTCACCACTGGGCAGTCCTTTCATGACAACCATAAACACACGTTCAGTTTTGGTGTCGTAAGTAAAAAATGTGTGCTTTTTCTCAGTAAGATACTGGAGATGACATTTAAATCCGTCCAAGGTTTCAGCCAATGCACGGCATTCACCCCGACGTCCAATTTGTAGTGAAAACTTAACTTTCACGAAATTCAAAAGTTCCATGCGAAGAGCATGGAAATCGGAAGTGGTTATCACAATAGGGGATTTTTTTCCTTCTTGGCATTAAGCCGGGAAAGTTTACTAGAATTTTTCTTGGATGATAGATCATTCTCATCATCTGTGAGCAAATCAAATTGATTACTCAAATTAATTTCATCAGAAGGGGGGTCAAGAGTTTGCCCCTTTCTTTTGCGTTTAGGCGCCATGGCGGCAGTTTTTTTTTTTTTTTTTTTAGTTCTTTATTAAGGAGATTTTTAGCCTATGGCTAATATAAATAATCTGAGCCCTCTCCTTTCTCCATCTCCGAAGAAAGGAGAGGGCTCAGAGTGAGTAACCTCTAGATACATGGTATATTAACATTTAGTTAATAACTTTGGTTGCTGGCTCTTCAACTTTTATGAAAAAATAACAATATATAAAATAATGAAACAGAAGAACAACAGAAAACAAAATGATTTAAGACAAGCTACAAACGATTAATCCAAACAAAACAGAGCTCAGCTGGCATGGGTCCAATAGGGGAAATCCATCCAGCTGAGATGTCCCGACGGCCGAAAGAAATTCCTGCTATACCGAGTGGTAGATTTTGGCTTCTTTTAAGAAGGTTACTAGTGCTTCCGAGGCCGAAGTGTCATTCCCGAGCAGATCGCTGATGCTGGAAGTTAGGCAGAGTGACTCCCGAAGATTTTGGAATTCCGGGCAGTTGCACAGGATGTGTTCGACGGTGTAGGGTACCCCACAGATGATGCAGCTTCTGCGAAACGGCAGGCCACCATAGTTATAGTAGAGTTTAGTGTGCCCGGTTCGAAGCCGCGAAATCACGCGTTGATCCCTCAGGTTGTCCAGTTCTCTCCATGGTTCAGTTGACCCTTTTACTTTGCGGATGAAGGCAGTTCTGTTGCGGAACCACTCAGCTTCCCATGTCGCTCGAATGGTCCGCATGATCCACCGTCTGACGTCCTGTAGGGGTACCTTGTTGGTGAGTCTGGGACCCGATGTCCCGGCTCCGGCAAGGTGATCAGCAGACTCGTTACCTGGCACTCCGCAGTGTCCGGGAATCCATGTGTACACGGTGTTTGGTGGGGCGTACTTGATAATCGCCTGGATCCATGGGTGTTTTGGTGCTTCCGAGGTGATTGCTTGAACGACGCTGTGTGAGTCAGTTAATATAAGTATCGGTTTGTTGGCTGGCGTCGTAGCGGCACGGAAGATCGCTGCAGCCTCGGCCGAGAAAACCGAGCATTGTGGAGGAAGACTGCTGCTTTCAGCAATACTGTCTCCAAGAATCCCGATACCTACTCCGTTTATCGATCGGGAGCCGTCGGTGTACCGATGTACGTGGTCGGCATAGTTGGAACCAAGTAACTCGGCGACCGATCTGCGCAAAATGATGGATGCATCCCCTGCTTTGAAGCGGTTCTTGATCCGATTGTCCAATTGGATTCGTGAAGAGTGCCAACTTTTCGATGTCGGCGGCCGTGTGGAGGACTCTGTTCCCCTCGTCGAGGAGAAAGATCCTATTGTTTCCAGAGGTCTTGCCGGAAAAGGCGGCGGCTTTTGTGGCAATATTTGCTTTTAAGCAGAACCGGAAAGGAAGAAGACCCGCTTCGATGCATGCGGCGTCTGCTGGAGTGGATGGCAGGAGACCAGATATGATGCGGATGTAGCTGTTGTAGACTGGTGCTAGGGTTCTAATCAGCTTCGCCATGGCGGCAGTAAATTTTTATCCAAATCGACTTCCAAGCAGATTACTATAACAATCTGAAGGATCGAAGAGGAATTTTCCAAATCGACATCCAAGAAGGATTACCTCGGGTAGGGTCCAAACAAGGATCGAAGAGGAATAAGAGGAGTTGAACAAGGTAGAAAATTTTTACAGGTTGAGCACTGAAAAGTGCTGTTTAAATTTGTTGTAGCTTTAGGTAGTAGTAACACTTCCTTAAACAAAAAGCAAATAGATCCGCACGGCAAGAGAGCACGATGCGGACTGAACCAAGCGCTCTGATTTTCTGCGAGTGACTAGTTCTACATTGACCCTACATGCAAAAAATCAGACCGACTGGTTGAAACCCTGCCGAGAAAAAGTGATGGGTGCAAATAAGTGGAACGCGCTCTTCGGGGGATAGCTGTAATTTCGGCGCTGTAAGGCTTTAATACCAAATCGGTAAAATAATTTGGAATTTTGTTGAAAAAATTCGCATGGATCACAGGATTTGTTATCAAGAGTCCATCCATCTGCGCTGACTCTGATAAATGACGTAGACTTTGATCGAAATTCCTCCAGGAATATGCTGAGGCTGTGTTTCATTAACTTAAAGTTTACATTTCGAAAATACCTCTGTTGGTGATTGGCCAATTTTTGGAAGGTGTCTGTCAAAACCGACTCCTTGTCGGTCAGAAATATGCTTTCTAGAATTAGCAAGTTAAGTTGAAAAGTTTCCATCGGTCGAATTTTAGTGAAAATTCACCTGTATTGAGCTACACTATATGGTATATCATTGTTCATATTTATTCATGACAGAAATAGCTTTCTGGTATATTTCACATAACACTTCTGGTGATTTTGAATTGTGTAAACTCTTTCTGTAAAACTTCCGAAAATTAATTTTTTTGGCGAGGCATGATAAGAAATATTAAGATGAAATTTACCTAAATGAATGCAAATAGATGTGCACGTTGTCATTTTTCTTTTTCTTTTTTTTGTAAATTATTAATGTGTATGGATAAGTTTACACCCCAATGACAGTTATTATAATTATTATAGTCACTTTAACACTTCATCATTACTTCACTCATGTGTCCCTCGTGACTTGCCCGGGGATGAGATTTGAAATCATGACTTTGGAGCGAGAGGTTAACCACTACGCCGGGGCCGTTCCCTCTTGTCAAAAATTAAAAGTATGCTGCAAAGAAGATATCAAATTGTTCGGACACATTAAAAACTTTTCTGTATGCAAAGAAGTGGATTGAAAATTCTCAGTAGCTTAACAGTTGCAGAGCAGCTATATCGTATCTTGTTAAATGTCACAGTTGCCGTTAAACTGTCCAACGAGAGGCAATCAAAGCTCTCGATTAAAATGCGATTTATTTTCAACCATGTACATTTCTTATATGTATATTCCATTTTATTAAATAAATAAAATCAAATAGTAATCACCCGAAAAGAGCGGTAGGATTTCTATGCGATATACGTTTGAAAGCAATTTTCTTAAGATGATGGCGTTTTTTTTTTTTTTTCCTTTGGTTTGTTTTCCGTCGATCTTGTTTTCCGTGCTGAGCACCAATGCTACCGACGCCAGGAAGGCAGCTCCCACACCTGGAGCCTACCTATCGACCCATCAACTCATGAACCGGGGACCAACGGCTTTACTTCCCTTCCGAAGGAAGGCGTGATCAGAGATGTTATGCCTCAGAACATCCCGGCGGCGCCGACTGGGATTGAACCCAGGCCTGCTGGAGTGAGAGGTAATCACGCTTACCACTACACCACCGGCGCCGCTAAGATGATGGCGTTTGAAATAATCGATTTATTACGAGATAGTCAATAGTATTTTGCTTAAAGAGTACATAAACTTCAGTTTTCCAAAAAGAAAGGTACACGAATAAAAAACGTTAGGATTTAAGATGTGGTACGATAAGTTGTCAAGCAGCTTATGTTCAAGATTAAAAACAAAAATCATCCATATCTGCTGTAAATCTCTTCCATAAACCCTTTCTACCCATGAAACAAGCGCACTTTCCGTAACAGGATAGATCTTCACATGAGGCTTCACTTGCTCCGTTAAGCAGAATGCTTGAATTGTTTGTCGAATAATTTCGTAGTGTTTGCTCATCCAAAGCGTTTTCACGATGTTTACCCTTTGTCTTTTGCGCGATTATTTGTCCATCCGGAAGCGAGAGAAACGCAGACCAACCGACCAACTGAGGCGGCGAATGTTCGTTCCGTTCGGGTGGCAGTTGGCCAAAGTGCACAAAGACCACACATTCGCCAGCCATCAGGACAGGGCACACGTACGCACAGGATCTCAGCTTCCATGGCGTTGCCACCGACGACGACGATGGTGATATTTGCTAAGGAATCATTTAGCCTCGGTTGGTGGCGGATTTGTGGCATTCACGCCATCAGCCATCAGCTCTAGCCAGCATAACCGGATGGCAATTCCAGAGATAATACAAACATGCATGCAAGACGAGACGGGACGAGACGAAAGGCAGCATTCAACCTTTGCGTAGCTAGCTACTGACGGAACCACATTCTCCAGAATTCATCCACCGCACCAGGCACGTTGAGATGTGGCATTTTCTAGAGCTAGGAGGAAGTGGGTAAAATGGTTCGCTGCACGTGCAAATCTGGAAAATATAATGGAAGAAAAAAAAACTAATTTTACAGCTTACCGGTGAGAGGTGACACTGCTGCTACTGTGATTTAACAAATAAGATGAACTTTTAATAGGGGATGGAAATCGGTTGGTTTTGGACACCGAATCTAATCTCAAATAATTGAACTATTTCATGTAATTTGATTTGCTGCATGACATAGACCCAACATGGATTTCGCCTGCGGACTTTTAGTGTTAGAATTTTGTCAATTAATGAAATATTTGTACATGGTGGATGTTTGATACAACAGATGTTGTACATACAAGCCACACAACAATAAAAAAAACCCTGTAAATTACGGTGCTATGACAACACATTAAAGCAGCGTTGTCGAAGCTATTTGAGGAAACAATTTCATGCCATTCTGAAGTTTGTTGTAACATTTTCCCCGTTTTACCTTTGTTGTGGAATAATTTTAGTTCATGGTTTTTTTTTTTCTAAAATCAATGTCACCCCTATCTAGCTGAAATTTTCACAGTAGAAAGCACGCACTAACTTCTACTTGTAGAAGTCTGTGACCAGTAGCCAATCACAGAAACTATTTCACCTGTTTATTTTCGATACCGTTATCAGACATACTTGTTCTTTTCATTCTTTTGTGAGGTTCCCCATAATTTGAAGAGTTCTGGAATCTTTCCAAAGACACGCTCAATCACGCCAATCAAAATGGGTCTCACACGAATCCTTATTAAATATTTCAAATCCTAGATCTCTCAAAATCAAGATATCTTCAGTGTTGCTCGCACAGTTCTAACTATTCTGTCTTGTGAAATTAACCATATCTATATAAGTGTCTCGAAATTCACTGCATAACACATTAGGAATCCCTCCAGAAAAGTTTTATAATTATCTTCGTATTCTTAATAATGCAAGCGAGAATTCGCTTTCGGGATCTTGGAACCATAACAAAATTGTTCTGGTATTCTAGAGAACTCGATTTTGCTTAGATATTTTATCGGATTCCTCTCCAACTTTACTCAGGATTTCACCGTCATTAAAATGTTGGGACAACAAGCGTCCCACACATCTTTGATCTTGCTTCAGTTGATCCAACCACCTGGCTCGCTGCACTTATCTACGTCTTGTACCATAAGGGTATTGGTTTGCATGGGCGTACTTTGGTTCGCGTTTAAAGGTCATTAGAACTTTTGTTTACTCCCTGATTTGTTTACTACCTGATTTGTAAGTGACCACTTAACTGGTAGTCCCCTATGACAAAAGGTCGAAAGACAAAAAAATCAAAAGGACAAAAAGTCGAAACACAAAAGGTCGAAAGACAATAGTTCGGAAGGAAAAAGTGTCGAAAAGGACAAAAGGTCGACTGGAATGTGCGAACTGAACTGCGATCGGATTTTTTTAAATGAATAATTTAAAGAAGAGTAAATTGTATTGATATTTCAAACATTAATGCACTGCTATAAAAGAAAATAAAAATACAACTGAAAAATGATAGATGACAAATGATCAATCTAATAAAAATATAAGATTTGAATTTCTCATAAATTTTTAAAATCCTACTACTTACTAGTTTTCCAAAATTTGAAGTGTATATTTTTAAAATCTAAAGACTTCAATGTAAATTTCAATCACACAATTTGTCTTTCGACCTTTTGTCTTTCAACCTTTTGTCTTCCGACCTTTCGTCTTCCAACCTTTTGTCTTCCGACCTTTTGTCTTCCGACCTTTTGTCTTCCGACCTTTTGTCTTCCGACCTTTTGTCTTCTGACCTTATGTCTTCTGACCTTTTGTCTTCCGACCTTTTGTCTTCCGACCTTTTGTCTTCCGACCTTTTGTCTTCCGACCTTTTGTCTTCCAACCTTTTGTCTTCTGACCTTTTGTCTTCCGACCTTTTGTCTTCCGACCTTTTGTCTTCCGACCTTTTGTCTTCCGACCTTTTGTCTTCCGACCTTTTGTCTTCCGACCTTTTGTCTTCCGACCTTTTGTCTTCCGACCTTTTGTCTTCCGACCTTTTGTCTTCCGACCTTTTGTCTTCCGACCTTTTGTCTTCCGACCTTTTGTCTTCCGACCTTTTGTCTTCCGACCTTTTGTCTTCCGACCTTTTGTCTTCCGACCTTTTGTCTTCCGACCTTTTGTCTTCCGACCTTTTGTCTTCCGACCTTTTGTCTTCCGACCTTTTGTCTTCCGACCTTTTGTCTTCCGACCTTTTGTCTTCCGACCTTTTGTCTTCCGACCTTTTGTCTTCCGACCTTTTGTCTTCCGACTTTTTGTCTTCCGACCTTTTGTCTTCCGACCTTTTGTCTTCCGACCTTTTGTCTTCCGACCTTTTGTCTTCCGACCTTTTGTCTTCCGACCTTTTGTCTTTCGACCTTTCGTCTTTCGACCTTTTGTCTTTCGACCTTTTGTCTTTCAACATTTTGTCTTTCAACCTTTTGTCCTACGACCATTTGTCTTTCGACCTTTTGTCTTTCGATCTTTTGTCTTCCGACCTTTTGTCTTTCGACCTTTTGTCTTTCGACCTTTTGTTTTTCGACCTTATGTCTTTCGACCTTTTGACTTTCAACCTTTTGTCTTTCAAGCTTTTGTCTTTCAACCTTTTGTCTTTCAACCTTTTGTCTTTCAACCTTTTGTCTTTCAACCTTTTGTCTTTCAACCTTTTGTCTTTCAACCTTTTGTCTTTCAACCTTTTGTCTTTCAACCTTTTGTCTTTCAACCTTTTGTCTTTCGACCTTTTGTCTTTCGACCTTTTGTCTTTCGATCTTTTGTCTTTCGACCTTTTGTCTTCCGACCTTTTGTCTTTCGACCTTTTGTCTTTCGACCTTTTGTCTTTCGACCTTTTGTCTTTCGACCTTTTGTCTTTCGACCTTTTGTCTTTCGACCTTTTGTCTTTCGACCTTTTGTCTTTCGACCTTTTGTCTTTCGACCTTTTGTCTTTCGACCTTTTGTCTTTCGACCTTTTGTCTTTCGACCTTTTGTCTTTCGACCTTTTGTCTTTCGACCTTTTGTCTTTCGACCTTTTGTCTTTCGACCTTTTGTCTTTCGACCTTTTGTCTTTCGACCTTTTGTCTTTCGACCTTTTGTCTTTCGACCTTTTGTCTTTCGACCTTTTGTCTTTCGACCTTTTGTCTTTCAACCTTTTGTCTTTCGACCTTTTGTCTTTCGACATTGTGTCTTTCGACCTTTTGTCTTTCGACAGTTTGTTTTTAGGCCTTTTGTTTTTAGGCCTTTTGTGTTTCGACCATTTGTCCTTTAGATTCTCTCTGGGAAAGTACTTTGTACACAGAAAATAATTCTAAATTATATCTGTCGCTAAAAAATTTCTTCTCGTTTAATTTTCTGCTATAGTCAGCATAAACAACGAAATTTGCTTACAAGATGCTATATAAAACTGTTAATTTACGTGATATTGCGTTCCAGGACAAATAAGATGAAAAATTAAAAATTTAGGGCTCGACCTTGTCCGATTTTCTTGAAACTTTGCATAATTGTGTGTTACGGGCAATCATTCCAATTTTTGCTCAAATTCGGCTAATTTGGATATTGTAATATTTTTTTTTTCAAAAAAGCATCTTTGACATTTTTGAATAAATTGTTTCACTCAAAACGCCACTTCTGATCAAAATGACGTCTTAGACAAAGTTTTTTTTAGTAAAGTAAAGTAATTTAGGAAAATATATACACGGAAACTTTTTTAGTTTTTTTTTCCTGGATTTTTTTCTGTCGATCTTGTTTTCCGTGCTGAGCATCAAATCTACTGACGCCACGAAGGCAGCTCCCACACCTTGACCTTATCTTTCAACCCATCAATTCATGAACCGGGGACCGCGTTGCGAAGGACGGCGTGATCAGAGATGTTATGCCTCAGAACATCCTAGCGGCACCGACTGGGATTGAACCCAGGCCTGCTGGGGTGAGAGGTAATCACTAAAACAGGTAAACAAGTAAAAAACTGAATCATCACAAATAATACATCTTCAATATTTATAATTTATTTTAAATATAGCTCATGATAAATGCCAACTTTGATAATTGACAAAATTGGTAGAACATCAACATTATAACATCACTCACTCAGGTAGTTGTTCAGTATCAGTCGTTGCAGACAAGAAGTTAACTTATCCGGCTCCACCTTAAAAAGTTCCGCTCAGAGTTCACCCCTGTCGATCGGTAGCTGTTTGTTTGAATCCTTAAGTTCATTTATCTAGGGAATTGGCATAGCTCCCTCGTCCGCCGTAAGTCATTCTTCCTGCTGACTTGATTTTCCGCCTCTGCGATATTCAGCTGTTAATCGTAGTGCTGCTTCCACCTTTCGAATAACCCACGTTCGTTCTTCAAGATTCTAAAATACTTAGCCCGACACATTTCGAATCGTGGCACATGAACTTACGCAATAATTGAGAATGATACAGCTGCTTCATTTTTACGCACTCTAACTCATCCAAGAGGAGATTCTTATCCCGGAAAAAAATAAGTTAGCTGACTTCGCTTCTGTTTGTATCGCTCCGCATTTTGAAGGGCTCTTTGCTGTAGCATCTTTATCTTCACCCATCGCTGCATTCTTCTCATCTAAAACCATCTGATATTCCTAAAGACTCATTCTGCTGCGCTGTTGATGGCTGTTTTGACACTACTGAATACAAAAATTTTCAAGCGGGGCTTCGATCAGCTCTCCCTTATCTGGCAATCTGGGTAGACTTTTGGTAGCTTGAGTCACTCTAGATTGTACCGTAGTGGCCCAAGTAACAATCTAAATGCTTGGAAGATTTATTTTTATTTTACAATTGTTTTATCATAGCATCCCTTGCAGCCTGTGGTTGTATTACGGTTTTGTGTGCTTGTCATAAAATCAGGCTGTCAAGTCGTCTATAAAACTGTTTTATGACTACTAAATTAAAACTCAGGCTTCATAGTTTTAACAATAGCTGTAAGGTGGTCTTGTATCACGACCGATATAAAACTTGAAGCAGTCTTAGACCTTCATTAAAGCCTCATTACAACTATCATCTATATCAGAGGCCAAAGATTTTCAGATAAGAAAGTGCTTTTGAACACGATGAAGATGAGACGATCGCCGATTGAGGATCTACAGTTATGGGCTCCCGCATATAACATAAGGCACAGTGCGGTGAAGTAGCTCTTAAAAATATTGAACAAGCGGCTTTCCGATACAATTCCGAGAGCTCCACGAACCCTCCTTAAAACAACGCAGACAGTTTCACTAAATCCGGTTGGAGATGGCCAGGCCTTAAACCTTGTATTGAAAAAGTTTTTAGTGGATCCAATAAGCATTTCTTATATGTTGATTAGAAGAGAAAATAGGAGGATCGCTTGGAATGTTGACTTTTTTACAGGTTGCCATGGTTTTTGTTTTGTTTTGATTCGCTGTACCGAATAAAACCAACAAACTAGTTATAGAGCTTAAATTTAACTTAACGGTTTCAATTTGGACTACAGAATGCTAAGATACAACCATTAGGTTTACGGTAGGTAATAGAATTCCAATCTAGGGAAATATGTTATATTGAGGTATTTTTAAGGAGTAGCAAGTTATAACGAAAAAATCAGTATGAATAATTACGCTTTAATTGATAGGCGATAAAACACTTTCATACATCTATGTATAATTAAATAATATGTGACTGGTTATTGCTCAACAGTAGTAACAGTTTTGTACTAAATAGATAATCTTTGAATGACTCTTTAATGCATGGTGCTAATGCAGACATATTAAAAATATCCCTATAATTTAGTATTCATATGGTGCACTAAATTTATGCTCCTATTTGTTATAATAATCAACATAAATATTGCACGGCATGCTCTGAAGAATATACAGATTGGTTAAAAATTATAATAAAGTCGTCTTATTGTCAATAAACAATAATATCAGCTATTATTATCTTGTACAATTTGTTGTCAAAAAAGCAAATGAACTTTTCCCTTGGACAACTGACAACTTCCAGAATTAGCTACATGGGCCTGCCCCAAGGCTCATGTCTCAGCCCTCTTCTTTATAACTTTTACGTCAAAGATATCGACAACTGTTTGGCAGAACAATGCACGCTAAGACAACTTGCAGATGACGGTGTGGTTTCCGTAAGAGGTCCACATGCCGTGGACTTGCAAGGACCATTGCAAAATTCCTTAGATAACTTGTCTTCTTGGGCTATGAATCTAGGGATCGAATTCTCGCCGCAGAAAACTGAACTGGTAGTGTTTACTCGAAAGCGGTACCCAGCCCAAATGCAGCTTAATCTTTTGGGCAGAAACATTACCCAATCATTGTCTTTCAAGTACCTTGGGGTCTGGTTTGATTCAAAGTGCACTTGGAATGCCCATATTACGTATTTGAAGCAAAAATGTCAGCAGAGGATCAACTTTCTCCGTTCAATTTGCGGCACATGGTGGGGTGCTCATCCGGGAGACCTCATAACGCTTTATAAAACAACTATTCTCTCTGTTCTAGAGTACGGCTCTTTCTGCTTTCTCTCGGCAAGAAAAAGTCACCTAATAAAATTGGAACGAACTCAATATCGTTGTCTGCGTATTGCTCTAGGCTGTATGCACTCAACGCATAACATGAGTCTCGAGGTTCTGGCAGGAGTAACACCCCTCCAGAACCGTTTCTGGGAGCTCTCTCTCAGAATACTAATCAAATGCGGAGTGACGAACACACTTATAATTGCTAATTTTGAAGAAATTCTTGGGCTGAACACACAATCTCGATTTATGAGAATCTACCACCACTACATATCATCAGATATGTGTCTTCCTTGTTATACTCCAGACCGTGTTCACTTCACCAATCGCAGTTTCTCAATTGAATATGATCTGACCATGAAACAAGCAACTCATGGGATTCCCGATCAACTTCGACCTATTATTATCCCACGTATTTTTACTGAAAAGTACCAACAAGTCAATTGCATGAAAAGATATTTTACAGACGGGTCCCGTCTTAACGGATCCACTGGCTTCGGTGTCTTCAATGAAAACTCTAGCGCCTTCCGCAAACTTCAGGAACCTTGTTCCGTTTTTGTTGCTGAGCTGGCAGCAATCAACTTCGCATTGGGGATAATTTCCAACATGCCCGCAGACCATTACTTCATCTTCACGGATAGTCTCAGTTCGATTGAGGCTATTCGGTCGATGGAACAAGGTAGGCACTCATCTTATTTCCTTTCAAAGGTAAGGGAGCAGATGTGTGTGCTGGTCGAAAGATCATATATGATTACCTTTGTATGGGTCCCCTCACATTGCTCAATCCCAGGCAATGAGAAGGCGGACTCTCTCGCAAAGGTGGGCGCGCAGGAAGGCGAATTATATGACAGGCATATTTCACACGATGAATTTTACCATTTAGTACGTCAGAGTACCTTTTCGAGTTGGCAAACCGATTGGGACACTGGAAATCTTGGACGGTGGTTACATTCAATTATTACTAATGTTTTTTCGAGAGCGTGGTTTAAAGGCTTGGGCTTAAGTCGTGACTTCATTCGCGTGATGAGTAGACTTATGTCCAACCACTACTCGCTAGATGCTCATCTCAATGGAATAAACCTCGTGGACAGCAACATCTGTCGGTGTGGAAACGGTTACGATGACATCGAACACGCAGTTTGGCAATGTACGGATAATGACGCCGCCAGAGAGCGACTTTTGAATACCCTCGAGGCCCAAGTAAGTCAACCCTATGTTCCTATCAGAGACGTGTTGGCAACCCGTGATCTCTGCTATAAAGGGTGATACGGTCAAAATTTGGTCAAGGGAAAACGCGTGTAAATCGGTGAAATCGTTTATTTAAAAAATCAAATTAAATTTCTTTTTCAAGTTCAATTAGTATAAAATTCAGGAAAAATATTCAGTTAGGCTTCCGCTTTTCCAAATCCGAATTGCCGGGCCTTACGCTTGACCCCTGCCATCAGATTTTGTACAGCCACCTTGTCCACCTTCTTCGCCGCAGAAAGCCAGTTTGCCTTGAACTGCTGCTCGCCCTTAGCAGTTTTTTTGGTCTTCTTTAGGTTCCGCTTGACAATAGCCCAGTATTTCTCAATTGGGCGGAGCTCTGGCCTGTTGGGAGGGTTCTTGTCCTTGGGAACCACCTGCACGTTGTTGGCGGCGTACCACTCCATGGCCTTTTTACCGTAATGGCAAGATGCCAAATCCGGCCAAAACAGTACGGAACAACCGTGTTTCTTCAGGAAAGGCAGCAGACGTTTATTCAAACACTCTTTCACGTAAATTTCTTGGTTGACAGTCCCGGAAGCTATGAAAATGCTGCTTTTCAAGCCACAGGTACAGATGGCTTGCCAAACCAGATATTTCTTTGCGAACTTTGACAGTTTCATGTGCTTGAAAACATCTGCTACCTTTCCCCTTCCTTTTGCCGTATAAAACTCCTGTCCCGGAAGCTGCTTGTAGTCGGCTTTGACGTAGGTTTCGTCGTCCATTACCACGCAGTCAAACTTCGTCAGCATCGTCGTGTACAGCCTCCGGGATCGCGCTTTGGCCGTCGTATTTTGTTTATCATCGCGATTTGGAGTCACTACCTTCTTGTAAGTCGATAGTCCGGCTCGTTTTTTGGCTCGATGCACGGTTGTAGACGATACACCCAGCTTATTTGCGGCATCTCGGAGAGAGGTGTTAGGGTTTCGCTTGAAACTACCGGTAACTCTCTTTGTCGTCTCAGCGGCTTCCGGTTTTCGATTTCCCCCCGATCCAGACTTCCTGGCTGTCGACAAACGTTCCCCAAACACTTTAATTACATTTGTAACGGTTGATTTGGCAACTTTTAGCGATTTTGCCAACTTTGCGTGCGAGTAGCTCGGATTTTCGCGATGCGCGAGCAAAATTTTGATACGCTGCTCTTCTTGCTTGGACGGCATTTTGACAACTGAAGAGTGAATGCCAAAATCAAAATAGGAGCAACATTCTACACACACACACCTTCAAAATGAGGGGTGTTCAGGTTTTTTAAATGCAAAATTGAAAGAAATACGTCAAGTTGATATTGACCAAATTTTGACCGTATCACCCTTTATGCAGTCCGTTTATGTTTTTCTTCAAATGTCTAGTATATGAATTTAATTCCTTTTGTCTTTTGTCTCTCTTTATTAGTTTTTGTTTGTCTTGTCCCCCCGTCTCGATGAGTCTCATCGTCGCCCACTGGTCACCCACCATAGCCGGTCGAACTCCGGACGAAGCTAGAACAGCACTACCGTTCATACTGGCGACAACGCTCTGATGAGACAACAAAACCCTACCCCAAGCTCCTCGCCTGATCCTATCCTTCGAAAATGTACCCTTCTAACCTCGAGTAAGCCGCGAGTAATCGGCCCAACTCCTACTAGACATAGAATAAAGTGAATTTTGTTACACACAATGAACAATTAATTATCGGCTCCGTAAAGCTAACGCGATTGAGCCTTCCAAATAAACGAACTAGATAAAAAAAGCTATTATTACCAACTGACAATGACCATGATTTCACATCAAACATCGAGAGAATAAAACCACAATAAAATATATCTCAATATTAACTATCATCCAAAAACCCCAACTTAAAACCTTCAAGGTATGGAGGCGAACCAGCCCAAGGCTGAAAGCCTCATTAATAAAGTTAAATAATAATAATACCTTCAAGGTTGTCAAAATGTTTTGCGTATCATGTTTTATCAACTTCTACAGGAGCGATTTATACGGTTGTTATATAGTTTTATGGTAGTTGAAGCGCCCAAATCCGTCGCGCATCCATGTTTCATTCCCGTGTTGAAGCGCCCAACGTAGAGCAACAACTCGCGTGGTCTTTCTTTTTTCATAAAATGAAAGACAGTGCAATTCCATTTCTACTGTATGGAATAAGCTCTTTGATGAATCATTTATCCTGAGGTTGGAACTGTGCTCGTCCGCACCTAGCAAACCTCGAATAATAAACTTATCAGAATAACTGCCCCGATTCTTTAGTCTTCGAAGAATAGTTTTTCTCTTGGAAAGTCGGTGTCTGCTTTTTTACAAGAATTGATGCTCCCCGCGGTAGGAACGGCTATGTAAGATGCTTAATGTTTAATGTTTACTTTGACCTTTCGCGAAGCACCGAGTTAAGCCAGCGCGCTCGCTGACGACGCGGTAGCAACTGTTTATAAACAACTGACCCTGAAATGTGCGACATTGTCACTGCTGCTGTTAAGTGGTGTATTTTTTCCTACCGTATGGGGGTCTATGGTTGATTTCTTACTGAGAATTTGAAGCCTTTGCATCCCCTCTTACTTAACCAGCTTGAGAATAATATCGAAGAGATTCTTCTCAAGGATATGCGCTGGTAACTATTCTATATTGACTAAATTGTTTACTGGATCTTCTTATTATGGTTCTTACTCCTACTGTGCCTTTCTTAAGACCCTACTTTGTACTATTAATAAACTTATTCAGTCGATCATACTCTAACTAAATTTTGTCATTTGGCTACATCATCTGTGTTAACACGTTTTATCATGTTAGCCTCTTATGGATACCTTATGCAACGTTTGTTTGATTCGAAAAAACGCGTTTTGCTGATATGAAAATTTGCCTAACTGACTTACGTTAATTATGCGTTTAGTTGAGTTATACCATTCTTGTTGCAATTGATATTTAATGTTAACATTGTATAGAACCATTACGAATAATTCACTATAAGGATTGATGTTAGAATTTTGGGGTTGTTGCAGTAGTCATCAAAAGGTTGTTAAAACTTTCTGACCTGGAGGAGGTTTTGTGTTTTCATTTTTAACAACCACGTGTAGAGTATGATAAAACTGACATAAAATCTATGCCCCTAAGGTAGTTAGCATATCAAGTTTTTTATGATTGCATTAAAACTGGGCCAATTGGCCATGAAATGGCTGCATAGCAGTTGTCAGGACGTTGTTAAATCAAAGTGGTCGTCAGTGAAGGTTTTATCATTTGGTTATATCAACTACTATAAAACTTCAATTAAACAAAAATTGTTGCTTGGGAGGTGTGTTTCTATGGTGGAAAGCCTATGGTGCACTTTTACCATCACAAGATCGTGTTCCGAATCAATGTTTGCGCCGCTATAAATCCTGACGTCGATGATATCCCATCAATCGAAAGTTGTCGTTTTGTGTTTTTGTCTGTTGTGTTGATCTCAATGTGCGATGGCTGTGCTGAATTTATCGATAACTGGTCTAAAATCCACCTTCTTACCAACCTGAGCAGCTGCTGGTTAATACCACGTTTGGCATCAGTGTTTGCACTTAAACTAACGAAATCTAATCCTCTCCTCTAGGCAACCAGTCATCCCCTAGGTAGCCAGTCAAGAACAGGTATGAAAAATATAACTTCAACCAACAGACAATTGCCATAGCTGGTAGGAAACTGACTAGGCCTGTTTTAAATTGCAAAAGGCTCTCTTCATTTTATGCATTCCCGACTATTCCAGATTAGAATCCTGATAAACTGCCCATTTAGCCTTATTGTCCCCATTTCCGCAGAACACAAGAGCGTGTGTGTGTGTATATGTCATTCTTTCATGTGGCAGGTTTACGAGATTCGATTCTATGCCAGCAAGTTGAATGGATTAAAAGTTCTTCCCCTCCACCACACACCGGCACATCCCATGTGATCCGGAAGACGAAGCTTCCAGGTTTTTCCTGTTGTTCTACTGCTCGTCCCCGTCACAGACACGGCAGTTTTTGGCACGCGGCAAGTTCCTCGCTTTCTTTGTCCCATATTTTTTCATATTATACCGCTCCTGTAGGTAGGGTAAAATGGTATAATACGCCCCCCTAGAGTAAAATAGCCCCGCGCCGTTTTCAGCGCTTTACATGTAAAATCCCACAATGAAGTACGAAAAAGCGTCGAAAAACCACCCGGGGCCATTTTACCCCACGGGATCGTATTATACCATTTTACCCTACATTTATAGGTCTGGGTGTATGAACCACGATGAGCTAGAAACGAGCCAAAATGCTGTCGGTTAGTCGGTGAGAAGATGTCTGGTTTTGTCATTTGCGTGCCATTCAGTGCAGGGAAGCTCACGACGATGCACGCCGGGAGAGGGAAAGGTGTGACACACAAAAAAACCGAGCACGACTCTTAAATCCTGCCTCACATGGGACTACATTGAGGATTATATGAGTGGGGCGGATGTTCTCGTTTTCGGGTAGGCAACGGTTGATGAAAATTTGGGAAAGGGAGCGAGCAGCGTGAACGATGTTACAATGTTGCGATTAATGGAATACGTGAACGAACATGACGCGCTGCTGATATGTTGTGAGGGGACTGTTTCGAACATGTATGGAAATGGGATTGATTGTGTTAAAGGCAGTGATGGAAAAGTTCACTAGAACGCACTATGACTCGCGAATTTTTCCCTTCGTGAGCTATCGCAAACTTTTCCAATGCTAGTTTAAGTTTTGGGTTTGTCAGGTAATGCCGTATACAGGGCTACAGGACCTTTTATCGACCTGTGTTCCTGAAAGATTTGGAAACATCGCTTTAATTAAGGCTCGCATTAGCTTCTACTCAGAGTTGAAGTTGAGCGCGTTGGATGACTAGGGTAAACGCTTCTATAGAAGCGGTACGTCTGAAGCGCTATATTCCTATAGTTACTTATGGAAGCTCCATAGGCAACTAAGGACTTTAACTATTTTTTTCCTTGATTTGTTTTCGTCGATCTTGTTTTCCGTGCTGAGCACCAATGCTACCGACGCCAGAGAGGCAGCTCCAACCAGTGCTGTAAATTTTCATATCATTCGATTGAATATGAACCAATACAACCATTCAATCAATTCTGTGTAAACGAATTCTCACATGACCATAATTTGAAGAGCCCCTTTTTCATTCGAAACTCATTGTCACTGTCAATTGAGTCACTCAGTATCATTTGATATACGACAGTAGTGGAGTATGGAAGAAATCCAGCAAAATGGTCCCGAACAGACAAGTCGACCCGATTTCGGATCAATGTAAGGCTAATTTAAGGCTGATGTCGACCCAATGTCGTGTTGTTTTCGGGTCAATTTTGAGTTTATGTCGGGTCAACATCGGGTTGGGGTTTGATAGAAGTCAGGTTGGTGTCGGATTGGCTTCGCTTTTTCGCCGGAATGTCGACCAGAGCTCCGTTTGTGTGTAGGTAACACTCAATTGAATGATATATAGCGTTTCTCAAATGAGAATGATCCATGCCTTCGTCAAATGACTGAGCAACTGATATCACCCATTCGGAGGAGGTCCCCTTTGATAGCGAATAGCTACTTTTCTCATTTTCATCAAAAATGTTCAAATGATTTTGAGAATTTACAGCACTGGCTCCAACACCTGGACCCACCTATCGACCCATCAACTCATGAGCCGAGGACCAACGGCTTTACTTCCCTTCAGAAGGAAGGCATGATCAGAGATGTTATGTCTCAGAATATCCCGGCGGCGCTCAACTGGGATTGAACTCAGGCCTGTTGGGATGAGAGGTAATCATGCTTACCACTACACCACCAACGCCGACTTTAAGTATTTGTTTTTTTATTACTTCTGCGTGAAGTTAACAACTTACATAGTTGAAGATGCTTATTTCAAATAACAGACCAAAGTGGTAAATTTTAAACGATATATGAGGAGATGAAAGAATAGAGTTGAAAGTTCCGTTAGAGCACGGCAGTGTGAAAATTGTATATACAGAATAGATAGCGAGCAATGACAACTTTTAGGGATGTACAAATCGGGTTGATTACTCTCTTTACCAAACTCCCCCGTTGGACAGGGTTGGTGAGGGGTATCATATATTATATATTAGATAAAATATATCATATATTAGATAATACAAAACGAGCAATGGTTGTTTTTAGACCATCTTGG
This sequence comes from Ochlerotatus camptorhynchus, assembly GCF_037179485.1. Taxonomy (NCBI): domain Eukaryota; kingdom Metazoa; phylum Arthropoda; class Insecta; order Diptera; family Culicidae; genus Ochlerotatus; species Ochlerotatus camptorhynchus. Next base: position 452,301 of record NW_027040741.1, read on the forward strand.
AATAAAGTTTAACACAAAAGTAGCAAAAATTGACAATTTAATTGTGTTTTCCACGTAATTGTGATGATTTATAAAATATACATTCACAAGTAAAATTAATGACACACTAGAAACAATTTGGATTCTAATTAGAATTCCCTACTAACTTTTAAACTTTTTTTTACGTAGGACTACGTCTTTGATTTCTATAAGGGGGTACACTTTGTGAAAACCGAAAATGGAACATGTAACAAATTAAGGCAGATTTTGAACGTTAATAACTCAGCTATCTCTGGACCAATTTCAATATTTTTATCACCAATCGATCAGAAATATGGCTACGCATCGATAACTATGCAGAATGTTGATTTTCAAAAAGAAACTATTGAAAAACTGGTAAATTTCCAGCATTGTCCAAAAGCGTCGAATTAACTAACAAATCCACCAATTACCTACATGCATACGCTGCTTCCCCAGCACAGTCGTCAGAGAGTAGTAAGTAGACGAAACAAGTCGAAGTGGCATTCGCCTCCGATCCTCAGACGCGTGCGAATAGGGAGGATGGAATTACGTAATATTTTGCACACTCATCGCCATATTCAGAACCAAACGCAAATTCTTCGAGATAACCACCATCCGTCGTCCGGAATAGATCATATTCAGAACCAACGACAAAATGCTCATGTAATCAAACTAGAAGCAGGGGTACAAATTATTTTGATCAACCTTGATCAACTTTGAATTGACGCATAGCATCTAATTCGACGAAGACGGCAGGAAACATTTACGAAGCCGAGAGAATCGATCAATGTAGATAGGACCTATTGAAAAGTGACCTGTTGACACTTGGACCCTACATATCGACCCATCAACTCATGAACAGGGGATCAACGGCTTTACTTTCCGAAGGAAGGTGGGATCAGATATGTTATGCCTCCGAACATGCCGGTGCGACTGAGATTGAACCCAGGTCTGCTGGGATGAGAGGTAATCACGATAACCACCGGCGCCGATATCTTTCAAGGTGATATCACGGCGAATGAGATCGACCCAAATTTGAGTTTAGTTACCTCAGAAATAAGAAATAAAGTGCAGGAACTCAGCGATGAGTAAATTTGCCTCATGTTTCCCAGGTTTTTCCAGGATTTTCCAGGGAAAAATTCCCGAATTTTCCAGGGGAAAATTCCCGAATTTGAGAAAAGTAAAGATTGGATTCACTCAGTCTATTGGTACTACTCCGAGACTGAATAAAATTTTCGTCAATTTCCTCATTTTCTGGCAGATTTTTTAGGTTTTCTACTGCTGAGACAAATTTACTCATCGCTGAGTTCTGTACTTCTGGCGATTATGAGTGAACTAAGCTCAAATTTGGGTCGTTCTCATTCGCCGTGTACGCAAAAGGAAAAGAGCCAGTGCCGCTACTTGATAGCAAACTACTCATAATGGGAGGAGTCTTTGTAGCTTTTATACCACTTGGTTGCACATCATTCTGCTTTAACCTGAAAAGATATAAAAGAGCGCTGCTGTATGGCATTAGCTCATTTTCGCTTCGGACGGCGTGGTAAACAGCAATAGCAGCAGTAGGAACAAGCAACAATTGACTGGTCGTGGCAAAGGAGGAAAAGGTCTTGGTTAAAGAGGTGCCAAGCGTCATCGCAAAGTTCTTCAAGATAACCGCCATCGGTCGTTTGGCTCGCCGTGGTGGTGTCAAACGTATTTCCGGTCTGATCTAAGAGGTGTGCTGAAGGTGTTCCTGGAAAATGAGGTCCGTGATGCTGTCACCTACACTAAGCACGCCAAGCGTAAGTGGCGATGGATGTCCTCTTCAATAAAACGGCCATCAAGCTTACATCAGTAAAGAGTTGGAATAGAATTTATCTGTGCTTGTTTGTCCATATTCAGAACCACAAGCCCACAACGACCACACAAAATGCTCTCCAGAGTTGTAATCTTGTAACCAAACTTGGAAGCAGGGTTACAAGTGATTTTGATTGATTCTCTTAATCAACTTTCTCTTTGAAAAAAAAATACTACAAGTTTGGTACGCCTACAATTCAAAAACGGAAAGAGCTGAGATAATAGATAAGTGTTCAATTAAAAGAACTAAATGCTCTTCACATTTATTCCGTCCACTAGTGGTCCTACGTCAAGCTCCCGTTCATGCCCCTAGGCACAGACCATTCTACTTTTTTAATTGAATCCACAGTATTGGTGGTATTCTCATGAAACCTCGCACTTCAATTTATTCTATGCATAAAATACTCTTATTATATCCATTACAATTGCTGTGGTAATTTATTCAGATTAACCTTTAAGCATTTCTTAGAAACCTTTTGATTCACCTCCGACCTGCTATTAAAGTTTGCTAATAATTTTCTTGAAACATTCCCCAGACCACTCCTGAAAATTTCCTCGGAACTTTCTTTAAATTCTACTTGCTCTGAGAGTGACATATACGAGCGTCAATTTTGACATAAATTTTAGTCATAGCAGACGCGAAATATAATTCAATCAAACGTACTTTTGTTCGAGCAACGAACTTTTCAGACTCGGAGCACTTTATATTACATGACATATTTGTTTACGTCTCATCTTTTATGTCAAAAACGAATTCCGTCACGTGTAAAATAAGTTATTTTTAAGTGTGTAGTATTTATTAAGAACCCATTAAAACTATCTCTCGAGCTACAAACTTCTTCAGAATTCTAGCCAACATTGTTCATCGTTGAAGTACCAGACTGTTGAAAAGCAAGCTAATTATAAGAACTTTGAAAATAGGTGTGCAGTACAAGCAGTAACGGGGATGTAACTATTATTGACAGTGATGTGTTCTTCACAAACTGCATCCATTTCGATATAAATCTAAACATAAGGCTTGCTTAATCGCTTAATGTTTTCAGCAAGTTCATGATCCGTTTCTTACCTAGATTTACTCCATGATACGAGAAGAGGTCCTTGGCATGGCAATTTCCTCACTCTTAGAAGTTCTAAACTCTACCCTAGGGACATAAATTCATTCTGATCTCCTCCATCTTCATGGTGACGAGCAAACCTCGATTAGCAATTTCCCAGTTCTATTCCCGTTTTATAATTTTGCTCAAAACTGTACAGGCTTTTAATTGATTGTTTTCAAGAATTTCCTTTAGATTAATCTCCTTTCACAGAGTTCTGTTTAGAATTCTTCTAAAATGAATTTGGAATTCTTTCTTGGAGTCCCTTGAAAATTTCTTTATAACAGTCAAGAAATTCTCTGTAGAACACTTAAAAAATGTATTGAAATTCGCCCTTAGATTATCTTCGAATTTAAACCTCTTTCTAAGACTTCAGTGGAGCTTCCATTTTTTTTTATTTGCTAAAAATTCTCCTCATATTCTCGACACACAATTGAAAAGGAGTATTAGGGGGAAATTTTTTTGCTCAGAATTATCTTTGTTCTCCTCATTTTTTCTAGAAATTGTATGGAATTCTCATTAAAACTATTTAGAAATTCCATTCAAAATGCGCTTGGAAAAATCCTCGGACTTTCCTTAGAGTTCTTCGCAAAACTTTTTTGGAATTGTACCCTCGAAATTAGTTTCCCTTTTTTTCCACGGATCCTGGAATCCTCTTCACTCTTGGGAGTTATAGTAAAAACTCTCTTAGAGATTTTATTAAAGCTCCTTGGAAAATATTCTCTAATACCTTGGAAAATATTTTCTAATACCTTGGTATTATCTCTAGAATTGATTCTAAAATTTGTTCAAATTTGCTGTGATCTTGACATATTGACGTTAATCGGTGATGATGCGTTTCGCATTCTCCTGCCAACATTCCGGAGTGTTTTCATGGAAGTTTCTCGCGACAAACCATCGACGAACCGACGCTAGTAACCGCGTATTTTTGCTTCAATGAAGTCCTTAAAAGTTTTCTCGAGGTCGGTGTACCACTCGAAGTTCCCGACCTTACCGTGTTTGCGGAAGCGTTTATACGCGGTGGACTTCTCGCTTTTCGCGTCGGTGCATTCCTTATCCCACCACGGGGTGGGAGGTCGCTTGCGAACTGAAACACCCGGAACACGTTTCGTCTGTGCTCGCAGCGCACAATCGATGATGAGACGCGCGAGAAAGGAGTACTCGTCCAGCGGAGGAAGTACGTCAACCGATTGACTGGCATCAAGAACCGCGGTCGCGAATGTTCGCCAGTCAATGTTTTTCGTAAGATCGTACGCGATGTCGACCGAGCGAGTAGAAAATGAACCATTGGTAATAGAAATTTTGATTGGCAAATGGTCACTACCGTAGGGATCTTGAATTACTTTCCACGAGCGAGCAATCCAACGATAGTGAACTCGAACTGAGTGAGAGGTCTAATCTGCTTATTTTTGCTGGAGGTTTGGCTATTCGTGCTGCTTCCCCGGTATTCAGAATTGTCATTTTGAAGAAGTCGCACATGTCGTATATCATGGTTGAACGGTTGTCGTCGTACAGCTCCCCCCAGCCTGTACCGTGAGAGTTAATATCTTCCAAGATCAACTGTGGCTCCGGCATAGCCGTGCAGATATCCGCGAAACTTTGACGAGAGATCGCGGTTCTCGGTGGAAGATATACTGAGGCAATTCTAAGGCATTTACCTCGAATATTAACCTGACATGCAACTAATTTAATGCCTGTCACCGAAGGCAGATCGATTCTGTAAAAGGAATGGAGATTGTTGATCCCGAGAAGCACCCCTCCATACAAATCTGCGCGGTTAAGGCAAATAATGTTGAAATTGTGGAAAGCAAGATCGTTGTCTGAAGAGAGCCATGTTCCACAAAGGGAAAATGCATCAGAAAGTGAGTTGTTAACTAAAAATTTAAATGTGTAAAGTTTTGGCATAAGACTTCTACAGTTCCACAAAGCAGATAGGACGATTTAAAATGTTCATCGAGAATTGTTTGATGCAACGGCTGCAGAGTCAATAACCTCGTTGCTGGTGTGCCTCGGTCGACTTCATAGGCAATTTGGCACTCTTTCGTTGTTGCTATCGATGGGGTGATGTACCGATAGTCCGCTTCAAGGTACGTCTCGTCGTCCATTACGATGCATTTCGACTGCACCAACCACTCGCGGTACAGCTAACTGGCGCGGGTTTCGGCCACCGTATTCTGTTTATCGGTTCGGTTAGGCACCTTCATTACCTGGAAGACATGAAGTTCGACCCGCTTCATTGTCTGCTGGACGAACCAGACGAAAGAATTGACCTTCTTAGCCGAGTCCCGAATCGACAGGTTCGGATTGCACTTGAAGTAATCACTCACTTTCCTTGCGTTTACGGGGTGTGGAAGTCTTCACTTTTATTCTGCTGCCAGCTCGCCGCATGGTTGTCAAAGTCTTCTTAAACGATTTTACCACACGAGACTCGGTTGAATTGCCGATTCCAAACTGTTTCGCGATCCACTTGTTGGACTGGTCTGGATTTTCCTCGACCGCTCCCATAATTTTTGTCGAAGCACTTCTTGCTTGGAAGCCATCTCGATAACCAGATTGTGGTAATAAGATTGTGACGAGATTTTTTCCATGTAAACATAATACTCTAAACTAGTTTTATTCGAAATTTCATCAAATTTAAAGTAAAAAGTTATACACAAAATAAAATGTGGCATTTTTTTTTTTCGAATACAATCTTTAATATGGCCAGCATCCATGCATGAAAGGTTCATGACCAGGTGCTCACTTAATTCAAAAGTTGCCCCTCATGGATCATGAAACCTCCGAAAAAGCCAACTATATACAACTAGGGGGATAAAAGTTTGGCTTGCCCATGGTTTATGGAGATAATCCCACGAATTTTGGTTAATGTTTTATTTAATTAATCGTATACTAATGTTTTACCATGCTTGGATCAATACTGTTTTCTACTTGTAAGGACTCACTGTGCAGTGTGCGCGTACTTCTTTCTAATAAATAAGCTTTAAGTTTAATAAAATGATAAAGAAATGATCTTCAATTGAACCTTCTCCAAACAAAACCAAGCGCTCTACGAGGTTGCACTACGTGGATGACCATGAATACGAGGATTTTATGTTTCATTTCTTTTGTTTTCAACTATACCTTGGTACTTTCGCTTACTTTATATATTTTTGTTTCTGCTCAAGAACAGTAGTTGAAGAGTCCCCATTCCTGCCTTTGGTTCAACAATAATCGTATTGTTTCTATTTCATTTCATTGTTGGCTCTCCGCTATTTCTCTTCTTATTTACCTGAATGGTAACAATACAGATACCGGCTTATTTTTTTTGCACTAGATTGGACCATCTGCCCGTAGGCGTTTCGACTGCTCTGCAAGGTTGCAAATATTCATTCTGATAAACAGTTTTTTTTTTTTCGGAATTATGAATTAATTAGATGTTACGATCATATTTTTTTTTTATTTGTAAGATACAAGAAGAGGTTGCCAAGTATGTATTTGACACATAAACCCGTTAAATTCGATTCCTGAGTTTTTTTTATCATAGTCATTTTAACGATCATGGGTCATTCGTGACTTATCTGGGGGTGAGATTTGAACTCGTGACTTTGGCGTGAGAGGTATGGATGCTAACCATTACGCCGGGGTCGCCCCCTTCTTGAGAGTCTTAATCAGCGATTTTTATCTATTTTAACTCACACTCACCTACTAGTGTGTGATCATATAATCTCTGATGGTCACTCTTAGAAAGCAAAACTGACAGGTTGTATGTGTCAATCACATACTTTCCAACCTCTTCTTGTAAAACATTTGATCGTAACATCATTTAGTTTCATTATCCCGAAAAATAGGTTAATATGCAAAATGAGTATTTGCAACCTTGCTGCTCTGATGTGGTTTCTCGTAGCCTTTTCCTTTGCTAGTCCTACACAGAAACACCCCCATCAGCACAAGGTGCACAATTGAGATACCTACCTAGTGCTGCGGTTTTTTTTTCGTTGAGCTGGAAATTTTCAGTTGAATTCATTCGTATTTCTTCGGTGAACAATGTTCTTCTCTGTGGCATATTGTATGATCTAGCAAGTTCATTCACTAATAGGAGGACATTGACGAACAGCAACTAGCTACCATTATTTCGAAAATGGGTGTCATGGGTTTTCATGATATTAAATTCTGATCCAATTCATTATGCCAATTAGCCGATGAACTGGTTGATTTTTTTTTGCTATATGAGCAAATGATCCTTCCATGCTATGCAATAATGAAATGGCCAACAATTTCCAATGCAAGGCAAACTACGGAAACGTCAAATATAAAAACATAGCAAAATCTACCGGTAAACTCATTAACAATATTGAATTTTGTTCCGGCGTTCGTATTTTTCTTGGTCAGCAAACGAAGCGCTTCATCTTATTAAACCTCGTGACGAAAGCCACATCGCAACACAAAACACAGCTCATTCTACTGGCAGTGAAACCGAGCACAGTGGGTAAGTACGAACTTTTTCTGACTGGAAGATTTGCAATATTCCCGCAGGCCTAAAAGCAGCCTGGCTTAGACGGTTCAATTCGACGTTCAACTCACTTGAACTGTGAATTGAGCAACCAGAAAGTTGGTCGGTGTCCAAGTTATCCTGTTCGCTTTCAATCCAATTGGCTGTCTACCACCAGATCACTTGAACCGTGTATTTTGGCCCTTAGCGATAATTTGTTGGTTCTCATTATTTTGGCATGTTTTATCTTTTTCTTCGACTGTGCTGTATATTTCAGATGAGTAGTAACTGCAGGCGAACCATTGAAGCATTCTAAATCTATTACACTGTACATTCATATATAGTGTGGCAAGCAGTAAAGTCAAGCAGGCCAGTCCCTTATAAAAAAATTAGCAATCCTAATTCTTTGGAAAAACGAACTACAAGAGCCTTTTTAACCATTTTTTTTCCACTGTGCGGTTGCCTATACAATCATCGTTGTTTTGGTACTTGGCAAGTAAATGGCAGGCTAAACATGGCGGTGATTTCGCCAGATTACCAAAGCAAATCTCCAAAGTCTATCTTATTAACGCTTGCTCGTCTGTGTCCACTGCATCGATGTCGGTGATGATGTCGCGTGATATGCCACCGTAAGCTGCAAAACAGAAATCACCACAGACTACCGCCATCATCTCCTGTAGTTTCATCGCTTTTCTTATCTTCACGCAGCAAAATCCCGCCTCGGAATAGAACGGAATTGATTTTCTATTAACTAGCAGAGCCACCAGATATCCGCTCAGGACGGTGATGATGGCTTCAAATGATGAGCTCTTCTTGCTGTCATCGTCACCCGCGAAGCCCTGTGAATGGTGGAGGATTAGATGTTTTCTGAGCACCAGGACCGGGATATCGTAGGATTCGACCGCAGACCACAGTGCGACACGCACACCGGTATCAAATTGTTTCCACCGCGATGGCACTGAGAAGCAACCAGCATAGCATAGCACATTTGCAAAATCCTTCCTTTAGGATTCGCTAGCAGGCAAAAAAGTAGAAGAAATTCTGTGGTAGCACGCTAAATGTGTCACATTTCAAGCGTAAAACCCAACGTTGCTCCTCTTGTCAGTTTTTCACAACGATTCTTCAGTAACCTACGTTGTGGTTGGTTGGAACATTGTTTGTTCATATTTACGCTGGTTTCCTGATTATATTTTCCCCCTAGAAACGTAATAACAGCACTCAGCTCATACAGTGACATGAATATTATCTTCACCTGAACTGAACCAAGTATTCCATTAAACAAAAATGTTGTTCCATTTTGCCGGCTTCTAACACCCAACTGAGAAATGTAAGATTCAATTACAGATTGGTATAGAAAATATGCTCCATTTGTAATGCATCATCGTATGAATTGATTCTGTACTGTGGTCACTGGAAAGATTTTAAAATAACAAATTGTAATTTTTATGTCAGAACAAAGTTAGTTCTCCAAAATGCACTACGGCTGAAAAATCATCTCGTGAAGGTTTTATACGAAAATATTCATTCTGTAAATAACTTCATTAAGTTAAAAACGAAAAAATCAATGCAGTATGGATTGCTGCTAACACGAAGCAATTAATTTTCCTTTATGCAGATGGAAAGGCAGTGAAGGTAGGCGTGTCTCCAGCGGGGGACAACGAGTGTACGATCTATCATTAGAAGTCCAGGAACGTGATCAAGTGTTGGTGCTAGGTAAAAATTGAAAGGTTAAGCGTGCTAGCAGGGCTAAATTTCAAAATGAGTAAACGCTAAACACGTCACACGTACCTAATCACATCAACCGAACAATAAATCACGCGCGATCGAGGTTATCACGTCAGATAACAATCGAAAATCAAGAACAATTATAAAAAACTTAAAAGCATGATTTAATGTCATAAAACGACCTGGAACTCGTCAAACCTACACAAGATGTATACACTACACACAAGGCAAACGGGCCCCAAATCATTCTCCACGGTGACCACCGATAAACCGACACGGATGACCATCAATCTGACCACATTCTTCTCCATCCGATTCCAACCGCATAATCGATTAGCATCGAGCATTTCGTAACAAATCAAGCTGATCAATGCATTAGGTTGCATCATCACGGCCATATTGAGACTTACTTACCTTACCAATCAGGCTAAAGCCTTGTTGTCCTCTGCTGTCCGTAGAAGTCGTCTCCACTCTTCTCGATCCATGGCCACAGTTCGCCAGCCTCGTAGTCTGCGAAGGGTCCGCAGTTCGCCTTCTACTTGGTCGATCCACCTTACCCGCTGCGCGCCTCTTCTTCTTGTTCCTGTTGGGTCGTTTTCTAGAACCATTTTCACTGGGTCGTCGTGCGGCGTTCTTATGACATGCCCAGCCCACCGTAGTTGCCCAGTTTTTGCAATGTGGATGGTTCTCCCAGCAGCTGGTGCAATTCGTGGTTCATTCGCCTCCTCCACGTTCCGTCACCCATCTGCACTCCATCGTAGATGGTACGCAACACCTTCCGTTCGAAAACACCAAGGGCGCGTTTGCCCTCCACGAGCATAGTCCAGGTCTCGTGGCCATAGAGGACCACCGGTCTTGCAGACATTCAACTTTGTGCGGAGGCGAATTTTATTCGACCAGAGCGTCCTCCGGAGTCCAGTGAGCCCAAATACACGAACTCATCGACCACCTCGATTTCGTCACCGTCAATCTGAACTCGGGAATGGGAGGCTTACATTGTCTTCCCTAAAACCTCTTCCTTTCATGTATTTTGTCTTTGATGCGTTGATGGCAAGTCCAATCTGCCTAGCTTCAGCCTTCAGTTTGATGTACGTTTTCGCCATAGTCTCAAAGTTCCGTGCCATGATGTCGACGTCATCGGCGAAGCCAAGAAGCTGGATGGACTTCCTGAAGATCGTGTCACTCGTGTCTATCCCTGCTCTTCTGATCACACCTTCTAACGCGATGTTCAATAGCAGACACGAAAGTCCATCACCTTGCCGTAATCCCCTTCGAGATTCAAAGGGACTCGAGAGTGTCTTCGATACTCGAACAACGCACATCACTCGACCCATCGTCGCCTTGACCAATCGCGCTAGTTTATCCGGAATTGAATTTTGAAAATTGAAATTTCTGCAGAACCTGCCGAATCGCGAAAATTTGGTCCGTGGTAGCGCGGGCACCCATGAATCCCGCCTGGTATTGCCCACGAACTCTATTGCAAATGGTGACAGGCGGCGACATAGAATTTGGCAGAGTACCTTGTAGGCGGCGCTCAGCAGTGTGATCGCGCAGTAGTTGCAGCAATCCAACTTGTCGTCCTTTTTGTAGATTGGGTATACGACACCTTCCATCCACTCCTCCGGCAGTATCTCCTCCTACCAAATCTTGGAAATTACCCAGTGCAGTGCTCTAGCCAGTGCTTCACCACCGTATTTTAATAGCTAACTTGGTAGTTGATCTACACCAGTTGCTTTGTTGTTCTTCAGCTGATCGATCTCCTCCTCAATTTCTTGAAGATCATAGGCCGGTCGCCTGTCGTCTTTTGCATGTGCACCTTCATTTTCTGCTGCATCACCGTTGAGGTGCTCGTCATAGTACTGCTTCCACCTCTCAATCACCTCACACTCGTTCGTGAGAAGGTTACCGTCCAAGTCGTTGCACCGTCGAGAGTTTTGAGCGCATGCATACTGCAACTAGGTAATGGTCCGAATCTATGTTCGCACTGCCGTACGTGCGGACGTTGATATGTCGGTGAAGAATTTCCCGTCGATTAGAACGTGATCGATTTCGTTTTCTGTGTGTTGGTCAGGTGATCTCCAGGTGGCTTTGTGGATATCCTTGCCCAGGAAATAGGTACTTCGAACTACCATACCCCGAGAGACTTCAAAGTTCACGCAACGTTGGCCGTTGTCGTTCGATGACGATTTTGGCGTCCCGTTGCGAACAGCCGTCGTACGCCTGCTCCAGCTGCGTATAGAACGCTTCTTTCTCGTGGTTGGGTCTTCCTTCGTACACTTGATGATGCTGTAGTGGAAGAAACGGCCCTTAATCCTCAACTTGCACATCCTCGCGTTGATCGGCTGCCAACCAACCACGCGTTGGCGTATCTTACCCAGTACTACAATGCCGGTTCCCAGCTCGTTGGTGGTGCCACAGCTCTGGTAGAAAGTAGCCGCTCGATGCCCGCTTTTCCATACCTTTTGTCCCGTCCAACAAAGTTCCTGCAGTGCTACGACTTCGAAGTTGCGTGGTTGAAGTTCGTCATAGATAAACCTATCGCAGCACATAATACACTCACCAGACTGCGCTAGTGCGACATTTATTTTTTATTGATTGCCCTAACTTAACATCTTGACTAGTTAGAAAGCTTCCATCTTCGGCAATATTGTTTAGATAGACTAGACCTATTCTATGGTAAACAGACTAGATCAGAATTTACCCATCAGTTCACACTGTTGCTGCACGTTGTTTCGAGATTTTTGGTTTTACAGCTTGCCAACACACTTACATTTTTTCGCCGAGATGGGCACCACCGAGCAGCTCGGCATTTTATTTTGCTGGATCTCAGTGAAAAACTTGCCGAGTCAACCGAGCTAACAAACGGGAATTTTGCCGAGATCTCAGCTAACAAACATGTTTTTTGCTGAATTTCCTGCAAAATAAAATGCCGAGCTGCTCGGTGATGCCCATCTCGGCAAAAAATCTAAGTGTGTAGATAGAAGGTTTCTGTTTCCGGCGAAGTTTTCAAGGTGAACTAAAACAATTATATTGTTATCATCATAGTTTAGGATTCACTCCCAGAGATCGCTAGAGCTTATCTATGATTATATATTTTACTGTTATTTGACATTTTAACTTATTAGAATATCTCTCTCTCTCTCTGCAGCAATCTTGGTCAGAAAAAAATACCTGCCTTCTTTGTTCGTCATCCACATGTTTGAAAGAAATAGGCAATTCAATTTAAGCTTTCGGTTAATAAAATATGTTTTCTCAAAATTAAGATACGGTTCATATCATTTTATGTTGTTCATAAATAGCCTAAGATAGGTCTTATTCACCTGAACAACTTTGCCGAAGACAGAAACCTTCTATCTGGTTCATATGTTAAGTTAGGGTAAACGATGAAAAATGAATGCCACATCACCTGGTGCGATAAGTTTGAACTAAACTCTTTACCTTAAGGCAGGTCTTAGTTAATTTGAACAACTTTGCTGAAGACGGGAACCTTCCATATGAGCAGGGTCTGTAGATAGTGTTATATAATGAGTATATAAGATGGCACAACTTGATCATTTTCGTTTTAGCGCCATCGAGTAAGCATATTATGTCACAAACTATCCTTAGTTTTGAAGACATTGTATTTCTAAAGCTCGTTGCAGAAGGAAGCAACATCCTATTTGGTTAGGATCTCGTGATATAAACACCTCTAACGTCGGTAAAGGCTCAGCTACAATGCAAGACCATGCTGGAGGTGGCTGGGTTCGATTCCCGGTCCGGTCTAGGAATTTTTCGGGTTGGAAAATTTCTTGACTTCCCTGGGCATAGAAGTATGATTGGACATGCCACACAATTATACCAATGCAAAAATGGTACAGGCATCGAAAGCTCTCAATTAATAAATAACTGTGGAAGTGTCTCTAGAACACTAAGTTGAGAGCACGCAATAAGCTAATGTGCGATATGCAATAAGCTTGAAATGCGAAGAAGAAGAAGAAGAAAAAGAAGAACGTCATACTAAGAATACGTAACAACATATTTTTAAAATAATCATAACAATTAAATTTTCCATATAAAATCAACCATCCCATCCAAATAAACTTGAGTTGCCTTGAGCTACGTGCAACCTGTACTCATACAAATTGATTATATAAAGATAGTTAAAAAGCCTTCTTCCATGTTTGTTGGTATCTCCATTCGGGGGTAAACAGAATGCTTAGCTGGCTGTAGGTATTAAAGGGTATTTCGATATACTTTTTTAAAAATTACGTTTTGGTCATGAAATAGCGTAGAATACACTTAAGTTATATGTTTTTTGAGTCAAATCGGGCTAAACATTTTTAAGGAATCCAAATTCAAAGTCAGATTTCACTTATAATGTATTTAAAAGAGTTTTATATAAGTAGGTATGGTAAATTTTGAGGTACATTAAAAATGAACCTCAGATTCGGAAGTTACACTATTGGTAAACTACATTGGTGAAGGGTCTTGGATGGTTTAATAAGGATTTTCGAAAAACTTCCAGTCTATTCAGCAGGTCACTCTAAAACAAAGAATTTGCCAGGTACGTTCAAAATCCTTGGTACGCTGTTGGTACATTACGAAAAACACAATTTTATCGATTTTTGTGAAAAGTGTCCTGTTGGATAGATTGACTTGAAAATTTATATCGATTAATCCAGCGTTCCACAATCTTCTTTTTTTTATCTTTCAATATTGCATACAGATGTATGTATATAATATGATGATGTGTGTGTGCGATATTTATGATTACCTGAAACTTAAAAACAAATTGACATTGAATCGGCTTGAAAAACATAACATTCCCCGGGTGGGTCGCGAGCCATAAATTAAGAAAAAACTTAATTAGTCAGTTGGCTGGAACTGCTCAATTGATGGTTGTCATATTTCAGATATACTGGAAAAATCCATTGACATAAAAAAATGATTAGACGTTATCTAATCTAGTCATTTTCCATTCTGCTTTTTCTTTTTTTTATGATTAGATTAGATTAACAACCAATATTACGGATTAAATATGGATTTTCGGAAACGATATTGAAGGCCAGTGTTTGGAAAATCATTATCAAATGTCATTCATTGAGCCTCCAGGAGAGAATAAACTCGCGTGCAAATCTTGCAAACAAATCTCGAGCTTGATAGGCATGAGATTTGAGTTTAAAAGATTCACAAACACTTTCGTGCTTTTGAATATGCTTGATATGCTTAGAAACGAGAAATTTTTAATATTTAATTTAAAAAAATACTGGTTCTCTGTTTACTCTACTGTATTTACTTTCAATTTAATTTTTCCATGTGGTAAAATTAACCTCCACCTTTAATCTTCATTTTTAAATCGAGCTACCGTCTCCTGCAGGGCAGGTGGATCTGTGTCATAAATTCACCATGACCGTGATACGCCTCGTTTCCGTCGTCCTTCTTTTTCTCGCTTATAATGGATGCTATACTGGCTGCCTGGCTGGTCTGCAGAAGCAGGATCAAAAGTTTCCAAATTGATGACGGTGGTCTCGTTTTAAATTAAATGTCCTTGCGGCAGTGTTCGTTTGTCTGCTACCGTCGTTTGCCGATTTTCTTCGGCAGAACGAAGAAACAGACATGTACAGTTCCATTATCGAAGCAGGAGGACGAAAAACTTGCTGTTTCTTTTAATTACTGAAGAAAATATGCCGGCCTACTCAAGTTTGGTCCAGCGCTTACAGCAGAAACTGGGATTCAACTTTTCCCAAGTTTTCTGTTCCCATTCTCCTACTTTATCGGAGATCTACTTTCTCTTCATTTCTTGGAACTGTTTCGTAGAGTCACAATCTGGTCATCAACGACAGGACCGTACTAGTTTCTTCTCATTTTGAGAAACTTGGTTCCATATAAGACACGCATTGGTTTAAGCCTACGATTCCGATTGAAAAATGCTCCGTCATGTCAGCTTTATTTCTGTTTTCAGAATCCCACTCTGGCCAATGGGATTGGGATAAATTTTACGACATTAGTCCCTGCAGAAGGAGGAAAACTTTTTCCCCACAGCAGTTTTTCATCGTTTCGCTCATCCACCTTTACGATCCTTCTTCAATGCTATCTGTGATTTATTTATTTTTCTCGCTTCTGCCTATCTCTTCGTACCTCCCATACTAGAGACTCTGAACTTGAAGATGATATTGTAGGACGCTGCTCTTACCTGCTTCGCATGATACATTTATTGCTCCGTGATGAATCGTAAACATAAGTACCCCCACATACGTTCAGTTGGGATCCTTTATTCTTCATCTTGGGCGAGCTTTCGGATTGAAGTTGGTTTAAGGTCGTAAGAATTTCATCCGTTCTAATGGGGAGCTGGGTCGTCGTTGATTTCCTCTTCTTCAGTGAAATGAAATCTTTTGGTTCATGATTCAGCCGGGTCACTTTGAAGAATTTCAACTATTATGTCTGGTTGATGCGTAAGTTGACTTTTAAAGAAAGATGCTTCATTAAGAGCGGAATTGACATTGATTTCATTTGATATTTAACGAAACTGTCCACTTTTACTAGCAAGCGTTTCCGAAGAATTTTGTTCGACATCAATTTGGGACAATTTATTTAAATATAATAATAATAATAATAATAATAATAATAATATATGAATAGCATAAATTTGATAAGCAAAAGCATTGACACAATATTTACAACATAACGAAGCATACGCATCATGAACATGTAAATTTTATTCACTGAATTATCAATTGATTTGATGGGCCATATGATAGGTTGTGGTTGAAAACCAATTCTGACATCATACCAGGTTATATTTATATGCTCCTGCATGCAAATACTTTGATATTTTGTTAATAATTTTTCTATGTATTTTCTAAAAATATTTACGTTACTCGTTACGTTACGATACACTTTCTGTCATATTCTCCAAAGTTTGGCGCATTATATTCACCTTGATATTTTGATCCCCTGCCGAAGAAAGGCGTGAATTGTGTCAAAAAGTGTTAAATCAGATCTAAAACCATGAGAAAGCTCAGTGATCAATTACATCCCGCTCATCGCAATTTGTCTTCGTTTTACGGTATGTATGGTGTGTCATCATCTCGACATACTTCACTTCACTTCAGCACACCCCTATTAACTGACATAACCCCAAGGCTGCAAAATGCGTGTCGATGCATGTTGACATGACTGGTTCTCAGCAATACAATCACCAATCGTTATGATTCAGCCACCAATCGAAAGATATGGCTATCTAATTTTCTTTTGAACAGATAGAAAACCAATTGGACCTGTGGTTGGCCAGCCGGAACGGAAAAACCCGGAAAAGTCCCGAGCAAAATGCGTGTCGATTGAAGTTGACATGACTGGTTCTCGGTGATTTGGTTACCAAATTTCAAGATTAAGCCACTATTTGAAAGGTATAACTATCTACTTTCGAACGGAACAGACAACGAACTGATTGCACTTGTGGTTGGCAAATCGGAACGGGAACACCCGCGAAAGGTGGCTCTGTGGAAATTCGGATTCACCGATAAAATGGTCAATTCCTGAAAGTAGACCTAGAGATCCGCGATTTTTTCTAAATTGCTAACAATTATGAGCAGAGAAGAAATATACCATCAACATATCGATTCTGCAACCAAGTGGCCAGAAAACGGTCCTCTGGATATCCGGAATCACCGGAAAAATAGTAAATTCTTGAAAGTAGACCTAGAGATCCGCGATTTTTTCTAAATTGCATACAATCATGAGCATAGAAGAAATAAACCATCAACATATCGATTCTGCAACCAAGTGGCCAGAAAACGGTCCTCTGGATATCCGGAATCACCGGAAAAATAGTAAATTCTTGAAAGTAGACCTAGAGATCCGCGATTTTTTCTAAATTGCATACAATCATGAGCATAGAGGAAATATGACATCAAAATATTGATACTGCTACCGGGTGGCCGGAATATGGTGCTCTGGATATCCGGAATCACCGGAAAAATAGCCAATTCTTAAAAGTAAACCTAGAGATCCGTGATTTTTTAGAACATGTGAAGAACCCTTAGTTGAGAAGAGATATCTCAGTGCCATAGTGATTCGGTCCCCCGGTGGCCATAAAACGCCCTTCTGGATATCCGGATTCACCAGAAAAATGTTCAATTCTTAAAAGTAGTCCTAGAGATTCGCGATTTTTTCTAAATTGCATGGCATCATAAGCATAAAGAAAATATGCTGTCACCATATCGATTATGCTACCGAGGGGCCAGAAGACGGTCCTCTAGATGGCCGGAATAATCGGTAAAATTATCCATTCCTGAAAGTAGCCTAGAGTTCCGTGATTTTTTTCTAAATTGCATACAATCTTGAGCTTAGAGGAAATATGCCATCGCTGAATCGATTTTGCTGCCGGGTGTCCATAAAACACCCTCGTGGATATCCGGATTCACTGAGAAAATGGCCAATTCCTAAAAGTGATCCTAGAGTTCCGCGATTTTTTATAAATTGCACACAATAATAATCATAGAGGAAATAAGCTATCACTATATCTATGCGGCTGCTAGGTGACCAGAAAACGGTCCTCTGGATATCCGTAATCACTGTGATCAAGGGCAATTCCTGAATGTAGACCTAGAAATCCGTGATTTTTTAGAACGTGTGAAGAACGTTCAGTTGAGATGAAATACCTCAGTGCCATATTGATTCGATCCCCCGGTGGCCATAGAACGCCCTTCTGGTTATCCGGATTCAGCGGGAAATTGGTTAATTACTAAAAGTAGTCCCTGAGATCCGTGATTTTTTTATAAATTGCATACAATATTGAGTAAAGAGGAAATATGCCATCACCATATCAATTCTCCTTCAGGGTGGCCAGAAAACGTTCCTCAGGATATTCGGATACATCGGAAAAGTAGTAATTTTTACAAAGTGGTTCTAATGCTCGGTGATTTTTTAGTAAATGTATTGATCCTTAAGTTAAGTGGAGATATCTCAGTGAAATATTAATTCGTTCACCCGGTGGCCATAATACCCCTTTCTGAATTTGGAATCACCAGGAAAATGGTCAATTAAATTAAAAGTGGTCCTAGCGATCCGCAATTTTTTGCAAAATTGCATACAATCTTCATCATAGAGGAAATATTCAATCACCATATCGATTCTGCTTCACGGTGACCACGAAACGGTCAGCTAGATATCCAGAATCACCAGGAAAATGAGCAACTCATAAAAGTAGACCTAGCGATCCACGTTTCTTTTTTAAATGTGAAAAACCCTCATTTGAGGAGAGATATCTCTGCTCCATATTGATTCGATCCCCCGGTGGTCATAAAACGCCCTTCTGGATATCTGGATTCATCGGGAAATTAGTCCATTCCTAAAAATGGTCCTAGAGATCCGCGATTTTTTTTTAATTGGATTCTATCGTGAGCATAGAGAAAATATGCCATCACTATATCGATCCTCCTCCAAGTGATCTGAAAACGGTCCTCTGGACATCCTGAATAAACGGGATCAAGGTCAATTCTTGAAAGTAGACCTGAAGATTTGCGATTTTTTAGAAAATGTGAAAAACTCTTAGTTGAGAGAGATATCTCAGTGCCACATTGATTCAATCCCTCGAAGGCCATAGAAGGCCCTTCTGGATAATCGGAAACACCGGAAAAATAGTGTATTCCTAAAAGTGGTTATGCACCTCTCATAATATCAGCGCTAGCTGGTGTTACTAGCTCGCTGATCGTCTGCCTACTTACGTTGCAGGTTCAACAGCATTTGAGCGACTGCCCTGTTGACGGCATCCCAGGTGCCCTCCTCTCGACGCATTTCCTCGCCGACATTAATTGCGCCAAGGGCAGACATCTCCCTTCGTATTGTTTCGAATCGAGGTCGAAGACCACGTGATGAGTATATGTATGTGTGTTATACAATTTTGAGTAATGTTTTTCTCACTAACCACTGGACCGAATTGCATGCGTCCGGATATGTCATGTGTCCGGATGTGTCCAATGTAATTCTGGGCACTTTTTATAACATTGCACTTGGTTTTAATTCTCATGTTATGAGGTATTATATGAGGTGTTACTGAGAATCACGTTACTCAAAATTGTTTAACACACAAAGACACACACCACACACCACACACGTGGTCGTGTGGGAAGTCTAGGCTACTGAAGAGAGTAAAGCTGGGTTTAGACAGGGCAAGTCAATTGATCAAATCAGTTGAATTCAACTGACTTGAACGCGAATTGAACGTGTAAACCATGCCATTCAACTGACTTGATCAACTCACTTGAATTGAAAAAAGTTGAACCAGGCTCAACTTTTCAAGCCAATTGAATTCAACTGAGTTGATCAATTGACTTGCCTTGTCTAAACCCAGCTTAAGGAGTTGTTTTCAGTAGGAAGGCACTAGATGATTAGTGAGTTCACATCGTGGTCAAGGGTACATATGGGTATAAACTCGATTACTGCATAACAACACCACAAAACAAAGCCAGGTTTTTGAAGCATTTTTATCCATACTATAAAAAAATTAAAAAAAAGGGGCAGATCCCTAAGCGGCGGGCATCTCTCAATACCGGACATTGCTTTTATCCACGGTTTCATGCGTGTTATTCACGTGTTTTGGCATGTATGCTTCTTCTTATTTCTTGTCTTATACTTCCATTGACCGTTGAAATCATGGAAATCAGCTATGTCCGAGCAATGAGATATGTCGCGCTGGGGGATCTCCCCTTACATATGTACAGACATAGGGGTCCCATAGGCCCCAATTCATGTATTGGTATTGGCATCGACGTCTCTCAATTCATAACTGTGGAAGTGCATTTAGAACACTAATACCCCGTTCACACTAAAACCTATATCATGTAATATAGGCTGTATTGCACCGAGCACTCATATAGGATTTCCAGTGAAAACTAAATGTATGAGTGCTCATTGCAAGACAACCTATATTATAAGATATAGGTTGTAGTGTGAACGAGGTATAAGTTGAGAGCACGCAATAAGGTAATATGCGATAAGCAATAAGATTTAAATGCGAAGAAGAAGAAGTTGTACAGACATATTCTGATCTCGGCGAGCTTACTTGAATGTTTTTTGAAACTTGGCATCGGATCAAAAGACGGTTTTCTTAGCGATACGTATACTCTCCTCTGTAAAAAAGTTGTAATGTAATGTGTTAAAATGTAATATAAATCTATGTAATCCATGTTTCAAAATTGCTAAAAGCAGATACAATATTACATACATGTATGTAAATTTGATCACAGTTTCTTAGTACATTGTACAATGTTATATTACCCAATAAGCCCATTGACAAATGTGCAGATGGTTTTGTGAAATATTGAATAGCTTTGTTGTGTGTGTACTAACACATTTTTTACTGTAATTCTATGTTTGCACTACGGAGTTATAACATGTTACATCAAGATAGCCTTGTAACATTTTATAACCCGTTATGCGAACGGCACAAGTGGTGTTTCTTGTTTTAGCGTGATTTGTTTATTTTTGAAGCCACCCACATTTCAAATTCAATCTATTCGAAAGTGACGTGTTTCGCTTTGTCTGAATAAAAAAAAAAATAAGTGAATCAAGTGATTGGGAAGAAAGTGAGGATGAATCGGAATGCTGGATTGATGAGGAAATGGTGGTGGAAGAATATTCCGAGGAGGAAGACATAATTATTGGTGATGACAATGAAGAAACTGTGGGTGAAAGTCAACTGAATGTGTATACATCAAAAAGTGGTAAGCAATAATGCCAGAAGCAACAACATTCCTGTTACTGTGGCTAATGACAATAAGATAATTGAATGACAGAGATGCTGAGGATAGCTGTCTGATGTCCTTTGTATAAGTTCCTGCTCAACTGGCTTGTTGGTGTTAGTGATATGAGGCAATGTTTAGTGGTGTTTGTATTTTATCATAATGTTTACTTTTTTTTGCATGAACTGCAGTGGTAACGTCACGTTGGATATTCGCTATATGGAACGTTCGTAGGTCTCACGCGTCGTCACTGTACGCTTGCTCAGCAATGTTCACAATATTTTTGCTGCTAATGCAAGCAAGCTATCTGTTGGGCCAGATCTATAATATATGTGTTGTATCGGACATCGATCTATGCCAGGGTTTTGTCAATGTTATGAAGTATAGGAGGAAGGTGGTAAAGTTCGAGAATCTATTTGTATTACTTAGTAAAACAAAAATAACGTAAACGAATAAAAACATGTCGTCAATATTTGCAAGGACAGGACTGAGATTTTTTTCGGCGCCGGTGGTGTAGGGTAAGCGTGACTGCTCTCTCACCCCAATGGGTCTGGGTTCAATCCCAGCCGAGGTCGGTGGGATTTTTCTGAGGCATAAAAATCTCTGGTCACGTCTTCCTTCGGAAGGGAAGTAAAGCCGTTGGTCCCGGCCCTTATGCGTTGATGGGTACGATATCCTTACGCAGGTGTGGAAGCTGCCTCTCTGCACATTCGATTGTCGTCAATGGATGGCAATCGATATCCGTCGGTGATTGGCACTAGATTGCGGAACAGAAAACCGACGTTAACAAAAAAAATAGAACAGCAGGTAACTCAGGACCATATTCAAAAATCTACCACTTGTCAGAGGAATCCGGATATCCAAGTTAATATTCTATGACTACCACGTGAGTAAATCGATATGACGCAGATAAATTTCAATTTTTCTCAGCATTCTGAGCATTTATTAAAGTCAAAAAATCATAGGTCCAGGCACACATTCAAAAACTGACCACTTTTATGAAGAATCTTGATATTCGGAAGGGTGTTTTATGGCTACTGGGTGTTTGAATTAATATGGTGCTGAGATGTATCCTCCTCGCAGAGTTTTATGATTACTTTTACGGTGATTCGGGAAATCCAGTTTTATGGTGGCATAATCAATATGGTGATGGCATTTTTTCTCTATGCTCAAGATTGTACGCAATTTAGAAAAATATTATGGACCTCTAGGACTAATTTAACGAATTAACCATTTTACCGGCCTTTTATAGCTTCCGGGGGATCGAATCAATATCGCGCTGAGACATATTTGTTCAAATAAGCGCTCTATTCATTTTCTAAAAACTTGCAGAGCTCTAGGTCCACTTCCTGAAAATGACTAGTTTTCCAGTGATTCCGTATATCCTGAGAACCGTTTTCTAGCAACCCCGGGCAGAATCTATATGGTAGTGGTATATTTCCTCTATACTCAAGATTGTATGCAATTTGGAAAAAATCGCGAATCTCTACGTCTACTTTCAAAAATTTACTATTTTTCCGGTGATTCCGGATATCCAGAGGACCGTTTTCTGGCCACTTGGTTGCAGAATCGATATGTTGATGGTTTATTTCTTCTATGCTCATGATTGTAAGCAATTTAGAAAAATCGCGGATCTCTAGGTCTACTTTCAAGAATTTACTGTTTTTCCGGTGATTCCAGATATTCAGGGGACCGTTTTCTGGCCACTTGGTTGCAGAATCGATATGTTGATGGTTTATTTATTCTATGCTCATGATTGTAGCAATTTAGAAAAAATCGCGGATCTCTAGGTCTACTTTCAAGAATTTACTATTTTTCCGGTGATTCCGGATATCCAGAGGACCGTTTTCTGGCCACTTAGTTGCAGAATCGATATGTTGATGGTTTATTTCTTCTATGCTCATGATTGTAAGCGATTTAGAAAAAATCGCGGATCTCTAGGTCTACTTTCAAGAATTTACTATTTTTCCGGTGATTCCGGATATCCAGAGGACCGTTTTCTGGCCACTTGGTTGCAGAATCGATATGTTGATGGTATATTTCTTCTCTGCTAATAATTGTTTGCAATTTAGAAAAAATCGCGGATCTCTAGGTCTACTTTCAGGAATTGACCAATTTATCGGTGAATCCGAATTTCCACAGAGCCACCTTTCGCGGGTGTTCCCGTTCCGATTTGCCAACCACAAGTGCAATCAGTTCGTTGTCTGTCTCGTTCGTAAGTAGATAGTTATACCTTTCAAATAATGGCTCAATCTTGAAATTTGGTAACCAAATCACCGAGAACCAGTCATGTCAACTTCAATCGACACGCATTTTGCTCGGGACTTTTCCGGGTTTTTCCGTTCCGGATGGCCAATCACAGGCCAATCGGGTATCTACCTGTATTAAATGAAAGACGATAGCCATACCTTTCGAATGGTGGCTAAATCATAAAGATTGATCATCGCATTATTGAGAACCAACCATGTCAACCATGAATCGACACGCATTTTGCAGCCTTGGGGCTTTGAGGAAGTTTTTATGGCTTGGGGTTATGTCAGTTAAATCAGTCTTCCGACGACCCCGTTCATTTTTTTACAGCACTCGTGAGCAAAGAATGTGTTTGTTTTCGGTTTTGACGCGTATGATGGATCCTATGTACATCTCTCGTAAATCAAAATTTACATTCGATGCATACATACCATTAAATCCAGAACTAGTCTGGATATTAATTTCGATTCTACGGAACATAAATAATTTGCTCTTTAAACTTAAAACATATTTAAAACGTAGTAATTTTTACACACGTACATATTACAATCTGAGCCAGTATTTATTTCACGCTGGATAAGTGCTATTTCACCCAAAATCAAACAAGTTATAGCGATGTTTTGAATTTCGAATTTCGTTTAAACCACCTAAACCTATTTTTTGTTCAGTTCATTGATTTGTTTTCCGTCGATCTTGATTTCCGTGCTGAGCACCAATGCTACCAACCACCAGAGAGGCGGTTCTCACACCTGGACCGAGTGATGTCCGATTTTCCCAACTAATCGATTATTTATTAATCGATTACTTTTTTATTGATAGTAATCGATTTCGATTAATCTACATGAAATTACTCGAAATAACAATTCAATAAAATACGCTTTTACTCCTTAAACGCTTATTCAATTTATTATTAGAAATGTGGTGAGAGAAAAGACAACTTGCATTTTTACGACGAATTGATTCAGTCTTTGGACTGCAATCTCATTTACTCAAACCAAACATCTTCTCCAACACATTGTAGGAATAGTATCATGTTGAGATGAGGGCCAGACAAAAGGTTTCTCAGCTTTGTAATTAACCATTTTGTCAGACTTCTGCATTCATTTTCCATCAGATGTCACTGCTGTTGTTTGCGGTGACATCCATCGGAAACTACGCATAACCTGTTTTCCGTTAATTGTTCACAGAGGACAGTGCAGTGCAAACATGTCTGGTACCTCTATAGATGATTTAGATCAACATCCGAAGTCCCTCCTTTTTCATACATTCTGCACACAAAATAGCTCACAGGAATTCCCGCCGATTTTTATGAATGGGGCTCGGCTGAAAGCATCTTTTGTGCAGAATATGTAAAAAATAAGGGACTTCGAATGTTAATCTAAATGCATATATAGAGGTACCAGGCATGTTTTGCAGTGTCATGTCAGGTACTCTATGTTGTAGTCTGGAGAGGGAAATCAGGAATCAAATCAAGCTGAACATTGCATAAGGTCCTAAGTAACATTGACAGATTCTCTTCTTCGACTTTCTCTTTGCATCCATACGGCCATCTTAAGGCATTCCCAGGTATTTTCAGCACACATATCGATAAAAGGAACTTGCATCTAGCATCTAATACGACAAGTGTTCGCTCGGCTGTCGACAAAAGCAGGCCACTCTCGATGTGTGCCACGCGATCGTCTGTTTTCTCGGCAGCAACCATTGTGTGGTCCTCCTCATTGTTCTTCATCAGCAGTTCTTTCGGTCGATGCGTCGTCGACTTTGGAAAGCAACCATTTCGTGATGAGTGTGTGAATGTTGACCACGTTTTGCGTCCATTGCTGCAATGGAAGCGTCCAAAAAGTCCAAAAATCCAAAATGGCGTCCAATATGGCGGCTGCCCGGCGGGTACTTCCGAAAACTGCGAGCAGCCTAGAGGTCGCAAATCGTCACCTAGAAAGAAAATCGGCTCAGTTTCTTGAAGAGTATATCTCAAAATTTGACAAAATGGCGGTAACTAGGTAAATGACTTTTTTTTCAAATGCCCGCCATTTTGTCAAATTATGAGGTTTTTCAAAGATTCTAGTTTCAAAACATATGCGCTTGAAATTTTATCGTGTATATTGGGATAATATGAGCGTTAAATAAATGCGCCTCCAAAATAATTCAAGTTAGGGAAAATGGATGTAATGTCCGCCTAAATGCCCCTAATTTGGGCCCATACATAAATTCAGCATACGACTAAATTTTCAATAGCGACCAAAAATATCCATTAGTACCGTCCCAATGACGCGTTCTTCTAGATAAAATTGATAAATAGCAGATTTTTGGCGATGGGCCCAATCTTAGATCCATAGGCCATCATTAGAGCCATTTCCCCTAACAAAAAAGATTGTTCCAATATGATGGAATCCTCTTAATTTTACAGAAAATAGATCTCAATAGATAAATTCATACCACACTGGAAATCATTTCGGATCTCTTATTTAGCCATTATTTTATTGAAATTTCTTGGCTTTTATTCTAAGGCTAATGGCATTTTCATAATGATAATATGGCGACAGAGAACAGCAGGCAAGAAAAACACCAAGCGCAATTTCTTAAAATGTTTAATGCTTACAATGGATAAAAGCAGAACAGAAAAGCGTAATGCATGATTTTATTTCGAGCACTATTTTTTTTTACCAGAGCAATGCATTTTTTTATTTAAGGGCATATGTATATTCCTATTGTACGGGTGCAACTGATGAATTTTATCCGTAGGACGAAGAAAATCTAATGGCGTTTCAATGCGTTTGGACGGAATTGAAACTCGTAGGACGAATTTAGAATCAAGAAGCAGTATTAGATTTTGAACAATATCTCAACAATTTGTGTGGTACGTATGGAAAGGTTAATAAATTTAGAAGTCATCTTTGACAGAAATATTCCATTTTATGTTCAAACCCATTCAAAAAAGAGAAGTAAAGCGTGGTTTGTGCTTAGTAGGACGGAAATTAGATCTAAAACCCTATGACAAATTAATGCAAAGGTGAGTTCCGGAGAAACATTTAGCAGAACTAAAATTCAAATTCCTGTGATAATTCATCTGAAATATCGGGAGAATACTAAAAGCGAATTCACAGTGAGTTTTCAATAGACTGTCCGAGAGTTCAAAGAAAATCTTTGAAAAAATCTTAAAAGATACCAGTATGCTCAGAAATTATCGAAAATATCCAAGACTTCAGTATGATCATTCTTCTGAAAATATTCAACAGCTCAACACTCAACAGGTATGAAGTTCTTCACAATTTCCTAAAGATCTACGAAATTCCTTGATATTCAATGAACTTCCTGGAACTTTCGCAAATTCCTCGAAAGATATTTGTTCAATCTTCAACTTGAATTTCTTTGACGATCTACTAACTTTCCTGAAGTTCTATAAGTTTCCCTGATGTTTTGAAAATTTCTCTGATGATCTATCAACATTTCTAAAGTTTTGTGAACCTTTTTGAAATTCTGAAAAGTTTTTGATGATCTACGAATTTTCCAGAAGTTTTGCAAATTTATCTGAAGATGCACAAACTTTCTTTAAAGTTTTGCAAATTTCTCTGAAGTTATGCGAACTTCCCTGATGTTCTGTCTATGAAACTTCCTGAAGATCTGCAATTTTTTTCTGATGATATGCATTCCAGGGGAAGTAGCTCACCCGGTAGCTTGAATTTCCACACAACCTTGAATGAAAATATTAAATTTGCTGGTCAGTGGTGCCATAAAGCTACTGTTACTTTTTTCATGGATCTCAAAATGCAAAAAAAAATCTATTAAACATCGATTCTAAAAAAATAGTTTACTTGATAATTTTTATTTAGCAGGTGTATTCACTTAGGAATCCATCACTTCGCAAGTTGAAAGTATTTTGAGATTGTCTGTTAATTTCAAGTCTTGCAATACTTGTGGATGAAAAATTTAGATCGTTCTCAATCTGTCACTATATCAAAAGCTCAAGATACATGGTTACTTTGATTAATTTTCTGTTCATTTCCAGCCAACTGGTATATGTACACGGAGAAAAAATACTTACCAAAAAAATACCAAAATTTGAGTTCTTTTTACTTAATATTGACTTCAGCCTCTCACTTGCACTCGTTATTGTTGTCAAAAAAGGAACGAGAGATTCGACCCAACGATATAGTTCAGCCCAATAAGTTACTTTTGAGTAAATTGCATATTCTTAAATTTACGTGAATTAAACTTAATTTTGGGTAGAATATACTTAAGAGTAGGTAATTTTTTTGCCGGTGTTAAATGGTAACTACTATATGCGATTTACTCAAATTTGGGTTATTGGGCTGAACCCCAGAATTGAGGGAAAAGTACTTAATTTTGGGTAGTTTTTCATTGCCATGTACCTATAACAATTTTTCGGTTTCTTTTTTTTCTGCCTATATTTTTTACAGTTTTAATGGACATTGAATAACCTGTTTAAATTTTTTATCATCCTAAAATGCACGCTGAAAAGATGTTTTTGTCAGATCCTTGGTCAGCAAATAAAGCGCTTTGAAGTTCAGCAATGCAGCAGTCCCGCATACCTTATCGTTTTACATAGGGAGGGTATAGACCCTTTCTAGTTTTACATTGTTTTACAAAGATTCCCAGTCATGGGAGAGGACAGTAATAGCACAGTGAAAAATTTCACCACCACCTATATTCCCAAACATCCCCCCCCCCTGCATATAATTATTGCATAAGAGCTTACAGGAACGATATTACGAACACTAGTGATGAGAGGAGCCATGCATTTACTGTATTTCGCGAAACTGAGGATACATTAGGCGCTCCTTCTTCCGCACCCCCCCCCCCCCCCCATCCTGAGGAACGGATTTAATATAAAAATTGCTAGTCACAAAATCTTACACTACCTTCCCCG
This sequence comes from Ochlerotatus camptorhynchus, assembly GCF_037179485.1. Taxonomy (NCBI): domain Eukaryota; kingdom Metazoa; phylum Arthropoda; class Insecta; order Diptera; family Culicidae; genus Ochlerotatus; species Ochlerotatus camptorhynchus. The sequence goes on from NW_027040741.1 coordinate 480,282, forward strand.
TTTCTCGTTAATGTTGCGTTGACACTTGTGCTGATTCATTCATTTTTTTTTGCCAGAAACCAATGCACCAATCAATCAGCTGCACCCTGATAACGGTTACTTTAAACAACAGGTGCCAGTAGACAGCCAGCTACCAGACTTATCAGGCTTTAGAGATTGTATAGAGATCTCCAAGCGCAATCTCACGAACACTAAAATCCAACATCCATACATAAAAATAAAGAAGAAGAAGAAACAAAAAGGTATCGCGATATCACAACTACTTAAAAAGGTAGCGCGCGGTCTCACGCACACTTTTGTGCATCTGGAGAACTCTATTGATTTACTCGGGATAGCTTTCTGCCTATAATCTTTCCCTTGTGAAATGTGCAGTGCAATTTTCCAGAACGAATGTGGTGTAAAGAGATAGAGAGAAAAAATGATCTGATATTTTTCGTATCCTCGCGTTGGTGATTCGAGTTAAAAAAGTTCGCGATATCTCATTCTCTCATCCCAGAAAGTTCGCTCAGGAAATATTGGAGTGTGAAACTAGTGAGGGAAAGTTCCCAAGCGAAAATGATATTTTGGTGAGAATTCCATCACTGCTGAGGCATAACATCTCTGATCACGCCTTCCTTGGGAAGGGAAGTATAGCCGTTGGTCTCCGGTTCATGAGGTGATGGGTCGATAGGTACGGTCCAGGTGTGGGAGCTGCTTTCCTGGCGTCGGTAGCATTGGAGCTCAGCACGGAAAACAAGATCGACGCAAAACAAACAAAAGTAAAAAAAAAAAATTGTTTTATTGCGCTTACTTATATAGCAATATAAGGATTTATTTTTGGGTTTTATAAGGGCAATTCATATTGTTTTTTTTTTATACTTCAATATAGCATTAGCATCAGTTCGCTTTTTATAAGGTTTATAGGGGTTTTGAAGATAGCTACAAGAATGTTCCATGACTTGAATTGTATATGATCGTCATAAAGCTGTAGGTAATGGGTGCAGCTGCAATAAAACCTTTATAAATTTTGAATATAGCCAAGCAGCTCTAGATTTGTTACTTGGGATAAGATATGCTTGTAGTCGTCTATTGTTTCCGGTGGTAAAACAGAAGTTCTCTAAACTCCATTCGGCCAAAATCTATCCGAAAGCATATTGAACAGAAAACTTCAAATAAACCCATGATTTCAGAGTTAACAAGTCAATTATACATTTGGTATGATACTTTAGTTAATAAGCTTCCGAACGAAGTGATATGAATGTTTGCTCCCATTATTCCCAAAAACAAAAGAAGCACTCCGACCGAACCCATTTTTATCTTCATCAGATAGGGCGAAGTGAATTCATTGGCGTTTCAATGGCGTTTCAATGCGTTAGGCCGAGTTTAGAATCCGTACGCCGAGTTTGGCGTCAAGAAGCAGTGTTAGAAATTTGACATATCTCAACGATTCGTTACTCTTTATCAAATCTTTTTGTACGAACGGAAAGGTAAATAAATTTGAAAGCAATCAGTAATAATAACATTCCGTTTGGTGCTAAACTGCGCTAGATTAAGAAAGACTAAGTGCGGGTTGTGCTTAATAGGCCGAAAATGGGGTAGTTAACCCTGCATTGAGTTTGAACGAATGTCCATTTTACCAGTGAACCTGTGAAAAGCTTATTCCAAGCTGTTAAAGTTAGCTCCCACTGGGCATGGTTGGAGCTGTTATTAATTATGTTGGCTTCTATTTGGTGAGGCTGAAAACACATATGGTAAACCAAATCTCTACTACTACAGACTGGCATCATTGCTGACGGTGTTGTTTAGTGTTTCAGCTAGTTTCTCATGAATAATTTATCTCTTATGCTTTAGGAACATGTACTACAGATCTATGAGGCGATTATATAATGGCGTCTACTCTTGAAGGGGAAGTGTGTTCTAGAATATGTTCCATTACGTGTAATCAATATGAAGAAAAAAACGATGGATGTAAATGGTACATATGGAACCATTGCGGTGTACGACGTGCTTTGAGTATGCCTGATGATGAAGCAAGCTTGATTCTGACCTATGTAATTTGGCGATTGCCTTTTAGTTTAAACTACAATGAATTGTTCGTCATCCAACATGTGATGGGGTGTTTTCATTAGCCATCAAACGGGCGCAGCAAAAAACCATCATGCTACGTATTTCATCCCACTACAGTCAGGAATCCTTATTGCCGGTATCCCTTATTGCCGGGCTATCCGCGAATAAGGATACCCAAAGCTTATGGGATTTTCACTGGGTGGATTATCTCATTTCTCAATATATAAAGCTCTAACAGGCACTTTACATAATGTATGGAATTTGGGTCAAACATAGAATATTTCGTGATCCTGGCCATATAGAAAGTTGCTTTTTTGAGAAAAGTTGTTCCATGTCCTATCGGATGATGGTCATATTTATTCAGAACTCTCACACTACGCGGCGCTAGTAAGCACATGAACATCCTGTATAAGCTGAAGGTTATTGTCTTCAGCAAAATTGTTCAGGTGCCCAAGTCCTTTTGGGTGGTGGTCATATTAGCAAAGAACTCTCTTACTACGCGGCGCCAGTGTACATATGAACTTCCTGCATATGCTGTGTATCAAAAACCTGCCCATATAGGATGTTGCTGTTTTGGATGTTGGACGTTATTTTAGAAGCTAAGATGGCGACCATCGGTTATACAAACACTGACAAATACCCAACAATATGGGCATTTCTGGAACAGGGACGACATGTAGAAGGCGAAAAACGACGTTGGACGCCATTTTGAATTCCATTGGTTTTAGAAAAACTGTCAAATACGCAACAATATGGATATTTCCGGAACGGGGACGACGTGTAATTGAAGATATGCAGCAAAGTGGGCAAAAATTGACAAAACCGAGACTAAATTGAATATCTCGACTGCCAAACGGTTTCAGTCAACATTTTGTATATATTCTTTTAGTGGTGGTCTCATTGGCCGGAGACTTTTGCCTGCCGAGATAGAAGACCGGGATCAACCTGAGTTTTCGGTAAAGTATCCACTGCACTATGTATCGACATAGTTTTACGTCTTACTTTAAATATATTACTGGAAATTGATAGTAACGACACCATATACGCCCTTAGAAAACCTTTGCTGGCTTAAAAAAGGATCCGGAATAGGTATACCAAAAGTACCGCCTCATGACAGTACAGTACTTTCCCGTTTTTGTCAGCCCCATCTGAAATTTAGGCTGACAAAAACGGGAAGCTAACAAAATCGGGAAATTTTCTTTTTCAATATTTTTACCTCTCTCGACAACAGTCCGAATTTCATCCACTTTTGCTCTTCCTTTTCGAAATCCGAACTGCCTCTCCGACAATCCTTGCTCAATCTCCGTGCATTTCGTCAGCCTGTTTAGGATGATCCTCTCCAAGAGTTTTCCGAGTGTATCCAGCAGGCACTGCTACGAGTTGCTCGTTGGTGACTTCGTCGTTATCCCCCTCTCCATCTCCGTACGATGTAGGTGGATCGTGCTTCAAGAAAAGTCCTTCCACGATGACTTTCAGGTTCTCTAAGCTCATTTCAGCGGGCATGACTTGACATCTGATATTCGTCATCACGACACGGTGTGCGTCGTCCAGTCTTCATCCAATCAGCTCTTCGGTGAGTCCAACCAGCGTCTCGTGGATCTGCTCCATCGTCCATCGGGTGCGTAGCAACTGCATATGAATATTTCGTTAAATTTGGCGATCACGAATCTGCTTGAATGGGGTATCTGCCCAAAACTTTTATTCTAGCCATCCCAGCTCTATCCGCCACCTAGTTACCTTTATCGGGAGGAACTCGATACAGCTGTGCAGTGTCGCAATAATTGAGGTTTATTTGAGTTACCTCTGTTATTGTTGCGACAAAATAACTAAGTGTCATTTGGAGCGAAATGCTTGGGAATTTAAAAACCAAAAAGGTCAGCAAAATCTTCAGGCTCACAAAATCGGGAAAAAAACTGACAAAATCGGAGGTAGACAAAATTGGGAAAGCACTGTATTCCAACGGCTTTCGCTTTCTTTTCCCTACACCGAGGCAAAAGACCGTAAGAATTCCATAAGAACCACTTATGAATTTTAGCCACAAGAAATCGGTATGAATTTCATAGATTTGCCTTATGAAAAATAATGTCGACAAAAAAATAATAAAATGGAGCAGACTGGAACCGAACCACGGACGTTGCGATTACGGGTCTTATGTCTGGACTACTCGTCTTTCGACGATTGGGTAAATAGAATGGCTAAACGTGCATAAGAGCTACCTTATGTTAGACGAAAATCTTTCATAAGTCGCGCTTATGAAATTCATATGTGTCGTTCATAAGTCGAGCCTTATGAAATTCTTAAGTCTATTTGCCTCAGTGTACGACAGTCTTGAGATTAAGCTATAAGCGACAGCCCACAGTGAGGCTGTCATACGACATGCAACGTTGCCGTCTTGTGCAGTACACGACAGCTCGTTCTTTTTCGGCTATGACAAGATGGTCATTCGTAACGCTCCTCGTACATACAGTAAGCAGACCGTCAAACTGCCGATTAATTGCTGATGTCTTTGAAATTTTGTTCATATGTCGTGAGACTGCTACTATACTACCAGTGTGACGCCGAAGCTCGTTCGGTTACTATCACGTTCGTGCTGCCCATTGCAAAACTTTCATCAGATTTTTTTTTTTAAAACGCCCGGTTTTGAGCAGATCAGACATTCCGACATTCCGACATTCCAGCGAAAAATATAAGCCTACCCGATACCAACCAGACTTCTACCAAACCCCAACCCGATGTTGTCCCGACATTTGGCCAACGTCGATTGTAAATTGACCTTACATTGATCTGACATCGGGCCGACATGTTTGTTCAAGATCATTTTTCTGGTTTATTCCATACTACACTGCCGTATATCAATTGTATATAATGTCTCGTAACAGCCTTTTCGTGACAGCCACTTGGGTAAGCTGAGGGATGTCGTCGGTTTGTGAAGGCTGTCATGACGACAGAAACATTGAAAACCTGGTCTTAAAGAAATGTATAAATACAGCCCATTCGGTTCACTACTTTCCAAGCACGATGATTTTAGCAAAGCGGTATAGATGCGGCTGTTCTAATATAGCTTTCATTCGTTCATGCGTGCACTGTTGTCAATACACTTCGAATTCAGATCGGAACGTACGGTAGCAAGCGGTTGTAAAGAACACAAAGCAACAGTCAATTCAGGTATAAACAGGTATAAATCAACTGTCGCGAGAAGGCTGTACTATTTGGAAGCCTGATCCGGAATGACCGCCACATCAAAAAAAAAATTGTAGAACCTTGTGATTTTTTTCTGTTGGTCAAAATACCGAGATCAAAGCGTATTTATTATGGAAATTTTATTTTGGGGTAATCATCGTCAATCTGAACTCGGAGTGAGAGGCTAACATTGTCTACCCTAGAAGCTGGTCCTATCATGTATTTCGTCTTCGATGCACCGATGGCAAGTCCAATCCGCCTAGCTTCAGCTTTCAGTCTAATGTACGTTTCCGCCATTGTCTCAAAGTTCCGTGCCATGATGTCGATGTCATCGGCGCAGCCAAGAATCTGGATGTACTTCCTGAAGATCGTGCCACTCGTGTCTATCCCAGCTCTTCTGATCACACCTTCTAATGCGATGTTGAATAGCAGACACGAAAGTCCATCACCTTACCGTAATCCCCTTCGAGATTCAAAGGGACTCGAGAGTGTCCCCGATACTCTAATAACGCACATCACTCGACCCATCGTCGTCTTGACCAAAATCCGTACTCGTGTATAATCTGCCATAGCTGATCTCGGAATTACGGCTATTTAACGGTTTTGAAGAAAATCGATGGCCTCCATCTTAGATTCAAAATGGTGTATTTCTATCCGGCCTCTCTACACGGCCCCCTGTTCCGGAAATACTCACATTCCACAGCAACATCCTATATCGGCAGGTTTTCGAGCATATAGTATATTCAGGAAGTTTGCATGCACACTAGCGCCACGTAGTGAGAGAGTTCTGAACTAATATGAACACCATCAGGAAGACCGTGGTCATCTGAACAACTTCCCTAATAAAAATAACCATAAAAGAGAGCTTAACGACGTGTTCGGGGTATCATCCAAACCATTTGTGGGATAGTTTACCCATCCGGGATATTGTTCGTTTATGGTATTTGTTTATTAGGGTTTGCTGAAGACAGTTATCTTTTATATGGCCACAGCCGAAATTTCGTTAAAAATTTCGGTAAAAGTATAGAATACCGAACGCTTGGTAATTATCAGTTTTATTCAACTGTCAAATTTTACCGAAAACATCGGTACTTGTATGCCGAGCGTTCAGCTTTTATTTTACCGAAATACCTCAAAACAAGAATAAATCTTTTACCAATCCTTCGGCAAACCGTTCATGGACATATTTAGCTTTTGGCGACTATCGTCGAAATTTCAACTCAAATTAATTGAATTATTCAGAATAGCTATAATAATAATACATAATTAGAGAAAATTCTGTAAACAAGTCTTTATTCAAGTTATTCGCACAATGACACATTCTTTCTCACTCTTCCACTCACCCATCAGTGTGCCCCGGGACTAGTTGTTTGCAGAAAAGGTAGCATAAGGTAGCATATCTTTAAATCTGGCCGAAAATCTGACGTACGTAATTATCGTGGTATAGCCATTATCTCTTGCATTCCTAAACTTTTCGAGGCAATTGTCAACGAAAAATTATTTCTCCAAATCAAAAATAGAATTACTGACATGCAACACGGCTTTTTCAAGGGTCGCTCGACCTCGACAAATTTACTTGAATTTATAGACTATTCATTGAATGCAATGGATAATGGAAACCACGTAGAAGCTCTCTATACAGACTTTAGCAAGGCATTTGACCGCATAGACATACCAATGCTACTTTTTAAATTGCAAAAAATTGGAATTGAGTCAGGGCTCCTAAAATGGCTTGAATCATATTTAACTAACCGCCAACAAATAATTAAATTCAACGGAAAGAAATCGAGTCCAATTCAAGTCACTTCAGGGGTCCCCCAAGGCTCTCATTTGGGACCTCTTCTTTTTATTCTATACGTAAACGACATTTCTTTCATTCTCAAAAAACTTAAATGTCTTATTTATGCCGACGACATGAAGCTCTTTTTGGAAATAAGAAATGAAGAAGACATCAATATATTCCGGAATGAAATACACATATTCTACATATGGTGCAAAAAAAGTCTACTAGAATTGAATGTAAAAAAATGTAACTTAATATCATTTAGCAGGAAAAGAACAACTTCAAATATTTCAATTGCACTAGGAAATCAAAATGTAGAAAAATGTGAAAGAGTTAGGGATTTAGGAATTATCTTAGACTCTAAACTAACTTTCATAGACCATTACAACACAATTATTCACAGGGCAAATAACATGCTAGGCTTTATCAAGCGCTTTTGCTATAACTTTCAGGACCCATACACAATTAAAACACTATATATCGCCTATGTGAGGTCAATACTGGAATATTGCAGCATTGTATGGTCTCCTTTTTCAATCACGCACGAAGAAAGATTAGAATCCGTACAAAAACAATTTCTATTATACGCTCTTCGTAAATTAGGTTGGACATCATTTCCTCTTCCATCATATGAAGCACGCTGCATGCTTATAAACATACAAACATTAAAAGAGCGTCGTGAATATGCAATGGTTTCATTTGTAAACGATATCGTTTCGCAACGCATTGACTCCACAGAACTTTTATCAAAATTAAATTTCCATGCACCTACTCGGCAACTCCGAAATCGAAATGTATTTGCCATAAAACATCATCGTACAAATTATGCAAAATATGGGCCATTAAACCGCATGATGGCCTCTTACAATCAATACTGCGAAACCATTGACTTTACAATGTCTCGGCATAAACTAAAACAATATTTTTACTCCATAAGGCATTATAACTCATAAAAAATAGGAAAGCTGACACTGCTTAATTTTTATTAAAGAAAAAATTATACTTTTAACCTTTTGTCCAAAGTTGACGAAATAAATAAATAAATTTAAGAAAACAAAACTGTATTCTCATATGTACTAGTCTACGTTGGTTGACGAAATAAATAAATAAAATAAATATTCAACCGGGGTTATTATGTGTACGATTTCAACGTGCCACGAGAAACAAATAAGCGTAGTTTTAAACGAGTTTTATGTTAATTTATGTTATTCGTTAGTTTTGTATTTAGTTGTAGAACAAGTGTCATTGGGGTAAACATTTTACCTGTTGACTGATAAACAATAAGAGCAACCGTACCAGTCGTTGCCATTTGCGGCACTATTTTACTTACGCACAGCGTTTCCATTTTGGCTTAATCACTCCTCTCCGCGTTGCTATCAGAGTCATAATTTAAGTTACCGTTTTCCACACCGGCAAAACAAACTTTTGACGTTCATTCGAAATAACAACCGTCTGATGCGTTGCTACCGGGTTGCTAAATTTATGAACTCACTACTTCCCAAGGTGCGGATTGCTATTTCCCCCACCTGAATAGCAACCACCGGTACGCAAGTAGCGTTATGCTATAGGTTGGTAAATGTGCCTTATTTACTCATTGGTACGGTTGCTCGAAGCCATCTCCTATCTGTATAAATTTGTAAATCTGAAAACAAATAAAGATTTATTACTTACAGAATAGTTGACGCAGTTGTTGGCTTAAATTGAATCACACGCAACACTTAAAGCAACGCAACGGACGACTTACTCTCTGCCAAAACAGCTTACAATAAATGTGCACAACTGACAGATACTTCTTCTTATTTTCAATTGCCGAGGTTCGTCACTTTTAATTACCGAAATCGGTGAAGCAAGATTTTAACGAAATTCATGGTAAACCATTACCGAATTTCAGTAAATACTTTCATATAAACAAAATTCATTAATTGTATGTACCGATATTCAGTAAAAACATGTTTTCTAACGAGAAATAAGCAAAAATCGCGTTTTACCGATTAAGTTCAGCAATCTATTTTACCGACATAAAAATATAAGATTAAGTGTGTACATAATGTACGAGAAGTTCAACCATCTATATGGTCAGGGTTAATCCACCACATTGAAATTACTATAAGCTGTGGCTATCCTTATTCGCGGTTCTTTATTCACGCCCCCGTTTACTGGGCAATAAGGATTCCTGACTGTACATAGCAAACAGGATTCCAGGGGTGCATATTGTCTTTCCATCATTGGAACACCAACACAGTTTAGTAAAAAAATACTTTATCTTATTCCAATGCAAAATGCGACAGCTCTATCCTATACATTCAATTCACACTAATTCATCCAGCGATAAAAGCACATTCAGCCAAGACCCTGAAATCGATTAAAGCTGTTATTGAAAAGACCCGATATGCAAATATTCCATCATTACGAAACCTTTTCCCGTTTGGATGTCCTTCCTCTAGTGGCTTTTCTCAGCTTTCCGATTTCCATCACCGGTAGCCATAAGCCATTTGCCGTGAAATTCCCAAACGAGTCACAAGGACCACCGAGCTCTAACCGTCCAGTCATCCGAAAAATTCAACTTCGTTCGGATCTACGTTTTTTCGGAACTTGCAAACTGTGGAACCCCCTCGGAGGAGACACGGGTTAAAAAGCCAATTTTTTCAGCAGCAATAACACCTAGGAGCAACTTTCTCACTCTTCTTTACTCTTGTTTATCAATTTACAGGTGTTACGTATTATGGAAAACTTTCCCGTTGGAGTCACGTACCGGGTCTATACCCACGGATCTCCCTGGAGAGGGAGATGCAAATGACGCCCGTCGTAAGTCGAACTCGGCAACGGGCGGCAGCAGTATCAGCAACATTTGAACCATCCCTGCCGTCGAGTGGATATCGGTCCCACGTGGAAGGACCCTTCGACAGAGGTGGGATAAAAAGAAGGAAAAAACATACACAAGACAAGAAGAGGTGAAAACAAAATCCAAGCGCAAATTTGCAAGTGATGGTATTATTGGAATAATTTATAATAATATAATCCACTTTACCCGAAGCGCGACTGAGAGCAAGAAAGAAGGCAAAGTAAAGTCAAGAAAACAAAAACGAGTACCAGAATGGGAAAAGTTGCTACAGTGTTGAAATAGACGTAAATTTTGATGCAAAAAAGCATAAAGAGGGTGAAAGTTTAATCACCTGTTGTAAAACAGAGGAAAAGTGTAACAGGCGGGTGAATACTGTTTTTTTTTCGCAACGGGCTAATGCAAGCTTAGACTAGATATCGAAAGTGTGTGAAAAAAAGTTTTGAAATATTACACCTAGTGAGAGTGACGTTTGGGCATTGGGTTTATGGTGTTGAGTTTTGTGCTTCGATGTGGAAGGAAGAAGAGCAAAGTTGATTATGGTAATCTATCGGTCTCAGGAGCGGAAAAGTTTCGAGATTTCACCAGCACGGTAGGTCACAGCAGCTAATGCAACATCTGGCGAGCTCGTCCGACCGTCGAGTGAACAAAAGTTGCGAACGAATAACCATTTCGAAACGTCGGACAAAAGTCCCGACCTATCAAAGACAACGAACGCTTCGGAGAAAAGGTAGCAGAATGGTGAATTTCAACGAGTTTCCCGGGCAGGTGGTCTGCCTGTTGCTGGCAGTTCTGGTTCAACTGGCAACAAGTGTTAAAGATGGTAAGTATTTTATTCTACCCCTTTTCTTGTTATTAGGTGCAAAGAAATTAATATAATAGCGGGAATTGCTGCAAAAAAATTCATCTCATTATGAACAGTTTTGAATAACTTATGCTTTTTGTGAATAGCTTTGTTATTTTTCATGGTCTGTGGGATTTTTTCTGGAGCCGCATAATTTAAGGATAATTTCCATCAAACTTAAAAGCATTTTCCAATCATATAACCTGTTGTAAGGCCATATAAAGCTTGCGTGTGGCATTGTCTATAGGCCTCCAGGCGTAAAAGTTTCTAAACTAAACAGTATTTTTGAGCTTGCCCTTGAAATCAGTGCTACTGAATCTCATTTCGTATTGATGGGTGATTTCAATATAAGTTTATGTGACACTTCATCACATGTTACAAACAAACTAATCGATATGTAGTTGAAGATGCTAATTTCAAATAACAGATTAAAGTGGTAATTTTTTATACGATAGATGAGGAGATGAAAGTATAGAGTTGATAGTTCCGTTAGAGTACGGCAGTGTGAAAATTGTATATAGAGAGTAGAAAGCGAGCAAGGACAACTTTTTAGGAAGGTACAAATCGGTTTGATCATCTCTCTTTACCAAACTCCCCCGTTGGAGAGGGATGGTGAGGGGTACCCCCCCCCCCCCTCACCACAACTGGCAAAAAGAGATGATAACCGACTCGCTCATGTACCGACGATGTGTTTGAAACAGGTCTATCAATTTTGACCGCACTCAAGTTGCTATCTGAAGGAAGGCATGCAGTCGTAGGTTTGGAAATTGCAGTTATGGTTACCTCTACCATGGTATGTGCTCCTGTCATCGTCGACTTGACGATGAAATTTTAGCTGGTTAAAATTTTAGGTTAAATCACTTTCTGTTAAAATTTAACCTTCTTCCCTCACTTGTCATAAATCAGGCTGGAGTACATCTTTTATTGATTGTGAACTTGGAAATTACACTTTTGACGTTAGCAACATCTTTCAATCTTCTATAGTAGGTGTTAGCGATCATATCGGCTTCGATTACAGAGTTAGGTATCTCATCAACGTCCAGCTGTGGTTTGAACAATATAATATCACAAGTTAATCCTAGTGCTCCATGGATTAATCCATACATTAAAAATCTCTTCCAAAAACGATCTGAAGCTTATGATAAATGGAAAACAGATAAATCCAGTGCAGCCAAATGGACTGCTTTTGCAAGGTTGCGAAATAGGTCAAACCGCGTAGTGAAACAATCTAAGCACACTTACTTCTCTCGTCTCCTTAAGCCTTCGCTTTCTTCCAATAAACCACTGAAAGCACTTTTTTTGCAACTTTCATGTACCTAAGTTTTTTCTTCCCAGAAATTTAGTATTGATCCTAACAATCAAATCTGTGAAGGTTTTAAAATATTTCATCTTGGGTTTTTTTGAGAAAAAGCGTTTTGAAGTACACTTAGCCATTTATTAAGGCGTTTGTGGACTATTGACTTAACAAAGCTGTTACGGATCGAAACAAATTCGGCTGAAAATGATTCAAAAGAGATTAAAGTAGTCAAAATACTACATTTCTTAGGGGGTGACCCCGGCGTAATGGTTAACATCCATACCTCTCATGCCAAAGTCACGAGTTCAAATCTCACCCCCGGACAAGTCACGAATGACCCAAGTAACTATAATACAAAAAAAAAAATAAAAAAAAAACTACATTTCAACGGTACAGTAAGATTCCTTCTTTGGTACCGTAAGATATCGTTACCTTGTTATGATCTCATAATGTTTAAATTAATTAAATAGTGAAACTCTTGCAAACATCTATTATTAGTTATTTACAATATGGAATTTCGGGGCTACCGGAGGTTTCGGTTGACCAACTTTCACAAAAAAAGACCTAGGCACTCATCCATGAGTTCATCACCAAAACAATATCTCATATTGTCCAAAACCTTTAGTTGATGGGAGATTAACCAGCCTTCGGCTAAAAAACTCAATAATAAAGACATAAAAAAAAACCTTTAGTTGATGATCAAAATTGCATCCTTCCAAAAATACACGTTTATCAAGCAATGGCGTTTATCAAGTACCTACAATGGCGACCAGCAAATCCAAATTGCGGATGCCGAGTCGCATTTGCGGCAGCCACCCAATTTGAAGCGTAATTGGGATCATTCCTGGCCGCGTTGTCTTTCCTCATAACTGATTTGAGGCCTGGCTGAAAAGTTTAACAGCTGGTATGTCTCATACGTTTACACAATTTTACCGTCTGTAATATTACAAAAGTATAGCGTAAAGTTATGTCAAATATAATGCTATGAAGATAACTAGCTGGTAAATACTGTCTTATTAACACTCACATTAAGATCGATTTTGTATGGAATTGTTATTTTATAATTCGATAATTCTATAATTTGATGGTCATATCGAGTTTTATAAAGTTCAATATGTTTAAAAAACCAGCTCATAACGATGTTAAGAAACTGGGTCAAGCTCTACTTTTAACACCCGAATGATTATTAAAAAAGAAAGCCAAAACTAAAGGCCTCAAAACGCTAAAATGGTTTAGAAACGTCAAAACACCAACAAGGCCTCACAATCGCTAAACAAGATTAAAACGACATAGAATTGCAGCATAAACGCTAAATTGGTCTACAAATCTTATCAACAGCCTGAAAATCACTGCTCCCATAATAATCATGACACGTTAAAATGGCCATAAAATACCCAAAAATGGTCCAAAATTTGAAATAAGTCAAATGGCCTAGACTTTCCAAACTGGCAGTATAATGCCGAAATGGCTTTTAAATTGATTACTCCTGTATAATTTTAAAATCAGATGTATTCTACAGTACATTTTTCTGAATTTCTGCGACCCACCTGAGGGTAGCCTGTGACCCACAGATTAAGAAACGCTGCTCTAATGCTTTTTCCTACAAAGTGATCCTTAATTTCGTCAGCCAATTCGAAGAGATTCTGAAATTTCCGGTTTTCACTACATGTATGACGTTTCCCAGGAGAAACCTGCGTCAGACATGATTTCTACACACCCGCACAACTCGACAGTCAAAATGGTTTGAACTTCTTTTTAACATCTTTCTTCTGGATATTTGTGAACCTCAATTTTCATAAACTGATTGTTTATACCGGTAAACGGCAATGTAACATGCGTGAGCCGTAATCACACTATTGTTTTAGGTGGCAAACTCTAGTTTTTTACGCCTTTGCAGCCTGCTCACATTTCATAAGAGGAGCGTAAAAGAGAAAAATATATCACAATAAATTCTCTCTATCATACCTGTTTTTCTAAACATGGAGTGGAAGTTGTTCCACCAACGACCCGATGAGACAGCTTATAGAAGCTACATTCAAATTCAAATCCCTGTTCAGAAGTTTTTCCTTGATTTTGTTGAACTTCGATGAAATTCTACAAACTTTCCTGAACTTCTTTGAAGTTCGCAGAACGTCTCAGAGTTTGTCATTTTTTTTTGGATTTCTCAGATATTTCTTAAAGTTCACAGTACTTTCCTAATGTTAGTAAATTTCCCTGTGGTTCACAGACCATCCTAAAGTTTGCAAAAATTTCCTGGCGTTTAAAGAAATTTTTGCAGAGCATCATTAAAATTCACATAATGTTGCTATAGTTTACAAAACTCTCTTATCTTCGTAGAACTTACCAGGAGGACAATTAACTCGCCTGAAGCTCACAAAAGGTCCCTGAATTCGGCAGGATCTTCTTGAAGTTTACAGAACTTCTCTGAAGATCGCAACACATATTTAAAGTTTGAATAATTTTCCTGAAGTTTGTAGAACTTCCCTGAAGTTCAATGAACTTCTCTGAAGTTCAATGAACTTCTCTGAAAGTTGCTCTGATTCTTTGGAGGAGTGTCTTTAAAGTTTGCAGAACTTTCCTAAAATTCACTGTATTATGCGCATTATCGGTTAAACAATTTCCAAACAAATTTGTCATGGTTGCCAGAATTGATTTTCGAATTTATTTAAAAAAAATCCAAGCAAATTTTCCACCCCTGAGGATTGTAAACATCACCTTCGCCACCTACTGAGTACGGGATACAACAATTTCGGATACTTACTATCTCCTTTATTGAGCTCCGATAAAAATCTTTTGACGATCATCGCTTCTAAAGCAGCGTGATTTTTTTTTACGGAGCCGCTTTTCCAAAGCGCAACAAGCGAATTCTTATTTTCTTCGTTAGATTTTTTTAATTTTTCCAGATTTTCTACACGATACATCTGCCAAAAAAAAAACAATTGACACATGACGAAAATCAATGCCTACTATGATTACGTGGCTGTCTTGGATTGTCCTGCTCGTTTCGTTTTCTTTTACCGAAGACAACATATCAAGAAGACTGGTAACTCTTCTATTTTGTCATACATCCGCTATGAGACAGGCACAATAGCGTCATCTGCCACTAAAAGGTAAATGCTTCGATCGAATTTTATAGCGATGATTCCAACCCCAGGAGAAAGGTGTGTGTATTTGCTCATTTTCATATTTGTTGCTTCCACCTTCGCTTAAGCGCAGCGCTACTGTATCTGTCGGTTGGATTCTGGCAAAGTTGCCAGTCTTCTTGATATGTTGTCTTCCCATTTACTTTTATGAGGGAAGAGAAATTAAACAAAAAGTTACTCTAGCAACAAATATTAATTTAGTTGAAGATGCTAATTTCAAATAACAGACTGTAGTGGTAATTTTTATACGATAGATGGAGTAGATGAAAGCATAGAGTTGATAGTTCCGTTAGAGTACGGCAGTGTGAAGATTGTATATTAGTTGACAAGCGTAATTAGACAAGCGAGCTATGTAATTAGACAAGCGAGCTAGGACAACTTTTAAGGAAGGTACAAATCGGTTTTTTCATCTCTCTTTACCAAACTCCCCCTTTGGAGAGGGATGGTGAGGAGTGTGGCGGGGGGGGGGGGGGGACACCCCTCACCATCCCTCTCCAAAGGGGGAGTTTGGTAAAGAGAGATGAAAAAACCGATTTGTACCTTCCTTAAAAGTTGTCCTAGCTCGCTTGTCTAATATCTATATACAATCTTCACACTGCCGTACTCTAACGGAACTATCAACTCTATGCTTTCATCTACTCCATCTATCGTATAAAAATTACCACTACAGTCTGTTATTTGAAATTAGCATCTTCAACTATGTAAATCGTTGACTTCACGTAGAAGTAATACTAAAAACATATAGTCAAAGTAAATATTAATTGATTGTGTGCAAAGTTGTCATAATCAATACGGATCTTATTTGCGAGTCAAAGAGAACTCTTAAATGCCATTTAGATTAATTCAATAAACTTTTGAACCTTGCTTGACTGCATTTGTTCGATTCGTAATTGTTTGGTATCGGCAATAGTCCATATACGCCTTCATAATCGGCGTTGTAAACTTCAAAACACTCTTTCTCAAAAAACCCAAGGTGAAATATTTTAAAACCATCACAGATTTATTTGTTATCCTGTGATGAAAAAACTGAGGTACAAGAATGTTGCAAAAAAAAAGTGCATTCAGACATAGCGTGTGACGTGTGTAACATCACTGCCGAATCATTGAATTAGTTCTTCAAGTTAAATCAAGTGCCTGTTACTTTTGATGAACGATTTATGGCTGGTAGGTCCTCGTCATCTCTGGTAAGAATGTAACGAATGAAGAAGTCCTGGCCGAATGTAATGCCGCGTCCAGTGATTATATCAGTTTTGACCAGTTACCAA
Organism: Ochlerotatus camptorhynchus; assembly: GCF_037179485.1. Taxonomy (NCBI): domain Eukaryota; kingdom Metazoa; phylum Arthropoda; class Insecta; order Diptera; family Culicidae; genus Ochlerotatus; species Ochlerotatus camptorhynchus. The sequence goes on from NW_027040741.1 coordinate 496,679, forward strand.
TCAGCTTTTTGAAACAATAAACTCTTGTTGTCATTCTTCCTACCGTAACGAACTTATACAATCACAATAATAACTTCAACATTTCCACAGCTTTGCAAGAAAGCACGTGTTGTACTTATTGGCTAAATTGATAACCCAATGAACAACAATGACTGCAGCATTCTTCTTCTTCTTATTCGCATTTTCAAGCTTATTGCTTAGCGCATTTTACCTTATTGCGTGCTCCCAACTTAGTGTTCTAAATGCACTTCCACAGTTATTAATTGTAGGCTTTCGATGCCAATACCAATGCATGAATTTGTATATTGTGTGGCAAGCACAATGATATTATATGCCCATGGAAGTCGAGAAAATTTCCAATCCGAAAGATTCCCTCGACCGGATCGGGAATCGAACCCACCGCCTCCGGCTAGGTAATACATTGCCTTTACTGACTAGGCTATGAGGCCCAGCCTGCAATTTACAAAAAAATTGAAAGTCTTCTGACTATACAACTAAACGATTATCTGATTCATAATATGTTACTACGCCCTTTGCAATCTGGATATCTAAACAGCTTTGATTGAAATAGAAAACGATATAAAAACTCACTTGACAAACGTAATCTAACGGTTCTAGTTCTTTTGGATTTAAGTAAAGCTTTCGATTCTATGAATCATAAATTGTTATGTCGAAAACTACGTAGCTTTTTCTATGCCGATAAAACTTCTGTAAACTTACTTTCTTCATATCTTACAGGACGAACGCAATATGTTGAATTCAATAATTCAAAATCAGAGCTTTTGAATGTAACAAGTGGTGTGCCTCAAGGGTCTGTTCTGCGTCCACTGTTATTTTCCATGTTCGTCAATGATCTTCCAAGTAATTTAGATTATTGTGCTTACCATCTGTATGCTGATGATGTTCTGTTATATCAAAAATCAATACGAAACTATCGATATTAAATTGGCTCACTGCTTGACTAGCCTATTGGTCCCAAGCAAATCGATTGACGTACCCCATTCTGGTTGAAATTCTAGTACTAATCTATGTTTGTTTTGATTCGCTATGAAAGTTTGACAGATAAAATGAGGGGTTCGTGGATTTTCCTAGGTTTCGAGGGGTGCATCGATTAGCTTGGGACCGAAGATAGAACCAGAGCTGAGCCAAAAAGTTGAGCACGTTTATTCGCGACCTTCTGGTCTTAGATTTGCCTCTATAACACACCTGTGTAGAGCATCGTGCTTCGACCGTCACCAAATCAGAATTTAACACCAACGCGACAATACAGGCTTAGAAAGCTCTCAAATAACAATTGTGCAAGTGTAGATGTGGTAATGTCAAAACTAAACTCGAAATAATAAAAAAAGGTTCAAAACAGTATTTCGCAACAAAAGAAATCAATCAAAAAGTTGAATTTAAGAAGTTGCACAAAGGCCTAATATTCAGAATCAGGCTTGCAATTGCTCATTACAGCTAAAATGCTAGTTTTCGTAATTATGAAACTATGGGATACTATAATGATAATTTTTATTTGTTAGAAGCAAGAAGAGGTGGTAAAGTTTGTGTATGACATATAAAATTTGTCAATTTTGCTTTCAGAAGGTCACAACCAGCGATTTTATGATCGCTGATTGCTCGCTCATCGCGTTGCTCATCGTTACAGCTAATCGCTATTGTGACCCTCTGAACGCTAAATTGGCATGTTTTATGTGCATACGAACACTTTACCTTTTTTTCTTGCATCTTGTAAATAAGAATTATCATTGAAATATCTCATAGCTTCATAAATCCGGAAAATAGCATTTTAGCTGTAATGCGCGTTTGCAAGCTTGTTCAGAATTTATTCAAAGTTCGATTCCTAATTTTATTGGTCAGGGCTAACCTAGCTTTTGAATTTGGCTAATTGAGCTTCAATTTTCCTAAGAACTTTAACAAACAACGACCAATAACTTCTGACCTTATTCTTCCAGGCGCACAGTGGCACGAATATGAATAAAGACGGTCAAAAATATTTTCTACCCTTTTTCGACGTTTAAGAGACTGAGTGTCTTGGGAGAAGTTGCTCAAAATTATGTCTCGCATCTTTTGAAATAAACACCTGAATAATCTTTAAGCTAGTATTACACATCCAAATTCTAACTTTTTTCAGTTACGAGATAATGCTTCCATGTCTTGCACAAAGTTGTAGAGCAGTTGATTTTATGAACATTTGCTATAGACACCAAATTTCAACATCATAACTCTGCAGAGCTATAATAGATTTTCTTTTAAGACTACCTTAATATTGGTTTTTTGAGTTAATTAGTGCTTTTTTCAAATTTGATCAATTTATCATGTTCTAAGAAATTGTTGGCATCATTAAAATATACAACTTTGCTGAATACACCAATGCTTTTCATTGAAATCAATGTGATATACAGCCCATCAAGCGTTTTTGTGACGTCTTATTCAACGGCTCGAAAAGAGGGTGGGCGGGCCCTGGCGGGGTCTAAAACTGGTTGTATTTTGAAGATTACCTTATAAAATAGTACTTCTGAAAATTTCAGCGTTGGGTACTGAGGGGTACCTAGCCAAATCTCGATTCGAAAATGTCAATATCATATACAGCCCATCGGACGGTTTTGTGACGCCATATTGAACGGCCCGAAAAGATGGGAGGCGGCCCCTGGCAGGGATTAAAACTGATTGAATTTCGAAGATTACATTATAAAATAGTGCTCCTGAAAAGTTCAGCGGTGGGTATTGAGTTATGAATCAATGATTTTAACCTACACATGTTTGAACTTGCAAACAGGCTTGCAATTGCTCATTACAGCTAAAATGCTAGTTTTCGTAATTATGAAACTATGGGATAATATAATGATAATTTTTATTTGTAAAAAGCGAGAAGAGGTGGTAAAGTTTGTGTATGACAAATACAATTTGTTAATTGTGCTTTCAGAAGGTCACAACTAACAATTTTATGATCGCTGATTGCTCGCTCATCGCGTTGCTCATCGTTACAGCTAATCGCTATTGTGACCCTCTGAAAGCAAAATTGACAGGTTTTATGTGCCATACACACACTTTAACTTCTTTTCTTGCATCTTGTAAATAAGAATTATCATTATAAATATCTCATTGCTTCATAAATCCGAAAAATATCATTTTAGCTGTAATGAGTATTTGCAAGCTTGCTTGCAAATTATTTAAATTATTAAGCTTAATCTGGAGATGTATTTAATGGGTTTGTTCTTAATGTGTTTGTTCTTCAGTGTACCTACATTGATATGTACATTCATTGCAATATTGATACTCATATGTTGATATTTGCAAATATTATAATGCAAGCTAATAATATTGGTTTATTCCTAGCCCTTTATTATATACAATATGGACTAAAATATTTGCAATACCTATCGGTATAACTTTCAAGAAAACTAGAATAAATGATAAAATTCTGACTACGGTTCTAAAGGGTTCCATCTTTGGACCTACCCACCCTACCCTCTTTTCAGAACATGGAACGTGACTTCACAACAGATGTTTGAAATTTCCACGTGCACATCGCTGAACGCTGCTGCAGATGACTATTTTGCGCTTGACGTTTTGGCGATAGCAAAGAGCGGTAGGGTTTATTTAATTATCTAGGTGAGATTTTTTTCACGAACAACTTGTTTTGAAGTTGTGGTTCAAAATGAATTCATTCATCTTTGTCGGATGGAATTGTTCAAAGTGTGGGCGGAGAAGATCAAAATATCAAAGTTCAGAATATACAGTTGATTAACAAACCCATTGATGACATTTCAAGATAATACATTTTTTATATAGTTTTAAATTTTATCATGAGTAAGTAGCAGGGTGTCCCAAAATTGCACTATGTCTGGAAATCTGGGGGCTCAACCTCCAACTGATAGCTAAAGGTGTTACAAACAAACATTGTATGGCGGCAACTCTGGGAAATGTTGTTTAAAGGTCGCCTTGACGCCCACCCTCTTTTCGAGCCGTTGAATAAGACGTCACAAAAACGCTTGATGGGCTGTATATCACATTGATTTCAATGAAAAGCATTGGTGTATTCAGCAAAGTTGTATATTTTAATGATGCCAACAATTTCTTAGAACATGATAAATTGATCAAATTTGAAAAAAGCACTAATTAACTCAAAAAACCAATATTAAGGTAGTCTTAAAAGAAAATCTATTATAGCTCTGCAGAGTTATGATGTTGAAATTTGGTGTCTATAGCAAATGTTCATAAAATCAACTGCTCTACAACTTTGTGCAAGACATGGAAGCATTATCTCGTAACTGAAAAAAGTTAGAATTTGGATGTGTAATACTAGCTTAAAGATTATTCAGGTGTTTATTTCAAAAGATGCGAGATATAATTTTGAGCAACTTCTCCCAAGACACCCAGTCTCTAAAACGTCGAAAAAGGGTAGAAAATATTTTTGACCGTCTTTATTCATATTCGTGCCACTGTGAGGCGTTGGTCCAACGGTGGTTGTTCTCGGGCGTCTTTCCAGCGTTGGAAGACTTCAGGCAGCGAAATTTCTTAAAATTTTCACAGCGAAAATACTCTTGTAAACTGTATCACGTACTCCACCATATGGACCGATAAATCGGATGATGTCTGTTTATAATCTACTTTCTGAAATGATAGACCTAAATATGCCTCCGTTAAAATTGAAGCAGCTGCGAAATTATAGATCATAAGTTATAATGTTAATATGTAGTCTACGATTTGATTGATTGACGAATAAATAAATAAATAAATGAAGCAATTATTTACACTGCAGACGATTTTGCCTAGATGCAAAAGGCCTTTGTTTCGCCTGTTTCTTCTGTGGTGACAGAAGCGAGATGAAATTCGCCATCAGTGCGAATCACAACATCATCTGTTCTCTACTTATGGCTGTACGACTGCGCCCATTGATTTAACACGCGGCGGCTCTTTATCCAGTTTTCGCTCCTCAAGCCACTGCAATAAAATACTATCTAAGGTACACACCTGTGTAGAGCGTCGTGCTTCGACCGTCACCAAATCAGAATTTAACATCAGCGCGACAATACAGGCTAAAAAGCTCTCAAATAACAACTGTGCAAGTGCTCAAAGAACACTGAGTTGAGGGCCGGCGTAAAATTCCAGTAGAGACGTAAAATAACAAAAGAATAAGAAGAAGATAATAATATGATGATAATATGGAACTGCCATTCACTGTAGTAAGACAACTGTCGGTAGCCTGTGGACTATCCTCGCTTTTCGACTTGATCAAGTTTTATAACCTCTGATTGTACTCAACCTGCCATCCATTGAATGAAGAGTCAAAAACGGTTTGGGTGAATTCGTGGGCAAGATCGGCCACGTGCATCCACGGGATAAATGAGAATCTCCCTTCAACAACAGGATCATACAACCGGTCAAAAAACAGTCCATCTAACAGGAGGACGTCCCAATGAGTGGGGAGAAGAGCCCACCCTCTTTTCACGAAATGTTAAAGACAGGGAGTTGACATTTTCACTCTCCCCATCCATTTCGCTTCAATTGGGTACCCTGCTGGATCCTGGGTACGGGACATCTTATGTTTCATATAATAATGAAATGAAAGTTAAAATAAAAAGAAAGGAAAGATCTCATCCGATGTTGCAAAGGAATCCATGACGTCTTCTTATTCGCATTCCATCTTATTGCTTATCGCATATTAGCTAATTGCGTGCTCTCAAACGTAGTGTTCTACACACTTAGAAATAACTACTTTTACACGAGACGTAATCCATATTGTACGTAAATCATGGAACATAAACAAACATTTCATGTAAAATTAAGTGTTCTCAAACCGAAACATAAGCAACTCGACGAAGAGTACGTTTATATGAATTGATTTTCTCGTTTTTTTTCAACTGATTCTTATGTCAAAACCTAAATTTACACGACTTTGTCGTAGTGTGTAGATGCACTTCCACAGTTATTAATTGTGAGCTTTCGATGCCTGTATCAGTTTTGCATTAGTATAATTGTGTGGCAAATACAATTATACTCTATGCCCAGGGAAATCGAGAAATATTCCAACCCGAAAAATTCCTAGACAGGACCGGGAATCGAACCCAGTCACCTCCAGCATGGTCTTGCTTTGTAGCTTCACCTTTACCGACTGAGCTAAGGGAGGTCCCATGACATCACGATGATTTCGAAGAGCTCCAATAGATATGCTGCAGCTACTTCTTCAACTGGTGTTAAAACTAACACCAAATTAGAAGGAGATGAGTGCACAACCCAATTCTTACCTTAATTTCCACATTCACACACTTTTTCACATTCACCACCACTCTTTCCGTAAATACATAAATAGATAAGAAATAGGGGAACAAAACAGCTGAAAGTGATCAGAAATAAATATTTTTCGCATAATATAATGATTCTACCCCTATTTAGTTACTTCATACTTCTATCTGTTGAACGCTACATACATATAACCTCCCTTTCCTAAACTAATAGGTGCCTGCTAGACTTAATAAACCTAACTCATCCTTGAATCATGTCGGTATTTAAAACTATTCCAAGCAAATCTCCGGTAAGTTATCACATCTTCTCAACCGGAATTTTCCCACCAAAAACTCCAGCTACATTCATACTTCTTCCAAAATTGACGAAGACATGACTCGTTTATCTTTTCAACCTGCCTCTTCACCACTTAGAAGCAAAACCAAATCAACCACGAATTCAACAACGCAGCACCGAGAAGCCAGGATGGTAAACTGCAGTTTCCATTTCTCTCGATTTTCGACGGTCGGCGACGTCGCTTCTTTTGCCTCTGAACGATGCACAAGTTGTTCATTAAAGGAAGCTAATTGCAATTAAAATGGATGTTTAATAAACGAGCACTACGTGAGGGAACGTCGGGATCAATGAGTGGAAGATGCAGCGGAGGAGGGGTCTGCACCAAAACCGGAAGCGTCAGATGAGTTTTGCACCTTTTGCCGCATTCCTTGGCTCGAAACTTTGCTGAAGAGGGCTTTTCCCGAATAGCTGTGCCGGTTGATTCTGAGCTTGTAGAACAGTTTAAATTATACTACCATGAAGAACGTTGCTTTTGAACGTGGATGAAAGAACGGTAATCTATTTGTGGAGTTTCTAATTAAAACAATGGACTGAGCAGAAGTGTTGTAGGTAGACGTGTTCACTATTTTGGAGATGTTTAAGATTCATTGAACCACTTCAAAATCTTGGTTATGGTCCTAAATGAAGACACTAAAGCTTGGTTTAGATGATTCAAGTCGGCATTCAACTGACACTAGGCTGAATGTCATTAGACTGAAAGCCATTAGGCCGAAATTCTAATAGTTGGTCACTTTTTATGGTACGGCATATGTATTGTTCCAGATTAAGAAAATAATTAGCAGCAAGCTCATTCAGGATGTCAGAAAACATTGCTGCAATATTGTTGGCATATGGTTTAAAAAAAGGAAAAATCTGCTATGAAAAATATTGAACTAGACAGTTCGAAAAAGTAGTGCAAATTTCTGTTCAGTATGATGCACATAAATGGAGCGTCACATATCATATAAGTTTACATTATATATCATGTAAAGTTCTGAGACATTTCATGCAATGTATCAAATATTGCATACAAAAGCCCATTGTTGTTAACAATATTGTTTACAAGTTGCTCGGTTGTGTGAAATGAAATACAAGTTTACGTGAATGACTGTTTACATCACAATTAAAATTCAGAATTTTTATCTGTGTAGACAAGTCATCAGATAGAAAATTATGAAACTCAAAAGATCCGCTCATTATATATAAATATACTAATTTTTGTTATGATTTTGATATTAAAAACAAAAATTTAAATAAATTTAAATTCATGATTTTGTAATGCTTTCAATATGCCTTTTCAGCCAGAGGTCATAAAAAACTCACAAGATAAATGTTTCAATAAATACTAAGGTTAATCTTTCACTTTTCCAAGTTCGATCTAGTGACCCAATCGGCCGATGGTCTCAGTGGTATAGTTGGCCATCGATCAAAAAAAAAAAATAAATAATTAATAGACTTCTCTTACATTTGTGAATTGCACAAGTATTAGTGCAGAACTTTGGGTAAATTCAAAGGATTTCTTGCACTAATACTTTTGCATTTCACAAACGTCAGAGAAGGCTACGTAAACAATGGCTTCTTCTGTAAATTTCTCGTAGTTCAAAGTCAATCCATGCAAGCAACTAATTCGGATAGGGGGACTCTCCCTCTACATAATCATCGTGGTGGTTTATTTGAGTGGTTTTTCATTCTCGAGAAATTCGCGGAAATAGTCATTTTTTACGTTATCGACATTGACTCTTATGAAACATTGACGTTTTCTACTACTCTGCAATTCTTTACTCCTACACGCTAACTTGAAAGTACTCATTAATGAATAAAAAAGACCCAATTTTACCCATTAATGAGTATCTGTTACCCATTAATGATTAACAATTACGCATCAATGGGTAACAGATACTCATTAATGGGTAAAAAATTTACTCATTTAATGAGTTAAGCCCCTTTTCTTCAAAATGGGTCTTTTTCAACCATTAATTCCAACCAAATTTTCGTTTCGGGTGGAATTATAGTTTCTATCGAGCAGGAAAATGTCCGGGTTTCAGATAAATTTGGAAGATTACCACCTGGTAGTTAACCATGACGGTACAGCATATCAAGAAGAACCAGTATATTTATGTCTACAACACAAAACCAGGAAGTGAATGTGGAAACTATTTTTGTATTATTTTGCTTAAGTTGTAGTTCTCGTACCGCTTGGAAAGATAACGCTATTTCATGAAGGAGATGGCTCTGAAAGAGATATAACAGTGATGTTCATAAAGCCAACTCGTTACTAAATGCGTTTCATCAGAGTTCCGATCGCGGATGACTGTTACTTATCTTCTCCCAGGATCTGTTGTGCGTTCTTTGTAAACAAACATTTGTAGGCTTTCGCCAACCGATGGTCGCCCACGCAAACCAACATCATCGGGTAGATGAAACATTCTCCTTCCCGGTGATATTGTTGGTTTACGTGGGCGACCTTCGGTTGATGAGAAAAGGGCCTATAAAGGTTCGTTTACAAAATGCTCGTGAATTGTGTTTGGGGGTTATAGAGCTGTGAATGACTGCCCGCTAAAATTGGTCCGGGTAGTTCACTGTGGAGTGCTGTCCGGTAGCTGGGAGCGGACTAAGGTCAGATAGGTGACCGGGCATCCGACGGTGACCTCACTGTTAGCAGTGGTCGAGATTTTGCACAGCTCGGCGATGCTGATCTTGTCGCCGTTCATCTTTCAGTGCCACCAACACAGAACTTACGACTGATTTTTTTTTTTCAATTTGATTGGCACTCCGGTTTGCACGTTTGTCGGAGACAGATAAAACCGTCAACTTCAGCAAACCATAAGTATATTTTCTTTTAACCCATCATTCTGATTATTCTCAAAAGCAAAATATGCCTACCTCTTCGTCTGAATAACGATCGACTACGTCCACCAGAAATTCTTTCATTCGATGCAATGTTTTTCTTCTTTTGTTAAGAATATTAAACCTCATAAAATATTCATCCTCTGAATCTGATGAAGAGAATTCAAACAATCGAAATAGTACTTCCATTCCAACCTCTTTTTTTTTTGCAAAATTGAAAACTGTAATCAGCTGTAATCGCTGCGTCACGACGAAAACGAGAGTTTTGACAACCATGTATTTTGGATGTATTGGTGTTTTGTGATAAACATATAACTACACCGTGAATTTTTCGAGTGCTACACCATCGTGAGTGGTGCAGAAAAAGTGTTACACCGGTGTAGCACCAAAACCAAAAACGAACGGTTTCGGTGTAAAAGTGTTGCACCGGTGTAGCTACACCGCAAAAACGAAAACGACATAAGTCTAATCTCTTTACACCACTACAGTACCAGTGAGACGCCGTCCCTTCACGCAAAGCTTGACAGTATCTTATGGGATTTTCATAGGAGTGAAAGGGTAAGGAAATGTCCACCATGTTTCACGCACAGACTGACGTTTACAGATAGCAAGTCGGTCAGAAGCCAATCAAGAGCGTTATTAAGCAGTAATATTTTTCAATGTCCTTTTAGTAAGTCAACTTATGAATGTTATAATTTCCGCACGAAATAGTCTGTTGATGGATATTAACGTTTGCATTAAAAAAAACCGAAATTTTTCTGAAAAAGCTTGACACAAAACTAGGGTTAATGTGCCAGTTGTGGTCCTATGTGTGGCCCTATTACACATTTTACATTATTTTAATTTTTTTCTGATAAAAGTTTCGAACATATGTTTTGCCCTACGCAAATAAAACCATGATCATTTATTTCAAATTTTATTTAGGCCCTAGGACCAAAAAATGGACCAGTAGTGTCAAACCTAACCCTACGTAAAATAGATCCAAACGAATACTTTCGTTTGTAAACAGTGCTTAATCTTGCTAGGAAAAATAGCCGTTCCTGGTATCTTAAAAACAAGTAGAAGGATCTGTGCCTAGGGGCACGAACGGAAGCTTGACGTAGGACTGCTAGTGGACGCAACATATGTGAACATTTAGTTCTTTTAATTGATCAATCATCAATTATCTTAACTTTTCCCGTTTTTTATTTGCAAGTGTATCAAATTTGTAGTATTTATTTCAAAGAGAAAGTAGATGCAGAGAATCCAAGGAACTGTCAACTTGAGTATTTTCGATTCATCTACGCGACTTTAAAAGGTTTATTTTGAAATTTTAGTTATATATGATTTTTTTAAGATTAGTGCATTTTGGAATTAAAGTGTATTCAATTCACCCCTCACAGGATTTCCTTCCAAATTATATAAATGGGGCGGGACGGAAAGTGTCGTTTGTGCAGAATATGTAAACAAGGAGGGACTTCGAGAGATTGAACTCGTGAGAGCTAACTTTCTCACAAATTTGATTTTATTGGCTTTCTGGGGACTGAATATACACCCAAAGCGAATTATTCCCACTTCTCTCAAATTCTATATGGATTTTTAACACTTCCTACCAGCGTGTTCTGGAAAATGGTCGGACGATGATTAATCTCACCAATACATTCGGGCCTACAGTTCCACACCTTCTATGGAGACCAGGTTGAGCCTTGATAGGTAGCTGCTTGCGGGAACTGATGACCTTGACATATGTCCAAATAATACTCTTAACAAATTTATGGTGGTCCTGAAACAAACCGTTTTGTAGTGATGGTTGAGCAATGCTGAGCTGAGCACGACGAGCTAATGATTCCGATCCTTCTTCCTCCTTCTCTATGGTTGCTCATATGAGAACTGCGCTCACTGCTTGCAGGCAGCCTTTCGTTGTTGTTGTTGAAAGCACTCCTGCTGCTGCTGCTGCTGCTGCTGCTACTACTGCTGCTGCTGAACTGGACACCACCACTTACGGTGATTGAATGCGCACCGTTCAGTGGGACCGCATCGAATTCGATTTTTAAGTCTGTGTTAGGGAGTGCACTGTTTTCAGACATTCGGTGAAAATTTGGTCACCATTGCAACAGTTGGACATTTGGTATTTTTCAATAGTGACCTATTGAAAATTAACTAAGTGTTCATTTCAGCAGATTGGTAAATAAATTTCCAATCGTTTGGCTTGTTTAGAATTAAAATCTATCTGCTATTGGTCGAAACCTGACCTCTTTTCGTAATGCTGTGCATTTTGGTTTTTTGAAATTGCGTGGATTCTAAAGATCCTGTGGAGATCTATCTAAGCCTGATGTATGTGTTGGTAGAGGGAAAACTGTAAACTTTGCGGAAGACGATGTCTAAACACTCGAAAGCAATTTTGTGAAATATGAAGTAAAACCAGTCCTAGCTAGTTCTTCATGATGATTTTGTTTTATTTTATTTATTTGTAAAGTTGCCGGGAAATACCAGCTGGCGATTTTTTTATGATAACTCCTTACTTGAAAACAGGCAAAAACTCACAAACAGGCTGCTTTTTCATGGTATACAGTGTGATAATTCAATAATCAATAAATTATCTCAACATTTAGTGCCAAACCATTCATAAATTTTGGTAGCATACAAAACATTCTATAATCCACATTAAATTTTATATGTAAGCGCCGATTGGGTAAGGTTGATTGATTAAACGAAAGAAACAAAACGTGCGGAATGAAAGCCAAGGAAAAACTAATTGCACCAATATATTCAGGCCTACAATTCCACACCTTCTATAGACAGGTTGAGCCTTGATAGCTAGCTGCTTGCGGGAACTGATGACCTTTGACCAATGTCCATGTCTATGTCGCTTGGCATAGATGGCCGACCCGCAGCGACTCACGAAGAGCTACTGATTCAGATCCATAGCATAGCGGTGCACCTTCTTCCTCCTTTGATGGTTGCTTATGTGGGGTCTTCAGCTTGCTGCTTGCAGACAGCCGTTCGTTGTTACTGGAGAACAATTTTCAACGCCACATGCCAAAAGCACTGCTACTGCTGCTACTAATTTCGACGACAGAACACCACCACACAGTGGTGTGGTCGTTGGGAGCGTGTGGTTCTGAGTATGGCGATGAGTGTGCAAAATATTACGCAATTCCATCCTCCCTATTCGCACGCGCCCGAGGATCGGAGGAAAATTCCACTTCGACTTGTTTCGTCTACTTACTACTCTCTGACGACTGTGCTGGGGAAGCAGCATATGCATGTAGGTAATTGGTGGATTTGTAAGTTAATTCGACGCTTTTGGACAATGCTGGACATTTACCAGTTTTTCAATAGTTTCTTGTTAAAAATCAACATTCGGAAGCATTGTTATCGATGCGTAGCCATATTTCTGGTCGATTGGTGATAAAATTGTTGAAATTGGACCAGATGCAGAGTTATTAACGTTCAAAATCTTTCTTAATTTGTTACATGTTCCATTTTCGGTTTTCACAAAGTGTACCCCCATATAGAAATCAAAGACGTAGTCCTACGTCAAAAGTAGCTGGGAGTCCCCACTTTATGCCATAACTACAGAAAAACAATACGTATCGCTTAAAAACTTGGGCTGTAAACCGATAACATGCACACTTAGAAATGATAAACGACTTCTGTAATTTTTACCGAGCTTTGAACAGCTGAACTGTTCGGTAAAAATCAGGCATTTTAATTTATAGAATTAAAGCTTCGAAACAAGGAAAACTTTACCACAGTGACAAGATTCGATTATTTAAACAAGGCTGATAGTGTTTTGAAATAAACATTTAGTGAAACAGCTTTTGAAATGAGGGTCAAAGTTTTATAGAAAATTAAGCGTTTGAAAGTTCGGTAAAAAATTACCGAAGTCGGTAATAATTTCTAACTGTGTATGTAAGCTTACAATTACATATCAGGATTGATAGTTGCATGGAATATCATCGAAAAATGTCTACTTATTAAATGCAAACGATAATATATGTCTTGCTGTGCAAAGCAAGGTGATGCGTTTGTAAAATCCAGCTATACAGTTATAAATAAAGGAAGTAAATAGTTAACGATAAACAAAGACATAAGTTCAGAAGTGCTTCGAAGTAGTAGAATTATAAACCAGGTTATTATTATTTTGAAAGAATTGACTACCCCTTTGATTCTCTTTCTCATTTATCTGGTATAATCAAATTGAAAGATCGAAGTCTTTCTATGCCACTTGAAATCATTGAAATAACAGCCAACTTTTCCTGACTAAAATATCAGTGCCAAAAAAGTGCGACTTTATAACAAAATATTTTTTTTTTAATCATTTATTTAGCGGTGCCGATGGTGTAGTGGTTAGCATAACTGCATCACACTCCAAAGGGCCTGAGTTCAATCCCAGTTGGCACCGTCAGGATTTTCTTTGGCATAATATCTCTGATCACGCCTTTCTTCGGAAAAGAAGAAAAGCCGTTGGTCCTCGGTCCATGAGTTGATGGGTCGATAAATAGGGTCCAGGTGTGAGAGTTGCCTCACTGGTATCGGTAAAATTTGGAATCAGTATGGAAAACAAGATCAACGGATCCAAAATCAAATAAAAAACATCATCTAGTTAGTAGCTTCAAATGTCATAAGAGTCATACGGAGCCGAACAACATTAAAACAATTTTAAAATTGATTGATTTCACTACATATTCCGTACATTTCGTATGAGTGACGATTCACCGTGGGCTTGCTCCTTCTACCTTCAATTCATCTCAATTTGGCCAACACTAGATGTCCAGCCTCCACTTAATCCATTTTCTCTGCAGTCAAGATGTAAGATTCTATTACAGATTTGCATGAAAAATTTACAGAGTTTGTAATGTTTCACCACATGAACTGATTCTATTTGTGGTCGTCGAAAGGTTTTTTAACTAATTGTGTACTTTTCATGACAGCCATAATTTCGAATAAAGTTCGTTTCACTAAATGCCCTGCGGCTAGAAAATCATCTCGTGAATAATTTATTCGAAAATATTAATTCTAGAAAAACTTGCTTGTACGCTACAACGGCGGGTAGTGCTTAGTAAGACGAATATTTGATCTAAACACTACTTAGAGATGAACTAGCCTAAGGCTAAAAATCTCTTTAATAAAGATTTAAAAAAAAAAATCTAAACACTACTGCCATTATATTTGTTGTAAGAAACATATACAGAGGATGTCAGTTATCCTGACCTGCATTTATTGTTCATGCCAATTTGCTGTGCGTTTACAATAGCGGCCTGGGATAGATCATAATATGTTCTCTCAGCAGGCTCATCTGTTTTTATTTTTTGGATTTCAAGCTTATTGCTTATCGCATATAAGAATATAACGTGCTCTCAACTTCTACATGCACTTCCACATTTATTAATTGAGAGCTTTCGATGCCTGTACCAGTTTTGCATTAGTATAATTGCGTGGTAAGTACAATCATACTCTATGCCCATGGAAGTTGAATTTCAGCCCGAAAAATTATACCGGACCAGGAATCGAACCCAGCCACCTACAGCATGGTCTTTCTTTGTAGCTGTGCCTTTACCGACTGAGCTAAGGGAGGTCCTGTTCGAGCATTTTTCATATTTTAACAACAATATCGCTTCTAATGTCACAATCCTCCCAACGCGTTCTCACATGTTCAAAAGCGAATTCGTACTAAATAGAATATAATAAAACGGGGATAGGACGTTTGGCATATGGACGTTTGGTGGAATGAATAGACGATTGGCCGAATGAACCTTCAACCGAAAAATATGTATGAATATGTATGTGGTGAGCCACTTGAACTAATATTTTTTTTTATAGATCTTTCGAACTTTTGTGATAGCTTCCAGACGAAGTGATGTTTAACACTTCGAGATTTTTCAAGACTACTCAGAGGAAACATTTTTGAGGTTTTTTTTGATTAAGTGAAGTTATTTAAAAGTGCCTGGACCGTGGTTTTATATTCCTAAAATAGAATAAATTTCGTATACCCCTCAAATTTAGTGTTTTGCAGTTTGTGAAGAAATCAATATTCAACATTTTAAGTACGTATTTCTACATAATAATGTAGTCTGGATCCATTTCTCTCCAGGTACGGGTGAATGTTTGACTGAGGCTTGCTGTACTCGGGTGGCGTTTAGAACAGGCATTGGCCTTTATGACGCGCCATATTGAGTAATCCAGCGGATTAAGATCGGGGCTGGATGGCGGCCACATATCCTTCGCCCAAAACGGAAGATGTTCCTGCAACCACTTCTGCGTTCGAGGTGTGGCATGGAGCCCCATCTTGTTGAAATACAACATTTGGCTTCGGACCGTACTGTTTATTGATCCACGGAAGAACATACTAACTTAAAATCCCGACGTAGACCTTCGTGTTGACCTTGTCGCCTTCTGGAATGAACACAGGGTCAATTTTTTTGCCATCGGAAACCACCAATCCAAACACCATAACGCTAGCAGGATGCTTGGTCAGATACACGTTTTTGTGCTCGTCGGCCACGTCTTTTACCGGAATAGAGCTAATATACCAATCGGTTCTGGAATTTAATACGGGATCGACGGTAAACATGCTCTCGTCGGTGAACAGGATTGCCGGATTTTTTCGCTTAAGGGGAGGTTTACTTGGATTTTTTCAAAAAAATTGATTTTTTTGCATGAAAGCTACAAGTGTGTAGAATATGTGGCCAAAAGGATTTTACGATCCGAAACATATTTAGCGAGTTATGGCGCTTTGAGTGAACCTTTGTCATGCGCGCTGAGGGACGCTACAAAAACTTTAAACGCGTTTTTCTCGAAACCATATTTTTTATAACAATTTAGAGCATAGGGCTTGAACAAATGATCCGATTTACAATCGGAAAATTGCGCTTTGAAGGATACTATTTTTTGTATGGCTTATACCTTAAATGAAAAAAAAATGTTAGTTACTATTTTTTAAGCAAGGTCAAAGTGAGAAAAAAGGGGTAAAAAAAGCACTAAATTTTCAAATGTCCATAATTTGGTCAATTTTTGTCGGATTTTGTTCTAGTTAGGTATAAGCCATAGGGAATATTATCAACTTTAACCACAATAAATAATTTTCATTTCAGTTCACCACCAGAGGGTGTGCACTCGAAGTTCTGCAGCAAAACCTGACTGACACTCCTCCACGCGAGCCGCCATTTTGAGCCGTCATTTTGTTTTTTACCTTCAAAAAATTTCCAAGTATTCAGGAATAGTGGACAAATATAATTATCGAAACCGGAAGTTCGTATGTCTTTTCATTCTCCTGAAAAAAAATTCCAAAGTTCAACTGTTTTTCAGCCAAATCCAAGTAAACCTCCCCTTAAGGAAGTTCAAGATTTTCGTGCATCGTTCGACTCGTAGCTCCCGGATGGGGTTGGTGAGTGAGTTTCATGTGAGTTTTTTTCGTGCCATTAACTTCACCCCGCAATCTTCCTTTACGATAATCCGTTCCGTAAAGTTACTGATTCCCTGTTCCTTTGCCATTTTCCTTATTGAACGCACTGGATTCACCCGAATCTTCCTTTTGATAGCAGCGATAACCCTCGGAACCCAAGCTGACCTCGGACGACCTGTGGCCACCTTCGCGGATAGTTGTCCTTTCTTTTCTCGGTCTAAAACCCTTTTGACGGTCCACCGGGACACTCCCATGGCGATTGAAATGTCTTTTTGCGACATTTGCGCGTGTGACAAATCGCGAATACTGCCACTTCGTCATGGTGCAACTGTCAAAATAAGTAAATCATTTTCTTTTAAACACAGCCTACTACGGTATGAGCTATAGGTTGCGTGCATGCAAAGAAAACCAAGGCATTGTATGCACAGGTGAAACGGGAACCTTATTTGTACGAAGGTGCAAACATTATCACGCATACGGTACAGCATGGTCTTTCTTTATAGCTGTGCCTTTACCGACTGAGCTAAGGGATATTTTACCAAGAATATCGCTTCTAATGTCACAACGTTCCCAACGCGAATTCGTACTTAATAGAATATAACAAAACGGGGATAGGACGTTTGGCATATGGTCGTTTAGTGGAATAAATCTTTGGCCAAATAGACGATTGGCCGAATGAACCTTCGACCGAAAAATATGTATTAATATGCTTGTGATGAGCCACTTGAACTAATATTTTTTTTATAGATCTTTCGAACTTTTGTGATAGCTTCCAGACGAAGTGATATTTCTCACTTCGAGATTTTTCAAGACTAATCAGAGGATACATTTTTTAAGGTTTTTTTTTTGGATTAAGTGAAGTTATTTGAGAGTGCGGGGACTGTGGTTTTAGAGTTCCAAAATAGAAGAAATTTCGTATACCCCTTTAATTTAAAGTTTTGAAGTTTGTGAAGAAATCAATATTCAACATTTTACGTACGTATTTTTACATTTTTGACGTAGGGCAACGTCTTTGTGGACTATACTCGGGTGCAAATAAAAAAATATGTGACGAAATAGTGTCAGGTTTTAAACACTTATAACATGGTCATTTATGAATGAAACTCAATTATAATTACACCACTTTATTCAGATTGTATATTAGATTTGTTTGGTATAAAGATGATAGTTGTTTACCAATGGTTAACTGGATCAAGGTTTTTAGCCATAATCAACCAATCACGTGCTCACTCGCTATGACTATTAAGAGCACAGAGGGGAGAGCCAGTACCCCTCAATACTAAATGTATATTTTTTCCTTTTCTTTTTATATGCATTGACTACATCAGCAAAATACAAAAAAAAAATGGGCCTTAGAATGCTAATCTAAATGCCTTATATAAGGAAAACATAGAAAATTTTACTGTTGTCATCATTTGAATGCCGAGTGCTGTAAAGGGGTGTTCGTTGCGTTGAATACTGAAAACAAAACTAACTCAGAGAGTGACTGACTTTTACTCAGTTGTGAAACACTTTTCCTCATTCGTATGGAAAAATTCTAAAACCGTAGCTTACTCAACGCTTGAGAAACCGACGCTTTTGGGAATTTAGCCATGAGTAAAAGTGACTCACGCTCTGATTAATGTTTTCAGTGTAGCTTGCCATCTTGGCTTGAAAAACTTCAAGGGACAGCCCTATGGGGTTGTACGCAATGGTGACGTAGGACTACGTGGTCTTATATAATAAATCTTAATTGTTAACTGCAGCAGGAGCTTCTGTTTTGTGTAGAAATAGGAATTTGAGCAGGGTTCTCACTGTTCTTTAGTATGACACGATTGACATAGATGGCCCACACCGACTCACGAAGAGCTACTGATTCCGATCAATAACGGTGTGGCTTCTTCCTCCTTCTATGGATACTCATGTGGGCTGCTGCTCGCTGCTTGCAGGCAGCCTTTCGTTGTGTACTGGAGAACACCTCTACTCACACCGCGGTGATTGAATGAATACCGTTTGGTGAGACCGGATGAAATTCAACTTTGAAGTCTGTGTTAGGGAAATCGCTGTTTGCAGGCAATCGGTGATCATTTTAATTATCATAGCAACAGTTGCATATGCGTGCAATTTTCAGTAGTGACATTTTGAAAAATGATAATGCCCTTATTCTCACAAATGCGTAGATATATTTCTGATCGATTGGTGATAAAATTATTGAAATTGATCCAGGGGCAGCTGAGTTATTAACGTTCAACATCTTTTATAATTTTTGTTACATGTTCCATTTTCGGTTTTCACAAAGTGTACCCCCATATAGAAATCACAGACGTAGTCCTACGTAAAAAAAAAAGTTATTCAGATTGCATAAGGCCTATTGGATGGTTAAGATTAGTGAGCAATGTGGATAAAATTTCATGTTTGAGCTTGACAGCACGATCAGAAAGCAGGTTTCTGTATTCAGTGAAGTTATTTTGATGGACACTACCTTTCGCATGATTGGTCTCTCAGTTCAGAAATCACTCACCATGCAAAGCTAGTATAATTTGATTCAAAAGCTTGCTTAAGCAGTCTACATTCACTGAAAACTAATCTTATTCAGAGTAACTTTTACTCATTCGTATGAAAAATTTTTTTAAAGCTCATATTTCAGTTGTTTATAGACCGATTTAAGATCTTCAACCTGCAGTAGACTTGTATTAAATAGATCTCCGATGTCCAGTAGGCACTCCATTTGTTCCAGTTTACAAAAACTTAATTAACTTCCCGGACAGATTCAACAAAATCGGTTTTTATTGAACTGTTGCACAACATTTTGTTAGTCCCGATAATTTTGCCCAACCCCTAAACCTGTATCAGCATATGGGGTGACCGATGTGACAGTACGTTCCTTATTTGATAATCGGTTACGCATTTTTTTTTAATATAATTATTGCATTGAAAATGCCCCATTCTGTTTGACAAATTACGCAGAGTATCGCAATCACTATCGCACTCTTTACGCTCTTGAAGTGGACTGAAACTGTACTTGCAGTTATTTCAACTATTTACCTTAATACACTGTGCAGATTTCTTTAAAGACATTTATGCAACATATTTTATAGAGACATAAGCGTCAGTCAAATAGCGGCGCTGGTGGTGTAGTGGAAAGCGTGATTACCTCTCACCCGAGCAGGCCTAGGTTAAATGCCAGTCGGCGTCACCGGGATGTTCTGAGGCATAACATCACTGATCACGCCTAAAGCCGTTGGACCCCCGGTCCATGAGTTGATGATGGGTGGATAGGTAGGGTCCAAGTGTGGGAGCTGCCTCCCTGGCGTCGATAGCATTGGTGCTCAGCACGAAAAACAAGTTCGCCGAAAAACAAATCAAAGGAAAAAAGCGTCAGTAAAGTCGATGTGCATGAAATTTTGGATGTATTAAATTATTTAGATGCATCCAAAGGCTCTGAACCCGACGGAGTTCCTCCGGTATTTATGAGAACATTAGTAACTGAGCTTACTCATTAGAATCCGGAGACTTCCCAAAAATATGGAAAGTTCATTTCTAGTGCCTATTTTTAAGTCTGTTAAAAAATCGTACATACGTAATTATCTTTTTTTTACACAAATATAGTGCTGAAGAACGTGTCATTTTTGTTTTAACACTTAAATCGACGGCAAATTATTGCCTCATACTGAATTGATATCATAGGCTATCGAGGTTTTAGGCTGTGGGGTCGAAAATATTCAAAATAATCATTTTGTCCAAATTGAATTTAATTATTTTACTTTTGAGGCTCAGTTCTGATTTTGACAATTTTGGGTTGGAGCACTGCAAGCACTGTTATAACTTTCATGACCCGTAAACGATAAAAAAAAGATTGTAAATTGCGTATATTTTGGTCTCCCTTTTCAATCATACATCATTCCTCTCCTTGTTAATCTGCTTAATGCTAATGGTCTGCTTGCGTTTTCTTATTGAAGTTCAAGACTAAATAGGAAGATTCTACAACTTTAAAGGTTAGTTACCTCCCTAAACGGACCCCCCGCATCCTTATTCTTTTGTTAATCTACCTACTGTTTTCTTATTTAAGTTCATTTGATGATTATGTTTAGTCTCATTAGCCTAATTTAATAAATAATTAAAATCTCTAATTCAGGTAATCAATCATAGCCCATGCTTTATTAAGTACCTGCACTTGTGCTTGTAATTTAAAATTAAACGTGTTTCAAGTACTTTTGATTTTGACCTATATCTATTTATTATATCTTAGTTCGACCCAGGTGACACCTTCAAGTGACTAAAATGCTTCACTTTGAAGTTAGTTTCCTAGCTGATTTTTAAATTATATAGGGTATATGCTCCAACTATGCTCACACGCTTCCACTATGTCACACCACAAAAAATACGTATGAGTATGTCACAATAGAAGCACGCCACAGTGGAAATCCCGAGCCATAGTTCAAACACTAATCCCAAATCAAAATGAAGCACATATAAGATTAGTTACAATAGCATGTACAAAAATGGTGTTTAACATTGTTCCCTGAGTAATACTTCAATGAAAACAACAATGAATGCTTGTCACGCAAATCGAAAGAGCACTGTTGGGCACTATCTGAAATATTTGAATAGTATAATTCCCTTGCAAACTGTGTGGTTTGCGGAAAACCCGACCAGTATCGCACCCAACGTTAGTGCCTATATACTTAAGCGTACTACAACGCGGCTCTCAAAGGAGTAACAAGTGTGAAACTATCACTGCTAGACTAAATCTTTAGTTTTCTCGCAGTGGTAGTCTCAGTTCATCAGAGAGGGGAAGCTTAGTAATCCCCATTGCCTGCCCATGGCGCCATTCTATCGCGGCATAAGCCAGCAACGCTAGCCATAAACTTACCGTTTGCAACACTCCATCACACTTAGTTTTTTTACAGGAGTCAGTAGTTTTTTACTGGGTTTTTGAATTACTGAAAAACTCGGTTAAAATTCAAATGACCGTTATTCGTAAAGATTCGATAAAATCGACAAATTTTATTTTTCTTGATTGAATGGGGTTAACAGAAGTAGGTCTGTAAATTTTCGTAACACATTTTCTCAACATTGGATTTTTCTCAGATTTTTTAAATTTTACCGAACAGTTCCACAATTCAAAAACTCGGTAAAAATGACTGACTGGGTTAGTGTGGCACTATAAAGCATGAAATTAAGCCCGCTCACCAACAACAAGATGCAAAAACTAGCCAAGGGGAGGGAATAAGATCACCACTAATATTTCAACTTAAACTCTTCAATTTAGCATTATTCCTTTCATAAGTTCAACTGTGTCATATGAACTAACGTTTTGAAGCAGCTGCTGTTCTAACAAAAAAAAAAGTTTCACGAGACTGAAAACATAAATAGGCAGTACTTCTAAAACTTAATTTATTTTACAGACAATATTTGTTTCTGTTAAATATGTGTGTGCTAGAACTGTTCAAAGCGTCAAAAGAACAAAAAACTCTTACTGGTTGCTTACAAGGCCGCTCATACCACCTCGATTGGTTGTTCAATTTACCCAAACGATAACTTTTAACATTCAATTTGTATTCATGATGTAAGTAGGGCTTGAAATTACCCGTTTGGTTAAATATCATTCAAATTTCAATTGAATTTTGTATGATTATTGATGATTTTCCAAACTGCCCCACTTGCCCTAGATGTTTGTGGGAAGAAAACGATAATTTTCACTCCCCATACATCCCTTTGTGCTGAAAACCTGCTACATTTTAAATTCAATAGCAAACTTCTAGGTTTAAATTGACTCAAGTATGCACCATTTGAATACTTTTGACTTTTAATTTCTGCAGGGATGAAAGTTTACAGAATGTTTTATTGTATTGATGTTTGTTTCACTCTCTTTCTTTCTCTAGAACTTCATCGCAAACATCGCAAGATGTGTTTAAAACTGATCCATCATAACCAGCAACATTTTAATAAACTTACCACAATCCACACACCGGCAACCAGCGTTGCCAGGCCAGTTCAGGGAAATCTAGTACAGTTGAATTGTAAAATCTGGAAAAAAATCTAGAATTCTCTGAAGTAACTAAACAAACACCAATTTAATTCATAGATAATACATATAATCAATACTTTCCAAATTATTTTCACGTGTTTCAAAATACTGCTATTGACATAAAATGGATGTAACAATCTCTCCAAGAAACGTTAAGTGTAGATATTTTTTAATTATTACAATTGTTTTCATTACTGTTGAAGTATCAAATTTAAATGATTGTAAGTTGTGAATGTTTGCAATATTTTAGGGACATCTCTCTGCAATGCATTTTTTCCCCAAAGTGGATATGTTGAGCAGAGCTGAAGTACTTCGAAGCTTTTTATTGATTTATTGTTATTTTTAACCTTGGAGTAGTAATGTTTTCTTTTCTTCACTTTGATTCTTTTCAAATTAGGATTTAGAATTTCCACTTAAGTCGGCTACATATATCATTATAAGGCCCAAATTCATTTGTGTAGCTTGCCAATATTTTTTTAAAGTTCAATCCTTTGTTTGCATAGGAGTCTAAAGTTATTAACAAAAGAAACAGTGACATCAAATTCTTACCGTACCGCAGGTTTACGGAATCTACTCGGAATCTATTAGCGGAATGTTCTCTTATTTTAGCCTACTAACTAAAAAATAGTATTTTGAATTTTAACTACTGAGCAGTTGAACAAGATTAGAGCTCTCCGATTAACATCAAGTTTGCATTATTGCTTGTTTTGGACAATCTCTCGCATTTGTTCTTGGATTCTGTCATTAATAATCTTTCTTAAAATTCAAATGACGTGTTCAATGTTTATCATTAAATCGTAGCACGAAATCGTTACTTCTTATCGAAATGAAATCTGAGACAAATTTGTAGGATCAGTGTTCACTCGGCTGTCGAGAGAAACAGTCCACTCTCGATGTGTGTCACGCGATCGTCTGTTTACTCGGCAGCAACCATTGTGTGGTACTCCTCATTGTTCTTCATCAGCAGTTCTTTCAGACGTTGCATCGTCGACTTTGGTAAAGGTCCGGTTAGACTATCTGATTTCTTGGTCTGATTTTGACCGCCTCAATAATGAAAAATCTGCTCGAATTTACATTCGATTCACTTTGTCGAACACCCCTGTTTGCTGGTGTACACACTGCTTGCACATGTCGAAAGAACTGTCAATTTTAAATTAAAAAAAAAACTGTGTCAGGAATCAAAAGTAAATCATTCCATCATGAATTACCGGAAAATTGCTCTAGCTTCGACATACGTATTTGCTTTTATTATTTTAAATAAAATTAGAAGGAGAATGTAAACTTTGTGGAGCAGGATATGGTTGCTCAGGAGGAACACCGGCACTGGTCGTTCAAGATTTTAAAACTTCGCCAGGATGTCGATACCAACTTTCGACAAGGTAGTGGGTAAAGTACTCTATAGATCTAAATGATTCCTGAAGATCTGCAAATTTCTCGATAGTTCTGTGGATTTCTTTGAAGTTCTGTGTGTTCTTCAGAAATTTCTCTAAAAATCTACAAAGTTCCTGAATCCCTGCAGATTTAGGATCCTTAAAGATCAACAAGTATCTCTGATGTTCACTAAATTTCTTATAATCTGTGCACTTCTCGAAAGCTTTGTAATTTTCTGTGTAGATTCTCATGATTGCAAATATCTCCGAACATCTACACAATTCCCAAAAGTATTGAAAGTTTACCGAGAAATTGTTAAGCTTCCCGGAAGATTTAGGATGTTCTCTGAAGATCTAATATTTTTTTCTGAAGTTGTGCAAATATCTTTAAAGATCAGCGGACTTCCATGAAGCTCTGTAAATTTCTCTTAACACCCAAGAACCACAATAACATTTTGAAAATTTATTTCAACATCTGCAGATTTACGATCTACTCTCTTAACTTTTCCGAAGTTCCTAAAATTTCTTTAAAATTCTGAAAAGTTTTCTGAAGTACTGTATTTCTGATCTGTAAATTTTCAAACCTCTCTAACGTTTTGTAAATTTCTATGTGGATTCTTGGATTTCCATACAGTTCCGCAGATTTATCGGAACACATTTGAGCTTCCTTGAAGTTTTAAATGCCTCTCTCAAAACCTACAAATTTCCTGAAGTTCTTTAAATTTCACTGTAAATGTATCCTGCACACTTTCTTGAAGGTCTTCAAATTTATCTGAATATCTATGACCATTCCGACCGATTTTTCAGAAGTTCTATATTTTTTTTTTCAAAATTCTGTAGCTTTCTTCTGAAGATCTACGAACTTTTCTGATGTTCAATAATTTTTCAGTAGGTCTCCAAACTTTTGTGAAATTCCTTACATTTCACTGTAGATTCTTGGACTTGTCTGAAGTTCTGCGGATTCCCCTGAAGATTATAAATTATTTCGCTTACAGTTTTACAAATTGATCTGAAAATATTTTAGCTTGCTTGAAGTTTTGAAAATTTCTATGATCATTTATATGAAGATCTACGATCTCTCTTGAGAAGTTTTCTGAATTTCTGCAAATTTATTATAATTTCTGTAAAATTTTCTGAAGCTTAGAAGTTCTGTTCTCAAGATCTACGCTGAAGCTCAACAAATTTCTCTCTGAAACTCTAAAAAATTCTTAGTAGGCTCTCAGAGCGGCCAATGTCACTGGAAAAAAAAATCAAATCATACACAGGACAATATTGAATAGTGAAATAGGCTAGGAAATCGTTTTACCTTGCTGCTGGGTGCTCTAAAACACAAGTCAAACGTTCTTTAGCGGCTCAAAACCGTGAAATTAAAAAAAAGTCAATATTTTTATCCCAATCTATCTATTTGCCGAATCAGTCGAATGAAAATTAAACACAAAACTATCTCGTCCGACAAATCAAACGTCAAATCTAATCATCATGTCGAAAAAGTGTGAACACATCCGAACATTGCATCCAACCAAATTATCGAGCAGTCCGCTCGAATCAGACCAACAAATCAGATAGTCTAAACGTACCTTAAGCAACAGTTTCGTGATGAATGTGTGAGTGCTGACCATGTTTTGCGTCCATTGCTGCAATGGAAGCGCTCTGCTCCCTGTTGGCAATACTGCCATACAATGAAACCACTGGAAGCAGATCCTTTTATGATGGAGGAGGTTTATTGGATAGCTGAAGATAAAGAGTTTATTGTGCTGTACCTTTTGACTATAGATTTACGATGTTTCGTATAGTGAACACGAATCATCGGCTTTGTAGAGTTTATTCGAATGAGCCTAACCAGATAAATAAATTAATAAAAGTTGTAGGAAAAATTAAAGACTTTCTGATAAAATATTCGTGGTAAAAATAGTTATATGTTTTTTGACCATTAATAGGGGAAATGTTAGCTTCGGCAATACCGTAACCTATTATCGTCAGGGGGTAAACAAAGTCCTAGAGCACTAAAATTTGGCCAATGAATGCTCTCAAACACAATGTATCCACATACCAAAATTGAGCCCTCAAGGAAGTTTTTTATCCCCCTGACAATAATAGGTTAAGGTATTACCTAAGCAAACATTTCCCCTACAAAATGTTCCTTTTTAAATTTTATTGAAAAATTTTCATTGAAAATCGTGTTATGAAGAAATGAGGCAAAAAATCATTGAGAAGAGTGCTAAAGTGACTCACGAATTCTTCTAGAGGCTTCGAACAATCAACCAGCTCGTAATAATGTTCGACTTGTACCCAGTTTTTGAATTTAATTTCTTTAATAGGGTAATCGTTACTTGTGGATAAGATCCTTCAAACTGGAGTTTTTGGCTATAGGAAGTGATTTAAAAATCGCATACATACACATACATAAAGAGTTCCAGGAGTGCCCATCAGAATGCACTCCAAAAGGTGAAGTTTTGCAAAGGTCCAAAATCCAATATTTGCGCTATGGAATGACTCACAGAATCCAGCATACGGTTCGTTTAGAGAACCATGAAGCAAACGCTTCTGGCGTCCGTCCCTACCCCTACCAGTTGATGTTTTTATGCTTATTCTGTCTCGAACACCGGGCATGATTGTGCGGGATTCGTAAAAGTATTCAACGGCCATTTTATGAGCTTCTCGCTCATAAAGGCACTTGTCGTTGGGTCAGGCAGCTTGAAAATATCCTTAGGATTTCTGATGTCTTTCGTCATAAGTTAGTGGACCGCTAGATCCACTTACCTATGACGAAAGACAAATATCCTCATGCTTAGCTCATTAAACCAGGGATTTACTTACTACATCCCGTTTCCAATGCCATTTTTTTCGGTTTCGCGAGCTGGCAATATTTTGAATTGCTGTACATTGGAACCTTCTGCGAGACATTTTAAAAGATCTTGCGCCACAGGAGCCTCAGAGTCTTCATAATAAATCTTATTTTTAACGTCCAATAAAGATCTCAAAGCATTTACGGATTGTTTGAAAATGTCAATGCGTGATTTTTTTCGAACGAATACCCGACACATCGATACTCCCTAATTCGAGTAGCTGCAGAAGCTTTTTGAGCTTTTCATATTTATCGACAATGATCTCATCAGCTGATTCAACAACTGGAACATCAACTTCAACTTCACTCTCACTATGACTTGTTCTTCGCACACAGATTTCGCAATGTATTTCAGGTCGGTTTTCATCTCTTTTTGCCAGTGGTGGCGGGGGGGACACCCCTCACCATCCCTCTCCAAAGGGGGAGTTTGGTGAAGAGAGATGAAAAAACCGATTTGTACCTTCCTTAAAAAGTTGTCCTAGCTCGCTTGTCTAATATCTATATACAATCTTCACACTGCCGTACTCTAACGGAACTATCAACTCTATGCTTTCATCTACTCCATCTATCGTATAAAAATTACCACTACAGTCTGTCATTTGAAATTAGCATCTTCAACTATGTAAATCGTTGACTTCACGTAGAAGTAATACTAAAAACATATAGTCAAAGTGAACTATTGTTGCCGTTTCAACAACACAATGATCAACAATTATATACCAACGCATCTCTAGCGCCACTCCAGTGGAGAGTAGTGAAGCAAAATATCATGTTTGGGGTACGGCCGTTTAATCTTACTCAGCGACTGAATAATATGATGCTGTTCCTTTCTACTCTTTTCTGTAAAAAATACGAAGTAAACTAAGCAACATCACTTTCAATCTCAACTGAGTACAATTTCCATGAAAGAAAATGATCGAGCAAACAAATTTTACTTAGTCTCTGGACAAGATTCAACGCTTGTCTTCCCGTGTTGGTGTAAATTATGATATTATTTTCTTCTGTTTGAAGATTTGATTGCTCGATCATTACTGGAATCGTATCTAGTCGAAATAAGTTCCTGCTTTCAAACGATGTGCTTCTTGTAAAAATCAGTGATGATTACCACAATTTATGATAAAAATCCAATATGGCGGCCAAATCTAATATGACACAGGACTACGTCTGTGATTTCTATATGGGGATACACTTTGTGAAAACCGAAAATGGAACATGTAACAAAATTATGAAAGATTTTGAACGTTAATTACTCAGCTGTCACTGGACCAATTTAAATAATTTTATCACCAGTCGATCAGAAATATTCCTACGCATCGGTTAAAGTTAGAACATTTTCATTTTAAAAATGTCACTATTGAAAATTACTCAAATGTGCAACTGTTGCTATGATAATTAAAATAATCACCGATTGCCTGCGGTAAGCGATTTCCCTAACACAGATTTCAAAGTTGAATTCCATCCGGTTCCACCAAACGGTGTTTATTCAATCACCGCCGGTGAGTGGTGGTATTCTCCAGTACACAACGAAAGGCTGCCTGCAAGTAGTAACATGCAGCCCACATGACCATCCATAGAATGAGGAAGAAGCCGCACAGCTATCGGAATCAGTAGCTTTTCGTGAATCGCTGTGGGCCATCTATGTCCAGCGTGTCATTCTAAAGAGCATAAACAGAGAGAACCCCGCTCAATTTCCTATTCCTACACAAAACACAAGCTCCTGCTGCAGTTTACAAATAAGATTTATTATTTAAGACCACGTAGTCCTACGTCACCATTGCGTACAACCCCATAAGGCTGTCCCTTGAAGTTTTTTTTTTTTTTTAAATCGGTGTGAGGCAAGCTCATGGAAAACGCATTTTTAAGAAAAAAAAAATCCAATATGGTGGCCAAATTCAATATGGCAGCTAATTTTTTTTTAACACGCCAAATGAAAGCCCTAAGTTTTGGAGGCGAACCAGCCTCAGGCTGAAAGCCTCCTAAATAAAGATAAATCAATTAATCAATGAAAGCCCTAACATTCCCCATTTTAATGATACATTAACATTAAGGGTATATTGATGATTTTTAAAGATATAGTGATTTTAATGAACCAAGACAATACAAAAAATGAACAATGTCGCAAACTGATTGAGCTTCTAGTTACCGAAGAGTCCATCAATTTGACCTAAACTGATCGTTTTTTTTTTTTCGTTTCATAACTAAAACTTCTGAATTTGTGCAAAAAAGTTAGTTTTTGAGAACCTCGTGTAAAATTTGGGTCGGGTTCAGCGAGAATTGCTATATTCTAGCGTAACAAATTTTTGCGGTAGTTGAACTTAATGAAAAGTTCTAAATTATTGAAACATGTACTCTTGCCTGCCTCACTATGTCTACGTTCCAGTCATTTAAAGAAATAGTACACACCATTCAAGTCGATTCTAGGTAAATTAAATTAAAGTAAAATTTCTAACAATTGCTCGATTTACGCTGTGGAAACCTTATTTCTGGTTGATATGTTGATAATTTACAAACTTCAAAAGCGCAAATACCCGCTCCCTCAAAACAAACAACAATAAAACTAATGTGTTGGCTGTAGAGCAGCAAACATAAGGTAAAAATGTTATGAACCATTCCGCAATATTGGCTGAGATTTGCTCTATAGGACGTAAGAAGTGGTACTGCAAGACAGCCATCAAATCCTAAGCCAATTAAGTTTCAGTTCATGCAGTGATATTTTAAAACTAAGATGTTTGACACATTTGGGGATATCTGGAACATATTTCAAAAATCTGGAAATTAACGTACTCTGTGTATTTGGAAAGGTGACTAAAAATCTGTAATACTGGCAACGCTGCCAACAACAACGGTATATAGGTGCTTCCACTTCGGATAAACCATTTCCACAAACAACGGTGGCAACTTAAGTTTATGCAGAAATTCCAACAAAAGTCGGAATGCAAGAAATAAAACTTTCTCGTTCCTTGGCAAGTCCTTTTTCTTTCTCGGCTGTTTGCAGACGGCGGCAACCAGAATGCGGATCCGGAGGGGAATGAAAAATGACTTTCAATAGCACACCATCAGCAACTACCTACCTTGAAGTTGGCACTGATGGTGAGTACTTTTCCGTGAGATTTTCTTCCACTCACCTCCCTTCAGCAGCGGGCTCGGGACCGTACATCGACTTCGTTGCATAAGTATGCTAACTTGTGTGCCAGTGCACGTGCAGCACCCCGATGCAGGCCAGGCCCTACAGGGATGGAGCCACTCGCTGTTCACGTAGACATAAAAGAAATTAGTGGGCTAAAGGTACTTAGCGCTGAATAAATTTGCTTTTGCTTACATGATTTTCCGCGCATTCAAAAGGTAGTCTGGCGAGAAACGAGCTTCCGAAGGTGCTACAAGCAGTATATTCTCGTCATTTCAGATTCACGGTGTCTGGCTATATCTTGCCCAATTTCTTGGAAATAATCTGGGTTTTACACCGGTTTGATTAGACTGTGGGTGATTCAGAGGGAATGTGAATGTCATCATGTTGTATTAATTTTTTATTCATGTTACATTCCATGCGTAGTCTGTTCTTTGAGGTTCAAATAATTTCAAGGAATCAGTGAAAGCCAATTTTATAAATCAAGTTTTTTTCCGCCAATTCATTGAGCCATAAAAGTGATCTAGTGGAGGAACATTGATTAAAAAAAAACTATGTGTTTTGTACAGTCTGCTTGTGTTACGTGCAATCGTACGAAACATACCGTTCCGATTCAAATTTCGGACGATTCAAATTTCGGACACTTTCATTTTTAATTAAATATTACATCCAGTTAGAAACAAAGTAATACTGTTAGATGATCGTGGAGGGCACTAGTAAAAAAAAATTAAAATTTACAAGACATGTGGATCATATTCGACCGAGATAATCAACTTTTAAAAGTGTCCGAAATTCGAGTTTAAGTGTCCGAAATTTGAATCGGCACGGTACACAGATAACATCCCATACTTACAATTGATTTTCCGTTTAGTTTTTGAAAATTCGTTCGGAATTCAGAATAAACATAAGCGTATTTTTTAATGTGATTATATTTAGATACCAATGTAGTTATGCAATAGGCCGATCACAATTGAAACCATAATATAAAATGTGATAAATTTGCTTGCACAACACGCAATGCTACCCCACTCTTCCGACCTTTTTGGCGCTCAATATCGTCTCATTCAGTATGTTTAATCATTTAATTAATCATTAAATAAATTGGCCACCAATCTCCCGGTCCACAAAACAATCCCCATAAATAAATCTTTCCATCGAAATTGCAAATGCATGCCACCGACATTCAATGCAAGCGAGCATCGAGAAGCCAAACAACTCCTCCGGGTTTGATGCAGAGCTCACCTTTATCGGGTTTCAGCCATCCTGTTGGGTAGAAGCGGCAAATGCAATAAGCAAATAATCTATGATCCATATAATCGTTATCGATGAGTTCAATCTTCTGATTCAAGTCTGGTCTGCTTCATATACAGAGCGCATGACGATGACGTTGAAGAAGGATGTAGTCACCGTCGTCGGCTTAGTAGGAGCCATTCAAATAGTCGGTCGGCAGTAGAGGAGGAGATGAAGTCGACTTACCTGCCCTCGTTACGTGTGACCGAGATGTGCTCGGAGCTCTGATGAGCCCCGAGATAATCCGGAGTGCACCCGCACCAACATCGTCATCATTAGAGAAGCTTTGGAGCAGGTTACAGTACATGGAACTTGGTAGGGGTAAAGGATAAGCAATATGCATGTACACGTCTTCCTTATCATCGTTATCGTCATTTCCATATCTATATGTTCTCATACATTTGTCCACAAGCACGTCTCTAGCAGTATCGATTTAAAATATCTACGAAGCACAATAGTTTGAACTTGACTTCCTCATCGAATACGGTATTAATTGATAGGCATGTCCTAACTTGACAGCTGGTAAAAACATTCCCCCAAGCTGGAAGATTAGATTAATTAATTCCATCTAAATTGGAGCACAATGGAGTAAAACCTTAACTACGAGAAGCAGGAAATATAAGAGCAGGGTTACAATTTATTTACTTTTTTTTAAATAGTAAAATAGGATCATCAAACTAGTTGCTTATGTCGTTTTCGTTTTTGCGTTGCACTACACCGGTGTGGTGCTACACTTTGCACCGAATTAACGAACGCTTGCGGTGTAGCTTTATTGGTATGTGTGATATCAGATTCATCTGTCACTGGTAACTTTCTGCCGCTTGATATATATTTTTTTCGTTTCAGGTGGAATTATATTTTCGATTGAGGATTTTACAGTAAACCCTCTTGTTTGTTAAGCATCTTAACAATGATTTTTTTTTTTGCGATTTCTTCATTCAATTTTAACAGTTACAGTAGAAAGAATTGTTTTTTAGTGATGGTCGATTGGTTGTAGGTTGTGGTTATCGTTTATGTGGGAATTCAATAAAAATGGTCCAAGAGAACCCAGACAGGAAAAGCGAGTGTGGGTGGATTTTCTGGCCAAGCAAGGTGGATCAAAAAGATTTGTCTCGTTAATGATATCTCAGGCGTCAGCAGATCATTAAATAGAAGCACCCTACCACTAAACATGTTCCAAACGAAATTGTACTTCACCTACTCTCACAAAAAGCGATCAGGTCCTCTCACGATCCTCTCTTATCAGCTAATCTCCTTTCCACCAATAGATTGTGGGTACGAGTGAACAGCTGATAGGGGCAATAAATTAGTTATCCACCAATCGCGCGCGTACACAGGTGTGTTATCATTATTCCTGTGACTCTTTTTTTGAAGAAAAATAGATTCCGTTCCCGTTGCAAATAACCGCAATTAGTAATTTCCTACGGTGAAGATTAGAGTGTAAGGTCCGAAATCCGGTCAAATTGTGATCCTGTGCGAACAGAAGTAGTTATCTATAAAAAAAACTCAATTGGCCGATGAAGAGGTTTCAAATAATCGAAATAGTTCTTCCATTCCAACCTCTTTTGACGTAGAACTACGTCTTTGTCGACTATACTGGGGTGCAAATCAAAAAATATGTGTGGTGAAGGAGTGTTAGGTTTTGAACGCTTGTAACTTTGTCATTTATAGATGAAATTAAAATCCAAATACGTCAATCGATAGGATATTACATTACAAACCTGTTGAAATAAATATTTTTCAAATTTTTCTGTAATTAAACTTTTGAAAATGTACACATGATAATTTTATTACTGATTTCATGAAATAAGCCTTTTTCCCAAACCCAGTCATCATAAACGAATACCACTTGGTTGCACATCATTCTGCTTGAACCTGAAAAGATATAAATCAGCGCTGCTCTCATGCCACTGCTCATTACCGCTTCGGACGGCGTGACACTAGGTCCTGCATCAAGCAGGAATAGGTTAGCGGCTAAAGGTGGATCACAGCGTATCCACCACAATGAGGAATGAGACTTGAAAAAACGTGCATGTAAACCCCCTCCCGCTTAACAACCCCCTCCCCCTCCCCCTTAACAATAACCCGAAAAAGACATGGACTTTGACGATCATTTTTTTTCGGGAAATAAATTTTAAGCAAACCCCAATAATGTATGAAAATTTTTTTTTTTTACATGCAGAGCTAACATTTTCAAAAAAAAAAATATATTGCTTAATAGGAGACATACACTCAATGAATTACCAACAACTGACTGTAAAACATATCTGGTACCTCTATATATGCAACTATATTAACATCCAAAGTCCATCCTTTTTTACATATTCTACACAAAAGAAACTTTTTGCTCCGCCCCATTCATAAAAAAACGGCGGGAAATCCTATCAGGTTCTGAACCTGAAAAGATATAAAATAGCGCTGCTGTCATGCTTTTGCTCATTGTCGCTTCGGACGGCGTGGCACTTGGTCCTGCAGTAAGCAGGACCAAATCAGCGGCTAAAGGTGGATCACGGCGTGACCACATTGAGGAAAATTAATGTATGTAAACTCCTTACCCCCTTCACAACAATCTCTCCCCCCCCCTCAACAACCTCTCCTGACCCCCCCCCCACTCATCAACAACTTCTATCCTCCCCCATCAACAACCTCTCGTAACCCCCCACCCCTCAAATACCTCTCCTAACCAACCCCCCCCCCCCTACCCCTCAACAAAAACCCGAAAAAGACGTAGATTTTGACGATCATTTTTTCCCGGGAAATAAATTTTAAACAAACTACAATTATTAGTAAAAACAAGTTTTCCCCTTAATTTCTTCCCACACCGAAACTTTCAAATTTGAACAAAAAATTGCTTGAAAGACATGTTCGATGACATTAAGTTGGTGAATTACACACAACTGACGGTGAAACATATCTGGTGCCTATTAAATAATATGCAATTATATTAACATCCAAAGTCCATCCTATTTGACATATTCTGCACAAAAGAAACTTTCTGCCCCGCCCCCATTCATAATAAAATGGCGGGAAATCCTGTCAGTTGTGGGGCTTAGAAAGTATGTTTTGTGCAGAATATGTAAAAAAGGAGGGACGTCGGATGTTAACCTAAATGCATATATCCTGCATCATAGATAGAGATAGATAGATAGGTTCTACGTCATACTGCGGTCGTGTCTAGGACACAACCCTTTAATTTTTTTTTGCTTAATTGAAAACTGTAATCAGCTGTAATCGCTGCGTCACGACGAAAACGAGAGTTTTGACAACCATGTATTTTGGATGTATTGGTGTTCTGCGATAAACATATAGCTACACCGCAAATTTTTCGGTTGCTACACCATCGTGAGTGGTACAGATAAAGTGGGGCACCGGTGTAGCACCAAAACAAAAAATGAACGGTTTCGGTGCAAAAGTGTTGCACCGGTGAAGCTACAACGCAAAAATGAAAACGACAGTAAAGTCTTCGAAGCAATGAAAAACAAAGGTTCAAAGCTGGATCATTACTTGTTTTGAAAATGGAATTTTGAAAACATACAGGTTGCTTAGGTGACATTGAAAGATTTCGTGCGATATTGGCAAAATTATGTTTGACATTATCAATAAAAAAAAAATACTATCACATAAACCGTTTCTTACAAACAAGCAAAGTCCTTTCGAATAATAATGTTGTTATGGTTTATGACGCGTGGCTCGTTATCAATATTTTCCGGTAAAATGTAAAATTTAAAGCTTATTGTTCCATTGTAGTCTACCCTATTATTTACATTAGCAGACATCTAAATTACCTACTGCTGCTTCTGCGTTACCAATGTCAGCTTCATCAACACGCCGAAAGTTACAACCTGATCGGGTAAGTGTCAGATTCAATTTTTGTTTTAATAATTTAATGCATCAGTAAAAATATTTAAATAGGAAGCGGACTCTATGATTGTATCAGCAAACAAGAGGACCCGAAAAATCGTAAGTATAAAGATCTCAGTTGATTCGTTATTTTTACTATTTTCGTTTACAGAAATCGGAATCACCTTTAATAACGGAATCAATTTTGACACCAGCCGCAGCTCCAGTTATTCAGCTGGAATCAACAATTCCTGCTGTGTTGAAGGCAACAGAGTTGAGAGTAAATGAAGTTCTTCAAACAAGAAATACGCTAAGGTCCCTGAAAATGTAAGGCAAAACAACAAAAATCAATGCTGAATAAACTAATCAATATCATTTTTTCTTAGCTACCACAAA
Source organism: Ochlerotatus camptorhynchus (assembly GCF_037179485.1). NCBI lineage: Eukaryota > Metazoa > Arthropoda > Insecta > Diptera > Culicidae > Ochlerotatus > Ochlerotatus camptorhynchus. The sequence continues at coordinate 532,349 of NW_027040741.1, forward strand.
TTGGCGTGCTGGGAAAGCTTTTAAATAAAGCTGTCACTCCAGCTGACAAAGCTGTACCTATTTCTCCAGCTCTACCTTCGCCGATAGCATCAGTTTCGACGGCTGTCACAGTAAACACGACCTGCCTCGGGGTTTCACCATTGTTTGTAGCTACATCGCCTGATAGAGTTGCTTCCCCTATTGAATCAACGTCGAAGGCTAGTGCAACAAACGGTTTGACGAATGCCGTCGAATTTTCTAAAGTTACAGGTCGAGTAACTCCACGGATTGCAGCAGGGTTAAGAGCTTTCACAGCGAACGATTCCACGGGTTCCACAGATGATTTACCAATCAACACAGCTGCCTCAACGGACCGAGTAGCATCCTTGGTTGCATCAACATCGCAAATTTCAACTGATCGCATCGAAGATTTACCAGTTCTGACAGTTGCATCGGCTGATCGAGTAGCATCCCCGATTGCGACAAAAGCTAATGCAACGACGGTTTTGAAGGATCGCGTTGAACTTTCCCCAGTTCCAGCAGCTATATCGGCCGATCCAGTACCCACACCGACGTTGTAGGAAGCAAAAGAAAGAGAGAAGACAATGTTATTAGTTAGTTTAGAATACATAGATGGTCCACCATTAAGTTTACATGATGTCAATAATCAATTTGTATTTAGAAATAAGAACACATTTGTCGAATAGAATTAAAAACATTTGTCAAGGAGATAAAATAAAATAAGGAATGTAATAATTATTTTATCACGTAATTAAACACTATTAAAGAACCTAAAATCTATTTTTTAATACAGTCAGGCCTATTCTAGTAAGGTGAGGTAACTAGTGAAGTTTTTTTTTTTTTTTTTATTTATTTTAGAGATTTTTAGCCTGAGGCTAGTTCATCTCTTAACTAGTGAAGTGACAATGGTCACCTCATGGTGACGTAACAGTGACGTACAGGCAAATCAAATCGAATATCACGTCACCACGAGGTGATCATTGTCACTTCACAAGTTACCTCACCTCATTTGCCACGCAGAATAGGCCAGAATATGGAAACTATAATAATTAATCATTTAAAACTATATTTTTCATGCATTTCCTGCATGAATTTCATACGAAATGTCATGCGAAATTGTTTGAAATATCTAATGATACCTACCGTTTGTTTATATTGAAATTCATAGTTATATGTATGGAAATCATACGACAGCTGATTGAAACAAATCGTAAATTTTTCATAGTTCGGTCGTATGAAATTCGACATAAAATCTTGTCGCAAAAAATCATACGACATTTCTATGAAATTTGCTTGATTAATAATCTCAGTGTAGAGTTGATAGTTCCGTTAGAGTACGGCAGTGTGAAGATTGTATATAGATATTAGACAAGCGAGCTAGGACAACTTTTTAAGGAAGGTACAAATCGGTTTTTTCATCTCTCTTTACCAAACTCCCCCTTTGGTGAGGGGTGTCCCACTAGCAAAAAGAGATGAAAACCGACCCGCTCATGTACCAACTGTGTGTTTGAAACAGTTCTACCGATTACTGTCAATGGTCGAAAGGTACAGTAGCAGCACCTACCCCACCCGTGTCCCTTCGAGATCGTCAAGTCGACGATGACAGGAGCACATATCGTGGTAGGGGTAAACAATAGTTGCAATTTCCAAACCTACGACTGGATGCCTTCCTTCAAATAACAACCGTAGTGCGGTAAAAAATCGGTAGAACTGTTTCAAACACACAGTTGGTACTTGAGCGGGTCGGTTTTCATCTCTTTTTGCCAGTGGTGGCGGGGGGGGGACACCCCTCACCATCCCTCTCCAAAGGGGGAGTTTGGTAAAGAGAGATGAAAAAAACCGATTTGTACCTTCCTTAAAAGTTGTCCTAGCTCGCTTGTCTAATATCTATATACAATCTTCACACTGCCGTACTCTAACGGAACTATCAACTCTATGCTTTCATCTACTCCATCTATCGTATAAAAATTACCACTACAGTCTGTTATTTGAAATTAGCATCTTCAACTATTTGATATGTTGTTTTAAAAGCTGTTGAATTAATCAGATAACAAGTTTCTTGCAGATTTAATATTTTTTTGCTTTCCCCATCCATAGTTACTCTAACACTGAAAACTAGGATTGCATTATTCATATTTTTCTTTCTTTTTATCTGTTGGTTCTTTCAAATAACCAGAGAATGTATCGATTTTGATGATTAGTCATATTATATTTTATGTAACGGTATCTTAAGTCTATTGAAGTATCTTTTTTTCCACTAACTTCTTAGCTATGTTTTTGCAAAGTTGGATTATTCAACCTCCTCTCCTCTCCAGTGGCACGAATATGAATAAAGACGGTCAAAAATATTTTCTACCCTTTTTCGACGTTTTAGAGACTGGGTGTGTTGGGTTGCTCAAAATTATATTTCGCGAAATGTTGTGTCCTTAGGAAATGTTCATAAAATCAACTGTTCTGCAACTTTGTCCGAGACATGGAACCATTATCTCGTAACTGGAAAAAGTTAGAATGTGGATGTGTAATACTAGCTTAAAGATTATTCAGGTGTGTATTTCAAAAGATGCGAAACATAATTTTGAGCAACTTCTCCCAAGACACCCAGTCTCTAAAACGTCGAAAAAGGGTAGAAAATATTTTGACCGTCTTTATTCATATTCGTGCCACTGTGCGACATTACATCCATTTCCTCTATGTAGAATAATACAAAATGGCACATCCCATGTGGCTCTCGTACAAGAAACCTTACTTTCGTAAAGGAAACTTTTATCTAGGAAACCTCGTGAACCTAACCCTTGCTACTTTTAGCAAAAGAAGAATGCCAAACTCCTCGAGCAAGTGTGTGCTTATCAATAAGGCAATCGTCGCTACGCAAATCTTTGAAATAAGAACAAGATATGTTTGTGCTGTTACAATTGATGTTACCTTTGGAAACCTTAATAGGCAATACGTTTACTGTTACCAGGCACTGAGGTTTTAACGATTTTATCTGGTTCTTGTTTTAGACGTTCCCAAGAACTCGCGACATTACTGCCGAAAGTCTTAAATCAGTCCAGAAAATTTAACGCTTTCGGAAGGTAGGCTATCTTTGAGTGATTAAACATTTTCTCTACCGTGTGCGTAATAATGTTTGCACCATCGTACAAATAAGGTTCCCGTTTCACCTGTGCCTTAGTTTTCTTTACATGCACGTAACCTATAGCTCATACCGTAGTAAGCTGTGTATGAAAGAAAATGATTTACTTAATTTGACAGTTGCACCATGACGAAGTGGCTGCTTATTCGTGATTTGTCCCACGCGCTAATGTCGCAAAGAGACATTTCAATCGCCGTGGGAGTGTCCCGGTGGACCGTCAAAAGGGTTTTAGACCGAGAAAAGAAAGGACAACTATCCGCGAAGGGGGCCACAGGTCGTCCGAGGTCAGCTCGGGTCCCGAGGGTTATCGCTGCTATCAAAAGGAAGATTCGGGTGAATCCAGTGCGTTCAATAAGGAAAATGGCAAAGGAACACGAGATCAGTGACTTTAGGGCACGGAAGTTAGTAAAGGAAGATTGCGGGGCGAAGTCGAGGGCACGGAAAAAAAACACACATGATTACCAACCGCACCCGGGAGCTACGAGTCGAACGATGCAAGAAAATCTTGAACTTCCTTAAGCGAAAAAATCCGGTAATCCTGTTCACCGACGAGAGCATGTTTACCGTCGATCCATCCCGTATCAAATTCCAGAACCGACCGGTATATTAGTTCTCTTCCGGTAAAAGACGTGGCCGACGAGCACAAGAACGTGTATCTGACCAAGCATCCTGCTAGCGTAATGGTGTTTGGATTGGTGGCTTCCGATGGCAAAAAAAATGGACCCGGTGTTCATTCCAGAAGACAAGGTCAACACGGAGGTCTACATCGGGATTTTAAGTAAGTATGTTCTTCCGTGGATCAAAGAACAGTACGTTCCAAAGCCAAATGTTATATTTCAACAAGATGGGGCTCCGTGCCACACCTCGAACTGCTTTCAGAAGTATTTGCAGGAACATCTTCCGTTTTGGGCGAAGGATATGTGGCTGCCATCCAGCCCCGATCTTAATCCGCTGGATTACTCAATATGGCGCGTCATGAAGGCCAATGCCTGTTCTAAACGCCACCCGAGTAGAAATTTTGCACATGTAAATATTACACTCTTTACTAGTTTTAAACAAAATTTCATTAATTTTTACCCAGTTGAAAGCTCCAGGTGATGATGGTATTTTCTACATCCTCCCAGAGAGAACGTTGTCTTTCTTGGTAAAATTATTTAACAGATGTTTCCATTTGGCATACTTTCCAGATAAATGGAAAAATGCAAAAGTTGTTCCAATTTTGAAGCCGGATAAAAATCCAGCTGAAGCTTCTAGCAACTCAATAAGTCTGCTTTCTTCCGTATATAAACTTTTTGAAAAGATAATTTTAAATATAATGCTGCATCAATATGAACTCAATTTTTGCAGATGAGCACTTTGGATTTCACCATGGGCATTCAACTACTCATCAACTATGATCAGATATGTTATGCCTCAGCACATCCCGGCGGCGCCGACTGGGATTGAACCCAGGCTTGCTGGAGTGAGAGGTAATCACGATTTTCACTACACCACCGGCGCCGCTATCATCAACTATTAAGAGTTACCAATTTAATTCGTTCAAACAAATCTGAAAGCTGCTCAACTGGAGTTGCTCTTCTAGACATAGAAAAAGCATTCGACAGTGTTTGGCATGAAGGGTTGAGTGCTAAATTGAAAAAGTTTAATTTTCTACTCTATTATGAAATTAGTTCTAAATTATTCAACTGACAGAACTCTGCAGGTAAATTATCAAAATTCCAAATCTAATCGACTACCCGTTAGAGCAGGAGTTGCTCAGGGTAGCATTCTTGGGCCTATATTGTATAACATTTTCACTTGGGACCTCCCTGATTTGCCTCAGGGTTGCCACAAATCTTTGATCGCTGATGACACAGGCATTTCCGCTAAAGGAAGAAGTCTTCGTGTTATTTGCAGCAGACTGCAGAAAAGTTGAGATATTTTCTCTTCTTATTTACAAAAATGGAAGATTTCTCCGTACACTTCTAAAACTCAACTTATAATAATTCCACATAAGCCTAGAGCTTCATTTTTGAAACCTAGTAGTAGTCACATAGTCACTATGAACGTAGTTCCAATTTCCTGGTCAATCCAAGTGTAATATCTTGGATTAGTACTATACCAAAAATTAACTTTTAAAGATTACATTGAGGGCATTCAAGCCAAATGTAACAAATATAAAAAATGTTTGTATCCTCTTATAAACAGGAAATCCAAACTTTGCCTGACGAATAAACTTCTAATATTTTAACAAGTTTTTATACCGGCCATGCTTTACGCTGTGCCAATATGGTTTAGTTGTTGCACTACCAGGAAAAAAGCACTTCAAATGATTCAGACCAAGTTCGGAAGATGATTTTGAAGTGGCCTCCCTGGTACAGCACTACCGAGGTAAATAGAATGCCAGATTTTCACGTAACGTAGTAGTAAAGAGTAACTGAAGCTTTATAGACGCGTATTGCATCTAAAGGAATACAACCATGGGATAAAATTGTGTCACCACAACAATAAACTGAATGTAGAAAAAAAAATCCGACTAACAAAGCGCTGTTTTACACAAAATTTAGTCACAGATATAGTCTCAGCCATGAAACTTTCCAAGCAGCCTCGTCTTACTTTGTCTTCCCATTGGACATTCCTTCAGTTTGCCACCAGTCAGTGTCTCCAAGCACCAAGTGTTTCTAACAATTGAATCCACCATGGCACAAATCCAACGTCGTGTGAAATTTCAGTAGACAACAGTTCCTCCCGTGAGGCGACCCTGCCTTGCAGTATTTTCCGCTCTGAAACCGAATATATTATTTTCGGAAACTACTACTACACTATGTACGTACACACGCAGACATTCCCCGGCGGGATGGTGGACATAGTCTAGCTTCCCGTTTTGAGCTGGGTGGGAGCAACCATAGCTGTCAGATAGTCATGTACACTTTTCTATCCTGAGCGGTTTAGCTTCGGTTTGGATGCCTCTGTGTGTGTCCTACATGTATGTGAATATTATGCTAAAATATTTAAATCGTTCCAAAACTCCTGGCACTCTGGACCACTACTGGTGCCTTCCTGGTAAAATTAGTGCTGGTATTCGTCACTGCCATCATCTGCCCCTTCATCCATGGATGCTGTATTATGACGCCGTTGGTTTAATTGAATTTGAAGGCATTTGCATATTATTGTTTAGTTTATTATTCTGAATAATTGCGTTCATGGTTAGGTAGCTGTGAAATAAACTCAAATGACAAACAGTTGAAGATTGACCGGAAAAGGATGCCTTTGCCGATGGGCATGAGCTAGCAAGTGACTGGCATGCAATTTGGTAACCGAATTTGAATCAGCCAGAATTGTGTATCAAATGTTTCCTTTGTCTAGAGGAAAAGTGTTGCCAGATGGCTTTTCTTGAATGGCGGGTCATACGCGTCAACATTCTTTGCTCACAAGTTTAATAAACCGCACTATAAGCAAAACGAAAATTCATTCTGGCATCACCGGTGTTTCATGCCTTCTTCTAAAAATGTCGAAAATTTCAAACAGAAGTGAACAGCAGCATAGCCTTGAGATGTGGCATGTCCTCAACGACAGACTGCTACCGGGCAAAGTTGAGCCGGAGAACTGTATGATAACTTTTGACGTTTTGAATACTGTTGTTTTTTTTTTTTTTTTTCTTTTGACTTGGTTATTTTCGTCAAAAAGTCAACCGTGCGATGTTTTTCCGCTGCTGTTTCTGCTACATTGGTATCGCACCTCCATCATCTTGTTTGTTAGTGAGCGTAATAAGCATATTTTTTTTTTGCTTTCTGCTCGACCGCTATGCGTTCAAGTTTTGCTTTGCAACTGGGATTCATTTAGCTCATTTCAAGGCAGATTCGGAGGATTCTCTTGTGATAAGGGATGCTTTCTTGGAGGGTTCATCTGGCATGGAAATGAGGTCCGGAAGGTTTGACAAAGCAGGAAAAAGTGAAAAGATATTAACGAAGCTCACCAACTTTTGGCGGCAAAAGAAAGTATTGCACGCATTAAATTTTGAAGGTGTCCTCCCTCAGGGATCAGCAAAAGCCGGTGAGAAATCTCTTAATAAGCAGTTTAAAGGCGGATTATTCGGATGATTTTTGCGGTGAAAGAAATTTGTAATTTTTTTTTTTTTTAGTTGTTGTGCAATGGTTTGAAATCAAACAATTGTTTCGATTAACGTTCCGAGGTTTGGGCAGTGGTTAGTACCTTTTTCATTTAAGTCATTTTCGTAAAGTAGTTTTTCGTAACTGTAACTTTCGAGTAATTTGAATGTTTGTGCATAATTCGGACTAGAAACTTTTGCATCAACAACTCAAATAGATGCACAATTGATCATATTTGTACATTACTATATACACACTACCAAAAAGTCATGTAAATTTCCGTGCCCTGTGACCGACACATGCAAGCGGCCTAAATGACATAAGAATCAGTCGAAAGAAACGAGAAAATAATTTCAATCAATCTTACTTTTCGTCGAGTTGCGTATGTTTCGGTTTGGGAACACTTAATTTTACATGACATGTTTGTTTACATTCCATAATTTACGTCAAAGATGGATTACGTCTCGTGTAAAAATAGTTATTTTTAAGTGTGTAGGAACAAATTAATGTTGTAATTCATTAGGTGAAAGCCTTCAAGGATTTGGTGCGACATGTATTCCCAGCAGCATGTAAGATATCCTCTCAATCTAGCTTGAGAACCAAGCATAATTTGATTGAGCAGCAGACGTCGAGTTCATATGCGTACATGGATAGAAATGTGTGCCAAACACATCTTTGCACCATCCATCTTACATACATCCTTGAAGACAAACAAAAGAATTCAAATCGAACGTAAATGAAAACGTATGTGTAATCAATATGCATCGAGTGGAGGAAATTAGAACAGGATAGCAGCTCGTAGATGTTGAACGACATGACCAGAGAATTATAATGCACTTCACAACTCCCCGCTGGTAAAGTGAATTACTTGTTCATATCGAAAATATAGGTATCTTCATCATCGTATGTAGAGGCTTCTTTCGGACCTGTGCAGCATGCTTCCGAATACATATATCTAGGTTTATTTCTTATTTAACTGGAAGGCTCACCCCAATATATCTAGATAGAGCTGGAATTAGGGCGTAACAGCTTTTGTAAACAATGACTTTTTTCGATGATTTATAGAAAGCTAAGACTCACAAACGCAAATCAACAACACCATCGTGTAGGGAAAGACTTCCCCTAGCCGACGGTTATGTTGGTTTGTGTGTGCGTGTCATGAGCTCCTAGAAATCATCGATAGAAGTCATTGTTTACAAAGGCTGTTACGCCCTGATTCCAGCTCTATCTAGGTATGTAGATAGCAGTTTTTTTTATTATAATAGATCGCAGCTGCATTGCGATTTTCAAACCATGATTTAACTCATATTATCCTAGCGTAAATAACGTTTAATGCATAGAAATTCGTGACAAATAAATCAAAGGTTTTGGTTTAAGTTAATTTTATTCACAGATGTTAAAGGAGAAGTTGATATTTATAATGGGAGTTGCAAATCGTATAAACGTAATCGCAATAGCATATCAAACGCAAACTTCTTTCAAGATATGGTTAATTAGGGTTTCGGGAGGTGAACAAAGTCCATCAATACTCAATTTTTGATAAATTGGGCTCTGAAATATGATGCATACCCAATAGACTGATGCAAAATTTGAAATTGTCGCTCCACGGTGCTCAAACGGTTCCTAATTTTCCTTGATTTGTTTTCCGTCGATATTGTTTTTCGTGCTGAACACCAATGCTACCGACGCCAGGCAGGCAGCTCTCACAGCTGGACCCTACCTATCGACTCATCAACTTATAGACCGGGACCAATCTAACCCAAAAGGATACCGCCCGCAAACACTCAGAGAATTATTTACTGAAGCATCGTAGAAAAGGGAAAGCAAACAGTAGGCCTAGGCAGTAGAACGAAGAGAGAAAATGTACCAATGAATCTAGATAAACATTTCAAAAGGTCCTATCTGCATTGATCCATTCTCTTCATCGACTTTCTCTTTCATCAATAACTCAGTTAGAAAACCTTTCCCTGTTGTATTTAACGATTTGGACGCCAGATAAGAACCTCCTTTATCAAACTATGTGGAAGAATTAGCGCCAAATCTGTTTGCATAGCAGTGGTTATGAAAAGAGAAAGTCGATGATAGCAGATAGGACCATTTGAAATGTTTATCGAGAAATGAGTTACTGGATGTAAACTGTGAAATCGTACACGGTGACTGCATAATACCCAATAATGACTATTAAAGACTCGATATTGACTACAGACTAAGCATTTTCGAGGGAGACTGGGACTACCCATTAAATGAGTAAAAAAAAATGACTCATTTATGAGTATTTGTTACTCACATACAAATACTTTCTACTTATTGTTGTAGTTGTAATTACTCATGAATGGGTAAAATTTTAATCATTTAATGGGTAGTCCCAGTTTCCCTCGAAAATGCATACTTTGTTGTCATCATTGGGTATTTTGCGGTTACCTTGGGGCCCATGCATTAATTATGCCACGCTAAATCGAGCAAAAAATTACCCCCTCCCCCCTATACCAAATGCATTACTTGTCACAAAATCTTAGACAAACCCTCCTCCCCCTTAGAGCGTGACATAATATATGCATCAACCCTTGTGCAGGAGGAATAAATGTAGGAGAAGCTAAAATCTAACCAATAGATCTGCCTTTATGACTTGGTACCGTTAAAGAAAGCTACTGCGAGGTTTTGCATGTAATTCGTGTCGAAATTTCCATTTTAGTTTATTTTACTGGTTAGGTTGCCCCTATATCAACCAAGACCGCTCCCGAGTTTTGTACGGTCGAACCAGGTCTCCCTGTGATGAGAAATCGGTGAGTGTAGTTTCCGCTCTCAGCTTAGCTCGTCTATTTTCACGTGATTATTAGGCCTTTGCTGAGACCTTGCGTTAGCCAGCTTGTTTCCCTTCCCACTTTTGGAAGTAAATAGACCCTTCCCTGAGGGTCTCAGTGGCCGGGAAAACCGTCAACTGGTCTCCAAAAGGAGTGGCGCATAAGCCACCTTACTTAATCCCCGGGAAACTCGTTAGACTGGCCGGTTACATGTCTTATGATTATGCTCGAATGGAGCGCAAAAATCATGGCTACTATGCTACACTGCGGAATACAGTGTTGCCTAGAGAGGGTTACCCACAAAACAGCTGCTTGATCATTAAGTAATTAATAACTAGTGAATTTGACGTCTGGCTGAAAAACAATTTTCTGCAAAGTTGTAGCTGAGAAAATTCAATGACCGTACAATGCGTAAAAGGAGCGCTCACTGACATCATTTACTCCCCCATACGATAGCAGATAAAGTTATTGCCAAAGCTGATATGCAATGGCCTTATTGAGAGTCCACGGTCATACTAGCTCCCGGGTTCAATAAAGCACTACACACAACTTATCTTTTCGCCACCATCTTTTCTCCTTTCTCGATAAGAACGAAAGAGATAGGAACGAATGCGACACCAAAACAAACCCGGCATTACAGTCAATATTTGCGGGTGATGAACAGAGATGGGGAAATTTAGTGTAGGATTCGCGTAAAGTCTGGAACGCGCAAAAATTGATGTATTTTTGTTAAAAATTCATAAAAAAAAACCAGAAAAACTTCCAAATGAGTGTATCTACAATGGTTGCTTTGATGAGTTTTCACCGTTTACTCTCCAGTTTTCAAAATGACGTCCAAGCAAGAGGAGCAGCGTGTCAAAGTTTTGCTCGCGCAGCAAGAGAATCCGACGCCAAGTTGTCAAAATTGCTGGGTGTGGCCAAATCACAAACGTTTTAAACGTGTTCGGGGAGCATCTGTCAACCGCCAGGAAGCCTGGAAGTGGTGGCAATCGTAATCCGGACGTGGCAGCGAAGACGAAGAAGGTGGCGGTGAAATATAAGCGGAATCCTAACCTCTTGTACCATACAAAATTATTCCTATCAGCTACTTTCAATTAATCAGTAAATATTAAGTTACTGCACATTCACTACGATTGCATTTTAAATCACCTGGGAAAATATAAATTCCCACATCCAAATTGCTTACACAACGCAAAGGGCAATATCCGATGCGACCCAATCAACCTTGAAATACGGGTGCTAACGATATGCTCAATATGCCTTCTCCATACACTCTCTCTCTATATTCTCTCATTCATCACTGCACGCTGATTGGCGTTCTTTATATACTTAAAATGTGTCCAAGTATCTTCGAGCAGGAATTATGACTTAAAATAAATCAATTGTATTTTTTTAAAACTCTCCATCCAGGACGTCGCTGGCAAGCTCAATGTCTCCCATACTACTGTGCAGCGTGAAGGTGGCAAACCAAGATTACAAACAAAACACGTCGGCAAAGCAGCGGTCCCGAAAGCTGAATATCAATCTGCTCACAAAGTTCGACTGTGTCGTCATGGACGACGAAACTTATGTGAATGTGGATTTCAAGCAGCTTCCGGGACAGAAGTTTTATACCGCATAAGGAAAAGGGAAGGTGGCTGAAATTTTCAAAACCATCAAACTATCGAAGTTCCCGAAAAAATATCTCGTCTGGCAGGCCATATGCACGTGTGGTCTAAAAAGCGGCATTTTCATTACTACGGGAACCATCAATCAAGAGTGCCTAGAAAAGCGGCTGCTATCATTCCTAAAGCAACATAATAGACTTGTGCTGCTCTGGCCGGACTTGACGAGCTGCCACTATGGGAAAAGGCAATCGAGTGGTACGATGCGAACAACGTGGTTATGGTACCCAAAGACCACAACCCTCCCAACAGCCCAGAACTCCGCCCTATCGAACGGTATTGGGTCTTGGTCAAACGGAATCTCAAAAAAAAAAACTTATTATTCCATGGAAAACGAGCAGCAGTTTAAATCTTACTGGCGTTCGGCGGCGAATAAGGTCGATGAGACCACTGTGCAAAATTTAATGGAAAGGGTTAAGCGGAAGGCACGGCAGTTAAGATTTGGCAAACCAAAAGAATAAACGAACATTTTTACCTTTCAATATATGAATTGAACTACCAAAAGAAAAATAATAAGATGTTTGTGATATGAATTTTGACTGCAAGAACGATTTCTTTGTCGACCAATTTTTGCGCGTTCCAGTCTTTACACTCATAACGTGAACGTTAAGTGTCCAATAAAATCTATATGATTACTCACATAGAATTTCTTATGTTATGTGATATTAAGATACAAATCATTATTTTTTTTATTGGAAACATATTATGGTTTAATAATATAGAAACGAAGTGAAAACTTTTTCAGTGTAGTGATCTATATGAGATTTGCCTTCATTTGAGTTGTTTGCAGATTGACGACGTTTTAGTCCTGTGTGCCAAATGTGTTCAGTTGCCATTTTTATCATGGATAGTGACGCAAGTTCTGAATGTGAGAGCATCATCGATATTGATACGGTTCTTGTTGGAAATTTTCCATTTCTTCGGGGGCATCGGAACATTTTTGGGGGCACCGGGACATGTCCTAGAGATCCAATATGACCGTGGACTCTCAATAACGCCATTACCAGCCGAGATTTGAAAAATACATGAAGTTTGAGATGTCGCACGACGGGTTTTGGTTCATATCGAAAATTGGCCACTTCCTCGGGGGCATTGGAACATATTTGGGAGGACTAGTGTGGCAATGGACTGTCATTAAGGTCATTACCACCCAAGTTTTGTGAAACCATGAAGTTTGATATGTCGCACGACGGGTTAGGTTCTTGTCGAGAATTGGTCACTTTCCCAGGGGTACCGGAACATTTCCGGGGGCACCAAAACCAGAACATGCCCAGGAGGGTTAGTGTGACCGTGGACTCTCAATAAGGCCATTACCGGCCGATTTTAAAAAATCCATGAAGTTTGAGATGTCACACGACGGGTTTTCGTTCTTGTCGAAAATTGGCTACTTCCTCGGGGGCATTGGAACATGATTGGGAGGGCTATTGTGACCATGGACAGTCAATAAAGTCATTACAAACCTAGTTTTGTAAAATCATGAACTTTGATATGTCGCATGACGGGTTATGGTTCTTGTTGAGAATTGGCCACTTTCCGGGGGCACCGGAACTTTTCTGGGATGCACAATGGAACCAGTATAGCCGGAATTGGTCCAATTTCATTATTTGAGTGTGAAAAAATTATGTTCACCATGTGTATAATAATTACAGAACAGTAAATCTGAATGCCGTCCCATAGTGATCCCAACGGAAACCGGAATTACTTCGAAACCATGTATTATTGATTCAAGTTTATCCTGGCGGATTCAAAAGGTTTCCTACTAATACAACTTGTTGTGCTGAAAAAGATTGAGGAATGAATGATAGTAGAGCTAATTTAATTTTGAAATCTATGCTAATTTAGACGTTAGGCACGCAAATGTTAAAACTAAAATACGGGTTCTAGGATCGCTATAAAACTTAAACATAAATTATTTTCTGTTTAACGGTGGATCAGAAAACTAAGGATATTTTCTGTCCAACGTTAAGGTTTTTCAACTGAAGACCAAGCATATATAAGTTGTAGGGTTTATCGTTCAGCTCAAAAATCTTTACGACTAAAACTAGGCCAGATGAAGTTCCCATCCCCTGGATCGAAACGACGACGATGATAAAACTGTAACACTTTTTCTTGACGACTGAAAACCGAAACAAAATGACTTATTCTTCAGGACCTTTACAGTTACCCAAAAGTCTAACTTCCCTAAGGTTATTGGAACTCTTTGAACATGCATAATGTTCTCTAGACCTGAATTCCTCAGAGGTTTTAAAATGTTTACGCAATTTTTCTGAACATAGTTGAACTATTCTGGAATTATATGATCTATCCTGAAGCTCCAACAATTTTTCTGATGTTTCAGTACTTCATCGAAGCTCATGGAACTTCCTTTAAAATCTCTAAATGTTTCCTAAATTTTCAAGATGATCTTGAATATTCTCTCACGTTTCTTGAAAAGCCCTTCAATTCATTAATAGAACTGCTCTGAAGATCTTTGATTGGCCACGAAATATTTGGAACATCCCCGAAAATAATGAAACTGCTCTGAAATCTTTATTAGTGATCATCCCTGAAGATGTCGGAACTTTGCTGAAGTTTTCGGATATTCCCTGAGTTTCTTGGAACTTCTGTAAAGTTCCTGTAATTTCCTTGAAGTTTATTGAACTACCTCAAGGTTGTTGAAGACATCTTGAAGTTCTTGCAATTCTCCTGAAGATCTTGGAGCTTGAAATAAATGAAATCGTTCTAAAAATCTATAAGCTTTCCTGAAAATCCTGAAGTTCTGTGAAATTCATAAAATAGGCAGTTATGCATTGCCCTGACCATTTGGATTGATCTGTTATCTTGACATTTTTACTTAGGGGATGAATACTTAAGGGGGTTATATTTTGAGAAGTCTTTTGTAGAAATGATACTGATGAAGACTGCACATTGTATTAGAAATACGTATCGGTCTTGGATACCAAAATTAACCAAGTTGAATTAAATGGGAGATACTAAAAACTTGTTTGCTGTTTTATTTAAGCCTTCCGCTAACAACCAAATTTAATTACTTCATTTCTGAAATATGTCCAAACTTTTCCGAAATTTGAAGGAGTTCTCTGGGTTTCCCTGAGATTCCTGGAACTTCTTATAGTTTCTTTAAAATTTGCTGTCGTTCTTGGTGCTGTCTTGAATTCATCGTAACTAACGTTCACAGAACATTAAACTTGCCCAAAAGTCTGGACGCTCCTGAAGTTTTTGTGGCAGCCCTATGATATCTGAGCTCCCTGATAATCTCTAGATCTATCTGCCGTGAGGATCATTGAACTTCTTTAAAGTTTCCACTTTTCTGACTTCTTTTTTGGCTTTCTTTGAAGATTTCTGGATGTCCCTGAAGCTCAAGAAAAAATCCTGCATTTTCCCTCCTAAGTTTTAATTTTGGGTTTACTATGGTCTTGAAGACCATGGTTTGAACTTGAAGAATACTTTAAAACCTCGATAAAACGTGCAATTTTACCTGAGCTGAAGCTGATGGAACCACTTTGAAGTTCTCGAAGCTTCCCTGAAGTCCCCGCAATCTGTTCATGAAACTTTTCAAATTTCTTGGTATTTCCATTCATTCCTTCATCAAAGTTCCAACCATTTTTCATGACTTTTCTGAAGTTCTCTTATCTTTCCGGGAAAACTGCCCTGAATTCTCACAACTGCATGAAGTTACGTAACTTTCCTTAAGATCCTTGAAGTCAACTTAAGTTGCAATTGAAGCTCCTGAAGTCCCTGAATATTTGCTGAATTTAATGGATCTGCTTTGAAGCTCTTGAAACGTTCCAGAAATCTAAAAACAATGCAACTCGATACAATAACTCTGAATGCCCATTTGTAATACTATCCATTTATGGAGTAGATTAAGTTCACCAAAATAGGAGCATGGCCAAATTAGGTGCGTTCCCCCTACCATCCCAAGAAGATGTAAACAGGTGAGACCTAGAGAATTTGTCGTCTCTTTAGCGCTTCCGCTGTTTAAATTGTTGACGGTGTATGACGTCAAACTACGTCATCCATTTAAACAGCAGAGAAACAAAAGAGCCGTCAAATGATCTGGGCCTCAGCTGTTTACATCTCATTGCTACCGAACAACATTCCATGCTCTCATCGATGCGTTGCCTTCAAGCGTGAGTAAAAGCTGGTTGTAACAATGTCCAGGTCAGCAGCGTTGTTCGATAGTACCTACCTGTATTCACACCCACATGTCCAGTTTATATCGTACAAGTTCATCTTATCTCTCAAATTGGATGACTCGCAATAATCTCCTCTCAAACCCCCTCCTCCTTCTCCCACCCCACCACACATCCCAGGTAGAGCAACGAAGAGTGAGCGGTTTTCTGGTGATGGGGTCTTATCCTTCTCCATCGGCTTCATCCATCATCGGATTATGCGATTAAAACTTTTCATACAAATTGATTTATGATAAAATTTACTCGAACAAAGTCCACAACGATTCACCCGGTAAAGGATGACACCGTTTGCGGTTCATGTGAACAAGTAGGAAACCCACTCGGCGATGGCCATCGATGGTGATGGGTTTCCAGAGATGGGCAAGTAGTAACGTAATTATTTTGTACCCGTAGATTTCAATCATGATGGATGCATCGCATCAATGCATCTTGATGGGTTGGAGTTGTGTCAAATTAGAAGTGATGTGATGAAAATATGAAGCCTTCGTGACAGAACTCTTAAGGTATGCCTCAGATGTAGTAATCTGGATTATGGTTAGTTTATATTAGCAGAATCATGGTCTCCTCAATTACAATCGTCATCAAATTGTTATATTAAAATCATTCGCAACAATAGTAATCCTAATCATAAAGCCGTAAAATGATGTTCACCGGCTGGTCCCAATCGTTCACTTAATCAGTCACAGAAATATTGTCTGCTGTATTTGTCTCATGTCAAAACGAATTAGGACCAATTTATCGCAAAGTATTATGGCATCTCAGAATAGGGGGAAAAAATCTATTCTTAGAAAAAGATAACAATTTGCAAATTTGGTTTCGACATCCTGCGCCAATCATCACAGAGATGGTGGTGTGCTCGTTTCATGTTCTCAGTCCCGGGTGCCACGCCGCATTACTTTTTGTAAAATTCCGTGCCCTAAGAGGATAAACAAATATTAAAATGACAATCTCCCCAATAAAAGCATCAACAGCAGTCAGTGCGCATTACTTTATTCATTTAGCGGAAGCTTCTTTTCCCATCGGGAGGAAAGGAAATTTTCATCACTTCCACTGGTTTGGTTCGCTTGCTCTTCCATTCTGATGGGCCTTTTTGTCTTTCTTTTACGTCATAGTATACCGAAAAGTTGTGATAACTC
The DNA here is from genome assembly GCF_037179485.1 of Ochlerotatus camptorhynchus. Lineage (NCBI taxonomy): Eukaryota > Metazoa > Arthropoda > Insecta > Diptera > Culicidae > Ochlerotatus > Ochlerotatus camptorhynchus. The sequence continues at coordinate 549,364 of NW_027040741.1, forward strand.
TCGAAAAACGAGTTTCAATTTCACCTTGTTCACTGTTCACTGAGTTAATCGACAGTGTGTGTTTGTTTTATTTATTTTAAAAAGTAAGGAAGACACTTAAAAAAACCCATATCAACCATAAGCATCAACACGATTCTTGTGCGGCAAGTCCCGTATATTCGCTGCCACGCCCAGGGTATTCACCTGGGACCGCTGATTTTTCTGATATACTTCAACGACGTGAATCTGGTAATTGAGGGACCACGATTATCTTACGCAGATGACCTTAAACTCTTCCTTCCAATTCACTCAATTGAAGACTGCCCAAGTAACATTGCAAGTTTTATGGAGGTTTTAAAGCATGCTACAAGTCTAAATCATGGTCTACAGAACCCCTATAAAACCGAAATTTTAACTTGGGGGGTGCTTCCTTCAACGTCAGCTGAATGCTTTTGCTGATTGGTGTATTCTGTATCGTATTGAGGTTAACCCGTCCAAATCGAGCGGCGCCGGTGGTGTAGTGGTAAGCGTGATTATCTCTCACCCCAGCAGGTCTGGGTTCAATCCCAGTCGGCGCCGCCGGGATGTTCTGAGGCATAACATCTCTGATCACGCCTTCCTTCGGAAGGGAAGTAAAGCCGTTGGTCCCCAGTTCATGAGTTGATGGGTCGATAGGTAGGGTCCAGGTGTGGGAGCTGCCTCCCTGGCGTCGGTAGCATTGGTGCTCAGCACGGAAAACAAGATCGACGGAAAACAAATCAAGGAAAAAAAACCCGTCCAAATGCTCGGTTATCTCTTTTTCACGCAAGAAAGAGACTAGGGGAAATGGCTCTCATGTTGGCCTATGAATCTAATTGGTAGCTATTGAAAATTTAGTCGTATGCTGACTTTATGCATGGGATCAAAAATACTCTAAGGAAACCTTAGCGTGAAACATCAAAGGCACAAATGTCAGCTTCCACAAAACATACAAATTTGAAATTGCTACTCTCTGTAGTACAGCAAACAAGGAGTAGCAATTTCAAATTTGTATGTTTTGTGGAAGCTGACATTTGTGCCTTTAAAGTTTCACGCTAAGACTTCCTTAGAATATCACCTTAACTTCAGGTGATAAAGTTTTAACCTTATGTATTATGGTTTTTTTGGAAGTGAACCTTGCAAATAAGTTATTAACGAAGTGAAGGTCGATGAGGAGAATCGATCAATGTTACTAAGGATCTAATGCATTGTTCGGTTTGATAGTTTTTCGAAGGGCCGACACCATAAATGAATCTGACTCAAATTTGAATCCCGTTCACTGAAATTAAAAAAAAAAAAACGTAGGTCACTCAAATTATGAGTAAATGTTTACTCAAATCAAGTATGAGTTAATTTAAATTTGCGGGCTAGTCTAAAATTTTATTTATTTATTTATTATTAAACTCCATCTGACTTGTTAGTCTCAATGAAACAATTAAATCTAAATGAAGTCACTCATTAAAAATTAAAAATTGGCCGACCGCAAACGATGACGAAATCTGGAGGCATTGATGTCAAAGTGAAATAGGTCAGATACTTCGTTGAATTGATGATTTTTTACGACAAAGGAACTGTTTGCAGCATAGTTGCTTGCGTGTACTTCTTCATGTAGCAAGGCTCTCGGACGGAGTGTTCTGACAGGAGCATACAGATTAATTTTGACCAGTAACTCAGGAATATCAAATTCTGTGAGTCAGTGTTCACTCGGCTGTCGATAGAAGAAGACCACTCTCGATGTGTGTCCCGCGATCGTTTGTTTACTCGGCAGCAACCATTGTGTGGTCCTCCTCATTGTTCTTCATCAGCAGCTTTTTTAATCGATGCGTCGTCGACTTTGAAAAGCAACCGTTTACTGATGAGTGTGTGAGTGCTGACCATGTTTTGCGTCCATTGCTGCAATGGAAGCGCTCTGACCCCCGTTGGCGAATCTGCCATACAATGAAACCACTGGAAGCGGCTCTCGTCCTTTTGGAGGAGGCTTATTGGATAGCGAAAGATAACATGTTTATTGTGTTGTACCTTTTGACTATAGTTTTAAGATGTATTGTATAGTGAACAAGAATCCTCAGCTCTGTAAAGTTAATTCGGTTGAGCCTTATCAAATAAATTAATAAACAAAAAAAAATTCTGCGTGCAAGACTTTAGCAACGAAGACGGCCTGCGATACGTTTCGTCGCTCAATAAGAGTATCCAAACCCAGTAGACGACAGCGGTCAGCATACTAGAGATGGGCGATCCGCTCCCGAGCTGTTCTGTAGACCCGATTCTCTAAAGTGAGCTGATGACCCGCGGTTCACTTTTTAGGAACCGCAGCTCGTCAGCTCACTGATATCACAAATCTTATAGCGGAACTTTTCAAACAAAGACACATTACTCCACTTACGCATTGAACAGTCACCGCGTAAACCAAGACGAGAGAGAACGAGAGAAATATGTACATGTGCTACACGATCTTAATTTTCTACTGGTAGGTATTATCCAATTTATGTTTGTACCCGGCTCTTATTGCTGATGTTATTCCTCCAGCATATGTGCTCTCACCTCTCCTCCAATCATTTTCTGGGGGAGCGGAAGATCCGCACAAAAGCAAATAACCGAAAAGCGAAATGCAGCTCTCCAGCTTATCAGCTCAGCTCCGGATCCGAGTCATCGACTCGAATGATTCACTAGGAGCTGTTTAGGATGACAACTCTCGGACCCGTTTAGCTCTCGGACCCGTTTAGCTCTCGGACCCGTTTAGCTCTCGGACCCGTTTAGCTCTCGGACCCGTTTAATTCTCGGACCCGTTTAGCTCCCGGACCCGTTTAGCTCTCGGACCCGTTTAGCTCTCGGACCCGTTCAGCTCTCGGACCCGTTCAGCTCTCGGACCCGTTTAGCTCTCGGACCCGTTTAGCTCTCGGACCCGTCCCGCTCTTCGGATGTTTTTTCTCTCTCGCGATTCTTCGCGATTCAGCTCCGGATCCGGATCTGAGCTGATGTCGAGAATAGTGAGAGAAATTCTGCTGGAGAATTAACATCATAAATAAAATTTGAATGTAGACTGGATTGCATAGCTTCAGAAAAGGCGTAACATCGTGTGCCACGATGTCAATCATATCATCGCGTGTGACATAGGTGTAGCTCTTTCGCATACCTTTTTTGTTTTACTGCTATGTTGTTGGCACATTTTTCGCGCATTTTGGTTTAGGTGATGGTTGATCAGTTGTTGCGTTAGTAGCGTTTTCCATTGAAAAGTAAAGCCTCACAACAGGTACGGATTTATTGGTTTCGACTACTTTTTTTACGATTTTATGCACCTAATTTTCCGATTTTGAATTTGTATCATAATTTATAAAATTCCAATGTGAGCTGAAGAGCTGTTCAAAAGAATCGACTCCCTTTAGTGAGCTGGATGGGTTTTATCCACTCAGCCAGATGAGCTGTTTTGCCCACCTCTACAGCATACGGTAGTAAATTCAGCGGGTCACTCCATGAAAGATAGCGCAGTGCGTATCTGACGAATTTGCGATGCATAGCTTCGAATCGTCCACTCCATACTGCTTGGTAGGGATTCCAGACAACAAACCCGAATCCCAGTAGTGAGCGTACCAATGAACAGTAAAGGGCTTTAAAGGGCGAACACGAAATTATTGCGACACATTCAACAGGGCATAACTTTTTTACCATTGGGTAAAAATCAACCAAATTTTGCACACTTTCTCATTGATGTGTATTGTGTACATGCTGTCAAACTCGAAGTCGTGTTTTTCGATTCAACGAAAATGGAGGTGAACCAACGCGAGTTGAGAGAACAAATTCTTTCCAAACACCTGGAATTTCCTGACCTGTTGCACCGGCAGTTGGGAAAAATGTTGAACATTCACCATTCAACCGTCTCCAGAGTGTTGAAGCGGATCCAGGAGCGGTTGACGTTGGACCACGGCAAAGGAGCTGGAAGAAAACCGGGACCGGAGAACAAAAAGACGGAGGGAAAGGTGAAGCGGATGATTAAAGCAAATCCCAACGTCTCAAGCCGTGATTTGGCTAAAAAGTTCGGCATGTCGCAGAGCTACGTCCAGAATGCAAAGAAGAGAGCTGGACTACATACATACAAGGTACAGAACTTCCCAAACCGCGATGAGCGGCAACAATCGACGGCTAAAACTCGGGCACGGAAGCTCTACGAGAAGATGCTGACAAAATATGGCTGCTGTGTGATGGACGACGAAACGTATATAAAAGCCGATTTTAAGCAAATTCCGGGGTTGGAGTTTTTCACCGGCAAGAGCAAGTTCGATGTGGACGACAAATTTAAGAAGAAGAAAATGTCGAAGTTCGCCTCCAAATATCTCATTTGGCAGGCCATCTGCTCTTGCGGACTGAGGAGTGAGCCTTTCGTGACAAAGGGCACAGTAAATGGCGAGATCTACAAATCTGAGTGCCTCGAGAAGCGGCTTTTGCCGTTCTTGCAGCAGCACGACGAAGCTCCGCTATTTTGGCCAGATTTGGCATCATGCCACTATTCTAAAAGTGTCCTGGAGTGGTATGAAGCCAATTCTGTCCATTTTGTTCCAAACATGAATCCGCCAAACTGTCCGGAGTTGCGCCCGGTGGAGCAGTACTGGGCAATAATGAAGCGGGAACTTCGGAAGAGCAAGAAGACAGTCAAAGACGAGAAGGACATGTTAAGAAAATGGAGAAAAAAAACTGAGAAACTGGTACCGGATGACACTGTAAAGACTTTGATGGAGGGCATCAAGCGAAAATGCGTTCAATTTTACACTCAAGGCTCCATCGATTAACTTTTCTTTTGATTTTTGAAGTAAATATATGTATAAAACTACCCTAAAATTTTGATTTGATTCTAAACATTATAAGAAAATTGGCATGACATTTTCGGTGTCGCAATAATTTCGTGTTCGCCCTTTAAAACACAGAGAACCACGGAATTCCTTAGAGATCTTGAACATGAATCAAAGCTAACGATTTGCTTTGTCGATCGTGGTTGAGAAGTGGTGAGTGTATGTGAGATTTTCATCATAGGGGAAATGTATGTAATGTCGGCCTAAGTGTCCCTAATTTGGGCCCATACATAAATTCAGCAATCGACTAAATAGCAACAGCAACCAAAAATATCCATTAGTACCGTCCCAATGACGCGTTCATCTTGATAAAATTGATCTCTTTTCACGCAAATATTAACATTTTGACATCGGGAATTTTCAGCGGTGTGAAAAGATAAGAAACGATCCGACATTTGCTTGTGGGGTTTTCGTATAGGAGTGAAGAATCGTCGTCAACGCGAATGGTATCACCAATACCAAAACAAAGTTAGCAAAAAAAAAATCGTAGGCCATAATTAGGAACCCATCTCAAAATGACGTCCCTAATGTTCGACCTATAGTTATGAAGTGCAAAAAGCTTCAAATCTTCTAAAGTAATAAAAAGAGTGAAAAGCGTGCTATTGATTTATTAGGCTATCATATTACAAAAAGGTAAGTCCTTTCAATTCATAAAATTATCAGATTTTTTGATAACCACCGCAGTGTAGATTTTTGTTAGCCTAGAAATCTAAAATAAAGAAAATGTCATTGAACTTTTTCTTTGAAAAAGAGCAATAAATGTTTTAGATTTTTCCCAAGAGTAGGCAATTCATTTACGGATTACTTTTTCACCGCAGGTATGGTTTTAATTTTACTATTGTGAATTATTGCTGAATGAATGAATTATTTGCTTGCTAGGCCCAAGTGAGGGGTTAGGCTGACTTTACATCCCGTAACCCTATGTGCTATTTTGAGCATAATATGCCGTGATTAGGCACCCAAATAGCCATTTTAGCTGCACATAAGCTTATAAAGGCAACTTATACAGCTAATTTTTGCCAGTATAAGCTGGTCTACTGCAAAATTGTTTGCTGGGCATTGTGGAACCTAAGATATTTTAGTCAGTTAAGGTACGGTAATACCAACCGCTGGAAACTATCGATCTCAAATTGGCTCACTACTTGACTAGCCTATTGGTCTCAAGCAAATTGGTTAACGTACCGCATTCTAGTCGAAATTCTAGTACTACACTATGTTTGTTTTGATTCGCCATGAAAGTATGACAGATAAAATGAGGGGTTCGAGGATTTTTCTATGTTTCGAGGGGTGCATCGATTAGCTTGGGACCGAAGAGAGTACCAGAGCTGAGCCAAAAAGTTGAGCACGTTTCTTCGGGACCTTCTAGTATTAGAGTTACCTATATGGTAATACCAAACCCTCGCGGTCAGTTCGATTCTCGGTCCGGTCGAGGGAATCTTTCGGGTTGGACATTTTCTTGACATACTTGGGCATAGAGTATCATCATAGAGGTAACTCTAAGACAAGTAGGTCCCGAAGAAACGTGCTCAACTTTTTGGCTCACCTCTGGTACTATCTTCGGTCCCTAGCTTGTCGAATCACCCCTCGAAACATAGGAAAAACCAATAACCCCTCATTTTATCTGTCAAACTTTCATAGCGAATCAAAACAAACATTGCGTAGTACTAGAATTTCGACTAGAATAGGGTACGTTAATCGTTTGCTTGGGACCAATAGGCTACTAAAGTGGTGAGCCAATTTAAAATCGTTAGTTTCGTATTGATTGTTGGTATCATTGTGCTTGCCAAACAATGTAAAAATTCATGCATTGGTTGGCATAGAATGCTCTCACTTATTAACTGTGGAAATGCATTTAGAACATTAAGTTGAGAGCAGGTGAAAGCTCGTTTAAGAGCGTCAAAGCCAGGTAAAAGAAGGCAGTAATAACCACCTTTAAAAAGTGTCCGGATTTGTATATTGTCTGGATGTCGTTAGGAGACGTAAACAACACACGTTATAGAATATCAAACCGAAAGTTCTTGGTGCTCTCTTTACTAAATTTCCATATTTTGATTTATTTACAAAACAAACGAAATCATAAGGAGTAAAAAATATTGGAAAATATAACAAAATCGATCAAATTTGTCCCTCTGTGAGATGTGCACTGACAATCTGTGTTTCATTTATTTATAGCCAGGAAAATTGACATCGTAAAAATCGACGGTAAGGAGCAATAAAAAGAAAAGCTTTCTTTAGCGTCTCTATTTTCGAGCATTCATCGTCAGGACAATTCAAAGCATAGCGTATGGTCGTAAACATGAATGTCAAGGACTTAAAATCTTTAAATTTCAATTCTCGTTTACGTTGAACATTCCAAAGACACTCTCTTCTTTAATCCAAATTTCTTGTTCTACGAGTTATCGTGCACCGGATCGCGAGTGTTCTTCCATCTACCTAATTAAATGTTCTCTCAACCAGTCGGCTTGCATAGCACAACGAATACGCACTTAAAATTAACCAAACTAACAACATAGAATCCAATTTCCATAACCCACCGATATCGTGTATCGTTGTGGAAATGCAAATTGCTTCAACTTGAAGGCAACTTCTCGCTCCAAAAACTCATTAAGCCGGTGATTAAGCCCATAGCAGCAGTACCATAAACTTTAACTGCCCCTTTACGTGGCAAGCTGCAGCCCACACAAATAGACGTTCGCCGCTTGGTCCTGAAGCACTTCAACCAACCAATCGTTGCTATCTCTCCAACCTTGAGCCGAATATCAGTACGATGAGAAAGTGGTTTCCCACCATGTACATTGCCATTGCTACCGTCGTCGTCCTCGTTGTTCTATCTATGGCATATCGGCTCTGGATGCGAGCAACACACAAACCGAATCGAAACTTCGTACTGCAGCAAGGAACGACTTGACTATAGAGAGAATAAGAGCCAGCGAGGGAATGTATGCGAATGTAATTTAAATTTACCATGTCAAAAATTTACATTAACTAATTTCTCACTCCCGGGAGTGCCATTTGTTTGTGCAAAAACAGTACACTCCCTAGTGCCGTTACTGGATGCTATAGGTACGTACCTACTGTTGAAGTATAGATGCTGAGCGTTTCCTTTCTGGTGCAAATTGGGTCGTCGGAGTTCTGGTATATGTAATCTGCTACTACGCCATCATCGTGTAGGACTGGATCAACTGACTAAGCTGCTGCTACTGCTGCTGCACATATCCACAGTGAGTTTGCATAACTGTTGTAGCTAAAAGGTGTCAGCAGGGAGAGCTCTGGGGTTGTTCGATTTTAAATTCTATGTTGCAATTACTTCCCATAATTTGATAGTGCAACAAATAGTTGTGCTCCTTCTCGGGAAACTTGTTAACGATTTATATTTTTTTTTTAAATTAACTGTTAACATCGCCTTTTCCATAAGCTATCATTTGCGCGAAAATGTTTTCGCTGGGCTGGGAGAAATACAATCGTGAAATTTTATCGACTTTTTTCCACATCGTTAAAACACAAACGTGTGCAGGGTGGCATTTGCTGGGACTTAATGTTTCTTGTTGCTTAATAAATCGTTTGCGTAAACAAGCAGAGTTTTAAAAAATCATCGATTTTGAAAAGCATGCGATAGCTAAATTTTAGGTCAAACGGATATGGTTATCTGACAGCTTTAGACGCATGTCGCTGGTTGCTTATAGCTTATTTTTCGTCAGCTCCATCACGAATGGCTTCTCTTTGCTCCCTTATCTTCCTCAAGGTTTAATCAGTGAACTTATTTTATCCTTGAGCAGGGATGGATCGGTCATTGGAGCATCGCCCATGGATTTTTTGTAAAGAAAGCTAACGTAAAGTCCATTAACATTCCAAGATAATCCATCTTAAACAAGATAGCTTAATGCTAGTATTCTCCTGATCTAACTCCGTGTTTTCACTGAAGGTTCACTAGGAGACGCACTCAAGTGCACCTTCAGTGAAAACACTGAGTTTGGCGCTCCGGTGCGAACATTTTGAAGTTCGATCACGATAATCTTGTTTGCATTAATCTATCTTGTTTAGATTAACTTATCATTTAATTGGATTTAACGTTAGTTTTCTATTTTAAAAATTAATGAACGATGTTCCTGACGTGAGTACACAGTTCACAATGAGAGAATTCTTATCGTGAAAACTTCACTCTAGCAAATTGATGAAGTTCAGTACAGTAAAACGGGGTAACATGGATAGTTTTTTGAAGTATATTCTAAATACTTTTTACAGTAATTAATGTTTTTCAAATTTTAATTTTTTTTTAAACAATTACTTAGAATCCTAGCTTTTTAGTCTTGTGACCGAACATCAGTAGTTTCCTTTGAGGTTTTTTTTTTTTTCCTTGGTTTGTTTTTTCCGTCGATCTTGTTTTCCGTGCTGAGCACCAATGCTACCGACGTGCCAGGAAGGCAGCTCCCACACCTGGACCCTACCTATCGACCCATCAACTCATGAACCGGGGACCAACGGCTTTACTTCCCATCCGAAGGAAGGCGTGATCAGAGATGTTATGCCTCAGAACATCCCGGCGGCGCCGACTGGGATTGAACCCAGGCCTGCTGGGGTGAGAGGTAATCATCCTTTGAGGTTACTTTGATAATGATCGATGAATGTTGAAAAACATGCGTGAAACTCAAATAATTTAGTTCTTGAAATATGATACATTAAATGAGTATCAGAAAACCTCATAACAATAAGAATACAACATTGAATTTGTGATGGTTACATCGAAAATACATTTCGTAAGTCATAGTTTTAGTGCTTTTTCAAAATTGCTTTTAACTTTTGTAAAATATGTAGCGCATACTATATAAAAATTATAAACGATATCAACGGAACAACCCTAAGCTACAAATTGGTACCAATGTTTCCAATTTTGAAAAAAGCGCAGAGAGTAAATTTAATCATTAATATTCTATTATCAAAGCTACCAGCATTATCAAAGATACCTCGTTTTACGGTAAGTACTTGGAATTGAAGTAATCGATGAGAAAATAACAAAGGACACCTGTGGAAAGTAAGTTATAGTAAGTTTAAATGGAATGTAGCTACTTTTCTCCGATTGCCCACAATAGGGGATTCGATTGAAAGATTTTAATAATAGAAAACTGTATACTGTGTGGTACTGGACATACACTGCACCTGAACGCATTTCAGAAACTACCACGCTGGTCCCTACTGAACTCTGCCGCGCCGGTTCGTGTTGTATGTAGTTACAGTCATCCTGATCCAGCAGTCGAAAGTGAATCTCCGGAACGCACGTTAGAAAGCAACACGGAAGCCTCTAATCCACCTAGCACAGTCGAGCCGTTTCCTCATCAATGCAGTCCAAGTCGTCCTTTTCCTGTGTCTGAAGTGCGAGAAGAGGTCTTCCAGCTTGCTCATCAAGGCAAGTATCAATGTAATAATGTGTGTTCCCTGTCTGAAGATGTTTCGCCCCACAGTTGGACTATTTGTTCTGCCATTGCGCACTAGAGTGATACAAAATTTGAAATTTTCGCTCCACAAAATTCCAAATCGGATCCTGACTAACCTCTCCAAATGTGAACCCATTTGGTGAGAAACTGAGATGGCACAAACCATTTGAAGTTTGTATGGGAATTACTATGGTAAAACCAAGATTTTTGTTCATGTCTATCTAATAATTCACCATATCTGTCTGCTTGAAAAGCTTTCAATTGTATTTGTAGGAAATTTTCCCAGCTACAACTTTTCTCAAGACCACTATTTGATTAAATGCAAGGATCGAAAGTTATCAATGGTTCAATGCGATCATGTTGTCTTATGATCATGCTCAATCAACTGCTCAGCAAGCAACATTGGTGTTTCTGGGGCGTTGAATACACGGTTAGAAAAAAGTACCCAAAATTAAGTTCTTTTCACTCATCTCGGCACTATAGCGCAGGAACCCAAAAGTAGGTAAAGCGGGTCAAAGTAAATTTCATTTACTTGTGTGCAATTCGTATGGAATTTTCCACTGGCTTTTTAACTAAAAATAAGTTAGTTGTACCCAACAGTAGGTAAATATGATTATACTCAACGTTGGGTTCCCACACTTTACTACCCCTGTTGGGTGGTTTTGCTCCTCCGTTTTTGATAACATTAGAAGGAGAAAAGGAGACAAACTAGTGAAAAGTAGGTAACAGTGAACTTTCCGTTGGGTACTTTTTTCTTACCGTGTAGGACACAAAAATCATGGCTACTATGTCACACTGCAAAATACAGTGTTGCCTACAGAGTAGCTGCTTGATCATGTCATAAGTTCACCAATCTCTTAAATAATTAATAACTTTTTCCTGTCTCGTTTTACATAGAAACGATTTTCAGCAAAGTTGTAGCTGAGAAAATTTTCTATAAGAATGCAGCTCAATATGGAAAAAAGACTAGAAGGCAATGAACAAAAAGTTGAGATTTCCCATAGTAATTTACATGTAAACTTCAAATGGCTTGTGCGAAGTCTGTTGCTAACCAAATGAGTTATTACTTTGGGAGGCTAATCAGGACCCGATTTGAAACCATTTAAGCAGTGTGGATCGAAAAAGTCAAACTCTGCATCAGTCTACTGCGCACTGTACGCTGAGGATGCTTCAAACACTGGATTCTCGGGACGAGTCGTGTAAAGCACTTTGGAAGCCCTCGATCTCTCCGACACGGTCCTGCATACGCTGCCTGCGCCTTTCACAGTCGTCCCAGACCCGTTGTTGGATGTAGGGAGAGGGTCTTCCAACTTGCTCTAGTAGGCAAGTACCACGTTAATGTTGGATTGCCTCTTTCTGATATCTGTTCGAATTCCAGTGGTATTGTATGCAGACCTTCCATCACGGCTCCATCGGCCGACAACGCATCTGTTGCAGTTAGCGCTGTAAACGTAGCTCATCTCCTGCGTATATACTACCAGAATGTTCGAGGACTACGGACCAAGGTAGATCGTTCTTTTTGTCCGCTAGCGAGTGCGATTATGATGTCATTGTATTGACGGAGACATGGCTCGCACAGACCGTAATGTCTCCAACAGTGCAAAAACCCGTGGTGAAGGTGTCCCAATCGCTGTTTCATCTCGTTGGAACAGTTATATTGATCCGACACCTCTTTCCGATGCTCTAGAACAGCTGTGGGTTAGAATCACTACGCCAAGTCGATTTATTAGTGCAGGCATGATCTATTAACCTCCTGACCGCCGCAACGATGTCATTGGTATTCAGGATCATGTGAACTCCATCGGTGCTATTGTTTCCAATTTGGAATTCAATGACTATGCTCTGCAGCTCGGAGATTATAACCAGCCTTTGCTCCGGTGGAGTAAGTCGAACCATGGGTCTTTCCAGGTTGAGCCTCAATCGGTTCTATCGGCTGCTAGTTCAACGCTTATCGACGGTTTCGCTTTACATGGCCTCACACAGATCAATGGTGTATTGAATAGAAACGCTCGCTTTCTAGACCTTGTTCTGTCTAACGAAGCTGCAACTCTGGCGTGCACCGTTTCGGAAGCCATAGAACATCTGATCTTTCTTGATGCATATCACCCTGCTTTAGACGTCCTGATGAACCTCCCAGCGCCAATCGTTTTTGAGGATTGTTCCGAAAATAATCGTACACTGGATTTCCGTCGAGCCGACTATGTTGCGATTAGTGCTGCTATTTCCGGTATCGATTGGCGACCATTAGAATTAGCTGGATGTTTTGACGATGCCGTTGAATATTTCAGTCAAATTATGTGGGATATCATGGCTGAATTTGTCCGGCTATTACCTATTGTCCGCCCCGCACCAAAGCCACCGTGGTCTAACGGTCACTTGCGTCGACTGAAACGGTATAGAGCTAAATCGCTACGAAGATACTACCAAAATCGTTCGTACATTACGAAGCAGGAGTTCAACCGCACAAGTAACGACTATAGGAAATGCAACAGATTCCTGTATCGACGATATGTCTTCCCCACGCAATCATCTCTTCGCAGAAATCCAAAGCGTTTCTGGTCGTTTGTAAACTCTAAAATGAACGAAGTCGGTTTGCCATTGTCAGTTCATCTCGGTGAGCAAACCGCTGAATCTGAAGTGGAGAAATGCCGCTTTTTTGCTCAACATTTCATGAGTTCGTTCAATGAATCTTCGGCCTCACCAAATCAAGTCACGATTGCTATAAGCGATTCTCCAACAGATGCATTTGGGCTCCGTCCGTTTCACATCAGTGAACATACCGTCAATCTAGCTCTTCAAAGATTGAAACTCTCGTTTGCTGCCGAGCCAGACGGCATTCCTGCGTCCGTTTTGAAGCTGTGTTCGGAGTCGTTGCTCACTCTCTTGGTGAAGTTATTTAATCTGTCAATACAGGAAAGCAAATTTCCTGAGGTGTGGAAATTTTCGTATGTGTTCTCCGTCCACAAGAAAGGTGATAAAAGGAATGTCCATACTTACAGAGGAATCACATCAAATACGAACAATCGTCTCCTACCTCACGTAACTAGTTCCAAACGTAAACAAGCCATAAGAAACCTACAGGGTTTGTTTACATTTGGAACCAATTTCATACAAGAATGATCAATAGGCTGATTTGACAGCACGTCCCACCCCAGGTTTTCACTTTTCGTCAACGAGCTTTCGTGTCTACTGTCACCTGCATGCCGGCTATTCTACGCTGACGATTTCAAAATGTATGTGGTTATCAATTGCATCGTTGATTGAGAGGAGTTGCAGCTGATTGTGGATCGTATGCAGAGTTGCATTTCTCCGCAAACAAAACCCGATAATATTTGATTATTGTATTATTATGTGATCTTAAAACTTTCGCGATCCGCTTTGCCTGCGGACGCTGTATTGTTCGTTAGTACGTTCAATCTTAGAGTATAGTGCTGTCGCCTGGTGTCCATACCAAGCACGCTGGATAGCCAGATTTGAGAGTGTACAGAGAAAGTTTGTTCGCTACGCGCTTCGTCATCTGCCGGCTAACGTGGATCGCTGTCGTCTGCTTGGAATTGACACCTTGGAACAAAGAAGACGGAACGCTCAAGCTGTGTTTGCTGCTAAAATCATTACCAGCACGATTTATTCCCCAGAATTACTTCGGCAGCTTTTCTTTTACGCACCTGAGAGAGCGATTAGACAGCAGAATTTTGTACATCTCGCAGCTCGTAATCGGCAATATGGGTTGAATGAACCTATCCGAGCCTTCGCTAATGCGTTTAATGACGTCTATGCATTGTTTGACTTTAATGTGCCGTTAACTATTTTTATTGGAAGACTGTCCTAAATTAGAATGTGTCCTGTTTTTGTATTAATTATACTTTTTTAATTCATTAAGACAACCAAATGTCAGATGAATCATTGGAACAATAAATAAATAAATAAATAAATACCTTTACATTATTTTACACTAAGAGTAAAAATAAGGTCAGTGATTGCATTACGATGTTTTCATTTGGACACAACTAGACTTTATTTTTTTTTATCAATATCTGGTTTATTTGTCAATGCTCAAACGCGGAAGCTTTACGGAGCCATAATTCTATTAAAATTCAACAATATTTTTTAGATCAAAAGTTAGTAGAACGGAGATCGAATACTCTCGGCTAACTCAAGGTTAATCTTCCTGTTGACGCCGAGATAAACTGGCCGAAACTCAAGTCCGGGGGTGCAGTAAATAGGCACATGGGTTAACTAAAGTAGTATTTACGTTAGATTTTATTTACAAACTAATTTCACTACACCCATTCTCGATCTGTGGGCGAGGGGTTTATCGGGCGAGCGAGCGCGCGCGATCTGCACAGATTCCGTCTGTGCAGACGATGGACGGATTGGTTCGGCGGTCAACTATCGAATAACAGACAAACAGACGTAACTCTCCATTGTGTATCTTCGTTCACGCATTCAACGGTTGATTTGAATACTATCAGTTCCGCGAACTACTCGCCGCAGCGCTGACATCGGATCACTTTGACGTTTCTATACATTCTATAGAACTTTTATGCAATATTGTTTGCGAGTTAGCGAGCATTCTTGTTCACCTTGAGAATCACGAGAGATGTCGTTACTGAGGATCTATGTTTTGATAAACTATGTTTTTCAAGAAAAACTTTTTCAAAGAGTTACGTCTGTTTGTCTGTGATCGAACTATTCTAATTGCTGTTCTATTGCTGCTGCCGCTGCTCTGCTGCAGGGGTGGAGGTGGGGGTAGGCATGTGAGAGGTACAGTGTCTTGATCGACCAGCTGTACCCTGCATTGCGAACTGTGGAAACGCCACAGAACGGTGAAACTATTGTTTCGCACCATCTGGACGTTGATCAGCTGAGTGCAGAAGCCAAATATAGCCCACCTGGATAGTGAAAGGTAATCTGCTTTTGCACTAAGGGCATGGGGGGTGTCCAACAATAATTTCTACGAAATAGTGTTCAAGTTTGGCGTGTATATTTCCCGCCTTGGACCAGTTTGGGGTTCAATGTAGCTGCTCGTTTTCTTCTGCTTCTTTGGTGGATCGTCCCCGCTGTGGTGCTTGATATTGGTTGGTGGCTTGGTCGTGCTGGTTTTGCAAGCTGTTTAGGTTTTGGCCGGAGATTCTCGATAGAACAGCATTGTGTGGTTTACCGATGTCATGATCATACGATTGGTTGCGGATCGGTACAGTCCATGTGTCCAACTGATGGTTTTTGAAGAATAGACAATCACGCTGGAATGATGCGGTCTGGATTGCCGCCGGAATAGTGATTTCTACTTTCGCCAATCGTTGGAGCACGCAGGATACGACGATTTGGTAAACGCTGGTATGGCGATTTTGATTGTTTGATCTTATGGAGTGGTTACGCAGGTTCGATACGATCCGGATGACGCTCTGGAGTGGTGACTTCCTGATCGCTGGTGGCTTGATGGACGAAGGGGTACACGTGGTAAATATTCCAGAAATTATATAGAAAAAAATGGTAAAATTGCAACGAAATACAAAAACATAGAACGATGATGACTCGGATTTGACAATACGGTATGAGTTACAACGCAAAGCAACATGCTCGATATCGTGGTACCCGTTTTGACAGGCACAAAGATTCGTGGATTCGAGCATGGAGTCTAACGAATCCATACGCACATGCGACTGGACATATCACGGATAAAGTCCCGGTTTAAGAAAATTTGTCACTCGAAAATATCGATTCCATAGCACCCGCCATAGAGAGTGTGCTTTTTCATACTGGGAATAGAGTAATGAGAAGGAATTCAAGCTAAGGTGGTACTTTAGGAGCAATAAGATAAAGTACTCAGGGGCTATCGCATTCCAAACAAGAAGTACGCCGAGTGGTTTATCGGCCTCATTGAACGAATAGCCTCCAGTGAGTTTATAGGGTAAGATGGGGTAAGATGTACTCCCGGGGCAAGATGACTGAAATTTTGAAAACATTTTCAATATATTATCGAGGATATATCATGCAGCCTTGCTAGTTCATACATTGGATCTTCAAAAAAGAGGTAAAAATGGTATTTTAAACGCAAACAACTCATCGTATCTAATTTTACACTAGTCATCAGGAAGAAGCGAGATAACTTGTTACTTTTGATATAGCTGCTAGCTCCACAACGTATACGGAGTAGGGTTTCTGTAGGTTATAGGAGGCGCAATGAAATGTATTGAGTACTTCAAATCCAGTGGGCACCTTTATTGTTGACCCATCTATGAGAAACCTCTTCTCTGGACCGACATGATAGTATTTGATTGCGATCTGGTATTCCATGGGTCCCTGCTTCATGGTCGGATCAAAATGTAGAGAGGAGCTATAGAAGTTTTGGAAGCAAGCACGATTGGAGTTGAACGAACACGGTACAGACTAATGAATCGTATTTGAGGTTTTTCGTCGAGCAACTTCTCAAAGTTCTCCATCACCAACGGGTTCATAACTGCACAACGGATTATCAAAGTTACTATTTTCCTCAGTGCAAGTAAAGTTTGGAGCTGAAAAGAACACTGAACTCACATCCGCACCATCTTCTTCTTCTTATTCGCATTTCAAGCTTATTGCTTAGCGCATATTAGCTTTTTGCGTGCTCTCAACTTAGTGTTCTAAATGCTCTTCCACAGTTATTAATTGAGAGCTTTCGATGCCAATACCAATGCATGAATTTGTATATTGTGTGGGAAGCACAATTATACTCTATGTCCAGGGAAGTCGAGAAAATTTCCAACCCGAAAGATTCCCTCGACCAGCCCGGGAATCGAACCCGCCGCCTCCGGCTTGGTAATACTGTGCCTTTACTGACTAGGCTATGAGGCCCCATCCCCACCAGCCCAGCTAAAAACTACCGTAGAGAAGTGTACTGCTTTACTGGGGCAGGGATAGTCTGGATGCAAGCGCAAAGTGTAAGTTAAAAAGTCTCCTGCATGCGATTTTTTCGAGAGCAAGAGACCAGCATAAAGAGAAATCAATACCTAACGTATGATATGATGATCTGATCTCAGACAGGTGTCTCTGAACCTTTCCAAGAAGACCGTTCTTCGCTCTTCCATAGTCTGAAAACCAGCCAGGTTGTGGACCTCAGTCGCGTCCATGGAGGACTGTTCAGGATAATTCCAAGGATCTTGTTCTGGATTCTTTGGAGTTTAAGGTGATGACATCTGGCGCAACTCTGTTAACGTGCTCCCAGCAGCCCACTGTCAAGAGTCAGTCCGAGGTAGACTACCTCTTTGGACCATTCCACCAGTGTGTCATTTAAACAGATTTTGTTAATCTCAGACGGAGCAAGTCTTGGGGATTTTGAGTGTGGGAAAAATATGATGATGCGCATCTTCCAGCTGTTGAAATACTCATACATCTCAAGCATCTCTGGAGTTTGATAGTCAAAGCTACGATGACTCTACCCTTGTGATGATGGATGTGTCATCTGCGAACAGATACAAAGGTCCACCATCAGGGAAAGCCGGAATATTGGAGGTGAATAGATAGAACAGGATGGGCCCAAGGATACTTCATTGGGACTCACCTGCACCGATGTTGAAGGCATCCGATGTGATGTCATTCAGAGAGACCTGGAACGTTCTGTCAGTTAGATAATTTGGTATGATCTTCACGAGGAAAATCGGAATACCGTATCGATGCAACTTGTACACCAGGCAATCATGATAAACATTGTCAAACGATTTTACAACGTTTTAAAATGCCATAGCAGATGTTTTAGAAACAACCTTGTTCCGTCTAAGAATGTTTGTAAACTCGGGTCAGTTGGTGGGCGGTCGATCGATCTTTTCGAAAACCAAACTGCTACTCGAGTAAGATGTTGTTTTCTTCGGCAGATGCCGGCTGTAAACTGCCCTTTCTAACAGCTTTCATAACCCTGAGAGAAGGCTGATGGGTCCGTAACTTGTAGGAGTGGAAGGATCCTGGGTATGACTTCAGCTGACTTCCATCCCGAGGGGAAGTAGACAAGTCAGAGGCAAGGATTGAAAATCAGTGCCCGATGGTTGAACAATCTGGAGCTCAAATGTTTGAGTTCAGATTGGGATGTTTTCGAAACCTGGGGCCTTCATATTTTTGGATAATTTGATGTAGGCTGTGATCTTGGATTCCTCAGGAAAAATGTTGGGAATCTGGCCCCGTTTTCAGCATCCTCAGCCTCGTGTGGGCTTCCCAC
Source organism: Ochlerotatus camptorhynchus (assembly GCF_037179485.1). NCBI lineage: Eukaryota > Metazoa > Arthropoda > Insecta > Diptera > Culicidae > Ochlerotatus > Ochlerotatus camptorhynchus. The sequence goes on from NW_027040741.1 coordinate 567,819, forward strand.
TAAACATTGAATGTAGAATAAGAGCTTATTCAGGAAAAGATAAGCTTCTTCAGCTAAACAATAGCTTATTTAGTAGCCGGGGACGACTCCGGCGTAGTGATTAACATCCATACATCTCATGCCAAAGTCACGAGTTCAAATCTCACCCCCGGACAGGTCACGAATAACGCAAGAGTGTTAAAGTAACTATTATAAAAAAAAAGCTTATTCATCTGTTGATCAACTCAATTGTTTTGTTGGGTTATGCTGTTCTGGCCGAGATGGTGGAAGCTGACGAAGAGTTAACCTATATCTGCAGCCTTATATACAGGGGTTATTATGGTGGAATAGGCCTAGGCTTGTTTTTAAGCATTTTGGTGAGTTTCCAGAATGGCTAAGCACAATCTGGGAGAGAGCGGATCTTACTAGCAAAGTCGTTATTTCTAAGATCCACCCTTCTGGCTTTGATAATTTTGGTAAGGTGATTTGAATTGGTCTTATGCACAGGCAGACCAGAGCGTTTATACTGCCATCGAATGGAGTTACGGAGTCTTATACGGTCTTTGCTAGATATGGCAAGGTTCAGAGTATTGCCCACCTGGCACGTGTTGTTCCTTGTCCCGGGATATTGCCTCCTTGATGGATTGCAGACACCGATCAACGTCTTAGGTCATCTCCGGTTGAATATCATAGTCGATGGTTGTGTCGACGCAGTGTTGATATTGATCCCAGTTGAAACGATGATAGTTGCGCCGTGAAGGTTCAAATTGGTTCACCGAGGAACCAAATTCGGTCACCACCGGATCCGAGCTAAGTTCCTGGTATGTGATAAGTTGAGCGATATTGTTGCCCATGTTGCTGATGATGATATCGATGGTAGCGTGAACACCGGACTGACTCAACCGGGTGGGAGTGCCCGGACTCAAGAAGTTGTACTACGCTTCCTGCTGGTCGTTTTTCAGGATGGTTCCGTTTTGATTGCGCCGACTGTTGTCCCAAGCGATGATGAACTTTTCCCGCAGTCGTGTTAGCTTGACAATACAGTATCTCTTCGCAGTGCACTCCTCCTCCCCAGAGGTGGTTCGATCCAGCCTCACAAGCCCAAAATCGGGAAGGAAGACGTTAATCTCGGGCTTCAGGTACGTTTCGGTGATGATGGATATATCGATGTTTCGTTCGTTGAGGAATTCAACGAACTCGATGCTCTTGCTCCTGAATGATGAGGAATACTGCAGCATGAAGCCCTTAGAGATGAACTAGCCTAAGGCTAAAAATCTCTTAAATAAAGAATTAAAAAAAAAATGCAGCATGAAGCTGGTCTGTTCGGGTCCTGCAGGTGCGCTGGATCATGATGATTGGGCTACGAGTGTAACAAGTTCCGCCGATGTAAGCAGAGTGTCAGCATTCTCGATCGCTGGTAAAGAGGCAGCACCTAAATGCTGCCACGATAGCCCCGGAGGTGGAGAGATGCTTCGGGATGCAACGGTTGCCGCATATGACTGACGACTTGAGTTCACCGGAGTGTTATGCACCCCAGCTGTTGACGGGTCAGGAAAACGGTTGTTGAGTGGAAGTGGCGGAAGCACTGGAAGTTGGCGCCGTTGCAGGATGGCAGGTTACCCGATGTGCTGCACCACAATTGGAACATTTGGGATCTGCTTCCTCCAATAATTCACAGGCATCAGGTGCGTGTTGCTTGCCACAATTGTTGCAGCGAAAAGCCATGTGGCAGTTTCTCGTTCCATGCCTGAACAGCAGTTCGCACATCGACATCACTGTGTACTGGCTTGTACTGTTTCCAAATCACCACGAGATGGAAAAGGGCCCATATGCTCTGGAGGTCCTTCAAGCATGCAGAATTCCTTTCCATGTGGACCGCATACAGCTGGTCACGATACTTACATTAAGTGTCATGCAGCTTTTCAAGTAGCACAAAATGCAATGGTTTAAATTTTTACGAAATGATCGAAAAAATGAAAAGTGTATAAACGCCAAAATATTGCCTTACTGTTCTTCTTTAGCTTCATTTGAGTTTGTTGGTCAATCATTTCTTTGTCCTACATGTGCCATGGAATAAAAATAATAACCACGTATTAAGCTGGTGTTTAATATTAGCATAATACAGATTTTGTATGAAAACTACTATCAAATTATAAAGCAAACTAATATGTTTCGGTCGTGTAGCCCTAAAGTAATCAAACGGTATGATTTTATGCTTGGTTCTTCAATAGCTAGAATAGCTACGCACACCTATGCATTAGTGGTCGGGCTTCATCGACACCACGAACAACACCGTCACTGAAAATGATAACCAACGAGCATGGCCTCGAAATTCAAAGCAGACTTCACATTAGAAGCACAAGTAAACTCAAACAGCCCTCGTACCGTGCGCGTACCTAGTTTTTGCAATTATGTTCTGTACAGACTACACAATGTGCCACCTCCAGACCACCAACCGCCGATGCCGCTGGCCATCCAACAATAAACCCGTCGACAAGCTGGCGACCCACGAGGGTCGGTAAGCCTGCCAGTATCAGCAAGAAAACTGGTAATGTCGATGGCCAATTCTGAATGTGTCCCAGGGGTACAGTTTCTATTTTTGACCGGGAAACATAAGAGGGCAGAGGGGATATTATGGAAATTGAAACTAAACTATTGCTTTAATAATGCACTGAGGCTCGGTGCTGAGAATAAGCGTAAAAGAGAGCGAGAAAGTCAAATAGGCTCACGAGTGAGTGGCTTCTGCCGAGCTTATTGCGTCCAGACCGGCTACCCCAACCAAACCCGGTCCGGTATGCTCCGCTGCTGCTGCCTGACTGGGAGTTGTATCAGAAAATAGAATCTCTACTTTTCTCGGAATTAAACGGAGCACAGAAAGGCGAACGTATGCGACTTTTCCACCCGGCATCACTGATGGCCCAAAGAATGGCTTCGTCTTTCTTCCGTTAGATTATGTGGGGAGTGAGGATCGGTGGCAATAACTGCTGAACGGGTTGTATCTGTAGGACGTTCCCAGCAGCGGAACGAATTGAAAATTCTTGCCATCGTAATATTCGTGCCAATCGGGACGAATATTGGAAATTCTTTTGCGTTCACCGAAGGTGATATAGGACCGATGAAGAAGATGGATTTGTAGTAGATTGATAGCATTAGCACTGATGGCTTGGTCTTCATATTGAATGTCATTTCAAGCAGTCATTAAAATCCGAATTTATCCGATATGTGCGTGACGGGATACTGGGGAACCCAGCTCTCATTTGAATAACATAATGCACAGTGGGATGCAGGCCGGTCGTAATGGATCATCCCTAAAAGGGTTAATACGAGCCTTGTTAATGCATTTTCTTATTATCGTAAGGAGAAGGGTTGTTAATCGATAACGTCTGCAATGCAAATTCACCATTGGAGACGTTAACGTTATTTCGCCTTTTTAGCTAAATACGGGTTTCATCAAAACTTACAAACTTGGGGTAGCAGTGTGGCTTGTAAAATTTATGAATTAAAAAAGGGAAATGCTATGAAAAATCATATCGGGCGTTTTACCTCAGGGTGCATTTTGGGCTGTTTTCCTCTAGTAATAAACATAATAAGTAGAGACATTGACGATACCAAAATTGACCCTACACACTAAAAAATTCTGAATTTTACTGGTGATGTAAACATCCATGCATGCAAACATTCATGCATGTAAACTTCCTTTTCACGTAAACTAGCAGCTTGCAAGAAATGTTGCAAACAAAGGTGGAAAGTTGCATACAATATATGGAATATTGCATGACATGTCTCATAAATTTACACGATCTATAATGTAAATTTGTATGATTTATGACGCTCCATTTATGTGCATCATAGTAACGGAAATTTACACTACTTTTTTTAGCTGTGTAGATCTCCTGGGTTAGTAAATTTTACACGAGATCAATTTTAAATGTGTTTTTGACGTAGTACTACGTCTGTGATTTCTATATAGGGGTACACTGCCGTTCTACGCATAACTGTCCCATGTTTTATGCAATCCTTATGCAACGTGAGACTCTTATGCGTATAACGGCAGTACACTTTGTGAAAACCAAAAATGGAACATGTAACAAAATTATGAAAGATTTTGAACATTAATAACTCACCTGCCCCTGGACCAATTTCAATAATTTTATCATCAATCGACCAGAAATATGTCTACGCATCAATAACAATGCTTCCGACTGATGATTTACAACAAGAAACTATTTAAAAAGTGGTAATGTGGTAATGTGGTCACTGTTTTCATGAAATAAACGTTCTTCCCAAATACAGTCGTCATAATTGAGTACCACTTGGTTGCACATCATACTGCTTTAACATGAAAAGATATAAAACAGCGCTGCTGTCTAGCCTCAACTCATTTTCGCTTCGGATGGTGTAGTGAGCCGGCAGCAGAAGCATCAAAAGCAACAGTAGGAAGGTGATGGTAATCCACTCTTCTACCTAGCAAGCAACAATGACTGGTCGTGAAAAATGAGGAAAAGGTCTTGGTAAAGAAGGTACCAAGCGTCATCGCAAGGTTCTTCGTGATGTGTCAAACGTATCTCCAGTCTGATCTACGAGGTGTGCTGCGGTGTTCTTGAAAAAAGAGATCTATACTAAACACGCCAAGCGGAAGCGACAGAGATGCACTCTGTCCGGTTTCGGAGGTTAAATCATCACCAACTTTGGCAACAAAGCGGCCCTTTTCAGGGTCAACAAGCTTATTACAGTAAAGAGTTGGAATAGAACTTATCTGTGTCTGTTTGTCCATATTCAGAACAACACGCCCCCAACGACCACACAAAATGCTTTCCAGAGTTGTAATCTTGTAACCAAACTTGGAAGCAGGGGTGCAAGTGATTCTCTTCATCTTTCGTTAATAACTCGCTAATTGCAGTTTGCTACATTGGCAAACTACGCAAAGGGAGAGTGTCGCTACTTGATAGCAAACTATTCATAATGGGAGGAGTCTGTGTAGCTTACCGGCGTGTGCTAAAATAAAGGCAATCAAAATTTCATTTAGTGATTGTTTCCCAAACACAGACATCATATTGAAACAACATCGTGATTATGCATTGTAGCATTATCTGTATATTCCAATTGGTACAGTAAGTGCTTTACCCAAGTAACCACCAAGCCCGCTAACTACCTGATAATCGTCCTAGGTAAGGTAAGTATAGGGTTTCAGAACTTTTTATGAGTCGTATATCCAACTTTCCTGGAACATCAGAATAGAACGTTTCCAAAAAACATTCATTCGTCGAGCATTAAGACAACTTCCTTGGAGAGATCCACTAAACTTACCTCCGTATGCTGAGAGATGTCGCTTGCTAAGCATGGACACGTTACAACGACGGCGACAAATTCAACAGGCAACATTCGTCGCGAAGTTATTAAGTGGTGAAATTGACTCTACCCACTTACTCTCTTGCTTGAACTTTCGTGCGCCAAGCAGATTTCTACGCTCAACGTTCCTATTGCGTCAAGACTCACACCGCTCTTCTTTTGGACAACATGAACCTGTTACGAGTATGATTCGCACGTTTTCTACAGTTGAAGAGTTGTTCGAGTTTGGGGAACCTGCTGCTCAATTCCAGAGACGTATTATTAACTCCAGATACATTTAGTATTTGTTATGGCTTCTGGTTCATTAAGACTTATTGTCAGATGGATGTATTAAATAAAAATAAAAATAAAAATAAAATAAAAATAAAATATCAGCGTTATATTGCAAAAAGGGCAATTAGCGGGCTTGTTGGTTACTTGGGCAGTGTTTACACTACGCGTTGGATAGAGTCCATATTCCAAGTGAGTCAAATGTTTATTGAGAAATTCTGTAAAAATCTTCAAAATGTCTCAACACATGGCTGCTAAATATCTCCGCGATTACCGGAAGCGCGTGAGAGACCAGGAGGCAAGGAAACCTGTGAAATAAACGCGGATTGTAGCTGAATGCGTTCGATTGTGTCGAGCCAACAAGAAAGCGGCCAAAAAAATAGGCCTTACGAACTTTCTAACATGTTTATTCAGAACTACGTTAAAGTTTCGTACAAATTAGGGAACTTGTTACGGTTCTGCTATATGTTTAAAACATATTGCAACTTACGTATTGTATGATCTTATGATCGAATTATCGTGTTGCATCCGGTTCAAGATTTGGCTATCGTTTTGCCACAAGAATATTAAAAATTCTGAGTAAACAATTAAAATTCATAAGATATTAAAACTCAAGAATCATTAATTAACATAACTGTGCTTAGATAACTCCTGGCAGGAGGATTCCCTGCCTTTGCAAAGAGGTACAAAATGGCTGTTAATAACCGCTTTTACTGACTTCTAAAAAAAAAATTCGCTACCGCACTAATTCACATTAACACTCCGAATACGATGCCGCCGAAAAACGTGTAACGGCAAGTTTGCAATAGCATAAATTAGCCATTTCTTGATGAATTTCAAAAACTGTGGTACTTCTAGAATTGTTCAGGTCTGTAGATTGTAGAAGGATTGAAAATAGGGTCGTCTACTTTTTTCAAAAGCGAAAAGAGTCGTTACACGTTTTTTTAGAGGAGTGTTTATGGGTCTTGCAAGCGGCCTAAGATCCATAAATTAGATTAATGGGCACAAATGTTCATAGTTAGCCAGAATACAGTCATGGTTTCTATATATGGATCCTGGAGATAACGGAACAGTTCTCCGAAAGATTCGGAACATCCGTAAAATTGATCAATCCTCAAAACTGATCCTACAACTCCGCGATTTTTTTTTTCGAAAACATTAGGAACTGTGATATAAGAAAGAATTTGGGTTCATGACATAAACATTGTCCCAGATGGCTATGGAACCGTTCTTCGGAAGATTCGGAGCATCGGTAAAATTGGTTCATCCATGAGCTCAGCAGTTTTTTTTTTTTAATATCTTGGAAATGTGAAATAAGAAAACAATTAGGTCGGGATGTAACCATGGACCTAGATGGGCATGAGACCGTTCTCTGGAAGATCTGGAACATCCATGAAATGATCCTAGAGTCCCGCAGTGTGTTTTTTTTTTAAATTAGGAACTGTGTTATAAGAATGAATTTGAGGTCGTGACATAAACATGAACCTGGATGGCCATTGAACTGTCATTTGGAAGATCCGGAACATCCGTAAAAGTGTTTCATACATGAAACTTTGAAAAAAACCGTGATTTTTTTCGAAGACTTCACAGTTCGGTTCTCGAGAAAACCACGAAGTTCTAGAATCAGTATCATCGATGCACCACTTTTACAGATCTTTCGGAAGATGGTTTCATGGTCATTCGGGTTCATGTTTCTGCTACAACCCCAAGTTATTTCTTATATCACAGATCCACGTGTTTCTGAAAAAAACCGTGGAACTCATAGATCAGTTTTATGGATTGACCATATTACGGGTGTTCCAGATCTTCCAGACGATGATCCCATGGCCTTGCAGGTACATTAGAGTGATGCAAAATTTAAAATTTTCGCTCCACAATACTTAAACGATTCCAAATCGGATTCTGACTAACCTCTCAAAATTTGAACCCATTTGGTGAGAAACTGAGATGGCACAAACCATTTGAAATTTGAATGGGAATTACTATGGTAGAACCAAGATTTTTGTTCATGTCTATCTAATAATTCACCATATTCGTGTGCTTCAAAAGTTTTCAGCTGTGCTTGTAGGAAATATGGCTACAACTTTGCTTAAGACCACTTTTTGATTAAATGCAAGGATCGAAAGTTATCAATGGTTCAATGCGCTGATGTCTTATGATCATGCTCAATAAACTGCTCAGCAGGCAACATTGGTGTTTCTGGGGCGTTGAATAGGACACAAAAATCATGGCTACTATGTCACACTGCAAAATACAGTGTTGCCTACAGAGCAGCTGCTTGATCATGTCATAAGTTTACTAATCTCTTAAATAATTAATAACTTTTTCCTGTTTCGTTTTACATAGAAACAATCTTCAGCAAAGTTTCAGCTGGGAAAATTTTCTATAAGAATAGCAATCGAACTGTTTCGCAGCTTAATATGGAAAAAGACTAGAAGGCAATGAACAAAAAGTTGAGTTTTCCCATAGTAATTTACATGTAAACTTCAAATGGCTTGTGCGAAGTCTGTTTCTAACCAAATGAGTTGTAACTTTGGGAGGCTAATCAGGACCCGGTTTGAAACCATTTAAGCACTGTGGAGCGAAAAAGTCAAATTTTGCATCAGTCTAAGGTACATGCTTATACAATGACCCCAAATTCTAATATCGCAGTTCCTAATGTTTTTGAAAAAACTGCGAAGCTCTAGGGTCAGTTTCATTGGTTGACCTCTTTTCCGGATATTCCGGACCTACCCCCATGGCCATCTTGGTCCATGTTTATGTCATGACCCCAAATTCTTTATTATATCACAGTTTCAAATACTTTCGAAAAAAAAAACAGAACTCTAGGATCATTTGGAGGACAGTCTCATGGCTATCAGGGTCCATGTTTGTCACGACCCCAAATTTATTCTATCATGTTTTTCTAAGACTGCGGAGCTCTAGGATCAATTTCATGAATTGACCATATTTACGGATGTTTCGGATCTTCCGGAGGACGGTCTCATGGCCTTCTAGGTACATGTTTATGTCATGACACTTAATTAATTTATATATTACAGTTCCAAGTGTTTTCGAAAAAAAAAAACCGTGGAGCTCTAGGATCAGTTTCATAGATTGAACACTTTTACGGATGTTTCGGATCTTCCGGAGGACGGTCCGATGGCCATCCGGGTCCATGTTTATGTCATGAATTCAAATTCTTTCTTAAATCACAGTTCTGAATGTTTTCTAAAAACCACGGAGTTCTAGGATTAGGGGCTTATGGATAGACCACTTTTACGGATGTTCTGGATCTTTCCGAGGACCGTTCCGTTGTCTCCAGGTTCCATATATAGATTTGTGCCCATTAATCTAAATTATGTATCTTAAGCCACTTGTAAAACACATAAACACACCTTTAAAAAACATGTAACGACTTTTTTCGCTTTTGAAAAAAGTAGACGACCCTATTTTCAATCTTTCTACAATTAAAATAATCTACAGAGCCTAGGAATTCTAGAGGTACCACCATTTTTAAAATTCATCAAGAAATGTCTTAGTTATGTCTTGCTGTTACACGTTTTTCGGAGGCTTCGTAGTCGGCGAAAAGTATTTTACCCACCGTATTCGGAGTGTTAAATTCATGATTTTTTTTTTAACCTGATTATACTAGTTCAATGAAAAAAACTCAGGAACTATGCTTCTACAAAGAATCAACAACCAATTTTTATTTCCTGGCTTAACTCACGTTTAATTTTTTTTTTCTCCCTGCACAGTCTTCTACGTACACCATCCACCAATAGTGGACAATAGTCCATTGACTTCTTGTCCCTACCAGATGATACTAGAAACTTTGATAGAGACGCGCAAAGAAAATTTCTGCCAAAACAACAGCACGGTCTTTGAAGGATCTTTTGGCAATGGCTACCATATATCTTCGAGTGGCTTCAAATGACTTTCATAGAGTGCCGCAATGCTTTACTTTACCTTTACGTTACCTTTAGGCTGAAAATTTATGCGCCGTACGAAGTTCAATCAAATAAGTATACCAGTCGCTCCATGATAGTATAACTTTTGTCATATTTTACTGTTTTGATTGCAGCGCAATCATTTTTATTAAAATAAAACTAAATGAAACTTTCCGATTCGAAATAGTTTTTAATTACTAATAAATGTTGTATTTAATTGGATCAAGAAAAAATAAATATTTAACAGATATCAAATATTTCGTGAAAATAATTAAAAACTTTTTTCATCATTGAGAACAATACTCTGGTGAATTGAGCGAACAGTAATGTTCATTTACTTTGCTCGTTTGCTTCAGCGTTTGACGGTTCGTTTGGTTCTTCTTGCTTCAGTCTTTGCGTGACTCTATTCAACGTCTCTGGATGATACTAGACTGCTAATTTGGATATTTTTAATTAAAGTGAATTCCGCCAAACATTATTATTTTTATTATTATTATTATTTTTAAAGTAACATTAACGCTCTTGGGTCATTCGTGACTTGTCTGGGGTGAGATTTGAACTCGTGACTTTGGCGTGAGAGGTGTGGATTCTAACCACTACGCCAGTGTCGACCCCTCCATCATGCATTCTCAAGCCGATTTTCCACAAGCCTATTAGATTGAAAGCTGCTCACTCTCTGGTGGTAAGTACTGTCAAAAGCAGCATGAAACATCTAATTGAGTGGCTGATCTTTTCAGCTTCAGCTTTTAGCTTGGAGGAGCAGGACGATGATTGGCCGAATGCACATTTGGTTGAATGGGTGACCAACACAGTAAAAAAAACTTGTTTCGAAACTGTTGCTATCATTCCATGGGTTGTGTAGAATTACGATGTGCAATGTACAAGTACCGATTTTGCGAATAAATCTACATCCATGGAAGTAATAATGTATCTGCTGTTGGAAATTACAGAATTGTTTTTATACATTTAGATTTAAATTGATCGTTTTTTTCAATTTTTTTGGCTGTGAAGAGCCTTATCAAATATGTGAATAATAAACCAGTCAGCAGTATTAAACATGACGTTTAGATTTTAAGCACTGTTCATACTTGGGAGTTTTGCCGTGCATATAACACGATTGCGATAACAAAACATTATATCGATAACATTAGCATATTTTAACTTTGTACGCTGATGGTAACCTCCCATGTAGAATCATGCGCTGTATCCAAAAATGTAGTCCAAAACAATCTCAGTAGGATAGTTTTCGAGATATAGCTAAAAATGAAATTTCATTTCGAAAAATGTGTTTACAAATATCTTTGATTTTTATGGAGTTAGGCCGGAACAAATATCAAGTTTTTCTTTTGTCACACCCAACCCCCCCCCCCCCCCTTCAAAATTTTGGAATATCACCAAGGGGGAAATAAAATAAAACTTTCAGTGTATATTTATTTTTCGCAAATTCATTTGGGTATGGATACTCGCTTTGCTAGATTTTATTATGTTGTTGTATCACCTTGTTCTTTTAAAGAATTTTCACATAAATTGGTACTTGACCAGTACGGCATGACAGGTCCTTGAAATCGGATCAGCCGGTTTCAGTTGTTGAAAACGGATTTTATCGAACATCATTCCTAATCTTGTTTGGCAACTCACTAGGTAAGCCACCGTCAATCTGATCGATCCCTCTTGTTCGTTGCGCACATCTTCGTCTTATCCCAGTCGGATCACTACAAATAACCATTTTCAGTGTAGTCGCCAGATTTTTGCATTCGATCTACATTTCTTAACTTACAAACCTTCTTCATTAAAAATTGGTTTAAAATTTTTAGAAGTGAGACCAAATCAGAAACGATTCAGGAAATTCCTAACTGAGGAGACACTTTTCAAAGCAGATTCAAAACTGAGTCTGAACTTTTTTGAAGTGATTTCAAACTTTCGAATAAGTCAATAATATTGTTTCTAACTGAGTCTAAACATTTATTTTATGTTATTCAATCCTTTTTAAAGTTGTCAAAACTTTCCTGAAGTGATTCAACATATTCCAAATCCAATCTTTAAAGAATTGGTTTCGCATTTTCTGAAGTGAAGTAACATTAGCTGATTAATCCTTTTCCTAAATGAATCCAAGGTTTCCTGCATTTATTCAACTTTTTCTGAACTGAAACCAAACTAGTCAGAACGGGTTTGATATTTTTCTAAGTGAGCTCCAGATTTTTGTTAACTGCTTTGGCATCTTGCAATCTTTTCCGAAGTGAACCGACAATTTTTTGAGCAAAAATTTTCCAAATGGTCTCCAACCTTTTCTGAAGTGGTTCAAAACCTTCCTTAGGGAGTCCAAAATGTTCTGTTGAGTGAATGTTAGTCTGAGCTTTCCTGAAGTGATTTAACTAGCTTTTAACGTAGATTCCGCTCCCATAGATCCCTTCCTCGTTTTTGTGAGATTCACATCCTTTGAAAATTAGGCTGAGATTTTAAAGAATGGACCTTCGTGTGTTCATACCTGATGGCAGATTTTTTTTTTTAAAGCAAGCACAATTGTTGAGAAAACTGGGTTTACATGCACAAAAGTACGCATTTTTATAGAAATTTGGGTTTCTTGATCAGCCACGTTAGATTTTGGCTCCGTCCTTTGAAAAACAACCTTGGATGTTATGGAATAGATCTTTGTGAGTTCATATGTGATGGTAGATTTTTTTAAAGCTAGGTTGGATTTCAGTTCAATCTTTTGAAATTTGTGCTTGAATTTTATAGAATGAAACTTGCTGAATACCGGAAGGACGAACCTGGTTAATATTCACAAAAGAAGGTATTTTTATAGTAAATTAATTTTTCTGTTTTCCGAACTGAATTTTGGCATCTACCTTTGAAAAATATGCTTGTATTTTAATAGAAGTTGCTGAATCCATACGTGAGGGTTGAATTTCTTCAATTTTTGAGAAAACCGAGTTTAAATTCACAAAAGTACGTATTTTCATAAAAACTTTGATTTTATGTTCTGCCAAGTTGAATTTCGGCTCCCATATTTGAAAATAGACTTGAATTTTATAGAATGGACTTTGCTGAATCCATACGTGATGGTAAATTTTTTAAAGCATGCACAATTTTTTAGATAACTGAGTTTGAATTCTCAAAAGTACGTATTTTTATAGAAATTTGGGTTTCTTGTTCAGCCAAGTTGAATTTCGGCTCCTTCATTTGAAAAATAGGAATGTATTTTACCGAATTGCTGAATCCATCCGTATTTTCATAGAAATTTGGTTTTTCGGTTCTGCCAAATTGCATTTTGGTTCATATCTTTTAAAAATAGGCTTGTATTTTTTTAAATGGACCTTGCTGAATCCATGCATGAAGGTTGAACCGGGTTTGTAATTCGAAAAGGTTTTTTTTTGTTTTCCTTTTCTGCTAAGTTGGATTTTGATTCAGTGCTTTGAAAGTTATGCTTAGATTTTATAGAACTGACCATGCTGAATTCATATGTGATGATTATTTATTTAAGCACACCCAAATCCAGGTTTAAATTGACAAAACTACGTATTTTTGTTAAAATTTGGTTTTTATGTTCAGCCAAGATGAATTTTGGCTCCTTTCTTTGAATATTACGCTTGGATTTTGTTGAATAGACCTTCCTGAATCCATACGTCTAGTAAGATTTTTTAAAGCACGAACAATTAATGAGAAAACTGAGTTATATTTGGATAGGAAAGAAGTATCGAAATCAGAACTTTTTTTTTTTCATTAGACCTGTTACGTTTGTGGTATTTCGCCAGATGGTTTATCCGGAATTTATCAATACCCAAAAATCAATTGCTTTGATCCTATTCATCTACATTATTACCAATGTTCTTCCTTGAAAGGATACAAAAACTTATGCGTGAAATGTCTTGTTGATAACTCGAGTGTTACACATAATAAAGTCAACATTTGTGGCATTAGTGTCAAAATTCACAGCTTCAAAGAAGTATAAGGCTAAAGCGGAGGCTAAGAAAAAATGTTAGCCTTAGAAATATACGGTTTAGATATAATGTAAAACGAATTTTAAATGTTTTATTTTTTTTTTTGGTTTATTTATATCCCCCCCCCCCCCTCTCGACTGGTGCGAGCATCGAGTGACAAAAGAAAAACTTGTGATTTGTTCCGGCCTTATATTAATTATTTTAACGCCAAATTAAAGGTGATACAATTTTCTTTAAATTGCTGGACCACCATCTTCAATGAGATTAGTGGTACAACCACTACAAACATTTTTATTTAAACTGCTTAAAAAAATACCAGAAATTCAAGTTTTTGGAAAACATGCAAAATATATATATATCCATAAATTTTCGTTTTTAGCTACATCTAGAAAACTATCCTATTGAGCGTTTTTGACGATAATTTTTGATTCAGTGCACGATTTTACATAATAATAATTGGTCAAAGATTCAAGTTATTTATTTTTTTAATTTTATTTGTAACCTAGTGTAATTGGAGGCGAACCAGTCCCAGACTAAAAGCCTCTCTTATAAAGAAAACCTAACGTGACCTAACGATTACGCTAAAAGAATAATATTGATTCATTGCTCGTGCTTCAAGAAAGCGTGTGTAACCCGTTATAACTCCCTAGACTGAACATTTCATTAAAGCACAAATGTGTGGCTCTCAGTTAACATCATGTCTTATTATCAGATAATGTTTTATAGATCTATATTCTATTTGTAAATGCCTGATGTTATAAAACTGAGCTGTAAATTAACCAAACTGTTTCTATTGTTCTCGTTTCAGGTTAGTACTATTGCTTTATAAAACCATATACAGTAAGTGACAATATAGATATATAGTTTAATTTATTATATTTTATATAATTTACTAAATATATTTCGGAAGGTCACCATTCAACGGTCAGGTACTTTTACATTTCAAGTTAAACAAATTAAAGCCGATAGCTGATCAAAGCCTTATTACCGATTTTCAGCTTGCAACGGTTCATTTTGCGGCTCTCGGAATTGATTGCCAGTCGGCAAAAAAAGAAGGTATAAATTCCATGCAATCAGCGATGGAGATGAAAATTTTAGTCTATTCAAAAACCTGAAAAACCTATTAGCAACCACATCACAAACAATGGGAAACTCAATGACAAAAACACTCATCATGAAAGCAAGTTGCAGCGATGCAGCAGCGAATATGTGAAAGAGAGCCTCGTTGATGCAAAACGAGAATAGCGCGTCGTCGATTGCCTCGTTCTTCATGAAATGGCTGAATAAATTACCAGGTCAAGCGGTTCCAATTCGGGTCACTTTATTTTTTCGCATAAAATAGCAATCCCATAATTTATATATGTATGTGTACACTAGCTAACAATTGCAGCCCGTTTGTGGCAGTAGCAGATTTTGTTAGCCTATATGAACGAGAACCGGAAAAAAAATCTGCCAGCCTTCGAATATCGCAATAACCTCTTTTTGCTCGGTCAATCGAAATGCTTATTTCTTCACACATCAGTGGCAACGGTTTTCGTCGCAGCCTATACCAACAAAAAAGCCCAATGGAAATAAAAACCTATTCCGAAAGTCCAACGAAAATCAAATGTGACTCCCACTATACATCGCTAAGCTACACACAAACACACACACGAAGGCATGGTAAAATCGTACCCACATGCATACATATATTAAGCTCTTTTACTCGTTTCTGCTTTTTTTGCACCTCTGTTCTCCGGAGAAAAGAAGCAAAAAATGACCTCACCATATTGGCAGCATAATGGAAGTGCACACATTGCTGACCGGATATTCCCCAGCCCTAGCCTAAGCTTGGATCGGAATGTGTAGGTACCTGCGGGAGGCTAAACTAAGGAGCCGGAAAATAGAAATACAATCAATCGGAAAATTTGTTAAACATTAGAAGAGAAGAGAGGAAAAACGGGTGGAAGATGGGGCAGAAATAACAGGTTTGCAATATTGGATTCGTTTCCGATCATTTATTTTGAGTGATTGAATTTGGGAGAATTTATTAGAGGTTTTCTCTGCTAGCGTCGCTCCCTTCAATTCAAATGGGGAACGATATCGAACGGAATGGAATGGATTTATATTTCAACTCTGCGGTGACAAGATGTATGAGCGGTAATATAAGAGCTCCCATATTGGGCTTGATAGATCTGTCTTGAACTTCTGAGATAAAATGATTACAAAGACGCATATGATACCTTGTTTTTAAAATGTTTTGCATATGGATAACAATTCAGGATTATTTTTTAATGTCTGAATGTCAAATAGTATGGAATGTAAGCACTGTATTTTTTTATACGGTGAATTTTAGGTCTAATCTTTTTCCATAGAATATAATCAGCCATGATACATGACTAACAGGCATGCATCACAATATGCTTTAGAAATCCTCGTGTGCTTGCTGAGTCTTGGGAAATGTTTTGCTGAATCTCAACAAGCACATTTCAATAGAACTTTAGGCTAGGAAAATCTCGGCAATGCTTTTTGTTCACTTTGTTAAAATCATTTCAATACACCAATTTGTCATAAATTACTTTTCGCAAGATATAATAATGTATGTATTCATGTCGTACTATAAGAAATGCATCCCAATGGCTGTGAAAAGTTGAGTAAACGCTCTGCAAAACTATTTTGCTAGCTTCTGCTTGTAGCTGTATCTTAAGCTTTTTCAGCTACTTTACAGAACAACGCTGGAAAAAATTTGGCTTATAAAGCTGAAAATGTTAGCTGGGTGCACCACACTTTATAATACGCAAATGCTTCATCGTTGTTATTACAGTAAATTCGTCCCTAGAAAGCTTAATACAACTTTAATCTGTTTTTATTGTTTCCCATAAAATAGCTGGACCCGGAATGTCACGTCTCACATTGAATTAGCAGTTCTATCCCATTGTGTCGAATTCTCGCCCAATGAATCTTTTCAAACGACAATTTCGAACTGATTAATGTCTGACTTGGCAAACATTAACACCATTAAGCGGCTCAGAGAGACTGTAGCTAGACGTAGACATCCATTCCTTTCCGTTTCTCATCCTTAGCACAAGGAGCGGGAAATATAAAATATTCCTTATCCTGCTAAATTAAATACTAAATCCTCGCGAAACGAAGACGAATTTCACCCCTCTGCCTTTTGCGGCATCGAATAGGCGAGCGGTCGCAGAGTGGTTTCATTTTTCTCGGGTGATATCAGAAAAAGATAAATGACATGTAGATGAACCTCAATGACAACGGCACCCCATTTAATGTCATTACACTGAATGATAGACCAAACCTGAAGGTGTTTGGGAAATAATAAAATGGCGAAAATGAGAAATGTTGAACGAACAAATTTGCAAGAATTAATGCCATTTAAAGCTTTATTGTCCTTCTGCTTCTTCTACCACATTGAACTTTGGAGGTAAGTGGGAGATGGATCTAGGTCCAAACTTATAAGATACATACACACAACCGGGGGATGTAAGAAGTGCTTACAATTACGTGGGATTCATCATCGCAGGATGTTAGTGGGGACCGCATGAACGGAGGCTGAGATATAACGAGCTACGGTCTAAATGCAAGCAAATTGGAGACCGAAAAATGTGGAGTGTATAAGTGAGCGAACTTAATTATGAAGAAAAAATAAGAAAAGGGTGCCAAGACTGGACTCTAACCACGAACGCAGCGATTATCAGACCTGTGCTTTCACCACTGCTCTCTCTCTCTCTCTCCATGCTTCGGAATATGGATAGGCTAAAAGCGAATAAGAAGCGCTCATAGAAATTGGAGAGAACCGAAGCAGGTGCGTGTGTCGTTCTACAATGTTATACATAAAAAGCTTTGTGTTATAGTCGAAAGCGTGGACAGAACACGAAGTAAAAAAGATAAAAATCATTGCATCGTCTGCATGGCCAACTCGTATCTGCGGTATTTGCTGCGGCGGATGATAGGAAATGCAACTAACATTGAATGTAATATATTTTTACGTTTCGTGTTACGTGAAAATGGTGTTACTTGAATAGATAAGTCACGAATCACCCCAAAGTGATAAAGTGACTATAATAAATATAAAAAAGCACAAAGAAGTGCTCACTTGAAGAAAACTCAATTCAAGCTGAACATTGCATTAGGTACTAAGTAACATTGACAGATTCTCTTATTCGACTTTCTCTTTGCATCCTCACGGCCATGTAAAGACATTCCCAGGTATTTTAAGCACACATATCGATAAACGAAGCTTTTATCTAGTATCTAATATGACAAACACAACAAGAAACGATTATGTCAAGACCAACAATTGAAATGGCCTTAACTCCATTTTGTAAACAAACCTTGTAAGGCCATTTTCTCGCGAACTTCAGCAAAGGCAAACCAACATAATGAACAGGTAGGGGAAATTCTCCTCTACCCGATTGTGGTTTAGGTTTGCGAATGAAGGTTTCTGTTCGCGAGAAAATGGCCTTACAAGGTTTGTATACAAAATTGAGTTAAGGCCATTTCAATTGTTGGTCTTGATGTGCTCAAATTATTGACGAAAGAGAAAGTCGATGGAGAGAATCGATAAATGTTACTTAGGACCTACTGCAACCCAAGAAACAATTCTAGATAGGGAATAGGGGCGTAACAGCTTTAGTAAACAATGACTTCTATCGATGATTTCTTGGTATTCAAGGCACGTCCACGCAGACCAACCTAATATCGGATAGGAGAAGTCTTTCCTTACCCGATGAGGATGTTGGTTTGAGTGGGCGAGCCTTAAATTTCTAGAAATCATCACGAGAAGTCATTGTTTACAAAAAACTGTTAGGCCCTAATTCCAGCTCTATCTAGAATTCAGAGTCACAAATAAGCATATATATATATATATTGAATAAATGCTTTATAACAGTGTACAATGCTGAATAAAACCCGGGACGGGACTTGACAATCGAGCTTCTCGCTCTTCTTAATGTTTTTGAAGAATGCCCTTCTGAAAGTTGTGCGTGGTGTTTGACGAAGTTGACCAATGATGCCAGGAATGTAAAATATTTTTTTCTATTTTAATTTGGATTTTATTTGGAGTTTCTACCTCATTTTAGCAGTTCATACATCATTCATGCTCAACATAATGAAAACAACCATAAACAAACAACAACATACATCGCTTAAAACACGCAGTGCACTCAATTTTTCAACTTTCCTTTCGCTAATATGAGCAATTAACAACGCCGTTGACTTCAATATTGATTCTGGCATCACTGCCAGCCAGAGTGATGCGATCTCTCTGTTCTTTTTATTCCACGATTGCTACTGTCAAATGAACCAATCTGAAACTGGCTCGGATTTGACAGAAGATTGGCTCGAAATCGCTACCCGATTGTCAAGTCCCGTCCCAGAATAAAACGGGTTGTCGAATTAAAGGGTGATACGGTCAAAATTTGGTCAATATCAACTTGACGTATTTCTTTCAATTTTGCATTTAAAAAACCTGAACACCCCTCATTTTGAAGGTGTGTGTGTGTAGAATGTTGCTCCTATTTTGATTTTGGAATTCACCCTTCAGTTGTCAAAATGCCGTCCAAGCAAGAAGAGCAGCGTATCAAAATTTTGCTCGCGCATCGCGAAAATCCGAGCTACTCGCACGCAAAGTTGGCAAAATTGCTAAAAGTTGCCAAATCAACCGTTACAAATGTGATTAAAGTGTTTGGGGAACGTTTGTCGACAGCCAGGAAGTCTGGATCGGGGGGAAATCGAAAACCGGAAGCCGCTGAGACGACAAAGAGAGTTGCCGGTAGTTTCAAGCGAAACCCTAACCTCTCTCTCCGAGATGCCGCAAATAAGCTGGGTGTATCGTCTACAACCGTGCATCGAGCCAAAAAACGAGCCGGACTATCGACTTACAAGAAGGTAGTGACTCCAAATCGCGATGATAAACAAAATACGACGGCCAAAGCGCGATCCCGGAGGCTGTACACGACGATGCTGACGAAGTTTGACTGCGTGGTAATGGACGACGAAACCTACGTCAAAGCCGACTACAAGCAGCTTCCGGGACAGGAGTTTTATACGGCAAAAGGAAGGGGAAAGGTAGCAGATGTTTTCAAGCACATGAAACTGTCAAAGTTCGCAAAGAAATATCTGGTTTGGCAAACCATCTGTACCTGTGCCTTGAAAAGCAGCATTTTCATAGCTTCCGGGACTGTCAACCAAGAAATTTACGTGAAAGAGTGTTTGAATAAACGTCTGCTGCCTTTCCTGAAGAAACACGGTTGTTCCGTACTGTTTTGGCCGGATTTGGCATCTTGCCATTACGGTAAAAAGGCCATGGAGTGGTACGCCGCCAACAACGTGCAGGTGGTTCCCAAGGACAAGAACCCTCCCAACACGCCAGAGCTCCGCCCAATTGAGAAATACTGGGCTATTGTCAAGAGGAACCTAAAGAAGACCAAAAAAACTGCTAAGGGCGAGCAGCAGTTCAAGGCAAATTGGCTTTCTGCGGCGAAGAAGGTGGACAAGGTGGCTGTACAAAATCTGATGGCAGGGGTCAAGCGTAAGGCCCGGCAATTCGGATTTGGAAAAGCGGAAGCCTAACTGAATATTTTTCCTGAATTTTATACTAATTGAACTTGAAAAAGAAATTTAATT
The DNA here is from genome assembly GCF_037179485.1 of Ochlerotatus camptorhynchus. NCBI lineage: Eukaryota > Metazoa > Arthropoda > Insecta > Diptera > Culicidae > Ochlerotatus > Ochlerotatus camptorhynchus. Next base: position 587,908 of record NW_027040741.1, read on the forward strand.
TGATTTTTTAAATAAACGATTTCACCGATTTACACGCGTTTTCCCTTGACCAAATTTTGACCGTATCACCCTTTACGTACTGAAAAACCTCATCCAGATCGATAAACGAGCCTTTATTCCGCTGTTTGCTCTGATTTGATTAATATACTTATTAAAAGCTATACAAACGATGACTGTCTTCCTGATTCAACACCAGAAGTTTGATCTAATAACATATAGAATAAGTGTAATTTACACATACATTGACGCTTTAATTCGACTGTTTTCAATTGATTTAATTATATGCTTTATTATACGTCTAATAATTGTTTTTACGCTCCTTTATTAAATTCCATTGCATTGCTTAACAATATTGCTGAATAAAGGAGAATACAGTCAGCATAATAGCTCTTATACCACTACGTCCATATTTTAATTGCATGCTTTGTACATGCTTCACAAACGGCGTATTCATTCACTATTCCACAACACTGTTTCAGGCTAACAACAAAACAAAATTGGTAGCATAGTGATTACCTTTTCAACTTTCCAAATAGAAGGTCGTGAGTTCAATACCAACCTCAACCCTTTTTTTTTACGTTGGATAACGTCTTTCGGCAACATACAAAGTTGAAAACAGTCATTTTGGATGCGTTACGAAAAATTAAAAGATTTTGAACGATAACAACTTAACCGTCTCTCGATAGATTTACGAGATAATGGCATCTATCGATTGGAAATATTTCTAGCAATTTGCTAGATTATTGCAAACTATTGATTTCATTCTTTAAACTATTGAAATATGGTTAAAAGTAAACCATTGTCTAAAGATGGTGAAAATCGATTGATTTTTTTATATTCTTATACTTTCTCCAACCGAGACATCAGATGCGAGTATCTGACACCTCTGATATTTTCTGTTCTACTATATAAGCGTCCAACAAGGTCGCCCGTTCCATCATTGTCTATCCGATCGTCGACCCAGCAGCAGAGCAGCAGAGCAGCAGTTCCAGAGCAGCGGAAGCAGAGCAGCGGCAGCAGAGCCTGGGGCGAAAGGGCAGCTACGCCGAGTGCGTTGGTGCCAGTACTCCGGTATACTGGGCCGCCGTCATGGAATGCCCAGCTGCTGCAGTTCTCAGTCGGTCGTATTCACCGTCTGCTCCGCAAGGGAAACTACGCCGAGCGCGTTGGAAAAATGGCCCTTTTCTGGGCCACAAAATTATCAAGAAAGAGTTTAACGTACGTATGCGAGTATCTGACACCTCTGATATTTTCTGTTCTACTATATAAGCATCCAACAAGATCGCCCGTTTCATCATTGTCAACAACATCAGCCCAACAAAACGGCCCTTTTCAGGGCCACCAAACTTTCGCAAAAGAGTCATTAAGGATTATTCCTAAAATATAATAAACACAATTAAGTACAACACATAACAGACGTTATCCAACGCCAACCCGGCGGTCGTATCTAGTATACAACCCTTCCAACTTTTTTATTTATTTTCTACGCCTAATTAATTCAAATCGTAATCATAGATCGTATCACTCACGACAACCAATTCATCGATCTATCTAAAAGAAAAGCCCAGCATCTTTTCCATCGAAATTAGAGAGATGAAGAGGTAACATTGATCTCATGTAAAACAACTATGAACGAATTAATCATTCGCCGGTGCCGGTGGTGTAGTGGTAAGCATGACTGCTTTCTCATCCCAATGGGTCTGGGTTCAATCCCAGCCGAGGTCGGTGGAATTTTTCTGAGGCATAAAAAGCTCTGGTCACGTTTTCCTTTCGGAAGGGAAGTAAAGCCGTTGGTCCCGGCCCATAAGTGTTGTTGAATGGGTGTGATATCCTACGCAGGTGTGGAAGCTGCCTTCCTGCACATTCGATTGCCGTCAATGGATGGCAATCGATGTCTGTCGGTGAATGGCACTAGATTTCGGAACGGAGACCGTCGTTAAATAAAGGAAAGAAGAATTAATCATTCTCACATTCCCTTGAATTAGCTAGAGTTACGGTTGGGAGTGCTGATAGGATTTCAGATTCAAGCTTTTATTGATTATTTAGCTGACTGACTATATGATGTATTCTAAGATCACTCAGATGGCACGGCAAGCGGCTGGTGATCGGAAGGTTATGGTTCGAGAATCCCATATAACGGCATGTGTGTGTATGTATGTATGTAATAAAATTTCTAGTATCTGTGTGGTCGGTGCGTGCTTCGACAGAAATAAGGCCGGAACTAATATCAAGTTTTTCTTTTGTCACCCCCCCCCCCCCCCCTTCAAAATTTAGGAATATCACCAAGGGGGAAATAAAATAAACTTTCAGTGTATATTTATTTTTCGCAAATTCATTTGGGTATGGATACTTGCTTTGCTAGATTTTATTATGTTGTTTTTGTTGTTGCTGTTGTATCACCTTGTTCTTTTAATGAATTTTCACATAAATTGGTACTTGACCAGTACGGCATGACAGGTTCTTGAAATCGGATCAGCCGGTTTCAGTTGTTGAAAACGGATTTTATCGAACATCATTCCTAATCTTGTTTGGCAACTCACTAGGTAAGCCACCTTGAATCTGATCGATCCCTCTTGTTCGTTGCGCACATCTTCGTCTTGTTCCAGTCGGATCACTATAAAGAAACATTTTCAGTGGTTCGTTATCCGATATTATTACGATGTACCCAGCCCACCGTAATCGCCAGATTTTTGCATTTGATCTACATTTCTTAACTTACAAACATTCTGCAATGATACTTAATGATTCACTTCTTTTCTACAGTGATTCAACAATTTCCGAGCTAAATCCAATCTTTTCAAAATTGGTTTATTTTTTTTAGAAGTGGGACCAAATCAGAAACGATTCAGGAAATTCCTAACTGAGGTGACACTTTTCAAAGCAGATTCAAAACTTTTTTGAAGTGAGTTAAAACTTTCGAATAAGTCATCAATATTTTTCTAACAGAGTCTAAACTTTTCTGTTATGTTATTCAATCCTTTTTAAAGTTGTCAAAACTTTCCTGAAGTGACTCAACATATTCCAAATCCAATCTTGAAAGAGTTGGTTTCGCATTTTCTGAAGTGAGGCAACATTAGCTGATTAATCCTTTTCCTAAATGAAGCCAAGGTTTCCTGCATTGATTCAACTTTTTCCGAATTGAAACCAAACTAGTCAGAACGGGTTTGATATTTTCCTTAGTGAGCTCCAGATTTTTGTTAACTACTTTGGCGTTTGACAAGAACACAATGTTGCTTATTGAAAGTGTAGAAAGTTTTCCGAAGTGAACCGATATTTTTATTAGCTTAAATTTTCCAAATGGTGTCCAACCTTTTCTGAAGTGGTTCAAAACCTTCCTTAGGGAGTCCAAAATTTTCTGTTGAGTGATTGAATTATATTGAATGTTAGTCTGAGCTTTCCTGAAGTGATTTAACTAACTTTTAACGTAGATTCCGCTCCCTTAGATCCCTTCCTCGTTTTTGTGTGATTCACATCCTTTGAAAATTAGGCTGAGATTTTGAAGAATGGACCTTCGTGTGTTCATACCTGATGGTAGATTTTTTTTAAGCAAGCACAATTGTTGAGAAAACTGGGTTTACATCCACAAAAGTACGTATTTTTATAGAAATTTGGGTTTCTTGATCAGCCAAGTTGGATTTTGGCTCCGTCCTTTGAAAAACAGGCTTGGATGTTATGGAATAGATCTTTGTGAGTTCATACGTGATGGTAGATTTCGTTAAAGCTACTTTGGATTTCGGTTCAATCTTTTGAAATTTGTGCTTGGATTGTATAGAATGGAACTTGCTGAATACCGGAAGGACGAACCTGGTTAATATTTACAAAAGAAGATATTTTTATAGAAAATTAATTTTTCTGTTTTCCGAACTGAATTTTGGCTTCTATCTTTGAAAAATATGCTTGTTTTTTAATAGAAGTTGCTGAATCCATACGTGAGGGTTGAATTTCTTCAATTTTTGAGAATACCGAGTTTAAATTCACAAAAGTACGTATTTTCATAAAAACTTTGAACTTTGAAAATAGATTTAAATTCTATAGAATGGACTTTGCTGACTCCATACGAGATGGTAAATTTTTTGAAGCATGCACAATTTTTTAGATAACTGGGTTTGAATTCTCAAAAGTACGTATTTTTATAGAAATTTGGGTTTCTTGTTCAGCCAAGTTGAATTTCGGCTCCTTCCTTTAAAACATAGGAATGGATTTTACCGAATTGCTGAATCCATACGTATTTTCATAGAAATTTGGTTTTCTGTTCTGCCAAATTGCATTTTGGCTCATATCTTTGAAAAATAGGCTTGTATTTTTTTTAGAATGGACCTTGCTGAATCCATGCATGAAGGTTGAACCGGGTTTGTAATCCGAAAAGTTTTTTTTTTTTGTTTTTCTTTTCTGCTAAGTTGCATTTTGATACTGTCCTTCGACAGTTCGGATCGTGGTTTTGCCGCGAGTGGAGGTGCATAAGTTTTCTCCCGGTATATCTGCATTTTTATATATGTGTCGGCGAGTTTATTAGTTCGGCTGCATGGAAGAGTGATTAAATTGTCATTCAAGACATTATTACAATAATGACTGATAATGACTCTATTCAGAGGATGTGCAGTGAACGGAAGATAAAAGAAAAAAGTCCAATGCCATCATAGTGAAATGGGCTTGAAGAAATGGCGGATGCAAAATTTTTGTTTTGTGTTAGTGAATGTGGAAAAGATGAAAAAAACGAAGTCATTTGTGAATTCCGAAAAGCTAAAAGCATTCGATTTTGGTCAAGCTTATGTGTGTGCAAAAAGGCTCGTGTTATGTTTGTTGAAGATGCAGCAGAATTGGTGGAACCGGCGTACGATGCTAGGCAAATACATACACAACTATGAGTACGAGCGTGCCCGTGCGGCTAATACGGAACACAGACGCATATCAATATTGGTGAGATCTCTCCATTCTACCATCTACCTATTTCTATCTTTCTCTTTCACTAAGGGGGCATCCATGAACTGTATCACGTAAAATTTTGGAAAGGATAGCTTCTCCTCCTGCCCTTAGTTATGTTTTTCGGATACCATTGCATTTTCACAGGCTTCCTGTGAGTGTGCTGAGTTGCAAGAGATGGTGTCATTTGTCACGGGTGTCATTTGTCTTGCTTTTATGACTTGGAATCCATGACAGGGTCAGGAGATCGAGCAATGTGAAACTGATCGTCTCTTTCGTTGGCTCGCTTTTGGATCTGACGAACTACTCGCTTGCAGGGGAACAGCGTTGAAATCGAATTCGATTCTCATCTGCATAGAGCTTTATAACGTTTTATCGTCTTTCTCTATCTAGCACACGGAAATGGAGGGATTCATTGTTTTCCAATCAATGCGTTTCTCTCTGGCTCGCGCTTCTTCGATGAATCTCGATTTAGTTGTATAGCATAAGCGTGTACGTGTGTATTAGAATATACTGACAACGGAGTTGCAGCGCATCGGAAATTGGAGCTTGCTACCAGTGCTACCAAAAATACGGATTTGTATTACTTATGTACAGTAATTACTATTTAGCATTGCTAGCTTTTACGCTGGTAAAGCGTCAAGCGTGAAGTAAGGGGCACGGTAGCTCAAAAATGTTTTATGGATTTTGTACCCGTCTTAGGCCGCGGCCGGAGTATACGCGACGCGACGCGACGCGACGCGACGCGACCCATTCAAGAGAATCTTATTATTTTTTATTAACATCGCGTATGAGTAGAATTTAATGAAGGCATAAGCGCTTTTTCGTAGCTTTTTTGTTTCCAGGTTTAAAAGATCATCGGCAGTAGAGGCTTATTCTTGTGTAAAGGGCACCACCGTGGAATTTGAGTTTTAATAAATCCCAGGTCCTATTATATTATTATTATACATTCAATAACAAATATTTAAACACAACTGGAAGAAGCAACGTAACATTGATTGATTTTCTCTAATGTATGTTCAACGTTTATATGACAGAGCAATTAACCATTTTATTTATCCATTCCCGGAGAGAAAATTCCATTACTTGTTGATATATTTAATTGTATACTCATTTAATAATCAGATTCGGAATATGAGTGACGGGGGAGCTTATTGTGTTCGTGAGTCCTCCGTTTAGGCTGGATTTATTGATTTAAATCTTTAAGTAGATTCTCAGCTCTTCGATTTTTTTTTTTTTTTTTTCTCCTTTGGTTTGTTTTTTCCGTCGATCTTGTTTTCCGTGCTGAGCACCAATGCTACCGACGTGCCAGGAAGGCAGCTCCCACACCTGGACCCTACCTATCGACCCATCAACTCATGAACCGGGGACCAACGGCTTTACTTCCCATCCGAAGGAAGGCGTGATCAGAGATGTTATGCCTCAGAACATCCCGGCGGCGCCGACTGGGATTGAACCCAGGCCTGCTGGGGTGAGAGGTAATCACGCTTACCACTACACCACCGGCGCCGTTGGAGCTCTTCGATGATGGAAATTTTTTTGAATAATACCATACCACTTTTTCAGCCTTCGTTCACATCATTGTAATGGATGATAACAAGTGCATGAAAACTGTTAACTGTCCAAATAACCTCGATTTTTCTGACTATTGATTCATTATTAAAGTTTACCAATATTTATAAAAGCATTCCATATTGCGTTTAAAGATTCCATGGTGCATAATAAAGATTTTGTTTCAATTCCAATAATATCTAATAAATCAGTTAAATGTACGGAGGTTAACTAAAATCGAGCTTATTTGTATTTTGTAGTACCGTAAAACGAGGTATCTTTGATAATGTGGTTAACTTTGATAGTATAATATAAAGAATAAATTTACTCGCTGTGCGTTTTCCAAATAAGAAACATTGATTCCATATTGTAGCTTAGGGTATTTCCGTTGATATTGTATATAGTTTTATATAGTATGTGTTACATATTTTACAAAAATATTAAAAAACCATTTTCGTGTTTTTCGCGCTTTTGAAAAAGCACGCAAACCATCACTTATGAAATGTTTTTCCGATGCAGCCATCACAAATTCAATGTTGAATTATTATTGCTTTTAAAGTTTTCTGATTATATACTCATTCAAAGTTTCATATTTAAAGAACTAAATTGTTTGAGTTTCACTCATTTTTTTTTCTACATTCATCGAGCAGTATCAAAGTAACCCCAAATCAAAATGCAGAAGTTAGGTCACAAAACTAAAAAAAAAAGTGCAAATGCTTTAATTTTCGTTCAACATATTACTAACGAATTAACTCTTGGATCCTCAGTACTTGTTTTAAAAATATAAAAATTGAAAAACATTCATTGTTTTACGGTACATGTTTATTTTACATTAATTATATATTATATATTGCATGACTAGTAAATTATTTTTATTTCACATATTTAAAATCTCATTATATCATTGTAACTATAATTTTCATTTACAGAAGGTGTATCAAACATCAAATCATTGTTATTTACATTTATTTTATAATAATATAATATGATATCTATGGTTTTCAGAATTTGGATTACCCAGAGAATAAATTGAATATCACCATATGTTATTAAATTGTTTTACCTTTGCAGAGTTTTGCTATTTCAAGAATTAATCATTGATGCTTATTTTTATAACTCTTGTATGCTCAAACAATCTCGATTATTTAGCAAATTGATTCTTTACTTAAATTGTGGATTCATTAAATAGGCAAAGTTGAGTTCAATCATACCATGCAATTAAAATATTCATATATAGCTTGAGTGTAAAGATTTTGAGTGACTAAAATCGAGGTTTTATGTATTTTCCAGTGGCGTTTCCTTAACCTCGATCTACCTGTGCACCAACTCTCAAAACATAAATAATAATCAATATATTGCTTGCAATAGATAGATATCGAGTAAACTAGAAGATTGAGTGTATTTTCAACCGATTCGAATATGAATATGGCATTAAATCTGGTTTTGAAAGTTGATGCACAGGTAAATAGTGAGGTTACGGGACGCCACTGGTATTTTGTTATATTTTCTGTGTTTTAAGGTTCAATTTACTTTGATGCTTTTTGGAAAATTTCAGGAGCAGTTTTTTTCCGACGCATTGTTTCAGATTGCAGAAAGCTCGCACTATTCGATTCCTTTTGATATTTTACACAAAATGACGCGAGCTTTTTGCAATCTAAAATAGTGCGTCGAAAGGGACTGCATTTGAAATTTTAAAAAATCCATCAAAGTAAATTGAACCTTAAGGAAATACCTGCATACATACATACATTTTGCATTTCACTACATATATTATATAAATTATACATTGCATGATATACTATTACCTTTAGCTTAATATTTCAGTTTACCCAAGCAAGTCATCGAAATTAATATGAAACAGAAGCATTAAATAATATTATATGTTATAATTATTAAGCAGGTTATTTCTCGTCACGTTAGTTATTCATCACAATTTTTAGCATTATTGTTAGTATCATTCGAGCAAAATATATATAATTGCTTAATATATCCTATACATTTCAGTGTTGCATCCACCTGTTGTGAGCTGAGGAGGTGTAGAGCTGCATCTTATTATATGTAAAATACTTCTTTATTGCAGTAGCAACTATATTATCCATATAAATGTATTTCATTATGTCATATTTTAATGTTCTGATATATTTCATTTCTCCATTGCATATATTTTTATAATATAAATAAATACTGGGTTGGGAGGGAGCATCAGGGTATCATTCAAACTGAAACTGGACGATGGTATGATTGACAGCCGGAGTCTAGGAGGGAATAAACACTATCATTTTCTTTATCCTACCGATTCGATTGTGGTGGTGTGAATTCTACTCCAACAGTTTCAGGGCGATTGACGCGCCCTTCTTAACAAATCATCCAGTATGAAGCTTAATAAGTATTGCAAATTGTGTTATTCGAATTGTTGGAGCATATCGTTGGAAGGAGATTCTTAAATTCCCGTGGATTTCGCGTAAGTGTCTCTGCTTACGGGTTCACCCTTCCGTTTTTGGCCCTTCATACAGCGATATAGTGAATTCAGATCGGTAGCTCAAATTGATCTTGCTATTAAGTGGAGCTGCATACAAGACAAGTCTTGAAAGGATGGTGGCTACCTTACATACATACATACATACAGTTGCATTTTGATACTGTCCTTCGAAAGTTATGCTTAGATTTTATAGAATTGACCTTGCTGAATTCATATGTGATGATTACTTTTTTAAGCACACACAAAGCCAGGGTTAAATTGACAAAACTACGTATTTTTGATAAAATTTGGTTTTTATGTTCATCCAAGATAAATTTTGGATCCTTCCTTTGAATATTACGCTTGGATTAGTTAGATTTTTTGAAGCACGAACAATTGTTGAGAAAACTGAGTTATATTTGGATAGGGAGGAAGTATCGAAAACAGGACGTTTTTTTTCATAAGAACTGTTACGTTTGTGGTGTTCAGCTTGATGGTTTATCCGGAATTTATCAATACCCAAAAATCAATTGCTTTGATCCTATTCATCTACATTATTACCAATGTTTTTCCTTGAAAGGATACAAAAACTTATGCGAGAAATGTATTGTTGATAACTCGAGTGTTACACATAATAAAGACAACATTTGTGGAATTAGTGTCAAAAATCACGGCTTCAAAGAAGTATGAGGCTAAAGCGAAGGCTAAGAAAAAATGTTAGCTTTTTAAATATACGGTTTAGATATAATGTAAAACGAATTATAAATGTTTTTTTTTGGTTTATTTTTTATCCCCCCCCCCCCTCTCGACAGGTGCGAGCATCGAGTGACAAAACAAAAATTTGTGATTTGTTCCGACCTAATGGCACAACAATATCACTAACGAGAACAACCCTGCTCTGTGCCGTTCTTATTTTCGGAATAATTATCCCGTAGTTGAATAATCGTGTAATAAATGTATAATAGTGCCTAATTAAACATTATTTTACATGAGAATCAAGCGTCTATATACACCTTTATTATACCATCGCTGTTTAAGGAAGTAATGATGTCTAATAAACGCTTAATAATCAAAAATTTGATCGAATAAGCTCTGTTACAACTATTTGTAAGTCGAATAAAAACTTCTCGTCATATCTTATTCAACATCAAATATTTCGATGTTGTGGTTGAATAAATTCTTAAGATTTGAGTGAACAAAGCCTTCTAAAAAAAATCAGAACTTTTCGGAAGTCCGTAAATCGTCAGAGAAATTTAAAGAACTGCAAAAATGCCCGTAGACCTATACATAAATTTGCAGAACTTCAGGAAAGTCCACATACCTTCAGAGAAATTTTAAGAGCCCTAGCGAAATTTACAGAGCTTCTGAGAAATTTTGAAATCATCATTGAAGTTCACAGCTCTGTTCGTATATCTTCAGAAATATTCATAGAACTTCATGGAAGTCCGTGAATCTTCAGAAAAAAAATGCAGAACTTCAGGAAAATTCTGCGGCCCTAAGGGGAATATTTGAAATCTTAAGAAAAAAATCAGAACTTCTAGAAATTTCGTAGATCTTCAGAGAATATCAGACTAATTCAGGAAAGTCCGTGAATTTTCAGATAAATTTAAAGAACTTCTGGATAGTTCATATGGAAGTACAAAGATCTTAGAGAAATTTTCAAAACGTCAGGAAAGTTCTTTGTAATCCAGGGATGTTTGTATATCTACAGAGTAATTTGAAAAACTTCAAGAAATTCTTGCAGAAACTTGCAGAACTTCAGAGAAGTTCGAAGGAAAACTAGTCAATCTTCAGAAAATTTTTCAGAACCTTAGAAATGATGGGTGATGAGAATTTAATGCTTATTTGACATGCTATTTCTTTTACACCAGCCACGGTATCACTCGCGATCGGTACAAAACACTTCGGCGTTTTTGTGACATCCGGTAGATTGATTGGAGTCGGAGGAAGAAGACGCAAACGCAACTCGCGAGTTAGCACACGCTGCACTCGCGATTTTCACTGGATTTCCACGCCGTTCCGGATTTTTATTCAGTTAGTTAAAAATAATGTTTTAAAAATAAATTCACTGAAAAAACTATCAGTTTCCACAACATTTTTTTTCGGATATCCGCGAGACCGGCACGACTAAAAACGAATGACAGTAACATTCGAGATCAGACCTCGGCTCAGTCATGCAGTCCGAGCATAATTCGATCCGAGTCGTGCAGATCGAGCATCATGGTCACGTCTAACGATGGTTCAACCAGGTCTAACGTTAACATTCACGTTTCAGGGTGGATACTCATATGATTTGATGGCTTTTGATTGATATCCGATTCTGGACACTTCCCTGAAGTTACTTGGGGTAAGTCCAGATGTGGCCATTGTAGTCCTGGGAAGAACTGATATCGTTTTTGAATCATCATGTCATCAAAAAGTGTCTCGTGATGATACTTTACTTATTTATTTGTCTGACCACTACCCCGAGGGCCCTCGGAACATGTCCATAGATGTATGTAGTTCTGGGCACATCAATTGACCGGTGATATTCCTGGTTTAGCATTCTCATATGATTTAATACGTCGCATGATGGCTTTTGACTCAAAGACCACTTCTCCAAAGGTAGCCGGAACATTTCCGGATGTCGCCAATGTGTTCCATGGCACTTGAGTTGTCCATCAATTATTTTGTTTTTTGATTTATAAAGGGATTTAATGTAGTTAATTGGTTTCCTATAGCACAGTCATTAATTGGTCTGTTAGCGAAATGCTTAAATAAAACAGCAAAAAAGATTATCTTCCATCTATCTTTAAATCCACTTAATTATTTTTGGTATCTCTGACAGATATGTATTTCGACTACAATGTGAAGTCTTCATCAGTGTCATTCCCACTAAAGGATTATCAAAATCTAACCCCCTTAAGTACTCATCCCCTAGGTAAGAATGTCATGATCACGATCGAAATACGTATCTGTAATATAGGGGAATTGGCTCTAATGTTGGCCTATGGATCTAAGATTGAGTCCATCGCTAAAAATCTGCTATTTATCAATTTTATCTAGATGAACGCGTCATTGGGACGGTACTAATGGATATTTTTGGTCGCTATTGCAAATTTAGTCGATTGCTGAATTTATGTATGGGCCCAAATTAGAGGCATTAAGGCCGAAATTACACCCAGTTCCCCTATACCAAAATTAATTAAGTGGAACCAAATGGAAGATAACCTTTTTTGCTGTTTTATATTAATTGATTTAATGTGTCGCAAGATGGATTTTTACTCAGGTGAAATTCAGGCCACCATAACCTTAGTTGGTAAAGGCGCAGCTATAAAGCTAAACCATGCTGGAGGTGGCTGGGTTTGATTTCCGGGCTAATCTAGGAATGTTCCGAGTCAAAAGTTTTCTCGACTTCCCTGGGCATAGATTATGATTGTACTTGCCACACAATTATACTAAAGTACAGGCTTAGAGTGCTCTCAATAAACAACTGAGGAAGTGCTTAAAGTCCAATAAGTTTAGATCCAGTGAAAAGTCTAAGTAGAACCATAATAATAACAAACGAAGAAGAATTTCAGCACACTGGCTACTTCCCACCGGGTACCCAAATCGCGTCCGATTCTGACCGCCAATGATATTCTTTTTGCATTCCCATGTGATTTGATTTGTCGCATGATAGGTTTTGACTCAAGCGTCTGGTCACTTCCCCGATGTACCGTGTCTGCAAGACCATCTGTCCGAACAAGATGAAATTTAAAAGAGCTTTATGGGAGCTATAAACAAACTAAATTATTTTTGTTCAACTCAAATTGCACCATAAATATTCTTTAAAAAAAAAAGCAATCTTAATTTAAACTTGCAAGCAAACATGTTAACACGTCGTTTAGTAGTTGCATTAAGGTCACGAGTGACGGAATCCTTTTACCATAACATTTTTTTACCACGTCCATGTCTGACAACTTACTTGAAGGTGGAAGTTTAAAATAGATCAAAGGGTTTGCTACAGAGAAGCAAGCTCTGAGCTCATTTTTCAGTTCTGTTGCTGGAAGTTGAGATAAGTGCCCCTGAAAACTCTTATTATAAGAATTCCGTCAGTCTTGTCCTTGAGTAGGGCTCAATCTATACTATTGATGATTATTTATAAACAAGATGATTTAGTAAAACTTTTTGGAAATTTTGCACACGTTAGCTTTCACGGTACTGAGTAGTTTCTGCGTTACAATAATTACACACTGTTTGGAAAAAATATCAAAACTCGCTGTCAAAATGGAACAAACTGTACCGCATCACAGTTGATTCGTCGGCCAGCAGTGCCGTAAAAAGTCAGTCAATAAAAGGAAATCTCCAATTTTATGCTGCCCAAGTTAGCAGATAAGACATTTTCCTAAAACATAAAGAAAAGCTGTACTTCTAGCGCAATCATGTGACCGTAGTAGCGTAGCAGGGAGCAACACAGTAGCGGGGAAGTGAAAACCTTTTGTAAGCGCAAATGCGCGCTGCGATAAGAAAATGAGACAAGTCCGCTACCACCCAGGATAGGTACATCAATCAAGTTTTGCGTTTTCCCTTTGTTCCTATCATATTTTATTCGCTGACTTTCTTTGTTTGAGATTCAGTCTGAGTGAGTGCTGCTTGCTGTTTTCCGTTCCAGCGGAGGAAAATAAAACCGAAGAAGCTGTTTTATTTGAGTTTGTACGGTTGTTACTGATTGAAACCGTATCCTTATTGATTGCATAAAGCTTTTAACGTTTGTTTCCTTTGGTTTTCTATAGCATAGTCATAAGAGGAAGAAGAAATAGAGATGTTTGATTGGAATATTTATGCTGTGGTTTTTGAAATGTTCTGCTCTTCAGATTATATTCAGACGAAGCATATTCTGGTACAGGGAAATGTGTTTACTATTTGACGTCGATGATGTAATTTATTTGCATTTTCGGTGCAGACTATTTGAGCCTCAGTAAAGGTGAGTGTGTCTATTTTCAGGCTCTTGCTTTACATTAAGAGTAATTTCAATACTGACCGACTAAACATAGTTCTTCATACAATATAACTACTCTGATCCAAACTGATATTTTCTAAAATCTTTTCAATTACTACTATCCATTTATTACGATTTGCGTCTTTGAACTTCAAGCTCGACAATTAGCAAATTAGTTTAGTTTAGTTTAGTTTACTATCGAGTCTTTCATCCGTGGGCAACTAACAAAGTAACTAGAGGAAAATAAAGCATCTTTAACTCAATGATACATGTCAACGAAGACGAACCAGCCTTGGGCTGAAAGTTTCCTTAATAAAGAAACAACAATAACGATGATGCATTCCTAGGCATGCAAAACATTGTTTCAATCATGCTATTTCAAGCAATCACATATTTTTTAATCTGAGCTAGATAATAATTCCAAATTATTATTTAATAACTTATCGTCTTAGCTTCCCAGGATCCTAAATGCACATAAAGCCGAGTTTAGATTAGGCAAGTGAGTTGAATTCAACTCATCCCGATATGGTAGAAGGCGTTCAATTGACTAGGCATCGAATATAGCATCGAAGCTCATTGCTCTCCTCTTTGAATCGTAAAAATGCAACTGTGGACAGTCAATATATTTCATGTTTACATAAGGTTCGTCGCTACTTCGTCGTAATTGCCCATTTCCGTTCTATCGATCAGAAAAGATCAATAATATCAATAATTTCACCGTGCACAAATCAATAATAGGTTTGTTCCGATGCGTTAGTTCATTAGCTACAACATAAATCCTGTTAGAGCGCATTGAATGAATATTTACGCTCATTGTTCTCAAAACAAAAGAAGCGCTCTTAACGAATCATCTTTTTCTACGTTTATCCGTAGGACGAAGAAAATCTAATGGCGTTTCAATGCGTTAGGACGGAATTGAAACTCGTAGAACGAATTTAGAATCAAGAAGCAGTTTGAGATTTTAAACAATATCTCAACAATTTGTGACTCTTCATCAAATCCAATGGTACGTATGAAAAGGAAAATACATTTAGAAGTCATCTTTGACAGAAATATTCAATTTTTTGCTTGAAATCGATCAGAAAAGAGAGGTAAAGCGCGGGTTGTGCTTAGTAGGACGGGAATTAGATCAAAAACCCTACCCTGACTCAATATCCAATCATGCTGCTACAAGTATATAAAAAATCTCCCATTCGGGCAACATTATGAACCAAAGTTCTAATTACAAACTGATTTGTTGTTTAGCTAACCAGGCTCTTAAGCACACAATGACGAACTCAAAATTCAAGTAGGGAAAAGGGTATTGGCTATTAGCACAGTCGCCTAAATTTAATATGAAATATGATGTTCATGATTAAGTTTGCATTGATAAATATATATTTATCTCACGTATGTGTTGGTAGACGGAAAAATGTAAACATTGTGGGAGATGATAATGACGACGTCACAACACTCGAAAGCAATTTTTCGTAATATGAAGCAAACCAAATCCTAGCTTAGTAGAAGATGCTAATTTCAAATAACAGACTAAAGTGGTAATTTTTATACGATAGCTGAGGAGATGAAAGTATAGAATTGATAGTTCCGTCAGAGTACGGCAGTGTGAAAATTGCATATAGAGAGTAGAAAGCGAGCTAGACAACTTTTTTAGGAAGGTACAAATCAGTTTTATCATCCCTCCCTTTGGAGAGGGATGGTGAGGGGTATTCCCCCCTCCCTCGCCACAACTGGCAAAAAGAGATGATCACCGACTCATTCATGTACCGACGATGTGTTTGAAACAGGTCTATCAATTTTGACCGCACTCCAGTTGCTATCTTAAGGAAGGCATCCAGTCGTAGGTTTGGAAATTGCAGCTATTGTTACCTCTACCACGGTATGTGCTGCTGTCATCGTTGACTTGACGATCTCGAGTGACATCTTGAAATTACCTCGGAATTTCCTTGAAATAATGCTCTTATTTATTTTGGGAACCTTCTCGGAATTCCTTCGAAATAACTATCAGGATTCTTCACACGTTTTGATTGAAGTATCCTCCAAATTCCATTATTCATAATTGCCTTTGTATTCCTTTCAGAATTTGCTAGGAATGCAAATTGTTTTTTTTAATCACTCTCTTTAGAATTTACCACAAATCTCACAAATCCCTTGAAATAAAAATTAAAAATTGGGCACTTTAGAGGCATGGAAATAATGGGCTAGTTCATCTCTAAAACTTTCCATAAAATTCA
The DNA here is from genome assembly GCF_037179485.1 of Ochlerotatus camptorhynchus. Taxonomy (NCBI): domain Eukaryota; kingdom Metazoa; phylum Arthropoda; class Insecta; order Diptera; family Culicidae; genus Ochlerotatus; species Ochlerotatus camptorhynchus. Next base: position 604,028 of record NW_027040741.1, read on the forward strand.
AGTCCCAAAATTCTCTTGAAATTATCCTCAGAATTTTATAAAATTGAAGCTCTAAATTCTTTTGGAAATCTTCTAGGTGGTTTTGTGGTACGTTACGGGATTTAAGATCTACCACCGATGTTCAGTCCTTACTACTTCACACTAGGGGAACAGGATTTTTCAACAACAGAACATGACAGCAACGTTCATGAATGGAAAGTGTGTTTTCAAAAAATTAAAATTAAAGGTTATAATAAATTTTTCTTTATAACTATAATAAAAAAAAGCATTCTTACCCGTGAGATTGTATATAAAAAATTAATAAATTACTCAAATAAGGGTATTATTCAAGTAGCAGCTGTCATCCACAACCATTTGCGTAGCTAGAAAATTTATCTGGAGGGGGGCCGAATGGGGGCCTGCTGCACTTTTTAATTTTGCAAAACTACGGTTTATTAAAAACTCACTCAAATTGCGTCCAAGGCAATTTATTTATTTTTTTTTTTTTTTATAATTACTTTATTTGTACAGGCTCAATCGAATAAACTTTACAGAGCTGAGTTATCTTTTGCGTTATACATTATTACTGTCTTAAATTTAAAGTTAAAGGAACTGGACCGAGTACTCGCGGTTGTCTCGAGGTTAGTGGAGATTTACAATTTTTTGGATGGGAAAAGGGAAGAAGGAGGTTTGAAATGTGGTTTACGATACAACTATTTAATTAATCCTAAAGCATGAAATTATTTCTATTCATCTTGAAAACAAACATTGAAAAAAAAAACCCCCACACGTACAAAATACAAACTAAGCACAAGGTTAATCAAACTTACAATCTAAGGTTAATATCCTTAAAGTAAACATATATGAGTTTCATAAACTCCAGATCGCGTCTAGCCAAAATATCCCGAACTGGAACATTAGGTTGTCTACCTCGAGCCCGAAGGGAATCATAAAAATGTGATCTGACTTCACGATACTCCGCACAAGACCAAAGGATGTGATCAGCGTCCTGGTAACCTTGTCCACATTCACAGAGATTGCTGTCTCCCAACCCCACACGGAACAAGTGAGCGTTTAGACAATAGTGATTGGACATGAGACGAGACATCACGCGTATGAAGTCTCGACCCAAGTCCAACCCTTTGAACCATGTAAACTTCGACACCTTAGGGATAATTGAATGTAGCAATCGTCCCAAGCTCCCTTCACTCCATTGATGTTGCCAGCTAACGAGCGACTGCTGACGATAAATAGAGAAAAATTCACTATAGGCGATTTGTCGATCATAAATGTCGCCTTCCATAGCGCCCACCTTCGCAAGTGAATCCGCCTTCTCATTGCCCAAAATTGAGCAATGCGAAGGGACCCACGCGAAGGTGATGATGAAAGAGCGCACGGATAAAGCACTAAGCAGTTCTCGTATTTTCAAGAGAAAATACGAGAAGTGCTTTACCGGCCTAATGGAACGGATAGCCTCGACAGAACTGAGACTATCCGTAAAAATAAAGTAGTGGTCTGGAAGAAGTGAAGCAATAGTTTCCAAAGTGTAGTGAATTGCTGCCAGTTCAGCCACATACACAGAACAAGGAGCTTCAAGTTTTCGAGAGGCGCTATGAAATTCATTAAATACACCAAAACCAGCGGACTCCTCTATTAGAGATCCATCTGTGAAAAACGTTCTTGCAGAATCAACATGGCCAAACTTTGCAGCGTATAATGACGGAGCAATCATAGGACGATGATGCTCTGGAATTCCGCGGATTTCCTGCGTCATAGATAAATCAAAATTCACTGAATTGCCGAAATCGGAGAAGACTACACGATTGGGAATATTTCTTGAAGGGCTGACATCCTGTGTTAAATATAGGTAGTACAAAGTCATAAAACATGTTTGAGGATTTAGCTCCAGAAGCTTCTCAAAGTTTTCGATCACCAGTGGGTTCATTACTTCGCAACGGGTGAGGAGCCTCAGAGATAACTCTGAAAAACGGACGGATAGTGGCAACATGCCCGCCAGCACTTCGAGACTCATAGTATGAGTCGAGTGCATGCATCCTAACGCGATACGAAGACAACGATACTGGATCCGTTCCAGCTTGATGATGTGCGTTTTAGCTGCCGACTGGAAGCAAAAACTACCGTACTCTAAAACCGATAAAATCGTTGTCCGGTACAACGTTAGAAGATCTTGCGGATGAGCTCCCCACCACGTTCCGGTAATTGATCGAAGGAAATTGATCCTTAGTTGGCATTTTCGTCTCAGATACTCAATGTGGGATCTCCAGGTGCATTTGAAATCGAACCAGACCCCGAGATATTTAAAAGACATGGAATGAGTGATCGGTTTACCCAAAAGTTGAAGCTTCGGTTGTGCTGGGCTATGCTTCCTAGAAAAAACGACCAACTCAGTTTTCTCCGTGGAGAATTCGATACCTAGCTGAATAGCCCAAGTAGACAAATTGTCCAAGGTATCCTGTAAGGGTCCTTGCAGGTCAACCTCTTTTGGCCCTGTGATAGACACTACGCCGTCATCTGCAAGTTGTCTCAACGTGCAATTGTCACTAAGACAATTGTCAATTTCTCTAACGTAGAAATTGTACAAAAGGGGGCTTAAACATGAGCCTTGGGGGAGACCCATGTAGCTAAATCGAAAAGCTGTAGAGTTTCCATGAGAAAAGCTCATATGTTTTTCTGACAGCAAATTGTACAAAAAATTATTCATTAATGGAAACAATCCACAAGCGTGAAGTTTCTCTGAAAGAACTTCAACGGATACTGAATCAAAAGCCCCCTTGATATCCAAGAACACAGAAACCATTTGCTCTTTCTTAGCAAAAGCCAACTGAATTTCCGAGGAAAGCAACGCGAGACAGTCGTTCGTTCCTTTACCCCTACGGAAACCAAATTGAGTATCTGAAAGAAGGTGGTTCGTCTCAACCCATTTGTCGAGGCGAAAAAGGATCATTTTCTCCATCAATTTCCGAATACACGACAGCATCGCGATGGGCCGATACGAATTGTGATCCGACGCGGGTTTATCAGGCTTTTTAATGGCTATCACCCTCACTCGTCTCCAATCGTCGGGAACAATATTGAGCTCCAAGAACTGATTGTACAAGTTCAACATGCGCCTCTTAGCGACGTCTGGGAGGTTTTTCAGCAAGTTGAACTTGATTCTATCAGATCCCGGGGCAGAATTGCCACACGAAAGGAGAGCGAGTGAAAGTTCGACCATTGAAAAAGGCTGACTGATTTCGTCTACCGAATTCGCGGTTTCGCGAGGAATCAACTGCGACGGCACGGAATCCGGACACACTTTTCGCGCGAATTTAAGAATCCATTGATCCGAGCATTCCTCGCTTTCGTTGTTAGTAGACCGGTTACGCATTCTTCGCGCCGTACTCCAAAGCGTATTCATAGACGTTTCGCGCGACAATCCGTCTACAAACTGCCGCCAGTAACCCCGTTTTTTGGCCTTGATGAGGCTCTTGAGTTCACGTTCAAGAGATGTGTATGCGTCGAAATGCTCGCGTGTTCCGCGTTTCCGAAAAAGTTTAAACGCGTCGGACTTTTTACGGTAAACCTCCGTGCATTGTTGATCCCACCAGAGCGATGGTGTTTTCTTACGGATTGACGATCGTGGCACCGGTCGTGTTTGAGCTTGAAGTGCGCTGTCGACGATGAGATTAGAGAGGAAATTATATTCCTCCAACGGCGGAAGCTCTTCCACTGACGATACTGTATCGTCTATCGCGGATTGGAACTTAGTCCAATCGATGTTACGGGTTAGATCATACGCGACGTTAACGGATTCTGACGAGTTGAACCCACTGGCAATCGAAATTTTGATCGGCAGATGATCACTACCGTGCGGATCCTGGATTACATGCCAAGTGCAATCCAACGATAGTGAATTGGAGCAAAAGGTGAGGTCTAATCTGCTACCATTCGAGGATGGACCAGCCAAACGTGTTACTTCTCCATTGTTAAGGATTGTCATGTTGAAGTTGTCGCAGAGATCATAAATCAAAGTAGAACGGTTATCATCGTACAGTTCCCCCCAGCCTGTACCGTGGGAGTTAAAATCTCCCATGATCAACCATGGAGCGGGAAGTACCGCACATATGTCGAAAAGTTGTTTGCGATTAACAGAGACTCTAGGAGCAATATATACAGAAGCAATACAAAGGCTCTTATCTTTAATGGTAGCCTGACATGCGACAACTTCAATACCGGGGAATTCGGGAAGATTTACTCTATAGAAGGAATGGCACTTTTTGATCCCCAAAAGTACCCCTCCTCCACGTGAATCCTCACGATCCAATCGAATAATGTTAAAATCGTAAAAAGGGAGATCAATTTCTGAAGAGAGCCATGTTTCACAGAGGGCAAATGCATCGCAATTATTGTTATGGACTAAATACTTGAACGAATCTAATTTCGGAATAAGACTTCGACAATTCCACTGTAGAACAGTGATCAAATCCCCGACCTCGTTTGGAAAATTATCCATCGAAGGAGATGATAGCTGCAAGAAGGGGCCATTTTGAAGTCAATTGCTTCAAGAAGGATTTCACAGTGGGAAGCAATGTGAGGACAATGCTTTTCAGAGGATCAGAAATGTTGAGGTATTTGAGAATACCGTCCACAATGTCATCAAATGAGAACAGCCCAGATGAAGAAGGGGTTTCTGTTCTTAAAATTGGGGCATCAGGGGTTTTGGATGTCCCCGGAAGAGGTGGAAAATCCTGGGTATAGTCAGTTCTGCGGAATCCAGGAGGAGTAGAAGTCTCCTTTTTTCCACCACTCCTTGATTTGGGCAAGCTGATTTGGGGTTCTTTATTTGCAACAATCCGCGAACGGATGCGCTTTCGTTTCCGTGCAGAACCTTCCGGAAAACTGAAAGAAGTTCCCTCCTCAGCCAAGTCAGAGTCAGTCTCGTCATCTGACAAAAGAGAAAAGGGATTTTTGTCATTGGTCGATGGCGTGGCTGTCTTAAGCATTTCTGCAAAAGACCGCCTGGAACGTTCCTTAAGGGAGCGTTTCATTTTGTCCCCGAGCTGTTTGTACGCCGGGCACGACGAGAGAGCATGAGGAGGAGTTCCATTGCAGTACACGCATTTTGGTGCAGTAGCTGCGCAGGCGCCATCCTCATGCTTCTCCCCGCATGTGGAGCAGCGTGCCTTGTTGCCGCAGTGGGAGGCCGTATGTCCCAACCGCTTACAATGCTGGCAGTTCATGACCCGAGGTACAAACAACCGCACAGGAAGACGAAGTTTTCCCAGCTCGATGTATTGAGGAAGGGCAGATCCAGAAAAGGTCACCCGAAACGAGTCTGTGGGGGTAAAACTCTTTTTACCCTCGCTGAGCGATACTGACTTCATTCTATGAACGGCCAGTATCTTTACCGGAGGAAGCAAGGGGTTCTTGAATCGGCCAACCGCTTGCTTCTCCAGTATCTCGGGGTTCAGACTCGCCTCAGTGACCACGCCTTCGATCTCCACATCAGAGGCTGGAATGTACACCCTATATTCCAGTGTGAAAAATTGGGAAACAGCAATTTCATTGGCCTGTTTCAGGTTAGCGACGGTCACACGAAGTTTGTTGTGCTTAACCTTCGTTATTTCGGTCACGGCAGAGAATCGCTTTGTCAGATCATCAGATATCTGAACAACATTCAAGGGTTTGTTTTTGGGCTGAAAATAGACAACCCATGGCCAGTCGAGTCATTCGGGTAGGCCCGCAATCTGGTGCTTTTCTCATCCTGCCCATTGACAGACTGAGACGACGAACCAGGGATGACATCATCATTCTTCTGAGATGAATGGTCATCCATGTCGTCTTCTGACAAAACATCCATTTTGTTCAACTAGTGGGAGCGCAAAACGCTCTCCCACTGAACGCACAGACACAATACACAGAAAACGCTACAAACACAGAAATACAAAATGAAAATTTAACTAATGGGGGAGTAAAAGAAACAAGAAAAAAACATAAACTTATCTGATAATCCTATACTACTACCACCGAGCGTTATATGTGTAGGCGTTTACACAGATGGCTGGGAAGCGACGCGCAGCGTGGATGACCTTCGCTGTGGTGCACTTGATCGAGGCGCGGCACTCAGCGCACACAGTCGCACGATGAATGATGAACGATGTAGATGTAGAAACGGGTGCTCACACTCGATGATGATGATACGTGAGCGGGTATGCGTAAGCGCGTATGCGTGACCACGCAACGATGATGCCCAAATTTGTTTGCGAATTTCCAATAGCACGGATTAATCTTTCCGAAAATGACACTTTCTACTAAAAAAAAACTCACTTTTCGATCAATTTACCGGGAACTATGCCAGGAGTCACTTAGTGAGAAAAAAAAACTGATAATTTATATCAAGCGAATACCGAAAAAACTTCCAAAACAACTGAGCGCGAAACAAGTCGACCGTACTTCTTGCTAGGACGCAGTGGGATGAAAGGCAATTTATTGTTGGGTTCCTTTTTTGTGACGAATGTGATTATGACATTGAGGCTTACTATTATTTTAATGATGAAACAATAAACTTGATTATATTTATTCCATAACAACGATGGGGACCTCGATTGGGAGAGCCTTAAGCGCTTACTGATTTTGAACAAGCAATGATCGTTTGTTCATGTTTTTTGTAATAAAATCAAAGTCCGTAAATGTGCCGGTGCTGGAGTGCAAATTTGTGACATTATAGCTAAAACACCAAGGCACGGGTCTTCCCTATAGAGAATGTACAAATATGGCCATAAAATCAAGATTCATCATTCAAGATTCCATCTGATTCCATTAGCTGGAAAACTTTTGAATACTTTCTGATCAACCTAAAACCTACCAAATATCCAGTGAACTTTACTAATATCTTGGACTATATGAGTATGTCGCTACGTTCGAACAGGGGACATGACTCATGAAAGAGACTAGAATATATGCTAATGAATTAATGAATGAACACTATGTACTAAGAATTAAGAGGCGGGTTCAAGTGACTTAAGAGAGGCATAGATATAGGTATGATTGAGAGGAAGGTTCTAGAAATAAAGAGAGTATAAGTAGTAAATGGTTAAGTACATGTGAGAAAAAGGAACCACTGTATCGTTGATTTTTATATTGTATATAATCTGAGTAGAAATCTATGTAGTAAAAAAAGACCCGAAGTTTGTATACCAAGAACGGTTTTAGAAGAACTAAGAGGAAGGGGTTAATAACTGAGAGGGAACATGATATTATAGACTGAGACAATACTATCTCTACTACTAGGTAACCGAATCCAAAATAATATGTAAAGGGAAAGTCAAGTAAATCCGAGTGGGGGTAAACCCCATAGTTAATATGTATTAAAGTAGATAAGGTGGGTATAGTATAAAAAGGGTTAGTTCTTGAATAAAGATGGCAGTTGTTCTGATGAGTTTATTATCCGAGGTTTGCTAGGTGCGGACGAGCACAGTTCCAACCTCAGGATAACTGATTCATCAAAGAGCTTTTTCCATACAGTAGAAATGGAATTGCACAGTCTTTCATTTTACGGAGAAAGAAAGACCACGCGAGTTGTTCCTCTACGTTGGGCACTTCAACACGGGAGTGAAACATGGATGCGCAACGGAGTATGGGCGCTTCACATGGATAATTTGTAGAGCCTGAAGACGTCTTATTGCCATCGATTTGATATAATATAATTTCTCAAAATTGTTTCTTCTAGTCCAGAACATAAAAAAAAAAAATCAACATAAAGGACTTTAAAAATCTTTGTTGGTGGTGCAATTTTATCACTGTTAAATAGTAGCATTGAACTTAACAAGCTTCACAAAATACCGGTGAGTCAAAAACAAACACCAAAAATTCTGGAGGGGGGTCTAGATAACTCTGGATTGGGCCTGCCCCCCCTGGCATCCCCATTAGTTACGCTAATGTCAACAACTGTAATTATATATACCTGCTAATCTATCTGATTTCATCGTACTTCACGTTTTGGCTGTATCACATAGGAACGTATTTTTCACTTTTAGGACCACAATTAAATTATGGACAGAAGTAAATAAATGAGGTAGTTATGATTTCAAAGAATGAGAATCCAGCCCAAAACATCTGAAAAATAACATAAAAATATTATAGTGCCATCAGCGTGAAGGAATTCAAGAAAAAATATAAATATATTAAATAGCATTGATTTTTCACCAAAAAAAAACTTAAAACTATCTCTCATTCATCTGGCCATATCTCAAAATCTATTTGTCCAAATCATTTGCCCTTGGAAACACATAAAGTAGAAGAGATTTCCAAAGTGTGGTGAAAATTTGAGCCCAAAATATTAAGAAACAAAAAATACCGCCCATGGTGAAAATAGGACATTTTTTGACAATTTGGATACCTGCCGGTAATCAGTCTGTTAACTGTAGTTATTATAACAAAAACAAAATGTTTGCACACATATAAGAATCTAGATTGAAAAACCTTCAAGTTGACGTTTTAAGATCACAAATAGCTTATTTGGTTGTGGAGTAATCTCTTCTGAAAGTAGAAATTTTTAAAAATCTCGAGTATCCAGGGTTGTAGCCCAGAAGAAGGATCTAGGCGCTTTAGAGCAAAATCAAAAAAGGCGTTTTTTCAGAATTACAAAATAAGCATTTTGGTCAAGTTTGGCTCAAATCGGTGACATCGAGCACAGGTGGGGTACCCACTTGAGCTGGAATGACCCTTATGTGATCGAAAAATCGGATGTCGGATCTCCTGCCAACCAATTTATTTATTTATTTGCCGTCAATCAAGAGTAGATCGTAGCAGTACCGGTGGTGTGTGACTACCTCGCACTCCAAATGACCTGGGTTCAATACCAGTCGGCATCGTCGGGATTTTCTGAGGCATAAAATTGCTGACCACGCCTTCCTTCGGAAGGGAAGTATTGACGTTGGTCCCAGTTGATTAGTAGGGTGCAGTTGTGAGAGCAGCCTCCCTGGCCTCCAAGATTGACGGTGAACAAATCAAGGGAACAAAAATAGACCGTATTTGATGTTAGATTTCTGATAACTGTAGGCTAAACTGTATTTAGCTAAGATTGTATTACTTTTGCGTGTTCTTAATTAACGAATAGAATTTAAATATAGCTTCAATTAAGTCTTTGTCCTTGTTAGTTCAATAGTTTTGTAATGCTTATTGCAAGTTGTCATTTGATTTAAAAGCTGGAATTATTTTACGATGGAGGCTTACAACCGATCAAAAATTACGCAACTGCGCCACACACATTCCAATCCGACGCCATTCGACAAGTACGTCAACCTGTTGGTGAACCCAAATTAAAATATACTCGATGTTTGTGCGACTTCTTTATACACACTGCAGGCTTAGACTCCGGCCACGTTAAACAAAAACACTTTGACTTTACACCAACCAATTGACCAACTGTTAATTTTGACTCACAACCACTCCAACGCGATACAACCAAGCATCAATCCAGCCTGGTTGTTCAACCAGGGACATATAACAATCGATATATTTTTCAAAATTTTATGAATTTTTCTCTTTTAATATGAAAATCTTATTTAGATTTCTCGTCAACATTCTCATAAAAAAATCCATCAGAGTTTCAAAATACTCTAAATTTTAACATTTTCCAAGGCCCAACATGTATAAAGCGACTGAATTAGGAGAAGAGTTATAAAGAAGCTTTCGTATACATTAAGAGTTCTTGGAACATCCAATTATCATGTAACAGAAGCATGCTTGGCATGCACAGTTGTACACACCAACTGCTCATTTGGTAATGACTTTTCACTCAGATGTTGAAATTTATTTTTCTTTGAAGTAATTGATAGATTAGGCTCATAGTTTACTAAAGATATGCGAAGATTAGGTAAAGCTTAATATTTGAATCAACACTTATCTATAAATAGTGTGTTAAATTTAATATAATAAGTGTTAAATTTAACACTTTAATTCCGAGATGTGTAGTGGGCATTTCTCACCTCATTTTAACAACGCAAAAACAAATACAGTTTACTACTATCATTAAATCTTCTTTTTTTTTTTACATATCTATAACAAGCTTACACTCTATTCTATCTACTGCTTCAAAAAGAACTATGTTCCGTCAACTGTGTGCAAAGTTATTAGCAAATGAGCAGTTCGTGACCAAAACTGTGTATTCCAAGCATGAACAGAAGACCTTTGAACACTCGCTAAACGTTGCTCGCTAAAAGTGTTCTAACTCTAAAAGGACTTTTCAAACTTCTCCTATGATCCCTCTGAATATAGACTAGAAACCCTTAAAATTTAGTTTTTATGTTCACAAAATATAATAACTGCCTCCAGAAAACCCAATTAGCTAGGCATATCAGATGATTGAGCACAAAAAACGGTTACCGGGAAAAAAGTGACTTTAGTTACCATTGTCTTAACAAATCTTTACTTTAGTGACTTTTAGTTGAACATTATGATATTTAATTGATTGGCTTGAAAAAGTTTCCAAGTTACTAAAATACTACCTAATTCCAGCCGTAAATTGTATATACAATTTTTGTTCAACAATACGCCCATTTTAAAATAAAGCATTATTTAAAATACAAGTATACTTGAAGGTATTTGCATTTCAAAGATCGTAACTTTCGTTTACCTAAAGGGTGATACGGTCAAAATTTGGTCAAGGGAAAACGCGTGTAAATCGGTGAAATCGTTTATTTAAAAAATCAAATTAAATTTCTTTTTCAAGTTCAATTAGTATAAAATTCAGGAAAAATATTCAGTTAGGCTTCCGCTTTTCCAAATCCGAATTGCCGGGCCTTACGCTTGACCCCTGCCATCAGATTTTGTACAGCCACCTTGTCCACCTTCTTCGCCGCAGAAAGCCAGTTTGCCTTGAACTGCTGCTCGCCCTTAGCAGTTTTTTTGGTCTTCTTTAGGTTCCGCTTGACAATAGCCCAGTATTTCTCAATTGGGCGGAGCTCTGGCGTGTTGGGAGGGTTCTTGTCCTTGGGAACCACCTGCACGTTGTTGGCGGCGTACCACTCCATGGCATTTTTACCGTAATGGCAAGATGCCAAATCCGGCCAAAACAGTACGGAACAACCGTGTTTCTTCAGGAAAGGCAGCAGACGTTTATTCAAACACTCTTTCACGTAAATTTCTTGGTTGACAGTCCCGGAAGCTATGAAAATGCTGCTTTTCAAGCCACAGGTACAGATGGCTTGCCAAACCAGATATTTCTTTGCAAACTTTGACAGTTTCATGTGCTTGAAAACATCTGCTACCTTTCCCCTTCCTTTTGCCGTATAAAACTCCTGTCCCGGAAGCTGCTTGTAGTCGGCTTTGACGTAGGTTTCGTCGTCCATTACCACGCAGTCAAACTTCGTCAGCATCGTCGTGTACAGCCTCCGGGATCGCGCTTTGGCCGTCGTATTTTGTTTATCATCGCGATTTGGAGTCACTACCTTCTTGTAAGTCGATAGTCCGGCTCGTTTTTTGGCTCGATGCACGGTTGTAGACGATACACCCAGCTTATTTGCGGCATCTCGGAGAGAGAGGTTAGGGTTTCGCTTGAAACTACCGGCAACTCTCTTTGTCGTCTCAGCGGCTTCCGGTTTTCGATTTCCCCCCGATCCAGACTTCCTGGCTGTCGACAAACGTTCCCCAAACACTTTAATTACATTTGTAACGGTTGATTTGGCAACTTTTAGCGATTTTGCCAACTTTGCGTGCGAGTAGCTCGGATTTTCGCGATGCGCGAGCAAAATTTTGATACGCTGCTCTTCTTGCTTGGACGGCATTTTGACAACTGAAGAGTGAATTCCAAAATCAAAACAGGAGCAACATTGTACACACACACAACTTCAAAATGAGGGGTGTTCAGGTTTTTTAAATGCAAAATTGAAAGAAATACGTCAAGTTGATATTGACCAAATTTTGACCGTATCACCCTTTATAGTGCGAAAACATCCTGAGTTTTTACACCTCTTTCAGAGAAAGGCATACATACCGCTTGGAAAACCAAAATCGCCGACGTCTTGCTTGCAACCTCGGAAAACAGTTATGATGTGTTTGTTTTCACGGAAACATGGCTCGACGACCGAATTAAATCATGTCAATTGTTCGGTGATGGATTCAGCGTTTATCGAACCGATCGTTCTGCTTTGAACAGTACCAGGACACGTGGGGAAGGTGTTTTAATAGCTGTTTCTAACAAACTCGAAGCAGCTTTAGTGCAAACCTCTTCGGGTGCAAGCATGGAGAGCATATGGGTAAAGATCTCATCCGAAACAAGGTCTATTTTCGTTGGTGTTTCATACGTACCACCAGAGAAGTCCGCTGATTGCGAGTGCATCCAATTTCACGCTGACATGAAATGATGGGTAGCAATGATGGGATCATCTTTTTCGGGGATTTCAATCAGCCTCGAATCGTCTGGAAAACAGTGAACAACGTCTACGCATTTGCTGATCCTCTTGCATCAAATTTTTCTCAAGCTTGCCGCATTCTTCTGGACAGCCTTGCGATACGCAATCACTTGGACAGAACGCTTCATTTGATATTTTCGAACGACTGCTTGACAGATTGCAGTTCAGTTGATGAGGCCCCGGAGTCGGTTGTAGATATCGATTCTCATCTTCCAGCTCTTGTTTTCACGGTGTATTGTTCAGCAATCTTTCCATTTGTTGAGCACGTCGATGAACATGATCGTGACTTTAGTAAAGTTGATTATGACGCACTCAACTCTATGCTTTCTCAAGTTGATTGGTCTACTGTTTGTCGGTGTAGCAACGTAGATGATGCTGTTAGTTGCTTCAACAGTATACTGCGCGATTGCTTCACATTCCGTGTTCCGTTGTAAAGACCTCGGAGAAAACTTGCTTGGTCCAATTCTCGCTTACAGTACCTTCGACGTATTCGATCTGAGATGCTTAAACGCTTCTCGGCACGCAAAAATGGCATCACCAAACTGGCGTTTGCACGAGATAGTCGCAACTATCGGAGCTATAACCGTTACTTGTACGGCAGATACGCAAGATGTGTCTAGGACAATCTGCGAAGAAATCCTAAACAGTTCTGGAATTTTGTAAACACTAAACGAAATGAAAGCGACCTTCCATCTACTATGCGCATGGAAGATCAATCTGCCTCCACCGCAGAAGCCAAATGCGAACTATTCGCTGCACGATTTGCGAGTGTTTTTCAGGCATCAACTGCGTCTCCATCGGATGTTGAAACTGCGACAAGGTCCCTGCCCGTGAACGCATTCGACATTGATATTTTCGATGTTAATCAGACGATGGTGGAGAATGCACTGAAGAAGCTGAAATCATCTGTATCACCTGGACCGGACGGTATTCCTGCGTGCATATTGAAAAAATGTAGTGGCATGTTGATTACACCTCTGCAAGCTATATTCAACCTCTCTCTTAGAAGCCAGCAGTATTGAATCGCTTGGAAGATGTCATGCATGCAGCCTATCTTCAAGAAAGGCAGAAAAGTGGATGTGTAGAACTATCGTGGAATTAATTCGTTGCCTGCCGGATCCAAATGCTTTGAGTTAATTCTCAATGATGTTATGTTCCAGGCCTGTAAAACGTACATTTCAACATCTCAGCATGGATTTTTTCCGCAACGTTCAGTCATCACTAATATGTGTGAATACACGTCGTTTTGCATCAGCGAAATGGAGCAAGGAGGTCAAATCGACAGCATATAAACTGACATAAAGGCTGCGTTCGACTCAGTTAATCACGATATTCTGTTGGCTAAGCTGAAGCGACATCTTCGAGAATTTGTAGTTGGCTGAGATCATATTTGACTGGCCGTCAATTGTTCGTGAAAATTGGATCAGCCGTGTCTGCACCTTTCATTCCTCGATGTGGGGTGCCGCAAGGGAGCAACTTGGGGCCGCTGTTATTCGCGTTGTTCTTCAATGATGTGTCCCACGTTCTTCTGAATTGCTACCTAATGTTCTACGCAGACGATTTGAAAATCTACCTGGTTGTTAGGAGCACCAATGATTGCCGTCAATTGCAACAACAGCTAGATTTGTTTGTCAGCTGGTGTGCACTGAATCATCTAGCAGTCAGTCTGTCCAAATGCTGTATCATATCCTTTCGAAGAACGAGAAATCCTATCCTACATGACTATACTATCAATGGCACTATACTGAATCGGGTTGATTATGTTAAAGACTTGGGTGTGGTACTGGATTATCAACTCACATTCAAAATGCACTATTTGGAAATAGTTGATAAAGCAAATCGTCAACTTGGATTTATTCTCAAGATAGCGAACGAATTTGATGACCCTCTGTGTTTGCGATCTCTGTATTGCTCGCTAGTTAGATCAATTCTTGAATTTGCTTCTGCCGTCTGGTCTCCGTACGATGCTGTGTGGATTTCACGAATCGAATCAGTGCAGCGGAAATTTGTGAGATGTGCTCTACGAGGCTTGCCATGGACCGACTCATTACGACTACCACCCTACGAGCACCGCTGTGCGCTGCTTGGTATTGAACCACTAGTGGATAGACGCAAGTTCAGCCAAGCTATCTTAGGAGCCAAAATTTTACGCTTCGAAATAGAGTGCCCTGCATTGCTGAATCAGCTCAACATCTACGCCCCTCAACGAGTGCTGCGATCTAGACAGCTATTGCGCCAGCCAACGAGACGAACACAGTACGGATCCAACAATCCCATCGATTCGATAAGTCGAAGACTCCAAGACAATTACAGCTTGTTTGACTTCAATATCTCTACCAACGTCTTTCGAAACCGCCTACGGAATCGACCAGAATGATTTTGTTATATCTGTACAACGTGTTAAAGTTTTTTTTTATTTAAGTTTTATTCATTAAGACCACAATGTCAGATGGATTTATACAATAAATACAAATACAAATACAAAACCAACTTTCGAACCGAGGCCTGGAGGGCCAAGTGTCTTATACCATTCGATTCAGCTCAACGAGATCGTAAAATGTCTGTATTTGTGTGTGCGCGTGTGCACTAGTGAATCGAATTGTATACAACAACCACCAAATGAATGGTACTATGGTCCTATTGTACACTTTTGGAATGGGTTATCTGATTCCGGAGATATTATCGGAACATGTTCTGGATTGTATGGGACTCCAACCTGAAACGATTTAAATTCGTCATAGTTGTCATTATGAGAACCCAGAATGAGACTGGCCACATCCGGACATGTTCGGGATACCCCCGAGGAAGTGGTCAGTTTCTGACTAGGGTCAAAATGCATCATGCGAAACCTCAAATCACATGAGAATTCATCTATCATATCACATCATAAGAGTGCTAATGTCGGAATTTATTAGTAAGAAGGGTCAGATCTCACCATAGGTGAATTAATTCTGTTTGTTTTGCCTTACCCATATATTTTACCAGTCTATCTAAAATAATTTAAAAGTTTATATTTATAGCTCGATTACCATAGGTTCGGCGGGTTAGTCTGAACGGCCGTTGGGTCTGAATCATAGTTTAGTTCCGTTTACTCAAATCCGTAAAAAATGTACACGGCCGATGAGAGTAACACAGTAGCTGAATCGAATTCAACTCAACATTGCCCGAAGAGGAGTACTCAGTGCGTGATTAAAATTTTCCTCACTTTTCCTGGAAAAACTGCTTGAATATGTGGAAAATCGACCAACATTTTACTAAGTCTAGGAGCATACTAAAAGACTATGTGAAATACCTCTCGATTCATTTATGTCCCTCGTAATCGCGAAATTTATCCTGGAAAATCGTGAAATAAAAAATTACTCACTAACTGAGTAATCCTAGTTTTTGCAATTTTGAGTCTAATTCTTCTCAATTTTGAGTTAATCTCATTGGCCGTGTATGTCACTCATAGACTGAGTAAATGTAGCTCCGATGTTTGTGACAATTATTCATATTTGCATAAATATTTTCTCATATTAGAGTATATATTTACTCAGTCTAGGAGTTGAATTTGAGTAAACGGAACTCAAATATGAGTTAAATTCATCAACCATGTGTTATTTGATATTTGCGCAATGGCCGTAATAAGTTCCATTGTCAATCTCTGTGTCGGCACCTCTGCCCATCCTCGTTAATCAGAGCCGAAGCTCAACAATTTCATCTGTTATTCATTGGACGCTGATGCCACCATTGCCCCGCCGCTGGTCGCCAGGCACGAATCTCGGCATCAAGATGAAACGGAAAACCTCAACCCATTCCTGCTCGGATTTATTGCAAATAGTTCAATTTCCTGTCTCCGGCAGCTTGGGTTCGTGCTGTGAGACCAGCAGGAGCACCAAATGGCGGTGGTGGGAAGAAACAAATGCCGACGAAAAAAGACTAAATTTGCGAAATCAGGTCAGCAGCAGCAAGGGTGTCAGCCAGCCGCCAACGTCAAAGTGTTGAAATAAATTGGTTGTGGGGATTTTCTCAGTTTTTCACTTAATTTTCCTTCAAACACAATTTTCACCCCATGTTCGTTGTTGCAAAATGCAAACCAATCTTCCGTCTGCCAAACGAGGCTGGGTTGTATTCAAATTGACTTGGTTTAATGTTGGCGTCGCTACTTTTGCATAGGAATTTCTTTTCGCCGCATTCAGCTGCTGCAGGCGGAACTTTCGTAGTCCTAAGTCATCATCATCGCCGCTTTGGACTAGCTCTCCTTTTAGGAACCTCAGCCGGGCTGTGATTGGGGAATCGAGAGTCTCCCAGCTGGGTACCTATGCCACTTGATTTAGGAAAACCACTTGGGTTTGGTGAGAGTATTTGTGTGTGTGAGTGCGCTTGAAAACAGCATTTGGATGAGTGAATATATAAATTCAATCAATTTTTGTTATTTTGCAGTGTGTGCCTCTTCTGGTTCCGTGGTGTAGCTAGCTAGTCGAATGTTGCTTCATTCTTTTTGTTGCTGTGTTTTATTCGATTTCGTTTTCCCATCCCCAAAGACCCCACAGACAACCCTTGGTTTGTGGTGCAATCTAGGGTTGCCTTCTGGCTGGTAAAGGGCACAGCTCTTGACTTTCAGTTTCACATGAACCCAAATCAACAAAAGAAAAGACAGACCCGATAAACGAACGTTTCGAAAGGAGGGCACTTCCGTCTGGTAACTCTATGAGCGACATTTCGCAATGCCACTCGTCGGGAGCAGCAGCGACGAAACAAATTCAATTTCAATATTTTCCACTTATACAAATAGCAATGCTCTCGGTCTCTTGTCCCACTCCATATCGCACAAGGGCTGAGAGCTTGTTGAGGATGGAGATTTATGTATTTATACTGTATCGTTTTGCTGCTGGAGTATAGAGGAAGGATCGTTCCCAAAATCACGTCCCGCGTCGACTCCATCTCTGTGTTTGGCTGATTGGTGTTCAGTGATCACGTGTTTGCTATCATTGCCTGAACAAACGCAGATTTTTTCCCCCCTCGATGCAAAGGGTTACCCCGTCTATGGGAACGCACTCGGTTCGACATACTGGAACTTTTTTTTTTCTCATGCATTTCTGTCCAAGACAACTCAGTTTTGTGGAAATTCTAAATGAGAACAAACACACAATGTTTTGCTTATGAGTATTGCCAGGAATGTGATTTATCGTTATTTATTGTTGCATCATATGCATGGCAGCGTTCAACCATGGCCTCCAGTATCAGTTTCAGTGAACATAGTTCTGCCAAAAATATGTGAAAAAATAAAGAGCCCTGTCCTTGCTCGTTGTGTCCGTTGGAATGGATGGAACTCGGTACCATTGTCGAATGATACTCGTAGGAAAGTTTTCAAATATGTGAATATGATATGAACCGAGATTGTCTGTTCATATTTCATGACAAGGGTCCAGGGTATAGTAAGCAAAGATGGCACCCAGCGGCAGTAAATTGGAAAGTTTCTAGGGCGGAAACTAATCTCTAGGTGACACCGTGTCCCGTAGGAAGTACGCTTTGATGGGAACGAAGTAAGATTATGTGGAATGACCCGATGTGAGATTTATTGCTTCCGTTGAAAGAGAATGTTTATTATGCTGTTGTGTACATATTCAACAACAAAGCGTTTAGGAATCTGGGTATTACAATTCAAGCATATTAGTGAGATCAAACGATTCAATGTTTTTTGGTTTACTTTCAGCATATACACAGTTAGTTTACAGTACAATGAAGACATTTTTGGAAACGTTCACTCCGCAGTGCTCACATGGTTCCAAGTAGGGTTCTGATTACCGTGGTGAACATCATATCTATTGAATAGTCTGTTTCATCTTAAACCTTTTTTTAATAAATGGAAACGCATAGGATGGGGTACCTTTCCGAATGCGTATATTCCGAACTGTTCTGCGAACAGTATCAAGTTTGTTGGCCACATCCATGTCCTAAAGTCCCGGATTCACTTGGAAAGCCTTCATGACGTTCTGGCGCAGTTTCTGGTCAACTGTACCGCTTCGAGGCCCTAATTGCACCTTCCGGGAAACAGACAAACGTTCCTTCAAGCGTTTCAGCACTGCACAGTCGGTGGTTTTGGCTATTTTCAACTCCTTTGCGATCGTCGTACCTGACCATGTCGGGTTTTCATATCTTGTGAGCAGAATTAATTCTCATTTTTTTGAAATTGAAAAAAAACATAAACATTGCTTTTTTAAACTTTTGCACAAAAAATCAGGAAAAATATTTGAACAAATTTCTGTCAAAAGATTCCTGAACCGACCACTAGGAGCGCTGTACTTGACAAAAAGAAGCGTACCAATTCTAAATTGTCAGTGCTTCACATATACCTGTATATATGATTTATAGAGGCTGTAACATGGTCACGACGCACAGTTGGACGAAATCTAAAATAGTGGGACAGAATGTTGATGTCTTTCAAATATGTTTCTTAATTTTTTGAGTACTTTAATTGAGTAGTGCACATGTTTGA
Source organism: Ochlerotatus camptorhynchus (assembly GCF_037179485.1). Classification (NCBI taxonomy): domain Eukaryota; kingdom Metazoa; phylum Arthropoda; class Insecta; order Diptera; family Culicidae; genus Ochlerotatus; species Ochlerotatus camptorhynchus. The sequence continues at coordinate 622,898 of NW_027040741.1, forward strand.
TTAAGGGGGTATACACTAAGATAAACAATTGGTGGAGTTGTGTACAAGACACGACCGCATGGTTGACGTAGACTACGTTTAGCTGTGTAGTGAAATTCTCGTGCATTTTTTTTTTCTAGATATTGATTTAAAGTACAGTAGAAGTAACCTATGATTTCGGTCCTATGTACATATTTTGGATTTCCTACTTAGTAAAACTTGGTTATATTCAGGACCTCATAAAAATGCGAATACATATTCTATTACATTTGGTTCCTTAATTACAATCAGATATGAGTAAGGCTTTATTCAGGTGATTCATTGAAGCGTCCAACAATGACCGTCATGATGGCTGATATTCCTTATCACTTCAGGATTTCTAGGACACAAATCTTGGACGGTTGTGACATCACTCATGAAATTGAAACTCCTTGTATACTGGACTGCAACGAAAGTGAAGTTCCAGCTTCTTTGTTATAAGTTTTGTGAGAGCTGATGTATGTACTCTTGAAATTTTTATGTGGTAATGAGATTTATCCTCAGCGATTCAACTTCAAAACGCTAACATTTCATAGTTTATCGAGATGATATCAATTAGCCATGAATCCCTCCAATAAGTTCTCGGTACATCTCTTATCTACCGATTGAACAAATAAAAAAATACTAAGGCTGTGTTCCATTTGGAAAATTTTCACTTAGATTTGACGCTTCGAAAATAAACTAAGATGTTCGAAAATCCCTCTGTTGTACATCGACCGATTTTTGAGAAAGTGTCTGTCAAAATTGATTCCTTGTCTGTCAGAAATAAGTCTGCTGGAATGGCAGGTTTATTGGAAAATTTTCCTTCAGTCAAATTTAAGTAAAAATTCACCAATTGGAACACAGCCTTAATAACTTGAGCACATAATCGTTTCTTGTTGTGTTTGACGTATTAGATGCTAGATAAAAACTTCTTTTATCGATGTATGCTGGGTCGAGTGGATTCAAGGAGAAAGTCGACGAAAGGAATCTTGCCATTGTTACTTAGGACCTAATACAATGTTCAGCTTGAATTTTTTCGTTTAGCTGTAGCAATTTAAACAGAAAATCGAAAAAAGAGAATCGAACATTACAAGTAAGCCCTTTTGAACGCTCACTGTCGAATTTCAGAACCTAGCACTGAAAAAAACTTTTTGTTTTTTTTGATCTTTATTTCTTGTGTTTGTGTGGTTTACATGTATGAATTTTCATGTGACACATATACGTTTTTTCAACTTTAGTACATTTGAGATTTTAATTATTATTTACAGTTCCTAGTCCTATCAGGCCTGTTTTAAGAATGACCACCTTGGTGGGATTGGTTTGTTTTAAATTTGAAAAAGGAGACTACTTATAACTACTATTTACAACTACAACTAACCTACAACTACTATATACACCTAATCTACTATATACAAATTGCTTATCAAAGCATGTTCTGATAAATTACATTTTTGTGCAAATTTAGTCTTAATTTCGTTAATTTTGGAATCTATTTTGGCAATGCCTGCCTCTTCATGTAAATTTGTTATTCTAGTGTCGAAAGGACGATCAAGAACCATCCTCAGCACTCTATTCTGAGCGACCTGAATTTTGTTCCTGTGAGTCTGTGCACATGATTCCCACACCGGAGCTGCGTAGAGGATCGCAGGTGCTATGATTTGTTTGTAGACGGCCAGTTTGTTCACCCTTGAGAGGCGGGATCTGCGGCAGATCAGCGGATACAGACACCTAACCAAGGCGGAACACTTGATTACGGTTTTCTCCACATGTGAGCGGAATAGGAGCTTTTCGTCAAACAACATCCCGAGATAGGTTACTTCGGTGGACCACTCAACCCTTGTGCCATCCATGATTACAGTACAAGAGGGAGCCGGTTTTAGTTTGGGTGATTGCCGATGGAGGAACATGATTGTATGTGTTTTGGAAGCATTGATTTTGATTTTGCACGTGGTGGCATAATCAGCAAAGGCGTCAAGACATCGTTGAAGCTTGTTTGTTATTTCCCGAGGCATCCTACCCTTGACGGTTATTGCGGTATCATCTGCGAACAGGAAGAACACGCAACCGTCTCCGAGGGGAGGAATGTCTGAAGTGTAGATGCTGTAAAGCAAAGGACCCAACAGACTTCCTTGCGGAACTCCTACTGGGATGGAGAACGTGTTTGAAATGCAGCCATTCAACGATACCCTGAACGACCTCTGCTGAAGGTAGCTACGGGTGATTTTAACCAGATGTAATGGAAAGTTGAAGTTACAAAGCTTGTATACAAGCCCATTGTGCCAGACATTATCAAACGCTTTCTCAACGTCTAACAATGCCATGGCTGTGGAGTTGGATACAGCCTTGTTACTTCGGATGTTATTCATCACCCGTACTAGCTGATGATTGGTGGAGTGCCCCTTCCTGAACCCGAACTGTTCCGGTAGGAGAATGTTTTGCTCCTCGACAAACTTGAGCAAACGATTGAGAATAAGTTTCTCGAACAATTTGCTCAGCGCTGAAAGGAGGCTGATTGGTCTGTAGCTTGAAGCTAGCGTTGGGTCCTTCCCGGGCTTGCGGATAGGTATGATTTTCGCTGTCTTCCAGATACTTGGAAAGTAGTGCAGTTCCAAGCATCTGTTGAAGACAGCAGCCAGTAGAGAGTGAACCTTCATGCTGAGATTTTTCAACACTAGGTTGAATATTCCGTCAAACCCGGGGGCCTTCATGTTTTCGGTGCATTTCAGCGCTAAGCAAATCTGTTCCACTGTGATTCTATCCTCCGGAGGGATGGCACAAGGGGAGGAATCAAGGTTGAGTACGCATTGCTCAACCTGAACTTCGAGCGGACTTTGGATGTTGGAGCCAAGCAAGTGCGATTTGGCAATATGCTCACCAATCGCATTTGCTTTCTCCTGAGGGGTGATTATGAGCCGATCGTCATCATTTTCATCTTTGAGTGGTGGAATGGGTTTAGGGTGCGTCTTTAAGGCCTTGGCAACTTTTCAGAATGGTCTGGAGCGGTCGTCCAGATTCTGGACAAGCCGCCCGAAACTTTCGTTCCGGAGTGAAACCATTCTGGAAGCAATCTCCTTGTTCAGATAGGCCATTTCACGTTTCCTCGCTAGATCTCCAGTGCTCTGAACTGGCGTCTACGAACATTTTTTTTTCCTGTTTCAGCTCCCACACCTGGACCCTACCTATCGACCCATCAACTCATGAACCGGGGACCAACGGCTTTACTTCCCATCCGAAGGAAGGCGTGATCAGAGATGATATGCCTCAGAACATCCCGGCGGCGCCGACTGGGATTGAACCCAGGCCTGCTGGGGTGAGAGGTAATCACGCTTACCACTACACCACCGGCGCCTTCTACGAACATTTCTCAGGTGAATCAAAAGTTGGGTGTGGGAATCAATGGCAATAAACTTACCCCTCACAGGAACTCGTCGGACGCACGCCTCGTCAGCCACGGTTATGGCTTGGTGGAGTCCTTCCAACGCTCGGTCGATGTCCTCCACGTTGTCAAGCGGTGGGTTGTCGATGATGTGCTTGTCTACCACGCGTCCAAACTGGGCCCAGATACGCGTTGCAGCCCAGTTCAGGCACCACCGGTTGGTGGTCGGAGCTGAGTTCGTTCAAGGCTACCGGCTTGGACAAGCCGATATTTGTCAGTCACAGGTCTAGCGTTGATGGGTTGCCCGCCGGTGAGATAAATGTTGGCTCATTCGAAAACCAAACGGAGTACAGCCCATGCTGTGAGTGGTCGAACAGCAGACGACCGTTCTGGTTCTGCTGGTAGTTCCACCAGGCCTCATGGCGAGCGTTTATATCTCCTCCTATTACGAAGCGGGAACCGTTACAGGTGATGGTGGACAGGTCCTTCTTGAATTTAACCGCTAGTTCACTGCTGGCGGCACACTGTCGAGGGCAGTAGACGGCGATGAACTGGACGTATCCAGTCGACGACTCCACCTTCACACCAAGGGCCTCGATGATAGAGGTGCGGATATGGGACAGAGTGTGGTATTTTATTCCTTTCTTGACGACGACCGCAACACCCTGGAGCTGGTGCGATCAAGCCGAATAATGTTGTGGTCAGGCAACCAGAAACTGTCGCCGGACTTTAGTTGGGTCTCGGTTAGAAGGCCCACGTTGATGCTGTGCTTGCGGAGGAAGTCGGCAAGCTCAATCTCTTTTGCTCTTACAGAGCAAGCATTCCAGGTGACGATAGTTAGCGGTTTAGACGCTTTGTGAGATTTGTCCATTGATGTTTGGGACTCTGCAGCACGGTAGACATGCCGAAACTACTGTAATCCTACAGTTTCCTTCCAGTTGTACCCTTACTACGGGTAGGTCGGTATCCAGGTCGATGAAGCGGGAAGGGATGCTTCTTAGAACGCCGATAGCGGTAGATTTCCGAATGTTATTGCCCCGTTTAATGGTCCACTGGTATTAACCCCGGAGGGTTCGATCCATTTGTTCAGTGGTTACCCTATTGATCTCCTGGAGAGCAATAATCCATAAAAGATCATTTTGGGTCAGCATTTCCAGGTCACCGAGATTGTTGAAAAAGCCGTTCACATTCCATTGGAGGAGGAACGGAACTGGCTTAGGCAAAGTCGGAGCGGAGTTACTGGTTGCTGGATCCGAGAAAGTGGCCCGGATGGATCCATATTCATTAGATAATGAGGATTGACTTCAAGTAACAATTCAAGCTGATCAGTAAGAACAGAAGCTGATTATTGGTTGATTAAAGGTGTACAAAGCTGATTAACATTAGGCTGAATACATAGTTATTAGTAGTGCATGAAGCGAATTGTATCCCCATAATCCAACCTCAATAAGTTAGCTGATCTAAAGATTGAACAAGCCTTCTTTAAGCTTAACACAACTCCACAAATCAGCAATACGTTACACAAATTTTGATAGCTTGATTTGTTAAATGTCGTCAGTATCTGTGTCACTCGTTGCATTTTCGGCATTTTAGTTCTTCTAAATTCACTGCCTACCTTTCTAATTACAAGCAGTGGCAGCAGTAGAGACAAGGAAGAGGAGATTTCAAGGAATAGCTCCAGGTAGATGTGGGCTGCGACGACGTCGGAAGAATTAACATTTGTATTTCTGTGTTTTGACTGCTATATTGCACTGAAGTTTCAGACCGCATCCAAAATGAATACTCAATTATGGCACTAAAATAGCATCCAAATGACCATCGAAATAAATCACGCGCTTGTGTCCACATTGTATTAACCGCACTTGAAAATAAGAGGAATGTTTTACTGTCACCAGTTGTTGTTTACAATTCTGCATTGCTGTATAATACACTTCCGGTTGCTATTATTCAACTTAAATTTGACGTGCTTTAAGTCAATAATCCTACCTTTTGCCACACATATGCTTAAGTGGTCCAGTAGGTGTGATTGATGCCTGTGAATCAGCGACTGCCGGCTCGAATCCCAAAATGCAAAGGTAATTTTTAGACTTATACTAACAATATAAATATGTAAATCCTATTAGTCAGCAACATAATAAAAGCATTTCCACATAAATGCATAAGATATGGAGCGGTCTTCCCTCATTATTTTTGAAATCAAATTAGAAAGCTTAACAAGGGTTGGAAAAGACTGTTATTTAATGCAATAAAAAGCTTATAATGTATATTACTGTTAAGCTTTTGGCTGATTAAAATCACCAGATTCGGCTGTTTAAAAGCTGAACAAAGGTTAGCGTGGTCTATGTACAACAATTATTCAATCTAAGGCTGAATTAAAATTGATTAACCAACACTTGTTAAGCATCAAATTGTTAACTGGGTTACGTTGATAGCGATGCTTGAATAAGACAGAGCCCCACCGAGGGCTGGTGGTGGCGTACCACCCACCCCAGGCATTTTGTTCTTAAGTCTCAACATTGGAAATTCTATGTACTGTACCAGAGAGACAGCTTCAAAATCATCTCCAGAACTATGGTCTGAATCTTTTTAAGTGCTTTTGACCATATTGGCATAGCGTAAAATATGACCGGTCTGAAAATTTGATTAAATATTAGAAGTTTGTTCTTCAGGCAAAGTTAACATTTCCTGTTTATAAGAGGATGTATTTGTTACATTTGGCTTGGATGCCCTCAATGTGATTTTAAAATGATAATTTTCGGTCAAGATATTTGACTGCCTCCAAATGCATTAAGTAATGTTTTGCACTCATGTGCAGAACGTTTTTCATAGCACATTTGGAGGCGGAATATTTTTCAAACGTTTTTTTGGGATTTGTATTATTTTAATTCCACATTCAAGGCACGGGTTAAATCTCGATGAAGACAGAATATATCTCATGTAACGAATAGGCGTGTAAAAAATTCCCCTGTGGATTTTGAAGCACAGCTTTTATCAGAGAATATTTCTGCGTTTTAGAGTTAATGAAATAAAAAAAAAAAAAAACAGATTTCAGAGCTGGTTGCTCATGAAGTAACCAAGAGTAACCACCAAGACAAACCTGAATCAATTGATATGTGTTCTCAACTGTTTCAAATATGTAGTTTTAATTCTCTTGGATACATCTCAACATCAATAAAATAAATCAACATCCCATAGAAAAAAAGTTTCAATCCTGCCCAACGTTTCCAACTTTAAGAACAGATGAGCTCGTTTTAACATTATTAGCAGACAATAAAGCCTCTATCCGGCATCAAAAGGATTGTTTTGAGCAATCGTAATTTGATTATCCCCTCTAATTGAAGTAAAATATGCTATACCAATTCGTTAACATCATTGATTGGTTGTACTAATTTGAGCCTGAAAAAAGAAATGAGCTGGCCCTCCACTGCTGCCACAGATATTGAAGCAATCTCAGCAAATTAGAAAAGTTACCTCAGCTTGAGACTGTATCTTCCACCCGATGGCTATGAAGACTACGTTGAGAAGCAAAAATTCGAAACTCAGCCAACGCGGCAGACCAACTTTATGGCCTGCAGACGATGTGTTCAAAGAAAGGAGAGCAAGAAAGCTATACATGTGCATCTGTAGGTGAAAAATCCTCAAAGTCGTTCTTTGCGCTGGGAACAGTCGTTCAACGTTCCTTGGAAGACGTAATTTCGAGGCTTTCTTTTCCTGCATCTACAGAAACAGATGATCGGCAAACGGGCAAGAGAGGGGATTGAGAAATTTCAACGAAAGGCTCAAGAGCTCTGAAACCCACCGGAAGGAAGCGAACAATTTCCTCTAATGACTTTGTTGCACCACTCGCCGTGCGGCGTTTTCTATCTGTTGGATTGGTTGGATTGCTGCCCGCCTCTTCCTGGTTTTCCTAGGCGTATTCTTATTCCCGGCAATCACAGAGTGCAGAGAAGGCTTCTTTGCATCGAACGAGGAAGGTGTTTGGTTCAATTTATCCTCATCTCGTGGCCGGTGGCTATATAGAAGGCTTCATACTTTGTACAGATACTATTTGGTTGGCTGGTTGGTATTTCACTTCGATTGGGGGCTCTTTTCAAGGCTAGGCAACTGGGAGGTGGTATATCTCTAATGCACGTTGCGGCCTGCCCAACAGTGGGATATGAACGAAGGAATAGTTATCGGCCAGTTTCAAACCGGCACCGGAAGGGCAAAAAACTTCTTCTATAAGTGAGATTTAATTGTTTTCTTTAGGGGATGCAACGTAATTAAAATCGAATTAAACTTTAGTGTCGTTCCGGTGATGAGAATTTTGCAAATGATTGCTACCGCTAAAAAGGCAGGAAAGCTACCTTAGCGAGATTTCCCTGATAAAAATGTGTACTTTTATAAGAATTCATATTGTAGCACTTCACACATGTTGAAAGAACTTTCCAATCTATGCTTCCTGAGGGTCAGTATACTTTTTAATATAGTACATACTACCAGCTGAAACAAACATTCACCACATTTCGCCGGATCATCTCCGCAATTTCAACTTGAACTTCAACGAATCCCCCAATCCAACCAAACCAAATACCTGAAAGCCGTTCCGGACCGAAACCGCTCCGGTGCGGTTTGAAGAAATTCAATTAGGCTATTGTGAATTTTTCACATTATTTTGTTTTCCGTTCCGATCCTACCCTTCAGCTCATCGTCTATGTCGGCACGCTCGCCCGCAGGTGTAGGTACGTTTCAACAGTCAGACAGTGCCCGATGGCTTGTACAGACTTTTCAAGAAATTTCTCAGGATCCGTTGCGGTCATGTCCGCCCAACCCACCACCCACACGGACAAAGTCGTTGGGTGATTTCTTTCGACAAAGGAAAACATCCTCGGGAAATCGCTTGTGCTGGCGTTAGTTGCCTTTGGATTGTTATTATCTTTCACTCATCGTCGTAATCTGCAGAAATAGGGTTTTAATTGATTTTCTACGGTGGAAATAATTTGTTCGCTCCGTGTCTGACATTTCGTGCCTTATCAAATTGCGAGTTTAATCAATTTTCTTCAGATTAATTGCTTGATAGAAGAGCGTTGTGGCAGGAGTTTTATGGGATAATGGCATCTGTACTATACACAATAAGTTGGTTTACTGCTAGTTGAGAATAGAAATATGTATGTACAGGCCCGAATTTAAGGGGGGAAGGGGGCAAGGGTTTCATGCCCCTTGGCCAATCTTTAAAATTTAACTTAGAACCAATTTTCCTTGCCGATCAGATCAGAATTTTAATTTCTCATTCAATTGTACAACATTCTCATAATTTAAAAAAAGCATCCACCGCTAGACGTGATGTTACTCATTCCCATTGTCTAAATTATGGTCTACAGAACCGTAATAAAACCCAAATCGTTACTTGGGACTTGACTAGCGTTAACTGCGATGATCAATACTCTCTATCAATTTTCTATTTAAATTACTACAGTTAGATGAAAACAAAAATCGGTAAAATATTGTTTGGGTTGTATTGGCTAGCAAAATCTACAGCAAACACACCGCATTTTTTTAATCAAGATTTAAAGTTTAAAACCAATTTTAAATAAAAAAATGTTATATGATAGTGAGCGTGGACGAAGATTTTTTGTTAAGTCGAACTTGATAAGACATAAATTTTGTGAATGTATACCGAACAAATATTGAAAAAAAGTTTGATAACTTATTTTCGTGGAATGTGACTTATTCAGCTTGTAAAAGCATTGTTCATCTTTTAACATGTATGCTGGATGGTACTTTCCGTGAGTTAAAATTACAATGTAAAGTGTGCACGAGTGCAAAACGTACTTATCGCTTTGAAGCCATTTTAATCGAAACTCTCTTCATTGGAAAACCAAAACCAATCAGTTTTCTTTCTTGATCGATCAGCCAATTAACTCTCCAAGAGTGGCGTACCGACTGGCAATCTACACACTCAGCTGGGTAAAACCTCCAATAACCGATTGCCTCGGAATTTAATTTTGCTGATATCTCTACAATATATATGTTTGTTAGCAGAGATCTCAGCAAAAATCTTACTGAACTTATCAACATAAATTGCAGATCTACTCGGCTGTTGAAATATCGGTAAAACATTTAAGTGTGCACCGTTTTGGGCTCCTATTCACATAAATATCAGTCCTTCTAAATTGAAGCTGACCTTAGAAAGCCTAGAAGGGGCGTTTCCGTAATACTTAAAACTCTGACTAAGAAACGGAGTCGAAGATCGATATGATGTAACCTTTTGATGACTGGTTTTGGTTATAAAGCAGTTTACTCAACAATTCTATGAATTTGTGTTACTTGGTATATGAATTAAGGTACACCGGGGCAAGTGGGATCTTAGCTTGACTGACTGACTGAGTCAGTGAAATTATACAATGAATCAACTGAATGGGGCTGGGAGTGACCGTTCATTCTGATTGTACAAGTTTCAGTGACTCCATATTTTGTAGATCAATAACGGCACTGGCCACGTCCTTGCAATCAGGTGGGAGTAGGGAAGGAATATCAGAGTGACCTTTGTTGTTTGTGGGCCGTGTTACATCTGCACCCCAACAAAAGAGACAGGAAAGGAGATTTTGTTAGTAAGTTGGGTTTGTTGGATCACCTTGATAAGTAGTGCGACTATGGTTTTAAATGAATACTTGGATTTGCCTGAAGCCTAAACAAAATGGTGGATCATTGTAACATAAATCTGAAGACGTTCCATCATCGAAAAGCTGAAAATAAATTTAGAGCATGAGCATGAGCAAAATTGACCGCCCGCGACTGCCAACACCAAATAGCTGAAAAGCAATTAAAAAAATCAATTCAACAGACAAAACCAGGGTGAAAGCTGTAAGATTGAATCATTACAGTATAAATCTAATAATGTTCCGTAATCGAAGAGCAGGAATAAAACTCAAATAATTTAAATCAATAGATCCAGTCTGAATGAAGGCTGAAATAATTATACGGCAATGATCCCATTTTGTCAGCTAGCAAAGTATGTGGATCTTAAACTTGAAGGAGGAAGATATGAAATTTCAATTTTGTGGAGTTATTGAAAAATAACAGTCAGATACGCGGAGAGGCTGACAGGTTCGGGTCATAACTGTAATGTGAATATTATGAAGATTCTTGAATTAACCTGGAAGAATGCCTGTGAATAATTGTTATACAGATACATTAAATTGATAAACTAAATGGTTCAAACAACAACTTCAGCCTGAAGAACTCCAGCTGAAAATATTGAATCTATACAATGTGGATCCTACGCTATTCCACTATCGATGGGCTGAAAGTATTCAATCTAGATCAATTGATTTAGCTATTTGAACCAAAGCTGGAAAAGAAAGAAAAAAAATATACGAATCGCTTCCATCGTAGTAAAGATGTAATACATACCAAGCCATATAATACATATGTTCACCACCCTCCAGCATCGAATCGCCATGTTAAGGACACACCTAACAACACAACAAAATCTAATCGGTTAAGTGCCAAGCTTGCATGTTCGATCGAGACATTTATTTTCTCAACGAATCATGCTTCAACATGGAAAAAAATCATAATGGATTATTCGTAGACACCTAACCTTAAACATCCGAGGAACATGCTTCATGCGATCGAGGTCATCCCTCTGACAAATGGAAATGATGAAAATAAATCTCGATTGCTCCCCCGAAGGGACGCATCGGCTCCCGCAAACAATGCATCCGATCCCCAATCCGGCGCAACCGGCATCCCGCACACACATGGCAACACCACCATCACATACGGGAAATTTTTCCCTACCTGATAGCGGCGCCAGCATGCGCGGGCGAGCCACCTCCACAGCAGACACGTCCATAGAACTTTGAGACCAGGGCGCAATCGCCTCTGCAAACAAACACGCTAATCAACGATCCCTCACGAACAGAGATGTCAGTTTTACGGAAATCTCCGTAGATCTACGGTTTTTAGAAATTTTTGCGGAAATACGGATCCGTAGGCAAAATCTACGGAATTCGGTATAGTTTCTAGGGATTTTTTCTTCAGTGTACGTCTCCCTTCAGAATCGAATTTTGCAATCTAGAGTATTATCTGATTCTGAAGGGAAAGAAGCATAAAGTAAAATATGCCCCTGCAACTTGTCAACCGTTTTCTTGCTCACTTATCCGCTTTTTGATAGAATAATTGGCGTTGACGGCGACTCTGTAGCTCTTCCCTCCTATGAAATATCCCGTAAGCAAACGTCAGACTGTGCGTAAAACATGACGGCCTTCGTACTATCTCTTCACTCCGCCGAAAGTTCCCATAATATACTGTAAATCTTTGCTTGAAGAGAAAAATTTTCGACGGTGCCGTGTGAACGCGAATAAAAGTCGTGTCGAGACCAGTCTTGTAAGCGGTCACCGTAGTCGACACATTTTCTGTGATAATCGACTGCCTTTGCTTCCGACACTTGCAAAACAAGCTTTCAAATTACAGTACAAACTAAAATGTCATACGACATGCTCTGTCATACGACACTGTCGCCGAAGACCGACACGAATGTGTGTATTTTAGTTTTTCTCATAATAAGAGCTGCTAATGTTGTGCTTGTGTGAATTCTGAAAATAGCAAGCAACGATGTCCTAGTTATTATGGTCAGATCAGAAATGGTTTAATTTACACCAAATTGAGGAATTAGAACGAAATCACATATGTCATATGATAGTTATTTCACAGACAAACAGACGTAACTCTATGAAAAAGTTTTTCTTGAAAACATAGCATCTCAAAACATAGGACCTCAGTAACGACATCTCTCGGGCTTCTCGTGGAAAACAATCTTGCTCGCTAACTCGCAAACAATATTGCATGAAAGTTCAATAGAATGTATAGAAACGTCAAAGTGATCCGATGCCAGCGCTACGGCGAGTAGTTCGCGGAACTGATAATATTCAAATCAACCGTTAAATGCGTGAACGAAGATACACAATTAAGAATTACGTCTGTTTGTCTGTGGTTATTTAATAATTTTCTTTTTGCTCGAATGTTGTTCAACCGTTTGCATTATGTAAGCGAGACGACGCTCTCGTCCCCAGCTCGATGATGATCAGGCCTTCAACGTGTTCATCAAAAAGCACGTAATCCATAAGTCGTCGTACTTGTCCGGCTTTATAAAGGAAACTACGGTTAAAGTGTGGCTTTCTTATTAGATTGCGACACAACTGTACCACCGCTACGGGATCACAATTGATCAGAACGCCATAGATGGTCTTGAAACCCCTGCAGTTGATCCTCAAACCATTGCCGTTGATAATGAGCAGTGTTGGCAAAATCAGAAATCAATTGATATTTTTCCGCTCTCATGCGCTCGCAATATCACACGTGATATTGGAACAAAGCTGAGAGTTGACTCGACACAAAAATGATTCCATTGCACATATTTTTCTTCGAAAGAGAAAGCATAGTTTGCTATCTCTTTTTTATCTTCACCGATGGCAGACGCGAAGGGACTGCTGCAAGCCGTTATGGAAGTTTCGGTTGCATTCGGGTGTAAAGCAAAAATCATTAAAGCTAATCTCACCACAGTTTGGTGAGATTTGCAGTTGGTGAGTTTTGTTAGCTTGATATTCCGAGCTGCGATATCACAGCTTGCAAAATCAACCGCAGTTGTTTGCTTGTTGATTTTTGTCTACGAAAATCAAGTGTGATCTTGGGCGTTGGTGAGCTTCGATTTTTTGATATTTTCCCAACACTGATAATGAGACAGAATTGCTGCTTGGGCAACAGGAAACGCTCCTTTGGAATGAGGACAAATGCCTGGAGATCGCTCCCGCGCAAAACAGTGTTCCTCTGTCATTAATATATGACGAGCACGGCGAAGAGATAGCTTTTCCTGCCATATGATTCTTCCGCCATCTACGGAAATTCAAGCCAGGGGTTCGGGTGACATATTTCATGATTGCATCCAGTGAAACTCGTCGTCAAGACAGGCGTGTCGCCAAACCACAACACTTGTTGTATATGACAATTAAAGTTCTTCTCCTTAGAGTTTCCGAAGGCTTTCAATGCATTTTTAAGTGCACGGGGACCGCAAACATCGCACGTGTCATCCTTAAGGACCGCCTTATTCATGGAGCAGTGCATTGAGCGAAAATCAAATCAATACCGAATTCAGTACAGTATTCGCAAAAAAGGAAGAAAAATTTGTTCACCATGATGCGACAATTGGGAAAGCCTACGATGTTCCTCACAGTGCAAATGAGATGAAGGGCCCATTTGTTGAATCTCGTACATCGATTGTCAGAAGGACACAAAGGCAATGACTTAAAAGATCCTATCCAGGAATTGACTGCACTACAAAGAGCAACTCTAGTCAATGATCCAGTCACGTGCTGTGTGTACTTCAACAAGCTGGTTGACACGATTGAATTTTAGCACCTTGGAAGTCCTCACGCGCACATCTTGCTATGGCTGAACAAGGATCCCCGGGAAACAATCAGTGAAAGTATGCCAAAAACTACAGGTGCAACAGTATCATGGTATTCATGCCTGTACCACCATCGGCCCTTTTCAGGGCCACCAAGATTTTCCAAAAGAATAAAATTTCTGAACATGTTCCAAAATTCATATCAAAAGCTTCTTTTCAGGGCAATCATAGACATACTGAAGAGTATAAACAGAGAGAACCCCGCTCAAATTCCTATTCTTACACAAAACACAAGTCTTGCTACAGTTCACAAATAACATTTATTATATAAGACCACGTAGTCCGACGTCACCATTGCGTACAACCCCAGTTCAAAAGTTCTTGCATATCATTTAACGTAAAATAACACCTTAGAACTAAAAAAAATATATCACCTTCGACTAAAAAAAATCCGTAGAAATCCGTTGATTTGAATAAGTCTACGGAATAGCATAGAAAAAAATCTGGCATCTCTGATCGCGAACCAAAGCTCATCCTCAAAAACCAACAACACAAACAGGTAGAGGCATGATTCTTGTTTGCGAGGCTGAGCCCCTATCCACGAGCAATCGGCGACTAACGTGTATGCCCACAAAACCAACAACGCTCAAATCTCAAAGCTCTCCGGACTTCCCCTCGAAAATGCAATAGAGAAATGTATAAGAACAATCTTCAACTGGAACGTACTCACCAAATCAATATATCCGGGAGCATATTCCCGATGCTTATTTTTCTCTCGCTAACCCGTCGTCGGTGAACGGCAAAAAAGGGAACTCGGTGAGCAATTTTGTGATACGGAATTTTCACTGCAAATCAACCGCGAATTCACGAATTTCACCAAACCCAACTGTAAAACACGTTCAGAAGCACTTTTGGTACACTTTCGATATAAATTTCGTTTGAAAACACTTATTTTTTGCAAAAATAGTTGCAAGCGAACCAACATCAACAACGATCGTGCCGAGCTCTTTCACGCACCTTGCAGCGTGTAAATAAACTGATATTAAAAATTATCACTCCTGATGCCACTCATTTCTGGTTCGGGAGAAAAAATCAATCATATAGCGACATCTCTTCTGATGTTTGCAAACATGATGAATCACGTTTTCTTCCTCGATTCTAAAACTTCCCGGAGAGCGAGAAAACCGCCAATCAAACACGTATAACCGTCCGGGAGGCAGAGTGCCAGCGCTTATCCAGCAAATGCAGCCGAAAACTGTGAAAGCGAACGCACGCACAAAACAGAGAACAAACTTAAAACACAACCATATCCAAAGGGGTTCGAAACTGCACTCTCCATTAAGGATCGAACTTGTCAAGGTACACCGGGGCAAGTGGGATCGTTGCATAAGTGAGAACGGTAGTTTTACTGATACTACTGACGACGTCATTGACTCCAGAGAATTTCTCATTCATTTATCGCATGCACACTTCTGCATTCAGATTTAGTTTATGAAGAAATTTGGTTTAAAGATTATGAAAATTAATGACTATAAAAATCTACTTTGGTGCACCAGATCGGCCCCAAATATGTTTGACTCCAGCCACCATTATTATAAATACGGCCCTGTGTATGTAACAACGCCGTGGTATCAGTAGTTTGGCTCAACATTATACTTATATGCTGTTCCAAAACAGCATTAATGTTTTTTTATCGTCTACTTTTTCTTCTTTCCATTTGCTATAACATAAACAATTTGTCGCTAACACTGATCTTCTGTATTTTCATGAAGGGAGTGAGCGAGATGTGATAGGCGATAAAAGAGGAATAAAGTGTTCGTATTAAGGCGTACAAGAAACCCATAGGCCATATAAGGAACGTGTAG
Source organism: Ochlerotatus camptorhynchus (assembly GCF_037179485.1). Taxonomy (NCBI): domain Eukaryota; kingdom Metazoa; phylum Arthropoda; class Insecta; order Diptera; family Culicidae; genus Ochlerotatus; species Ochlerotatus camptorhynchus. The sequence continues at coordinate 638,526 of NW_027040741.1, forward strand.
TAATTACCGGTATAATCAAATAATAAAACAAGAATGAATGAGTAGAGTAAGGTAGGCATAATTACGACTCTAGTAGGAAAACTCAAATATCTCATAGCTCCGAACATTTGGAATTAAACTGACTAACACAGTTCCTTAGGAAGGGAAGTAAAGCGGTTGTTCACCGGTCCACGAGTTTGGATCGAAAGGTAGGGTCCTTGACGTCGGTAGCATTGGTACTCAGTACGGAAAACAGACCTAAGAAAAAATAATTGACTAACACAGTCACTGTGTTTTCTTTTGTGAAAATTCCTCAAAACAATCTTTTATTCGATTTAGTCATGTAAAAGTTTAAGACAATTTTTAGGACAAATAATTTTGGCATGTACTATAAAGAAATCAAAAATTTAAATTTATTCATATAGGGTTTTTGATCTAATTTCCGTCCTACTAAGCACAACCCGCGCTTTACCTTTCTTTTCTGAACGAGTTTAAACAAAAAATGGAATATTTCTGTCAAAGTTGTCTTCTTAATGTATTCACCTTTCCATACGTACCGTTGGCTTTGATAAAGAGTCACAAATTGTTGAGATATTGTTTCAAATCTAATACTGCATCTTGATTCGAAATTTGTTCTAAGAGTTTCAATTCCGTCCTAATGCATTGAAACGCCATTAGATTTTCTTCGTCCTACGGATAAACGTAGGAAAAGGGGATTCGCTAGGAGCGCTTCTTTTGTTTTGAGAACAATGAGCGTAAATATTCATACGATGCGCTCTAACAGGGTTTATGCTGCAGCTAATGAACTAACGCATCAGGACAAACCTATCATTGATTTAGGCACGGTGAAATCATCGATATTGTTGATCTTTTCTTATTGATAGAATTGAAATGGGCGATTACGACGAAGTAGCGCTCTACCCTATGGTAAGAATTTGACGTTATAGTGATTTCCCACGAATTCTGCAATATAAAAAATGTTACGACTAAGCCTCGTACTTTTACCCCGGTGCCTCAAACTTTTGCCACACTAAAGCAAGTTTAAGCTTTTGGATGACATATCAGAAAACTAATAGGGTAACTGATGATGGTTGGACCTATTTAGGCCGGTTTCACACGACGTCAACATTCATATTGTATTTTTTTTATGAATTCAACATATAATTATGAAAAATGCGTGATTAGGGGAAAGATCTACCTTTCTTGTTTCTAATAATAACATAAGAAGTTAAATATTATGAACAAATGATTTTATAAAACGTTTTTATTCAGCAAAGAATTATGATGTTGGTTGGACCTATACTGATCTTGGTTGGACCTAAATAATGATGATGGTTGGACCTATTTTTGCAAATGCTAGTTTAGCCCATATTTGTTCAAAAACTTTGTTTAGAGCTTATTGGTATCATTAAAAAACCCTTTTTATACAGTTTTTATGAATTTGCTATTTAAAAAAATCAAGAATTTGAGTTTAACTTCGTTTTTAAAAAAGTTCACTTTCCACGCATCATGGCTCATTCATCATGGCTCATTTTCTCGGAAATCATTGACCCGATTAAGAAATTTTATTTTTTAACGTCAAACTATAGGTATTGTGGTCCCATTGAAAGCTATCGAATATTTTTGGAATCGGTCAACTGGTTCCGGAGATATGGCCGGAACAAGTTCCAGGATATATGTAACATGGACCTAATTTTGACATGGAAGGAATAAAGCCTATCATGCGACACTTCACATTACTTCCAAATTCGATAACAAGATCAATAACAAAATTGAGTGCCTTGGACCACATTGGCCACTTCCGGGCATGTTCTGGGTGCCCCCGGGGAATTTAGGGGCTTAAAATGACCGAATATCAGAACTTAATTCCGGTTTTATAGTTCTTTTTTCCCTAGGAGTTTTTTTTTCGGAAATAAGTTTCAGTTAACAATTTTTAGTTTGTTAACATTTTATTTCAAGTTAATTCACACACATAAGGTGTATGAGAAGTGCTTAATGTAAATTCATATTAACAGATTCTTTCGGCGCTTTCGTGGTAGTTCGGAAATCGGTGGTTACCCTTTCAGCCAACCTGACGATGGAATTCCTTCTTTAAATTTACGCCCAACTAGTGACTCAAGGTCTTTAGCTGCTTCCAAGATCTTTTTGGTCGTCTTGGGATTGCCATAAGCAGCGCGCATACAAACCCAATCCCCTAGCTGGTTCTCCAAATCAACACTCAACACTATTTCCCTTCCATATTTCTTGCCGTGGCTTCCCTTAATTTTTGCGTGAAGTGACGTTTTCGGAATATTGTACCTTTTCTGTGCCTGATACGCGGTAAGTGATTTATTTCTTACTAAAAAAAACAGTCTCTTGAAGATTTTCGACCGTATAACTCTTTTTTTTAGCCATTTTTTCAATCGAAGAAACTGATCACTCGGCCAAAACGAAATCGAATTTCAAATCAGCTGCGCATGAAGGATGTACACAAACCGAAGCGCACCTAGCGGCCGTCTTAGGAAACACATAGGTCCAACCATCATCATGCGTAGGTCCAACCATGATCATATTTATCTATTCGAATTTCGTCAATTATTCAAACATTTTAGTGAAACCAATGGATAAATGACGTACTAACGTGTTGTTTACACCTTAAAGCAGTATTTTACTGCATGAAAATAAAAATAAAAGTAAAAAATATTCCTTTTTTGTATGTTTGAAAGTAAGGCATGAAGACGAGCTAATGCGTGGAAAGTGAACTGTTTTGAAAACACATTGAAACTCAATTATTTTGAAGTTTTTTCAATGAAACACCCATGCAAATTGAAGAAAAGGAGTTTTTTATGATAGTAAAGTGATATCTTTGAAAAAAAAAAATTAGCGAAGATTGACTAAACTAGCGATTGAAAAAATAGGTCCAACCATCATCAGTTACCCTACTTCAAAAATCATCTTGAATAAACATTTTAAAAATCCATCAAGTTTTGTTTATGTCGTGTTTTATGCTTACAAAATTATTACAAAAGTTAAAATGTACTCAACAACAAGAGGTGGGACCATCATCATCATCATCATAGTTGAGGATGGTGACGAGCTCTTCCAAGCTTCTACCTCAGGCAAGTATGAGTCCAATCAAAGCAATCCGGCGCCTGATTCGTTTCCGTGTTTCAGCTCTATTCGAAGTGATGCTGCAGATGTCCGATCCTGTACAACCGACCGCAGTGATTTAAACTCATCAATCAACAAAGACAGCGGCGTCTACACCACCAGTGGTAAGCGTGATTACCTCTCACCCCAGCAGGCCTGGGTTCAATCCCAGTCGGCGCCGCCGGGATGTTCTGAGGCATAACATCTCTGATCACGTCTTCCTTCGGAAGGGAAGTAAAGCCGTTGGTCCCCGGTTCATGAGTTGATGGGTGGATAGATAGGGTCAAGGTGTGGGAGCTGCCTCCCTGGTGTAGGTAGCATTGGTGCTCAGCACGAAAAACAAGATCGACGGAAAACAAATTAAAAAAAAATTCAACAAAGAATGTACACCCGACTCGATTGTCCCTACGTTTCTATTACCAAAACGTCCGTGGGCTTAAAACCAAAATCACTATCGTCTTTCTCGCAATTTTGGATAACAGCTACCGAAACATGGCTCGACGACCGATTTAATTATTATCAATTATTCGGTGACAGATTCGCCGGTTCTCGAACCGACCGTTTTGCTTTGAACAGTTCCAGAACGCGCAGTGGAGGAGCAAACTTGAATTAACGGTAGTGCAGACCTCTTCGGGTGCGAGCGTGGAGAATATATGTGTAAAGATTTCATGCGAATCAGAGTAACTGTTTGTTAGTGTCTCGTACATATCACCAGAAAAATCCACTGATTGCGAATGAATCCAATCACACGTAGACTTTGTTTCCGAAATCAATCGCATATCAATGACGGGTTCATCCTATTCGGAGACTTCAACCAGCCTCGAATCGTCTCGAAATAAGAAAACAACGTTTATGCATTTGCCGACCCTCTAGAATCGAGTATTGAACCGCTAGTGGTTAGACGCAAGTTCAACCAAGCCATCTTTGGCGCCAAAATTTTACGCTCCGAAGTAGTCAGCCCTACATTGCTGAGTCAGCTCAATCGTTACGCCCCTCAACATGTGCTGCGATCAAGACAGCGGTAACGCCAACCACTGAGACGAACAATGCACAGTGGGGATTTTTGCAACAAAAAGGCTTGAAATTGTCTGCCACTGAAACCACACATTGTAACATATGACTTTTTTTGTGAAAAATGTCAAGAAATTTATTCTTCATATTTTGAATAGGCGCACGCTGTGATTAAGTGCATGTTTGGAGCCTAATTTGCCCCAAAATCCCATATTTTTTCCACTATTATACTTCATTGACTCAAATTTTCAGTGCCTTTTATCAGAAGTAGCCAATATGTATTCTAGTAGTCAGCTTGTGCCTTTTAAAAACGATTGAAAACATATATAGGATAGCATTGGGTCAAATAAACCAAATAGTTGCAATTACCAAACCTACGACTGGATGCCTTCCTTCAAATAACAACTGAAGTGCGGTAAAAAATCGGTAGAACTGTTTCAAACACACCGTTGGTACTTGAGCGGTCGGTTTTCATCTCTTTTTGCCAGTGGTGGCGGGAGGGGGACACCCCTCACCATCCCTCTCCAAAGGGGGAGTTTGGTAAAGAGAGATGAAAAAACCGATTTGTACCTTTCTTAAAAGTTGTCCTAGCTCGCTATTCTACTATCTATATGCAATTTTCACACTGCCGTACTCTTACGGAACTATCAACTCTATACTTTCATCTACTCCATCTAACGTATAAAAATTACCACTACAGTCTGTTATTTAAAATTAGCATCTTCAACCTAATTTTATAATAAAATATAAAAGTTTTTCGAATTAAAAATTTATATATGAAAAGCACAAAACACTTAGATGATGATGGTCCCACCCTTACCCCTACAAAGGTTTGAGCTGGACGATTTATCTTTAAGATAATTAAATATGACATTTTAACCAGGTTGGCAAACAAAATCAAACTGGTTTCAGTTACAGATATAAATTCCCTCTAGAGTTTACAGTTGCTTCACAGCGATATAAATGTGGAAAAGCTCAGGCGTCCACCTCTTAGTTCGCCTTTTTGTCCACCTAAAATATTCATAAGTATTACAAGCAATCAAGAGTTAATGAACAATCAACAAAGCATCCTATTACACTAGTAACCCCGCAATCTGATGCTATCATAATTTTCAACAATGTCAGGAATGCTCACGAACCCCCAACATTTGCCAGAAAACTTACTACTAACTCAAGGTATCTTCCAAATAAGCTTCAAAATTGCATTTTTTTTTATCAAATGTTAAATTCAGTCCTCTATATCCGTAATACGCGCGCGAGGCTCGAACCTTTGTAGACTACTATTTTTTTTACTACTACTATTAAATCAAATATCAAAAAGTCATCATGACCATCGTGGCGAACAACATAGTTTTTGCAGTGCTACAATAATTATTAAAAAGTCGTTATAACAGCTATCTAACTTCGTCAAGATACATTATTTGTCAATTCATAAAAAAAAATTACTGGATAACCGTTCAAAAGACAGTTTTAACGTGTGAAATGCAATGTCTCCTAAATTCTGCTAATGTTGTTGAACGTTTAATTTGTCTAGGCATCGAATTGAAAACATTTATTCCTTTAAAAAATAATGAATTCTGTGAAGCACAAGTCAAGAAATGTGGTGTTCTTATTTCATCCGCGTTTCTAGTATTATATCTATGATAGTCACTTCCTCTTTCAATTCGATCACACAAATATCGAGGCAGCAAACCGTGAACTACTTTAAAAATGAACACCATAGTCAAATATACAATTCTTTGCTTCACCGACAACCATTGTAAGGCGTCTAGCATCAAAGTTGAGGAAGTGAATCTATTACATCTCAAAATCAAACGCATTATTTTATTCTGCAAGCGCTGTAATCTCGATATTTGTGTTGCATTGGACAGAAATAAAATGGATGGGCAAAAGTCTAGATGAGGAGAGATGATTGATTTGTATAGCTGTATTTTACTGGCAATAGTTAAATCGTTTTTCAATCGACATAGAATTCCATAATTTTTGTCAATTTTCTTGATGACATTGTCAATGTGAGAGTTGAACTTAAGTTTGTCATCAATAATCACGCCAAGATATTTAATCTCCTGAACGCGATCAATAGTCTCATCATCAATTACAACAGAGACGTTCTCATTTAATCGATTCCGCGAAATTACCATAAATTTAGTTTTACTTGTATTCAATTTTAACTGCTTATACTTCAACCATCTACTTAGATACTGCAAATCGTCATTCAAGTGTGAGACGGCAACTTCAAAATCTTTTGCTGCAATGAATAACACAGTATCATCTGCAAATGGTTAATGTCGCAAAACCGTAAAACACGTCGCAAGTTATTAATATACATAATAAATAAAAGGGGCCCTAATACACTTCCCTGGGGCACTCCAAGGTTGTTCCCCACGGGACTGGAAACAGAATCATTAAAAACAGTCCGTTGAGTTCTGTCAGACAAATAGCTTTCAAACCATTTATATGCAGTACTCGTAATTCCAAAGTGCTTGATTGTACTTAACAGTAAGGGCCTAGAAATTGTTTCAAAAGCGCGTTTCAGATCCAAAAAACAGCAACAATCGTATCTTTACGCTCCAAGTTGTCTTTCCACTTTGCTAACACCAAATTCAATGCAGTTTCTTAAGAATGACCTTCCCGATATCCCGATATATCTGGTATCAACAAAGAGTTGCAATTCAAATACTCCAACAGCTGGCCTTAAACAACAAGTTCTAAGATTTTCTCTAATGTGTGCAACATGTTGATGGGACGAAACTCTTCGGCTTTAATCGCTCCAGCAACTTTTTGAATAGGGACCACTAGGGATTCCTTCCAAATTGGCACATGTCCATTCTGCAATGATTCATTAATAAGATCCAAGATGTGGCCAATGACATGAAATCAATCTTGAATAACTCTAGCATTAACATTATCTACTCCAGCCGATTTTCCTAATGAAAAATAAATATCTCTAAGTTCATCTAATGTAATTGGGTGAAAAACTTCAAATCTGCAACTACTATTAACTGGCTGTTTTATTTCGTCAGGTTCATTGACCAATTCAATAGATTGATTAATCAGTGAAACACTGTCTACGAAATAATCATTAAACTTAGCTGCAATTACTTGTTCTGACTGTTCTAATGTGCCATTAAAAGTTATGGACCGCGGTTTGCAATTACTAGGTTTTAATAAAGATTTCAAAATTTTCCATAACTCTTTGTTGTTGTTTTGATGCTGATCAATCTTCCTTTGAACATATTCACAACGAGTTTTCTTTATCGATTGTGAATACTTATTACGCGCGATTGTGTACCTAGTCCAATGATTGTCATTATTAGATCTACAAAACTTTTTGTACCATTTGTCGTAACGTGGTCAATTAAAGTTCTAAACGTGGTCAATTAAAGTTCTACTGTGCCTGGAAATACACGTATACTCATTTACCGTTTGCTTTAAATTAAAAAAAACTCAGCTAAACGCTTCAAATGATTCGAATTATGGTTATCACGTCAATTAATATTAAAATCACCAGCCAATATATTTAATTTAATAGAATCAAGGAATGTTTCAAGCCAGTTCTCTAAAACTTCAACAAAAAGCTGGTCACTAGAACTGGGACCATAATTACCCATCTTCATGCCACGTACAACTGAAATGCCCAAGAACCAGTTGCCATCAATAACTTCGTTGGTACGAAGGTTGAATTGAACTGATTCTTTGACATAAATAGCAACACCGCCAGTGTGTCTAGAATGTGATAAACAAGCAGCAACAATATATCCCGGAATACTATACTGATCAAAAGCTTCAGTTTCTACAATATGAGTTTCAGATAATAAAACTAAAAGAGGACGTTTTTCCTCAACAATCTGACGTAATGCTACGTAGTTTGTTGACAACCCCGCAATATTCAAGTATAAAAAATCGAATTGATTCACATTCCTGGAACTTGGCTGCTATTTATTGAAACGCAAGCTGCTTTTCTTCTGATCAAAAAGTCTTTTATAGAGTAAACATTCCGAGCTAAATGCGGCATGGTTGACGTCCAAGTTCATTTTTCGTTCTTTATTCATTTTCAAACAATTAATACATTTCAATACAGTTGACGTACACTCCGACGTTTTGTGTTGTTGGCTGCACCTAGAGCATCTATCGCAATTTTTGCAATCCATGCTATTGTGCCCAAATTCTCCACATTTGAAGCATCTCAACACATTAATCGCGGGAACTATCGAGCACCGATCAAACCCTACATTTACTTTTTTCGCACATAACAAACATTTATAAGTATCGACATCGACTTCAATTACAACACTAAACTTGTTATAAGTGAAGCGTGGATTTTCAAACATGTTCACTACTTTTACATCATTAATAGCGATGTCTTCATTTTGACTTTTTAAGTAGTCAATAAAGACATCGGAGGAAAACTGATCGCTCATGCCCACTGTTTTCAATCTTGGCACCGAAGTGGGAACAACAGCACTATATTTTTCACCAAGATTGCTTTCAATACCATTTTTCACATCACTTACGTTTGCTTCGCACACTCAAAAATAATGGAGCCATCTTTACCATTCCTAAAATTACTGATTTTGTGTGTTTTTGGATCCAACTGAGTTTTCAAAAACTTACGAGTATCTTCGCAAGGTTGTTTGGACTCTTTCGGTTTAATCACAATGACTGGACGAGTCTTACGATTATCTGGTTTGTTACTTTTACTATTACTGTTACTATTAGTTTTACTTTGACTAATACGACTATGTCTTTTTACAACATCCGCAAAACTCGCATTTTCTTGAAAAACAACATCATCATCATGATCACTATTACTAATTACTAATTTACGTTTTTTGCGTCTGGTATTTTAGTCCGATTCCGACTGAATCGTCCTAGATGAACTGCACTGATCATTCTTTACAGCTAATTGGCTTTCCGCATCAATTTTAAAAAATGAACTTTTCATATTATCCAATTTCTCACAAATTTAATTTTCAAGACCATTTACATTTATTCTAATGTCTGCCATCCCGCTTTTAACCGCGATGTCCACCTGGGCAGCAATGTGATCTCGCATGTCAGTGATCGAGTCCGAGAGTTGAAAAACCTTTTTCATCTCTTCCTCTGTCCTTTTGACGCGCGAGATCAGATCATTCTGCTCGTCACAACTCTGATCTGATAGACAACTATCACACTTGAACAGAACATTTGCATTATCTGCTATAAACCTCGCCGCAGTCTTAGTGAGTGCCGCACAAGCGAAATGGAACGTTCCATTGCACGGACCTACACATGTAACTGGGAGCCCACTCATAGCAATAGACTGCTCGCATACATTACACACATCCATTTTACCAAATTAAACGCTAACACTGTTAGCAGTAGACATATACAAGGGAGGTGATCACAAAATAAAATTTTACCGCCACAGCTCACTATACAAAAGAAATAGCGCGCCGGGGGGAAAATACAAAATTAAACAAAAACTAGTTGCTAGGCAACCTTTCCTCTACTTATCCTGTTAGGAAAACACCACGGGCACGCGTTGGAATAATCCTTTCGCGGCACACGCCACTATTTCACGCGAAATTATGAATTTATTTTCACAGCACAACTCAACAAAAACACTACTTTGTACGCCATACTACGCAATGAGAATAGAGTGGCTGTTTTTCCCACTCCTGTGCCTAGATTCAAAAAAAGAGGGCATAAGCGATCAGCATTTCCTAATGTTTTCGTTGACTACTTAAAAAGTAAAAATGAAGACATGGAAATAAATTATGCAAAAAAATCCATGCTTCATTTACAACAAGCTTAGTGAGGTGATGGAAGTCGATCTACGTATAATTGTTTACTAAAGTCTGGTCCACTTAGAATCCGGAAACTTTATTTATTCTATAGCAGCACCTCTAGTAGCCGTATTTGGAATGTTTTGACAGCGATTTGTTTTGAAAGTACGCGTGTTTCAGTGGTGAAAGTTTCGTCTCGATACGTGCAGTATTAAAAATGTTGTACTAGATGGAAGATGAGAAAAGAAAGTTGATCCTGTACAGCCACGCCGAAAACCCGACGTGGTCAATTCGAAATATCGCGAAAAATCTGAAAATTTCCGATTTCAGGCAGGTTTCCGGACAACATTTTTATCTGGCTACAGGACGGGTTGATGTAGCAAATTCAAGTTTGTTTTCGCAGATAAATTTGCCCGGAATCTGGAAAGTTTTTCAGCACCAACAAAATGATGGACTGTATATGCAAGAGTGCCTGTAGAAATGTATACTACCTTTCATTAAGGTTCACAAAGGTCCAGTGTTGTTCTGGCCAGATTTGGAAAGGTGCCACTACAACCGGGGGTGTTGAAGTAGCATCAAGACAATAAGGTGGATTTCGTCGGCAAGGATATCAATCCTCCCAAATGCCGTCAATTCCGTCCAATCGAAAAGTATTGGGCAGTTATCAAGTTAAGTTAAAGAAAACTGGAAAGATTAGTCAGGACGCTGCACATATGGCTCGATGCTGCGAAAAAAAAAGGCCGCTGAGGTTGACCAGTCCAGCATGCGGCAGATGATGAATGAAATTCCAAAGAAAGTCCGCGAGTTTATCTGAACGCCGTTGGAGTAATTTTGACTTTTTTTTTTTTAATAAAAGTACAATAAAATACCTTCATTTTAACTAAATTTCATTTTTCTTACGTCAAATAAATCTCGAGACACCTGGATGTATGTGTTCGTATTCTAAGTGGATCAGGCTCTACGTATGTATGTTTGTTATGTGCAAAAAAGGTAAATGTAGGGTATGATCGGTGCTCGATAGTTCCCGCGATGAATGTGTTGAGATGCTTCAAATGTGGAGAATTTGGGCACAACAGCATGGATTGCAAAAATTGTTCCAATCGTCTCAAACTCGCTTCACTCCATTTATTTTGCCAGCGTCTGTTGACGATGGAGAAAAATTAGTTGTAGGCGATTTGTCGATCGAAAATATCGCCTTCCATAGCGCCCACCTTTGCAAGCGAGTCCGCCTTCTCATTGCCCGGAATCGAGTAAAGTTGATGACAAATGAACGTAAAGGTAAAGCACTTAGAAGCTCTAGTATTTTCATGAGCAAATACGAGGAGTGCTCTACCGGCCTCCATTACATTAGATGAACTTAGAAATATTTGATTTCCATTAGGAAGACGGCAGGAGTAGATAATGTTAATGCTAGATTTATTCAAGATTGCATTCATCCATTAGTCACATCTTGCTGGGCCATGTTAATGAATAATTACTAACTGGGCACGTGTCTTTGGTGTGGAAGGAATCCTTAGTTTCTCCTATTCAAAATGTTGCTGGTATGATTAAAGCCGATGAGTTTCATCCCATCAGCATGTATGTTACACACTGGATTTTTGTTTCATATTTGTTGTGTTCGGAACCTTCATGTTTCTTGTGCAAAGACAGTAGGCAAAATACCTCAGAAGCGATAAGGTACCGTACCGCTGTAACCGTTACATGCTACGTTGACCATAGCAGAAAAAGCAGCAGAGACCGAAATACAGGATGGCTAAACATGACATGAGGGAATGAGGGATATTGAAAAAGATATGCCATAGCCCAAAATCGGCCTCTTTTGATTTCATGCGTCCGTGTGTTAAAGACGTGAGCTTGTGAGTGCAGTGGTTAAAGTGATTTCTAACAAAACCAACAAAACAAATTCAGCTGACTTAGTGAAAAAAATATGTGAGGGGTTATTTGATTTAAAAGTTGAGGGGCTTTGAAGTTCTCCTAAGTTCAGTAATCGTCTCTTAATTTGCATTACGGGGGTAGTACACTCTGTAACATCAAAAATCAATATTTTTTGGGGTTTCTAATTCTTTGGAATGTCTCTTTTTTGGGAAACTTTACCCGAAGGCCATCAGACATTACATCTGTAAGCGTACCCCATTATAGTCTAAAGTCTAGTACTACACTATGTTTGTTTTGATTCGCTATGAAAGTTTGACAGATAACATGAGGGTTTCGTGGATTTTCCTATGTTTCGAGGGGTGCATCGTTTAGCTTGGTACCGAAGATAGTACCAGAGCTAAGCCAAAAAAGTTGAGCACGTTTCTGCGGAACCTTCTGGTCTTAGAGTTACCGTTATGGTAATAGGCTGAAATGTGAACCAAAGCCCTGGCCCGCACTCAAAACTTCAAACGCGTATTTCTCAAAACATGATTTTGCAAGTGGCGTAGGAGATATCTCAACAACTTTTCATCTGATTTGCATCCTTTTGAAATATTATATCCTAAATTATTTTCTCCATTTGTGTACGTAGCCGATTTTTAATATAAAAAAAAAATCAATTTATGGAGCAGTCCCGACTATCGGGAAAGTTTAAAGATCTTCAAGAGAATATTCAGACAAGATCTAGATTAGTACGAAAACTTCAGAGTAGTTCTGATGAGACTTTCAGAGTAGTTCTGATGAGAATTTCAGAGAAGTTCCGAGAACTCCAGAGAAAATCCATTGGCCTCAGGAACATTTCGGGAAATATAGGAAACTCCTCGGAAGCACCCGGAACATGTCGGGCCAGTGTGGTCCTGAGTACTTAATATGGCCACCAATGATCTTATTTTTGAATTCTCGTGTAGTTTGATGCGTCACATGAGGATGCATGTTTAATAGGGTGTCCCAAAATTGCACTATGTCTGGAAATCTGGGGGCTCAACCTCCAAATGATAGCTAAGGGTGTTACAAAAAATCTTTTGAATGGCGGCAACTCTGGGAAATGTTATTTAGAGGTCGCCCCGACAAGATTTTTGAAAAAAGTCCATTTTTCATAGCTATTATCCAATAAATATTTTTAGTTCTTTAAATTTCAGAGGAATCTCACCCTTTTATATTTTTCACAGATTTCCAAGGGTCAAAATTATAAGAGAAAAATATGCTACGGCATGTTCTGTGTCCAATTTGTTAGTTACAATTTTTCAAATCCTCTAAATTGATGTTTTTTGTTGTACATCACTGCATTCAATCATCAAAAGTGGGTATCAAACAAAGCGCTATTTTTAATCAAATGCAACAAAAATAGGGAAAATTTTATAAGCAAAAACTTTGCCAGAGACACTTTAACCTCACTTTGTACCGTTAAAAAGTTATTTGTGATTTACTGTGGAAAGAAAAGTTCAGAATTTCAATACTTGCTTGTAAGTCCACCAGCAAATCAAACTATCATTGAAATCGATAAATACAAATCACCTACTTTGTTGCAAATCACTTGATAACATTCGTTTCGAAGTTTCTAGAATTCAATAAGAGGATGTATGTGCGGAGGGGATCACACAATTTATTAGTTTCCATTTGATTGCCGTAGCAAGCAGAACCAAAAAAGAAAATCATGTCACCAAAAACCAAGCTCAAGTCGGATCTCATCACCGGTTTTGAGAGGAAGCATTTGCCCAGAAACCGTTTGCCATCGGAGTTGGCCGTCATCAGGTACTTGCGATTCAAGCATGAAACCCAACAACTTTCAATCGGAAAAAGCATTCAAGTTGTGGCTACCAAAGCTGCTTGCATATCAATGGAACACTGCTTGAGAAGCTTTTCGGAAACTCAACCGGAACTTTGTTTGTCACCTGCTGGCTCCAGAATTCTGCACGGACAGTATCGTTTCGTAGCTCTTCATCGATGTGGTTCACGCTTATGTTGAAGAAGTAACTCAACCGCATCCTACACATCTTCAAAGCTGGAAATAGCTCTGATTTTTCTTCTTGAAGGCCTTACTTTGGCGTTGCCATGTCACAAGAAGCTTGGCAACCTTCCAAACAACGTTTCGCTTGAGCTGGTGCGAAAGTCCGGCTTGATTCCAAATCTCCACAGCTTCGGTAGCCACAACTTGAATGCTTTGTCCGATTGAAAGTTGTTGGGTTTCATGCTTGAATCGAAAGTATACCTGATGATGTCCAACTCCGACGACAAACGGTTTCTGGACAAATCAGTGCCAACATATCAAAGGGGCGTAATTGTATTTGTAAACAATGGTTTTAGCCGTCGATTTCTCGCGAATTAAAGCTCACTCATAAAAAATAATGACACCAATAGGTAGAGGAATATTGCCTCTACCATCTAGCTCTGTTATTTCGAAGGAGCGAGCTTTAAGGTTCTACAAAGGGTCTTTTTTTTTACTTCTTCTTTTTGAAATATTCTTCGATCATCATTTTCTAAATGTATTGGTAAAATTCATTGGAGGTGCATGTCCCCACGCCAAAACTGCCTATTTTTCATAAATATCAACTGGTATGGTGCGGAAAACTTAACCATCTCTTTTCTTCATTCATTTCAATACAACAGCAAATGCGATGTAGCAGACAAAACATTCACACTGCCAGACTGCGCTGTATGCAAGTTTATTTAGACCCCTGAGCGGGAAAGTGAATACCAGGCTACGTGCACTGCTTCCATCAACCCTGTTAGTGTTAATTTCAATCTTCTGTGACTTTTTTAATTTGACCCGTAACATTGTTTAAGTTTCACTTCTCCGGGGGATCCGGAACATGTTCGGATCTGAGAAACGTGGTACTGAGTACTTAATATGTGTCTTATTTATGTGTTGCATGAGGGAGTAGGTTCAAAAAGAATGTGACCACTGCCCCGGGGGTATCCGGAACATGTTCGGATCTGGTTAACGTGGTTTTCAGTACGTTATATGGACAATGATCATATTTTTGAATTCTCATATAATTTGATGTGTCGCATGTAGGTGTTAATTGAAGAAGAATCTGACCACTCCCCCGGGGGTACCTGGAACATGTTGCCAACATGGTTCTGACTACTTACTACGATCTTGGATGAATATTTGGTTAATGTCTTGAAGGTTCTGGTTAATTTAAAATTACAAAAAATACAACTGAAACCATTGAGCACTTTTCAGGTTGCCGCTCAACCATACCGCGTAAAATGCTGAAAAAAAAACGCGTTTTAGTACAATTCCAGTTTTGCCGCAACACGCTCATTGTGGGTTGTCAAACGGATTTCAGTGTATTGGACAATTTGCACTTGCCGCTATCAATGTGTTCAGCTCTTAACCAATTTGAAAACCTATCTGTTGAAGTTAACTACGATCGGTACAATTTCGAATTTCCAATCAACATGCTAATCATTGCTCAATCATCCGTTGTAAATTTTCAGAAGATGAAAGGTTCTTAAAACCGATTAGGCCCAAGTCAGATGGAAGCAACAATTTAAATTGCTCCAATAGATCAGTAGGTACGCCTATAGCAATTTATTTTCAAGCATTCTTAAATCATTTTTTTTTTTAATTCTTTGCTGATGTTCACCAAGCAACGGCAGGAGCCATAAATCCACCCGGAAAGATCCCATAAAGACTCACAGAGCCTAATCAGGGCACGGAATCAAATTCGTTCTATTCGCAGAGCTGAATCGATCCAAAAGCCAGTCACTTAATGGCCGTTGATGGGTGGAGAAAGAGCTATGTAGCTATAAAAATATGACCATAAATTTACAGCCTTGTGTATAGGACTAAAATTATCCTCCATATCGTTTGGAATCCATTGTCTGAAAAGAGCGGTAGCCGCTTTTGGTTTGCCAGGTTGAATCACCTCATAATACCTATACTCGTTTTTATGATAGCCATTAAACCTTTATCTTATCAGACCGAACCGAAAAGCAACATACCAAAAACGTAAGCGACCATAGATCAGGATATTTTGCACAATTCAATGATATGTACTAGCAACAAATGACGGGTTCACAATTGAGCAATCATCACAACCACTTATGCCGGCATTTTGTTTATGCGCAATGTCTGCTATCATAAATCTTAGAATTCCTTCCATCGCCCGTTTCAGCAGTGAAAATTGTCTGTTGCGCTTTGGTGAAAACTGACAATGACCCAATGAAGCTTGACAGCAGCGATGTGGAACGAAAAAGTTTTCTGTCATCCGAATGTGTCTGACAGGGACTTGGCGATCCAATTTTCCGACCATAAAAGACAACTTCGAAAGGACATCTCCGGACGGGTGGGGCTGGCATTATTGTTACTAAATACGCCCTCTTGTTCAACTTATATTCGGGGGCCAGTGGAAAGGGCAGCAGATATAATTGAATCAAATTCGATAACATCTTTCACATTTACACGCCATATCGTCTCCCTCTGGATTGGTTGCCTCGTGGTCGCCCGTCGTCGTTGCTGGCTGAACTTACCGATCTCGCAACATTTCGGAGGCATGTTGGCATCATTTGTTCGCAAACATGATACCTACTAACAACTAAAGAGCTTTCGGTACGAAACAGAAAAGCCGGGCAGAGGGCAGACAGCACATTCCATTCGCGTCGGAAAAGGTAATTTCGGCGAATCTTGATAAGGTATCCGAAACGGAATGGATGACCAGCCGGGAGGAGGGTTGGGAACATATTTGCTCGGATTTCGTTTGATTTATCGACACAGGCACGTTCGCTCGGGGATGGTTTGGAGTAAATTGAATTGTACAAACCGTTTCCGAGTTGTTTGAAGTTGCAGATAAGTGTAGACAAGGAAACTTTAGTGATTCGTAGAAACGTTTCATGGGTCAACGAATTGTATTTGAACAGACGTTGATATGACCTACTAGAATATTTTGCTGGTGAATCCCTGGTTTTTATTAATCATAAAATAGCTACGGGATGTTTTATTCGTTACTATGATTCAGGACATTAATTAATCGAACAAACTGTAAACACATAGAAGTGTATTTCAGTTACAAGCGTATGGAACAGGATAAATCAAGCCGGCATGAATCAATTCTCTTCATCGAATTTATCTTTTGTTAATAGCACACGCAAACCAAAAATGTATTACATTTATTGTTCGTTGCATTTCCTATCATCCTCCGCAGCAAATACCGCAGTGAATGATATAAGTTGACCTGGTCAGGACCTACTCCATTGTTCGGTTTGAAATATCCGATCCAACAATGACTGGCCATTAAGCTGGGTCAAGTTTGTATGGCGGATCACAGCCCCCTGGATAACACTGCACGAACGATCTCCAACCACTGAGCCAAATATGGGCTACAATGGTTGCAATCTGGATTTGAGGAAGAATTTTAAAGATGGTGTGATAAGATGTATGCGAAACGGAAAGAATATATTCAATTGCTTGCCAAAAATTCACACATTGCTCCCTGGACATAGTGGGTCATGCGTTTAGCGGTGTCACCCATCGTTCAGGCGTATTGTGTGCAGGGATAGGGAACAGCACAAAGCACAGACGAGTAAACACATACATCTGTGAATTTGCACGTCAAAAATAAAGAGACGTACAATGAGCTTAAGCTTGTGCTTATGAAAAATGTTCGCTCATGCAGAATATGCTTATTTTCAAAAGCGTAACATTTTTAAACTTTGATTGAAGCATAATATTGTTCCATGCTACGGAAATAACTTCTTCTTCTTCTTCTTCTTCTAGTTTCCTTTATTTAACGTCGGTCTGTGTTCCGCAATCTAGTGCCAACCACCGACGGACATCGATTGCCATCCATTGACGGCAACCGAATGTGCAGGAAGGCAGCTTCCACACCTGCGTAGGATACCGCACCCATTCACAACACACATGGGCCGGGACCAACGGCTTTACTTCCCTTCCGAAGGAAGACATGACCAGAGATTTTTATGCCTCAGAAAAATCCCATCGACCTCGGCTGGGTTGAACCCAGACCCATTGGGGTTTGAAAGCAGTCACGCTTACCACTACACCACCGGCGCCGGCTGGAAGTAACTTCAAAAACGTTGCATATGTTTACATTGATTTTGGAACTGTTTATAATGGAATGAGTTTATATTGTGATAATTATGAGCTCTCTTTGTGCTTTTTTTTGTACGCTCCTACCCATACTGTACGTTAAACTGCCAATGAATGTATGGGAAAAATTCGACCATCAAATTTCGCTAACAAACCATATACAAAATGACCCTATGCAAAATTTGAGCTCAATCGGACATGATTTAGGGGTGGCGCAAACACGTCAAAGTTTGACTTTTTTCACGCTCGAAAATCTCCCAAGCTATTTCGGAAATCGAAATTTTTGTTTTGATGCCAAATGCCTTAAAATGCATGAAACGTCAAGATTTGGTGTTATCTCGAAAAAAAAAAAAAAAAAATCAAAAAATGAATTTCTGGGACTTAGAATTTTTTTCATGAGAAGAATAATTGGATCACCCTAGTGAATTATTTCGTATTAGATTCTAAATGGTGGTTTAACTCGATATATAAGCAGGTTGGAGACAATTGTGAACAGTTTTAGAAGCCGACTCATCAATCTTCTATATTCCATATAGAACTCATGAAAAAAAATCAAAGTCTCAGAAAGTCGATTTAAAAAAAAAAAAAAATTTCGAAATAACACCAAATCTCATGCATTTTTAAGACATTTGGCATCAAAAATTTTTTTTTTGATTTCCGAAATTTCATGCCCCCCCTTGGGAGATTTTCGAGAGTGAAAAAAGTCAAACTTTGACGCGTTTGCGTCACCCCTAAATCATGTCCGAATCGATTGAGCTCAAATTTTGCATAGGGTTATTTTTCGAGGCAATAAACATTTTGTATATGGTTTGTTAGCGAAATTAAAAATTACCATTTTCGCTGGCAGTCTACTGTACGTCTCTCAATTTTTTGCGAGTTCTCTCTGGTCTCTTATGCCTTGCTCAGACTGGAGAGTTATAACATGTTATAACGGTTGTCAAATAATTGCAACACAGAAATCACCACCAAGATAGCGCTGAGTCAAAATTCCTGAAGTGGACCACTGATTTTTCACAAATCATTGGATTCCGTTCAAAATACGTCTATATATTGCTCTTCCCACGACAAACAATAACCCAAAATATTTCGGCAAAATTCGCATTTAAACAAAAGCTATAAACAATTAAGTTTTTTGGACCCTTTTTCGAAAAAAAAATCTTATCTCTAGATCGGGCCAATGAATTTTTCTCCAGTTTTGATATAATCACAAGAAGACATGTTTCTTCCAAAATCACTAAAATTTATTCATCAAAAATGTTATTTGTTTATAATAATTACATTTTTTTATAAACAAATGCAATTTTTTTGGTGTTCTTCGCGCGATACAAGATTTCTTTTTTTTTTAGAATTGTTCCTTGAGTTTTTTTCCCATACAGAACCGTTTCAACATTTTTGTCAACAGTATTGGGAGCCGAGTTATAGCAATTTTTGTAACGCGCCGCACCAAGCGCGCAGCGCCGCGTCGCGCCGCTCGCGCGCGAAGCGAGTCGCGACGCGCTCTTGGTCCGAACTCGTTTAAACAAGTGAATTTTTAGTTTGGGGGCACATCACGCTTCCAATTGTTTTTAGTCTTGCTTTCGGCGTGCACGAAGTACCATTAATTTTTTATAATGGGTCGTGCAAAAGTATGCTCTAATCCGTTGCAAAAGCCCAATCATAAAAAGGTCTACAAAAACCTTGTTGCAAAGACCTGGAATGATAAGTTTCAGCAGTTAATTGGACTTTACGTGTGTAATAATTGTCGCAAAAGTATCTACAGCCAGAGTGATGTAATTATTCGACCAATTGATCCTGTTCCCGAGGAGCTTGCAGAATCCGCTCTTCCTTCGGAATGGACTTTATAGAAAGTATGCGACGAGTTCGGGGTTTCTCGGCGAATGGCAAAGCAGGCCCGAAAACAGAGGAGCAAATCGGGATATAGCTCGCAACCCCCGAAAAAGAAGGGGCGTAAGTTAATCGACGAACATGTGGACAAAGTTCGACATTTTTACAGATCCGATTATGCTAGCCGAATGACGCCAGGGATGAAGAACTGCGTATCGGTTGCGACTTCTGGCAAAAGGGTTCTGGTTCAGAAGAGATTGTTTCTTTTCAAACTTGAAGATCTGCATTCTCAGTTCAAACAGGAATTCCCTGACATACAAATATGCCTTTCCACGTTTCGAAAACTGAGACCACGAGAGTGCGTTTTACCTGGACAAAGTGGTACGCATAATGTTTGCGTTTGCAAAATCCACCAGAATTTCAAGCTCAAAATCTGTGGCATCAAAGAAGAAATGAAGAGACAAGGAGTCATATTCAACGAGACCTACCAGGACTTCATCGACGGCGCGGTTTGTGAGGAACCGAATTCCACGTGTTTCTTGTCTGCATGTGAAGAATGCCCTGGAGTGGAATGGGTGACTGAAAAATTAGGACGGCTTTTCTCGAAACACGACATAGAAGAGATAACGTTTAGCCACTGGACAAGTACCGACAGGTTTTTATTTACAATTATTTATGCATCTACATGATTTCTGCATGATTTGCGTTTTGTTTTTGAACTTTTAGGTGTGAAATTTTGCATGTCACGGAAAAGAAAGAAGACTTTCTGAAAACATTGCATGATGACCTAGAAGTTTTGCTGAAGCATGATTTCTAAGCGAAAAGTCAGGCGTCGTATTTCGCGAAAATGAAAGAAACTGTGGCCGAGGGTACGTTTGTCATCAGTTTGGATTTTGCTGAGAATTATTCATTCAGCATTCAAGACGCCATTCAGCAGCAAGCAACGGTCCATCCATATGTTGTATATTATCGCGAAAACGGTAAAACAAAGCACGACAATTTGGTTATCATTTCGGAAAAGCTTGGTCACGACGCAAATGCGGTGCATTTATTCAATTCCAAAGCAATTGCGTACTCAAAGAAAAAGTTTGGAGAGAGTAACGTTAAAATGATTATATATTTTTCCGACGGAGCGGGATCCCAATACAAAAATAAGTTCAATTTTGTTAATCTCGTGCATCACAAAACAGACTTTGGCGTGAATGCAGAATGGATTTTTTTCGCGCTTCCCACGTGAAAGGGCGTGCGACGGTATTAGGGGGGGTCTGTAAAAAGACATGCTTTCAAAACTAGTTTGCAACTAGTGGATGGAAATCAAATTTCCACCCCTAAACAACTGTTCGAATGGGCTCAAGGATTTTTCAAAAAAAAAACTTTTGATTTTTGTACTCAAACCGAGCATGATCTTCACTATCAAAAATATGAAAAGCGTTTCAAAACGGCGATAACTGTTAAAAACACGCGGATGTATCATCAATATCTTCCACTAGACGATAAGAATATCGGACGCAAAATCTTTTCGCATGATTCCAGCTTTGTAAAAATTGCCATCCCTAAATAAATCATGTTGTAAATGTTGATACGTGCAATAAATGAATATTATAGTATTGGACTTGGTTGTTTTTATTATAGAAGGTTCTCATCTTTTAGTTAATATTTTTTACATTATGTGCAGACATTTATTAGAATCAACGCACAGTAAAAATGTCTTTCCTGTGTCTTTCCCGATGCGTGAACGCGCGAGCGGCGCGACGCGGCGCCGCGCGCTTGGTGCGGCGCGTTACAAAAATTGCTATAACTCGGCATAAGAAATCTTGTATCGCGCAAAGAACACCAAAAAAATTGCATTTGTTTATAAAAAATTGTAATTATTATAAACAAATTACATTTTTGATGAATAAATTTTAGTGATTTTGGAAGAAACATGTCTTCTTGTGATTATATCAAAACTGGAGAAAAATTCATTGGTCCGATTTAGAGATAAGATTTTTTTTTCGAAAAAGGGTCCAAAAAACTTAATTGTTTATAACTTTTGTTTAAATGCGCATTTTGCCGAAATATTTTGGGTTATTGTTTATCGTGGTAAGAGCAATATATAGACGTATTTTGAACGGAATCCAATGATTTGTGAAAAATCAGTGGTCCACTTCAGGAATATTGACTCCGCTCTAACAGGTTATAACTGTGTAGTCTGAACAAGGCATTACTCTCAAAAAAACAAAAAAAAAAAACGAGTGCAAGATATTAATAGCGTAAAGCACAATAAGAATTTGAATTGGCAGTTGAACTGAAAATCAATTATTTACTATGACTGGATAATGCATTTAACACTCCGTTACTCACGCTGTTGTACTTTATACAACACACATGAGTTTTCCATTGCCATTTCGTTGCTGAGTTACCAATCGATCTGAAACCAACGAGTATTCCTGAAAAACTTTTTTTCATCTAAACAAGCTAAACTTTGATAACAGTAAACACCAAAAAAAAATGCGGATAGTAGGGAAAATGTAAATGGAAAACGTGTAAACTGTGGCCGCACTACGTGGGATTTGACTTTATTGATTACAACATGGAATATATCGAGATCCTGACCAGATAGAAAGTTACTGTCTCTGACAAAGTTGTTCAGGAACTCATAGCCTTGTCGTCCGCCAGAATTTTCAGACTTTTCTCACTACGTAGCGCTAGTACACGTGTGAAATTCTCGCATGTGATATATCTGGAAATCCTGACCAGATAGAAAGTTATTGTCTTTCACAATGTTTCACTTCGAATCCGATCGCAGTGTGCTGTGCTCGCGGATGGTATTGTGTTTTTTTTTCGGTCGCTGTTTTTTTATTGACTTCTGTCACTTTTTTCAAATTTTTTGCATTTTTTATAAATATCTAAAGTTATACAGTAGTGCATTTGAATAGAACTTTTGATCTGTGTTGCTGCGAAAAAAAAACATCTACAAGCAAGAGGAGGAGGACGATGGTGAGAATAATGTCTTAAGACACATAATTTGGTGAGATCTTTTCATATTATTTTACTGGCAATGGATATTCCCAATCGTGTTTTACATCATGCTTTATAAAATACGCGCTGGATTCAAAGCATTGATCTGAATCTGAAGGTGTGCTTGCAGTTCCATTAGCCATTTGATATCGGAACTGTAGATATGTGGAGCTTATGGCTTCTGAAAGTAACTTCGGAATTGGTATGAATTATCAAACATTTTAAAATAGGTTTCTGGATCAACAGTAGAGCTAGCACCTTCTTATTCCCGGACTAAAGCTGCTTTCAGTTATCTCTGATATGATTATTTCAAGTATATTTCTTCCATAATACCACTTGCAAGAAATGTTGCAAACAATATTTTAAATGTTAACTTGTATGATACATGACGCTCCTTTTATATGCATCATAGTGATAGAAATTCATATAACTTTTTTCAACTGTGTAGGCAACGAACCATTTTCAACCTACTTGGCCAAATTCGAGAATGGTTACTCTCAAGGAAATGATCAAAATGTGTTTTGAAATAAAATTCACTCTATGATCCCTTCAATATCAATATATACATTTCATGTTTATATATGAAATTTAATAAATTCATGTTGATCTTCGTCAAGCTTCCTCTACAATTTGGACTTCTACATCAACACATGTCAAGCAGCGAAACTTGGTGAGTTCGTTCCATTTGATAATTTTTTATCTTTTCAAACCAGTAACGTTGGGAGATCACCTTTTTGTGGTGCGTTACTGGTATAAGATCTACCACCAATCCCTAGCCGTGACAAGTTCAAACTAGGGAATCAGGATTTTCCAATTATCAAAGGATAACATTTTATTCCTTGTTACTTTTTATGACTTGATAATAGTGACAAGACTTGGGTAGTGACCACCGCTGTTATGCATTTCTATATTGTACATTTTAAATCAAAAATATTGTTTACGTTCATAGATTTCACATAATCCTTTTCCCTTTGTCCTTCTCCTTTTACTTTCCCTCTTCTCTTTTCAGAAAGCGAGTAATGGTGCTATAGCCATAAGTCATAAAAGAGTTAGTGCTCATGTCCCAACCGTCAGAAGAAAATGGAGCATCACTTAACCTTTCTAGCTTTGATGCTTCCAACGACCAACAAATCATATAATTACCAAAATCCGAACGTACAGTGTACGGTGTACGGTGTTAAATCTTCGATTTAAACAGGCCCGATGTTTTCTGAATCATCTTGCCCCTTAAATGCTGCACAGTAGGCAAGGCCGTTTTGATATGAGTGACGCATCTTCGATGTGAAATATATATTGAATAGACAAGAAAAATGATGTAGGTATATATATCATTTTCCAGGATGCTTTCAAGAACTGGCTGTTTTGGTATTAGCTTAGATTAGATTAGATTAGAGATAGAAAGTTACTGTCTTTCACAAAGTGTTTCAGGAGGTCAAAGCCTATTGCTTGGTGCTCAATAGTTCAGAATTTGCTCCCTACGCGACGCTAGTATACACGTGAAGTTCTCAACCAGATAGAAAGGTACTGTCTTCGGCATAGTTGTCCAGGACAAGGTTTTTTCGCAAGTGGACAGTAGTTCAAAGTTTTCTCACTTTGCGGTGCTACTATATATGTGAAACTCTTGCATATAAAATATCTCTAGATCTTGACCAGATAGAAAGTAAATGTGTTGGACAAAGTTTTTCAGGAATTCAAGATCTTTTTGTTGGGTGACAATAGTTCAGAATTTTCTCACTATGCGGCGCTAGTATATACGTGCCTTTCTCGCATATTCAATAGCTCGAGATCAGATAGAAAGTTACTGTCTACGACAAAGTTGTTCAGGAGGTCAAGGTCTTTTGGCTGGTGGACAGTAGTTCAGAAATTTCTCTCTTCATGTTGCTAATATACATGTGAAATTCTCCCATATAAAAAATCTCAAGTTCTTGACAAGATAGAAAATTACTGTTGTCGGCAAAGTTGTTCAGCAGTGAGCTGCAGAGCTCATATGAGCAACCAAAGAGAATGAGGAAGAAGTCCCACCGCTAGGCTAGGATCGGAATAAGTAACTAGTCGTGCTCAGCTCAGCATTACTCAACCATCACTACAAAATGGTCCTTTTCAGGGCCACCATAAATTTGTTAAGAGTATTATTTGGACATTTGTCAAGGTCATCAGTTCCCGCAAGCAGCTAGCTATCAAGGCTCAACCTGGTCTCTATATAAGGTGTGGAATTGTAGGCCCGAATGTATTGGTGCAATTAGTTTTTCCTCGGCTTCATTCTGCACGATTTGTTTCTTTCGTTTAATCAATCACCCTTGTAGTGACGTCAAAAAGATTGTTGCAATCGGCGCTTACATAGGGGAATTTACGTATTTTCGTCAATCTAAGCAGCGTCTGCACTTCTACTAGCATTTTCTCAGCGTCACGCACATGTATGATGTGTCTGTTTGTTTACATTCATCTGCTGCTTGCTTTTCTATCCATTCCAATCGACAGAATTTTTCAAAACGTTTTGAAAGCGTTTTTACAACGCTCCAAACTTCTCAGGTGAGTGTGACTATTGTCGGCAGCCTCTTTTTCTTCGGCAACCTTCCCATTAGAACTGCGTGTTAACCAGCTGTTCTATTATCGGCAACTCGAAATCAACCCCATTTTGTAGTGCGTATGCTTTATTTGAAGAAAAATGTAGCATTACTGGATTGCTCGATCGTTCAAATATAATCAGATTGAAGCTGAAAGGCTAAACAATCGTTTGGACACATTCAGGGAAGTGCGTTGATGGGAAAACATAGTGAAATTAACGTTTAAATTTTGGTTGCCGAAAACAGTCAATGGGTGCCGAAGCCAACATTTACCCTATGAAATTTAATGTGGATTATAGAATTTTTTGTATGTTACCAAAATTTATGAATGGTTTGCCACTAATTGTTGAGATAATTTATTGATTATTGAATTATCACACTGTATACCATGAAAAAGCAGCCTGTTTGTGAGTTTTTGTCTGTTTTCAAGTAAGGAGTTATCATAAAAAAAAACAAATCGCCAGCTCTTATTTCCCGGCGACTTTACAAATAAATATAATCAAACAAAATCATCATGCAGAACTAGCTAGGATTTGTTTTACTTCATATTTCACAAAATTGCTTTCGAGTGTTAAGACATCGTCTCCCGCAAAGTTTACATTTTTTCTTCTACCAACACATACATCAGGGCTATGTATATCTCCGCAGGATCTATAGAATCCACGCAATTTCAAAAAACCAAAATGCACAGCATTACGAAAAGAGGTCAGGTTTCGACCAATAGCAGATAGATTCTAATTCTAAACAAGCCAAACGATTGGAAATTTATCTACCAATCTGCTAAAATGAACACTTAGTTAATTTTCAATAGGTCACTATTGAAAAATACCAAATGTCCAACTGTTGCAATAATGATCAAAATTATCACCGAATGTCTGAAAACAGCGCATTCCCTAACACAGACTTAAAAATCGAATTCGATGCGGTTCCACTGAACGGTGCTCATTCAATCACCGTAAGTGGTGGTGTTCAGTCCAGTAGCAGCAGTAGCAGCAGCAGCAGCAGCAGCAGCAGGAGTGCTTGCAACAACAACAACAACAACAACAACGAAAGGCTGCCTGCAAGCAGCGAGCTGCAGAGCTCATATGGGCAACCATAGAGAAGGAGGAAGAAGTCCCACCGCTAGGCTAGGATCGGAAACAGTAGCTCGTCGTGCTCAGCTCAGCATTACTCAACCATCACTACAAAATGGTCTTTTTCAGGACCACCAGTTCCCGCAAGCAGCTAGCTATCAAGGCTCAACCGGGTCTCTATATAAGGTGTGGAATTGTAGGCCCGAATGTATTGGTGAGATAAATTATCGTCCGACCATTTTCCAGAACACGCTGGTAGGAAGCGTTAAAAATCCATATATAATTTGAGAGAAGTGGGAATAATTCGCTTTGGGTGTATATTCAGTCCCCAGAAAGCCAATAAAATCAAATTTGTGAGAAAATTAGCTCTCACGAGTTAAATCTTTCGAAGTCCCTCCTTTTTTACATATTCTGCACAAACAATGCTTTCCGCCCCGCCCCATTCAAATAATTCGGAAGAAAATCCTGTGAGAGGTGAATTGAATACACTTTAATACCTAAATGTACTTAAAAATTCATAAATAACAAAAAAATCAAAATAAACCTTTTAAAGTAGGGTAGAAGAATCGAAAATACTCAAGTTGACAGTCCCTTGGATTCTCTTCATCAACTTTCTCTTTGAAATAAATACTACAAATTTGATACGCTTACAAATAAAAAACGGAAAGAGTTAAGATAATTGATGATTGATCAATTAAAAGAACTAAATTTTCACATTTGTTCCGTCCACTAGCGGTCCTTCGTCAAACTTCCGTTCGTGCCCCTAGGCACAGACCCTTCTACTTTTTTTGGGGTTAACTGTGATAAAAGTTTAGCTTGTTTAGTTAAAACAAGTTTTTAAAGGAATACCCGTTTGGTTTCATATCGATTTGTACCTCGGCTGCAAAATGGCAATGGAAAACTCACATTGTTGTACAAAGTACAACGCGCGAGTAATCGTGTTACAAAAGTTGACGCGAGTAACGGATGGTTAATTCTTCCATTAAGGTGAATCATGAATAGTGTTCCGAATTATTGGGGGGCGGGGTGATACTTTGGTCCTTCTGAAAATTATTGGATGGAGGGGGGGGGGGCAAAAGGGACCATGCCCCCTCCCCTAAGTTGGCGCCCATACACACTTGGAAAAAATCATGTAAATTTAGGTGCTCTGAGAGTGACATATACGAGCGTTGATTTTGACATAAATTTGAGTCAAAACAGACGCAAAATATAGCTCAATCAAACGTAATTTTCGTCGGGCAATGAACTTTTCAGTCTCGGAGCACTTAATATTACATGAGGTGTTTGCTTACGTCTCATTTTTTATGTCTAAGATGGATTCCGTCACCTGTAAAATTAGTTATTTCTAAGTATGTATTCAAGAAAATTGGAATTTTGCTCCAGTTTTTCCATGAACCATCCAATATGGCAAACACGTGACCTGAGATCTTAATGGTGGATTTATTTTTCAACATAAAAATGATTTTCGAATTCTACAGTTGATTTTATATGCCCACTCTACTTTGTGAGCTTACTAAATATTGTTAACATGTATGTAACGCAATTTATTTCTTTCCTTTCTTTCAGGTAAGCCATTCATTCGACTCTCGCATCAATGATCAGGATCCGCATGACTACGGTAAAATAACTTTAAATTGACGATCGGCTGCGCCCCTCGACAGAATGATAGTACGTTACCTTTTTTTATTATATCTAGACCAATAATTGAAATAGGTGGAACAACCAAACGTAAACCATGGTTTTAAACACAAAATTCTCGAGAATCAAAACACTCCCACGCAAACTAACAATGCCATTCGATAAAGGAAGTTTGCTCTATCAGATGACGGTGTTAGATTGCTTGGATGTGCTTTGATTTTCGAGGAATTTGCGTTTAAAGCCATTGTTTACGTATGGATGTTCCGCCTATTTCAATTGTGGGTCTAGATATATCATTTCCTACAGTAATTTGTCACCCTGATGAAATATGTGAGTGCCCAATACTCTCCAGCGTATCATCATGCAACACTGCATATAGCTCAATGCTACTTTATATCTGAATTTCGGTTTGGACATCGATCAAAATCGACAACAAACTTTCTGTCAAAACACATCGAACATATCAAGTCTCAACAAACATTAATCTCGGTGCCAAATGCTGTCAAAGCTGCTGCCAAAGCATCACCACTGACAAATATATTTAAAAAGCCATCATCAATTCTATTATTGTTGCCCGTTCCCATATTGAGCTGGCAATGCACAATGCAACACATACTGCTGAGCTTGTTGATGGTGGTGGTGTTTGGTGATGCACCAAAACATTTCCACTTGGACCAGAAACTAATTGTCGTACTAGATGTATTGACAACATTTCCCTACTATCGGCCATCCCTTCAGCGCTCAAGGGATGCTGATGCGTTGTAGAATAGCCTACATACCACACGAGAGCAAACGTTCTCATAAATAACAACTCGGAACATTATCGAAAGCCTGCAGAATTTATTGTCAATTTGATTGCTGCGGAGGTTGGGAGATCCCAGCCTTGTTCCATTTTTTTCATCTTTCTTTTCCTGTACAGGCGAATTAGAGCACTGGTTAGGGTGTGTCGATAAAAATATGTTCCATTTTCATTTTTCCTTTTTTATACAACGCCACTAAGGATTTATACCAATCAGGCCCAGGTATTTTCAAATTTATGATGTTGATAGATGAAATTCCGGATCCGGACTGCAGTCCCACCCCGGCGATGGACGACGTCATGTATTCATGGCCTGGATATTTATTCCATGTTCCTGTTTACGGCCAAGCTCACACAGAAAGCTGGAGAATTCGACCTTTTTAGTTCGAATCTCCTTGCTTTTAGTTGTACGATTTAAGATTTTTTTTTTCTTCTCTCGATGACGGAAGATGCAAACATGCATGCTCCCATGTTTGGTGATTTGTTGAAACCATTGCTCTATGCCTTCAGGGGGCAATGCTTTTAACAATATACCTGCTTAGGTATACATTCATAATGTGGTTATATGGTTGTTTGGGAAGAGACATTGCAAGATCAATAGAAAAAAAGTATCTGTCTTTCATTGAATTGAAAAAAAAAAACAAAAAAAAAACAAAAAATAACAAAGGCGCAAGGAGTGGGTGTTTCGGCTATGGCTAAAGGTTCCTAATATGTTGTCTTCTTGTTACGTTGGCACACTCAACCTATTGTATTGCGTTTTTAAGATTTAATGTACGTTTTTTAGCGCTGATAATGGTTTGACAATGCAAGAATAAATAAAACAGCATAAAAAGTTATCTTCCGTTTAATTCCACTTAATTAATTTTGGTATCCATGGTATCCATTGGAATCTGTCATGGATACCAAAATGAATTAGGTGGAAGTAAATGGAAGATAACCTTTTTCGCTGTTTTAACTTAAAGCATTCCGCTAACAACCCAATTTCATTGCTTCACAATGCAAGAATAGTTTAATTTAAGTTTTGACTCAGGGGGTCGATATTTTGTTACTTATTGGAGGGGGATAATTTGAAATGTTACGTAACAAATTTCCAATGGGAAAAATATTTAAGAGCGAAAAAAAAGCAGTTAAATAAATCCACGCGCCATTCGTATGAAAGCTTTGCTTTCTTGAACTTGCCATAATAACAACTTTTCAAACTTTTCAATCTTTAAATACGAGGGGGAGGGAGTTTGCATTACTTTATTTTAGGAAAGGCTTTCAATTGTTAATTATTGCAACATAGAGGGAGGAAGGGGTTAGAGACCCGGATTGTACACGTTGTGTGATTTGTGTACCACCCCTAATACCAAAACATTTAAATTCAATTTGGGGAATAAAAAATAAACCAAAAAATAAATAAGACATTCGAAATTCGTTTACATCACATCTAAACCGAATATTTTAATATACAATGCTCATAAGGACACGTATGATAAGTTTTTTGGAAAAGTGGAAGAAATTTTGTCTAGTAGTAAAGTAAGAGTACATATATATGGGGACATTTCTTCCAAGAAATCTATACTACGTTTTCAGAAGAGGACCGTGACCTTGAATATTTTGAATCTTATCCAGAATTTTCAAGTGACATCAGCGTAAGTCAAATCAAGGTTCATGATAAAGGGTGTCCACGATGAAATTGCCACACTATGAAATTGCTCTAACTTTTTAACCGTTGGGTAGAATTTAATGAAAATTTGGGTGGATTTAGTTCATAGTGCATTATTTACATCCTGCAAGTTTTAAAGTCCTGTGATCAGAACTCGCGGAAATGGAGTCGAAAGAACAGCTCGTGCGTGATAAAATCTTGCGCATTCATCACGAGAACAAGGATCTCTCGCATCGTTCCATCGCTAAAACGTTGGGAATCGCGAATTCCACGGTGTCGCGAGTGATTAAGCGGTTTGAGGAACGGTTGACCACCGATCGGAAGCACAGAAGTGAAGGAAAAAGTATTCCGTACAACACCAAAAATCACAACCACGTAGTTGGGGCCTTCAACCGAAATCCGAACGCCTCCGTTAGAGATGTGGCTAAGAAGCTGCACCTAAGCCGAAGTTTTGTCCAGAAGGCCAAAACTAAGGCTGGGCTTCGAACGTTCAAGGTACAAAAGGCCCCTAATCGCGACGAGAAGCAGAACAAGTCCGCCAAAACCCGTGCCAGGAAGTTGTACCTCAACATGCTGACGAAAGTTGAATGCTGCATCATGGACGACGAAACATATGTCAAGGCCGACTTCAAACAGATCCCCGGCAACCTGTTTTTCACGGCCAAGGATAAGTTCAGCGTTCCGGAGCATGTCCGCACTCCGAAGATGTCCAAATTTGCGAAGAAATTCCTGGTTTGGCAAGCCATCTGCACGTGCGGGAAGCGGAGTGCACCTTTCGTGACCCAGGACACGGTGAACGGACAGGTGTACATAAAAGAGTGCCTCCAGAAGCGGCTGCTTCCTGCTTCCTCTTATCTTAAAGGGTTCACACAATTTAGATGCTGTTAATGGCTAGCCAGATGGGCTAGTTTAAAGGGATTCCCCTAACCTCTGGTCTAGCCACGGAGATCGTCTGGGGTGGGCTACGCTCGCCTTTTTTGTTGGCTAGCTCGAGCTTGAAACCCTGGAGCTTCAAGGTCGGCTCCTGGCTTGGCGACACTGATCCAAAGTACAAAACACCTCTTTATCACTTTTAACTCGTTTATTACTTACGATTTCGGTGTCTGTAGTGTGTTTGTGTGTGTAGTACTGGCCAGCGATAACGGAATTCTGCAGCGGGTGGGGTTTTTCGGCGGCGGATGAACGGACTGTTCACAGTGGAGGCCGGTGCTCGACGGTTGTCACCGTGTGGCACGACGGATGTAGCACTGGGGCTCGATCGGGTGATCGACGGTGATCTCCCAGTGGTTGTCGGTGTATTACCGATGGACGCTTGCTACACGGGTGTTGGCGTGTTAACGGACGCCCTCGTGGTTTAGCCCGTAATTAATGGGTCCTGACTCCGTATTCGGTGGTATTAGCCGGTCTTTGTTGGTAACTCTTCACTATTTTGTCAAAACTTAAAGCAAACTTGGCAGATCGAACTATCTTGCGCAATGGCTGAAGTGAAAGAGAACCTTCTCTTCAGTTTGACCCAGTAGCTTACCCCTTGACCTAAGCCTATTTCCACCTCCCTCCCACTTTTCCACCACACCTTGTCCATATCGTTCTCCTGTTTCCAACGCCCACCTTCATCCTTACTCCTTCCCGTTATGTGTTCTGTGTTATGTGTTGTTGGCTATTTAGCCTAATAAGTGGAGAGAAGATCCAACCCTCTATTCATGAAATGTTAAAGACAGGGAGTTGATATTTCTACTCTCCCCATCCTTTTCGCTTCAATTGAGTGTGGTGATGGTCTCTCCCTTACCCAGCATTTATTGGTTCATATAATAATAAAATGGAAAGCTGAAAATAAGGAAAAATTGCACCAAATAAGCAAACAAAATCTTGACAATATCAGAACAGGAAACAAACCATCGCATTGA
Organism: Ochlerotatus camptorhynchus; assembly: GCF_037179485.1. Taxonomy (NCBI): domain Eukaryota; kingdom Metazoa; phylum Arthropoda; class Insecta; order Diptera; family Culicidae; genus Ochlerotatus; species Ochlerotatus camptorhynchus. The sequence continues at coordinate 670,832 of NW_027040741.1, forward strand.
GCAAGTTGCACAAATTCATACGTGGTACAAATATTAAACCATTATGTGACAGTACTATCACTTTCATCAGTCTCCATCGTGCTCTCTTGCCGTGCGGATCTATTTGCTTTTTGCTGAAGAAATTGTTACTGCTACCAAAAGTTACAACAAATGTAAACAGCACTTTTCAGTGCTCACCATATCTGCAAATTTTATACCTTACTCGACTCTTATTCCTCTTCGAATCTTGTTTGCACCTTCCCCGTGGTAATCCTGCTTGGCCATCGACTTGGAAAATTCCTCTTAGATCCTTAGGTTTCTCATGGTAATCTGCTTGGAAATCGATTTGCAGAAAGAGTATAAATTTCTATTGTGACATTCCTCTTCGAACCTTGTTTGCACCCTACCCGTGGCAATCCTGCATAGAAATTCCTTTTCGATCATTCTGATTCTTATAGTAATCTTCTTGGAAGACGATTCGAAGAAACGTTTTAGTGCCGCCATGGCGCCTAAACGCAAAAGAAAAAGGCAATCTCTTGATCCCCCTCTGATGAAATTTTTTGATCAATCAGTTTGATATGCTCACGGCTGATGAGAATGATCCATCATCCAGGAAAAATTCCACAAAGCTTTGCCGGCTTAATGCCAAAAAGGAAAGGTTTCCCTATTGTGATAACCACTTATGATGTCCATGCTCTTCGCACGGAACGTTTGAACTTCGTTAAATTGAAGTTTTCACCTCAAATTGGCCGTCGGGGTGAATGCCGTGTATTGGCTGAAACCTTAGACGGATTCAAACGTCATCTCCAGTATCTTACTAAGAAACAGCACAAAATTTTCAATTTTCATGAAAGCTATCCGGCGGGATTTTCAAAAACAAATTAAAAAGCGATTCTCTGCCCCGAGAAACAAAACTTTTGAAAATAATGTTTCGAAGTTAGACCCAAGTTCCAAACCCCTTTTGGAAACTCACAAACATTTAAAAAAAAACCTCAAAAGTCTATTCCAGCGCTTAAAGAAGGTGGTGAAATTTTTGGTGATCACACCATCAAAGGAACGTATAGCCAAAACTGGTATACACAGAAAGAGAAAAAGTACGTTATATTGAGTTCTTTTCACCCAGGTTGGCAGTTCCGTGCGCCAACTCAGTTCAGCGTTCTAGCGCCTACATAATTTTGAGTCGTATCATTCACTCGTATGTAAACAGGATTGCTTACTTTTAAGTTGTTTTCACTTAACGTCAAGTTCGAACTACTCAAAATTGAGATTTACACAACTTACTTAATTTTAACTTGGTGCACGGAACTGTTGATTTGGGTGAATAGAACTCAATTTTGGGATTTTTTGCTTTTTTCGTTTTTGACAACAACAAGAGAGTAAGTGAGAGGCATCAACTCAAAAGCAAGTTTAAAGAACTAAACTGTTGGGTAGTTTAAGTTCTCCGTGCACATACCCTACCACTTTTCCGCTTGACCTTTCGCTACCCGTAGTGAACCCTGAGCAGGTCATGTGCCTTATCGAAAAAGTGAGCAAAAAGATACACGTGTTACCCTCGTTTCTTCCCATTATCCTCGTCGTTGGAAGCAATTCAAAATGCATGAATATGATGAGTATTTTCAGCACGTACAAAATATACTTGGCATAATTGGAAATGAGGCATGCAAATATTTTCTCATATTACCTACCGTTGCTGTCAGTGAAATAATGCTTCAAAAGTTATCGTGGTACCGAAATCCTTCTCTGTCTCTCAAGCTACAGAAACAAACAAAAACTCCTGACAAGCGTAACAGTGTTGAAAGAGCAAACAATCGATTTGGCGAAAGGGTTCCCCCCAATATGATCCTATATAACACGCACAACAATTTGGGCATTTCTGGTCCTCCTACCAGCAACAATATTTCCAAAGCACACAGACGAATCAAGACCAGGATGGGAAAAGGTAGAGAACGGAAATCTAGCAATAAATTTCCATGAAAGGAGATTGAATCTAGGTTCAGCTTACCGGCCGGTTCACATTTTAATGCAAGCCTCTTTCCAGGGGCCGGTTTCCGGATGGAAAAATTTATTCGGTCCCTAAGGTGGGGGAGGGAGCAGAGTGGAATGTTTTTATTTCGATGCGATACATTCAAATATGAAAATATGACCATGGTTTCTACGAGATCCAACCATGTTTAGTCGTTGGAAAGAGGGGGGCTGACTTCCACAGCACGGACGGGAGTGATGCTCTTTTTATTGAACCAGAAAAGGATAATTTAGTACAGGAGCAATCTGTGAATTTTACCTTCATCGCCTTTGGATATTATCTGTCGGGTTATCGCGTACTGGGGAAGGATTTATTGGCATTCAATATAGCTACACCAGTGTTTTACTTAATGGAAGAAAATATTGATGTCGTATTATAGCAGACAATTGTTGTACTGTGGTCTGAAATGTCATATTACGGGAATCAATGCAAGTGAGCCTGAATGGATATTTCTTACCAGCATTCTTTTAGATCTCATTCGTTGTAGTTTCATCTGTTACTAATATTTGAGATATTTACTTTGTTTCGATGTATTGTCTTACAGCTGAAAATCATCAGAATATTTCTGGTACTTTCATTGTTATAAGCTTCGATGCGAACAAAACAAAATCTAAGGCCAAATATGGAATACTCAGGCACCACACTCAGCACACAAGCTATTTCGGATGTAATGATTTTGACATCAATATTTTGCTGTCGGTTTGAATGGTGTCAAGCGTTCAACTTACGCAAGGATTCAAACAAGAATGAAAACTTTGTATTCAGTACAAAATAAGCGATGATTTTTAGAATCAAAAGCTTAACTAACATCTCGAAAGACAGTTATGCCGGGTCATCTTAGCCCAGAGCTGATTTGAAATGAGTTATTCTTCGGTGTACGAGGTGTAAATATTTACATCGTTCTCCGGGAAATCATGAAATTTAATCATCGAAAACAATGCGAATGAAGGAAAAAGACTTACTGCGTCATGATTACCAGAATTTTGTCAAAAATCGAAAATATGTACAATGATAGCGGTAAGCTCAATCGAGGGTAATACGCGGTTTCATCCAGATTTTCAAAAATCTGGATTAAATCTTAATCCACGATTTGGTAAGCACCAAGAGAGGAGTAAACTATGAAAGCACGCAACCATTCCATCTCGTTTTGTAGAGAGTGTTTATGTGTGTGTGTGCGTATTCGGTCTCGGCAAAACAGTTGAAGCTGAACAATTCATTAGGTCCTAAGTAACATCGACAGATTCTCTTCGTCGACTTTATCATTGCATCCTCAGGGCCATGTTAAGACATACCCAGCTAGTTTCAGCTCACAGATCAATCGAAGAAGCCAATTTCTATCTCCTAATACGCCAAACCCGACCAGAAACGATTCTATACTCAAGTTATTAACGTAAGAGAAAGTCGATGAAGGTTATCGATCAATGTTACTTAGGACCTAATGCATTGTTCAATTTGAGTTATTATTTTTCCAGCTTGTTTCTGGAGCAACAATAGAAAAGTGCCCATCAGCATTGGTAAACAAACCATTGTAAAGCTGTTTCCTCACAAACAGAATGCCGCCCACGCTTTAGAACGGGTTTGATGCTCAAGAATTTTTGTTTTGCTCTAGCTCTAGAAATAAATTTACTTCGACCTCTTTGACAAACATCGGGATGATTTCCGTTCGGGATTATTTGCAAGGTTTTTAGATTCCACCGAATCAAGTGCCGCATTAACAGCTGGCGTTCCACAAACTAACCTGAGGACAATCTGCGGGACCAAGGCGAGAAAACGGTGTCATATGAGGTGAAAAGACGGTGGCATAATAATACCCATAACTACCCTCTACGTCACTTTCAACGTAGCAAATAAATGCAGGTGCCATGTTGCTACGAGCTACTCAACAAAGCTCATCAAGAATCGTCAATATTTGAGCCGAAATTCCAGTGGAAATCTTTTCGGGATCTTTTCGAAAATTCCGCATACGTCTCAGTAGTTACGTGCACCACTCTTAAGTGCAGTTCGAGGTTCGGTTTACTTCTCGGAAGTAGTTCACAAGGTTGTCTCTGAATCCATGAAGATCCGTGACTTTCCGGATGCTCTGTGCACTTCTCATAAGTTCCGTATTCTTCTGGGATATCCCATAAACTTGTTTTAGTTTATCAAAGTTTCAATATGGTTTCCTAAAATCTTATAAAAATCCATGAACGAACAATTTCAACGTTCCGTGAACAGTAAACAATTTTCTATGCCAAACGTGGCGTAGGCTAAAGGAAAGTTACTAAACGCTGACGAATTCATGAATACCGGTTTCTCCGATCCACCCAAAGGATAAAATCGCTGTTTGCTGCTTCTCGCTTGTGTACACTTCATCCTCCTCAGATATCGACACCACCTTGAGGGGTCAATTAATTGTCGGTAAGCATTGGTCCTGCGGAGTATGCTCAAGTTTTTTTTTGTAAAGGCTTTGTGAGTTTCCGTGTTCAATTTTTGGAAATTCATAGAGCACTGATTCTTTATGGTTGTCTAGTATTCTATGAAGAATCGTGATATTCCGTGTTCCGTGCACTTCTTATGGAAGAACATTTTGAAGCTTCACTGATGTTCCATGCACCACTCGAAAGTACAGTGAACTTTTCGGAAGTGCAGTGAACTTCTTTAAAACTCTGGTAACTTCTATATATTTGACAAAAATTAATGAGTTTTTCTTCTAGAAATCTATGTATGTACACTTGAAAACTTTACAAATGTTCCGTGAGTGGCTCTGCAGCGCCAGGAAATTCTTTAGATATGTAAAGGTTGTCTAGAATTCAATGAAGATCCGTCAAATTTGAAACGATCATCTTTGAAATTTCAGGAACTTCTGTGAAATTCTGTGAATTTTTGTCCTTGAAATTGAATTTATTTGAACAGAACAGAACTTCCGAGACGCTCAGTGCCTCATTATACTGATATACAGAAGTCTTTTTTAAGATCTTTGGAATCCTGATGGTTTTTAGAATAATTTCTGAGCAACCTGGTATCATGAAGAATATAAGAGATACTTGTTTTGAATTTTCCGAAGGTTTCGATGATAAGTCATGTAGGGTAGATGTACAAGTTATGGTTATACGCTCCTATTTTGGTGTGTTCCAATTATGGCATATGGGATTTCCATAGGCCATAATTTGAACACACCATAATAGGAACGTATAGTCATAACTGGAACATCTACCCTAATTGATGATGTCAATATTTAGAAAGATTCTGAAAAGCAAAGTACACATGATCGGCATGTACAAAAGCATTTACGGTAAATGGTGGGATTTGAACCCACAGATCCCATTTAGTATACGGGTGCACTGCCAATTATACAACGGTGTACCTTCTGTCACAACGAAATATTTGATTAATGTCACGTAATGTGTTCAAATGCGTTGCCCTGTACCGCAATTTATATGCAAACATTATATTGTATCTTTTCGATCATGTGTGCCTGTACAGCTTTAGCTTCTTAGTACCAGTAGATGATGATCGAATACAGCTTGTTATACAGTTTAATAGATCTTCAGAATGATGCCTGATCGTCCGGAAGTCATGGAAAAATATTCAGAGGATCTTATTTAGATCTTAGAAATCCTGAAGGTCTTTGGAATTATATTTGAGCTACCTGTTATCATGAAAGAATATCTGAGAGACATGATTTGAATTGTTGAACAGTTATAGATCTATAGAATAATGCCTGAAAAATATTCAGAGGGCTTCTTTGGGAGATCAGAGGGAGATCTTTGGGATCCTGATGGTCTTATAAGTGATTCCTGAGCAACCAGCTATCATGAAAGAATATCTGAGAGACATGATTTGAATTGATGAACAGTTCTATTTAGATGTTCAGAATAATACCTGAACAATCATCAGAGAGCTTCCTCAAGATGTTCAAAATCCTGAAGGACTTTTGAATAATTTGTAAGCATCCTGGTATTATGAAATATTTTTTGAGAGACGTTTGTTGAACAATTCTAGATCTTCACTACAAACAATTCGATCTGAAAAAAAGGCTGAATAGGCTATATTTTTTTTCCTGAAGAAGCATATTTTAAACTGAATAAGCTTTTATTCAGCTCTCAATATTTGTTGGGTGATCATCCTGAAGTCTTGAAAAGATATACAGATACTCTTATTAAGATCTTTGGAATATTTCTGGTATCTTAAATACTTAATAATAATAATACTATCTTAAAATCTCAGAATATTTGAGAAACGTGAGTTGAATTGGTGGAGAGTTCTATATCTTCAGAATAATGCCTGATTATCGTGAAGTCTCGTAAAATATGCAGAGGTTCATACTGAAACCTTTGACATTCTGTAGGTCCATGGAAAAAAATCTGAGCAACCTTGTATCATTTGAGAAGCGTGATTTTAATTGTTTGGCAGATCATCCTGAAGCCTTGCATCCATATTTAGACCTTTGAAATTCTGAATAGCAATTTCGCCTTTTTGAAATGTTGGCACTGATTTTGTTACTTTTGCATATGTGTGTGTGACAGCGGTGATAGAAGATTTTTGTTTGGCTGCGTACTTTTCAAAAATCTCGGATTTGTCAAATACTCCGAAATCAGATATTAAAGTGAAATCCTAGATTAAATTTAAGATAATATGACATGGTGCAAAAACGAGGATAATTCGAGATTGGCGTATTATCCTCGATGGAGCTTACCGCTATGAATGCATCACATAACTAGGGTATATGTATTAGTCATGGCAATACGTTCATATTATGGTTTGTTCCTATTATGGCATATTGATGATGTATTGTTATGCGAAGGCTTCGTATGAAGATTGATTTCTCGATCGGCTCTTAAATATGCGTCGATTTTAAATTTCATCAACTTGTTTTGCTTATTACTTTGACTTGAGCGGTGGATTGGAAATATGGATGTATACAATCATAAGTTCAAAAACATGATGTCATTTTGTACTACCAAAATTTAGACGGAATTAATTCTGACGTTCACGACTATAACGTAGCTGTATCGAACCGGTGCTACGATGCCATCGTTTTTGCCGAGACTTGGCTCGATTCTCGAGGTTTTCCGCTGCGACCAAAATCCGAACAACAGTCGGAAATCTGTACTGGAGGTGGTGTTCTCGAGGCAGTTTTTTCCGGGTTGAAGGCGAGAGCTATTGAAAATGTCTTGGACTATGCGGAACAAGCTTGGGCGGCTTGAACTAAGTGATCGCACACTGTACCTATGCGCGGTGTACATTTCACCTGACCGGGTTCGTGACAACGAACTTATCGAAATTCATTGCCGATCCATTTTTACAACAATAGAGAATGCGGCACCAATTGATGAGATAATCGTTCTGGGTGGCTTCAATCTAGAGGGCGTTACCTGTAAACCTTCTCATAGCGGCTTTCTCTACCCAGACCCGGTACATTCTGTATTTCACAGAAGAGCAGTTAGCCCTCTCGTCTGCTGTATTGCAACCCTATTATCATCCGCGAAGTCAACGAGAACAATTAAGCTAGTTCATCATCGCCTTCCTTTGATTGTCACTGTTAAAGACAATCCTGCTTGGGTTTTTTTTTCCGACATTTCTACAACCGTGTCATATGACTTCCGGAAAGCAGTTCATCGAAGTATCATCGACGTGTTGTCTAGCATAGATTGGGAGAGCATCCTCGATCCTGATAACTTTGAAACTGACATTGATGGACACGTACCGAAAAGAATTCACCATAAAGTTTCTCATCCTCCCTGGCAGACGAGTGGTTGAGGCGTAGGTTGAAGTCGACCAAGAGAGCCTCATTAAGAAAATTCACCAAGCATCGCACGCTTTCGCTGAAACATCACTACGTTAGGCTCAATTATGAGTTCAAGCGAGTTAGCCGTCGATGCTAATCGCGTTATCAACGAGGGATTCAGAGAAAGCTCAAGTCGCACTCGAAGTCCTACAGGAATTACGTAAATAGGCAGTGCAAAGAGTCAATGGAGTTGAACGGTGTAGTCGCTTCTACCTCTCAGGGGATATGTCACTTGTTTGCAGACAAGTTTTCCAGCGTTTTCTTAGACGAAAGATTAGCCGATGAACACTTTACCCTAGCAGCTAGCAATATTCTACTGTGTGGTCAAACATTGCACGTCGAGATGATTTTCACTGCCGCATCACACCTCAAATCGTCCTTCAACCCAGGACCCGATGGTAACCCATCTGTATTTCTGAAGAAGCATATCACCAACTTGCTTACACCGTTAAATCATCTATTCCGAATGTCTATCTCAAGTGGCAAATTCCCATCATGGAAATTTGCACATATGTTTCTTGTCCACAAAAAGGAAAACAAACGAGACGTGAATAATTATCGAGGAATCACATCAACACATCATATATCACGGAAAGCATGGCTAAACGGTCACAAACAGACGTCATATATACCGTTTTGTCTGCAGTCTTCGATAAGCTAAACCACGCCATTGTGATTGCCAAACTACAAAGTCTTGGGGTTAGCGGAAACTTCCTGCGATGTTTTCATTCATATCTCACTGATCTTCAGCTGTTGGTAGCCATCGGTGTTTGCCGGTCTGATATTTACCAAGCCACCTCAAGAATACCTCGCGGAAGTCATCTAGGACCGTTGATCTTCTTACTTTACTTAAATGACGTGAATCTGGTCATCGAAGGGCCACGACTTTCTTATTAAGATGATCTTAAAATCTACTTCCGGATCCGTTCGGTTGATGCTTGTAACTACCGTATGCGTGATAATGTTTAAAATAAGGTTTCCGTTTCACCTGTGCAACGATTCTAGCAGTCCTTGGTTTTCTTTGCATGCACGTAACCTATAGCTCATACCGTAGTAGGCTGTGTATAAAAGATCGTAAAGGAAGATTGCGGGTCGCAGTCGAGGGCTGGAAAAAACTCACATGATTACCAACCGAATCCAGGAGCTACGAGTAGAACGATGCAAGAAAATCCTGAACTTCCTTAAGCAAAAAAATGCGGTAATTCTGTTAACCGACGAAAGCATGTTTACCGTCGATCCCGTATCAAATTCCAGAACCGACCGGAATATATTAGTTCTCTTCCGGTAAAAGACGTAGCCGACGAGCACAAGAACGTGTATCTGACCAAGCATCCTTGTTGGCAGCAGCCAACATCTCAACCGCATGGGTTGGAAGGATGAGCTCCAGCAGCATCAACTTCTTAAGCCTTGACTCTGAACTGTGCCGTAGCAAAATGGCGGATCCAGCCATGCCACGTACGGAGGACGATGTGCAGCCAAAGGCTAGCTGCGATCGCTGTTTGCCCTCTCAACCTGCACCCGACTTGCATTGATTAACTCTTTTGAAGAAAATTCTATAAATTCTATAGCAAGCGGGTTGCAATGTCGAGAGAAACAAAAGGTTACTAGCAGGAATTAGCCTGCGCCGAGCGTGCCGAGCAAATTGCGAAGATGGCGGGCGAAAGCGTCACAGCAGCAGACTCCTCAGGAAACACCATCAGGATCGTCTTCGGGTTCGGGAAATAAAAAAAAACACTTTATCTTCTGTTCCTCTTCAATGTATTCACTTTGATGGTACGATTACAAATGACAATGAGTCCGGTTGTGACCGGCGCTTTTATAAAAAAAAGGGTTTACAAAACAAATGAAACGCTGTGATTGGCTGCCCGACCAGTGACGCTTTGGCAGGAATGAGGTACCGGCTGGTGTACAGCAATGATACATAGCGTTCGATGATTGGCTGTTGATTTCGGGTTGATGATTGTGGTGGTCGTTCACGCAACGACGGCAGACTCTCGTTCGCTGCAGCGAACATCCTGCTAGCGTTATGGTGTTTGTATGTTCTTCCGTGGAACAAAGAACAGTACGGTCCGAAGCCAAATGTTGTATTTCAACAAGATGGGTCTCCGTGCCACACCTCGAACCGCGCTCAGAAGTGGTTGCAGGAACATCTTCCGTTCTGGGCGAAGGATATGTGGCCGTCATTCAGCTCTGATCTTAATCCGCTGGATTACTCAATATGGCGCGTCATGAAGGCCAAGGCCTGTTCTAAATGCCACCCGAGTACAGCAAGCCTCAGACAAACATTGACCCGTACCTGGAGAGAAATGGATCCATACTACATTATTAGAACCTGCCGTGCATTCCGGAAGCGTGTGGAGGCCGTAATTGCAGCAAGTGAAAACTCGATCGTTGATTAACATAGTTTAAAACTCTGAGAAACATCCCCCATTTTAAATAAATAAAAAAAAAAACTCGAAAACGAAATTTTTGAGAATTTTTTTTTTTAATTCTGACATTGCTCAATGGTGCAAACATTATCACGCATACGGAGGTGCAATTTGAACCGAATAATGGTTTACAAGGCAAAATGTTCAGTAATCACATTTTCTCGGAAGAAAGAACCGATTGTGTTTAATTACGAGCTTGAAGATACAATAATCGAACGTGTGATTTATGTTAAAGATCAGGGAGTAATTCTGGATTTTCAACTGACAAAAAAAATTAATAAACAAATAACGTACAAGCGCAAATGTTGTCGACAAGGCGTCAAGAACATTGGGCTTTATCTTCAGGATAGCTAAGAATTTTTTCCGACATCTACTGTCTCAAATAACTGTACTGTTCCATGGTACACGTTCCAATCTGGAATACTGCTCTGCGGTTTGGAACCCAAACTACAACAATGGTTTTGAGAGAGTTGAGTCCGTACAACGTCGTTTCCTTCAATTTGATCTGCGGAAGCTGCCTTGGAGAGACCCGTTTCGTCTGCCCAGTTATGAAAGTCAATGCCAGTTGATCGATCTAGAACCTCTGAAAATTCATAGAGATACTTCGAGGGCTTTGCTCATCGTGGACAGCTCACAGGGCAGAATAGACTGCCCCAAACTTTTGGAGCAGATTAATGTAAACGTTCAACCACGAGCGCTACGGAACAACGCTATGCTGAGATTACCACTTCGTCGCGCTAACTACAGCATGAAATCACAACGGTGGCTTACAGCGAGTGGTCGACCGAGTTTCAGCGATATTTGACTTCTATGTATTTTATGATGTTGGCCTTACTCATAAGCTACTCTTTTAAACCATCATTGGGGCCACATTGAGCCTGTTGATGTTAACGAAGAATAACATGTTTTCTGTACTTACATAGTGATTCGTTCTTTGTCTAAAATTTTTCGAAGTTTACTTTCTAATTGTGTTTTGGTGACGCATAATTCTTAGCCTACATAAAACAATGTTTTTAGGTTTAGAATAAGCTGGTTTAAGGAATTTTTCTAAGGGTTTTTAAATTAATGTTGTGTTAGTTTTTTGTTTTATATAATTTTTGGCGGGTTTGGTTTTTGTGGTTTATCACTGTTGAAGGGTTATGATGGTTTTGGTGAATTATTGTGGATTGAGTTGTGTATTAGTTGTACTTTTTTTATGGACCCGCAACAATTTATTTTAGAGTTCACAGGACTGCAAAGGCGATACCCACTTTTACTAAGTGAGAATATTCAGTCAATCATTTCAACGGAAATCTATTCCTGCCAGATGCAAAAGTTCATTCATGACTTCAATCCACAAGATAGGACAGAAAAATAACATTCCCAACTACCGTGTAATTATCTACTTAGTTTAGTGTCTGCTCTAAGCTCTTCGGAATTATCAAGAACGGTGTCTTATTCAAGTCCACTAATAACTATATCACAGCTGGCTAGCATGGCTTCTTCCGCAAACGATCTGTGACTTCTAATCTCACTGGTTGTAGGACAAAAGGTCAAATGACCAATTGACGAAAGGACAAAAGGTTTGTGAAAAGTGAAACCAAGTTTCATCAACTGAGTGAGAACTAACTAACAAAAGAGCGATTTGTTTACTATGTATGCAAACCATGGAAGACGTGATAGAAATCGGGGTCATATATTATAAGATTCCGGTAGGAAGAACCCTTCAGAATCAGCAAATACTGATTTCTTTCTCTACTGGAAATTAGCTTCATTAAATACTTCCAAACGTCTGTAGTTCATATTTTCAAAGCAGCAAAAACATTAGCTACTTAAATTGCTAACTAATTGCCTAACAACTGAAAGAGATTGGTTTCGCACCGATTAGACACCAGTTTTTTTATACGGTGAAACTCAAAAAACAAACTTACAATAAGCCAATCTCACAAATCTGATCAACCCCTCAGTCTCAAAATAGCTACAAAGGGACTGCTAGAATCGTTTCCAGTACATACTCCAATTCACTTGTCATGTCTCTGGTTCCTGCCTTATTCGTCTGCAACATCGCCATGATTTCTCGACCAGTGCTGCCAACCGTATCCCAATGGCATTATTATTACCCATTTCTCCGGCAAATGATAGCAGAAATCAGAAATCGATTATATAAAAATCAATAATACCTATCATCTTATTACTATATCAGAGAGAGCATTTCCCCATTTTTGCCGGTCTTGTGTCTTCCATGCCTTGCTAGCGAAACTCGTGTGTTTTGTTGCTCACCAAGACAGCATCTATATAATACGATTGTCGGTGGTTCGATTCAGTAGTAGAAAGGAAAGGTTCAATTTCCCATTTCGCTTCTCCAGTCGGTACTCGGCGAATAATGTCATAAATGTCAGAAGCAATCCCTTCCAGTTTAGTATTCCGTTGAAGATGTCGTTCTCGAGTCGAGTTGCTGTGCTGCTTCCGTGTATCAGAGCTATACCCGAACACACATACACACACACACACACACACCCACACACACAAACAACAATTGGTGCTCGAATATCGTCCGCATAGAACTCAATTCCTTGTGCGCTTTCCGATATCGGTCAGGGTATACAATTCGTTCCGATATATGTAGCCCAGGGAAAGACTCACAACAGAACAACAGACCAAAACAAATTCTAATTTACGACAACAATTTCCACACGCGTTCCAAGCCTTTGGACTACGGAGAGTTTGTTCGTTCACGGAACAGTTTTTATTCAGGTTCATGAACCGTGAGAGATAGAACTGCGCACAAGTATCGGAAGGACAATAAATCACTTGAGAAAGTTATCCCCGGAAATGTCGAGATGGCACGTTTTTCACGTGCTAGCCCAGCAATGTGCTACGGGTTGGAGTCGAATTTGTGCAGGTCCACAGGAAGTGGGTTTGCTGGGGTTTGTAAGTTTGTCAGTTTCTGCACATTGGGAAGCCTTGCAAGAGCTACTGCAAGAGAATCAAATGACAAGCAAGTGAGTTATAAATAACCATCCATTAGCAAAACATTAACCACATATTTGGAGGAATGTTTCTGTTTTTGGGTCAGAACGGGTTAAAACCAAGCTTGCTGCAATTCCGGTATAAAAATATTTACCGGAATTATGAAATCATCAGATGGTATTTTTGTACTTGTAAGTACAAGAACAGGCTGTAAAGTATGTTTTTTTTTCCTTTGGTTTGTTTTTTTCCGTCGATCTTGTTTTCCGTGCTGAACACCAATGCTACCGACGTGCCAGGAAGGCAGCTCTCACACCTGGACCCTACCTATCGACCCATCAACTCATGAACCGGGGACCAACGGCTTTACTTCCCATCCGAACGAAGGCGTGATCAGAGATGTTATGCCTTAGAACATCCCGACGGCGCCGACTGGGATTGAACCCAGGCCTGCTGGAGTGAGAGGTAATTACGCTTACCACTACACCACCGGCGCCGTTGCTGTAAAGTATGTGTTTGGAACATCTTCTACTTCTTTCAACTTAAAGGGCGAACACGAAATTATTGCGACACCGAAAATGTCATGCCAATTTTCATATAATGTTTAGAATCAAACCAAAATTTTAGGGTAGTTTTATACATATATTTACTTCAAAAATCAAAAGAAAAGTTAATCGATGGAGCCTTGAGTGTAAAATTTAACGCATTTTCGCTTGATGCCCTCCATCAAAGTCTTTACAGTGTCATCCGGTACCATTTTCTCAGTTTTCTTTTTTTTCCATTTTCTTAACATGTCCTTCTCGTCTTTGACTGTCTTCTTGCTCTTCCGAAGTTCCCGCTTCATTATTGCCCAGTACTGCTCCACCGGGCGCAGCTCCGGACAGTTTGGCGGATTCATGTCCTTTGGAACAAAATGGACAGAATTGGCCTCATACTACTCCAGGACACTTTTAGAATAGTGGCATGATGCCAAATCTTGGCCAAAATAGCGGAGCTTCGTCGTGCTGCTGCAAGAACGGCAAAAGGCGCTTCTCGAGGCACTCAGATTTGTAGATCTCGCCATTTACTGTGCCCTTTGTCACGAAAGGCTCACTCCTCAGTCCGCAAGAGCAGATGGCCTGCCAAATGAGATATTTGGAGGCGAACTTCGACATTTTCTTCTTCTTAAATTTGTCGTCCACATCGAACTTGCTCTTGCCGGTGAAAAACTCCAACCCCGGAATTTGCTTAAAATCGGCTTTTATATACGTTTCGTCGCCCATCACACAGCAGCCATATTTTGTCAGCATCTTCTCTTAGAGCTTCCGTGCCCAAGTTTTAGCCGTCGATTGTTGCCGCTCATCGTGGTTTGGGAAGTTCTGCACCTTGTATGTATGTAGTCCAGCTCTCTTCTTTGCATTCTGGACGTAGCTCTGCGACATGCCGATCTTTTTAGCCAAATCACGGCTTGAGACGTTGGGATTTGCTTTAATCATCCGCTTGACCTTTCCCTCCGTCTTTTTGTTCTCCGGTCTCGGTTTTCTTCCAGCTCCTTTGCCGTGGTCCAACGTCAACCGCTCCTGGAACCGCTTGAACACTCTGGAGACGGTTGAATGGTGAATGTTCAACATTTTTCCCAACTGCCGGCGCGACAGGTCAGGAAATTCCAGGTGTTTGGAAAGAATTTGTTCTCTCAACTCGCGTTGGTTCACCTCCATTTTCGTTGAATCGAAAAACACGACTTCGAGTTTGACAGCATGTACACAATACACATCAATGAGAAAGTGTGCAAAATTTGGTTGATTTTTACCCAATGGTAAAAAAGTTATGCCCTGTTGAATGTGTCGCAATAATTTCGTGTTCGCCTTTTAGTTTACTAGTTTTGAATTATTTTTAGAAGGGTTTTGGAGTTTTTAACCAATTAAATGCCATTCTTCTTTTGAGTTTTGGGCAATTATGCAGTTTTATTTCCTTTTTAGAGTAGCAGGGAGCAATTCTTGATCTTTTAAATCATTTTGATCTTACAACATTTGTATTCAATATGATATGGGTTGCGAGATTGACAAAAGACCATGGGTCGTAGTTAAAAAAAAAATAAGAGATTAATGATCTAATTTAATACAGTAATTTTGTATGAATTTGGTTCAATTGTACTTTAAGCATAGGATGGCCTTTCTAGCCCGTCTCCTTTCGACAATAATGTTTCAACTTACTCAGTAAAATGGAGCGGAATGTTCCTGGGGTTAGATAATATAGAGACATATTCACGGCTTAGGTCACAAGGATCAAAGTCCATAACGCATCTTTAAAATTAAATAGCCCTTTTAATTTTTATTGAATTGTTTGTGGCTTTTCCGCTCCAGTTTTTGTTTTTTCCCGTACTGGAACTCGAGCAATTATGATAAAAAAAACCACTTAAATACGTCATTTTAGCTAACAGGCTTGTTTGGGGGGGAGGGGGGGGCTCTCCGCTTTTCAACGGTTAACGGAAACATTTTCTCAGCCAAGGAATCTTTTTTATTGGTTCCAAAAAACTCTTTGATCCCTTGTTAGCCCAGGGGTGGTACGATGATATCGTAACGAAGTTATAGCAATCACCTTCTCACAAAACATAAACCAAAGTGAGCTCTCGCATCTTTCAAAATGTTGTTACAGACAAGTGCAAAACCAGTCACTGACTCCAAATCCCATCAACGTTGCCCCCGAATATTCCATCGCATCCAATTTGGTATATGTACTGGGCGTTCAAATGGTCGTAACGGTCACGGTGTGGGTGGCTAACGTCTTACACACATTGACGATGTTGGAGGGATATGAATCACGAGGGAAAAAGTGCCAGGCACCCTGTTGCGTGCCTATTTCATGGTTCAACGAATTGCTTTCTTTAAGACTTGTTGTGAATGTTTCCCTATTGCAATAAACGATTTTTCTCAGGACGTGTACCATGAACTGCGGGAGGGAACCGAACGATACTGGGGTGGGTAATGTGATTATGAATGGGCATGATCGATAAACGCCTTCGTAATGGTTCCGACTATTGGCACATTCAAGAGTTTGTTGACTTCAGTCTCAAGATGTGGTAAACAATTGACCAACAATTTTGCGAGGACACTGCTACAATAAGAGTCTTGTTCCACCTGACTGGTGTTCGTTAATGCCTAGTTTACGCTTTAGCTGGTTCACTATCGATGATTATTTTACAGCGAACAAAAATCACCATTAGCATGAAGTCAGTTTTGTCCCAATGCTTATCCAGAAAACGAAAATGTCTGTCAGCTTGCAAATTCAGGAGCACCTGAAACTGACATTAAAATCAGTTGCTGACTCATCAGTGCTAGTGAACCACTTATGTAAACCGGGCATAAAGAAACTTGCTAACTAGAGCAAATAACAACGTGAACGTCAAGTTGGATTAGATTCTTTTGAAGCGATAAATTTTCAACCTTTCCTCAAATCGAACTTTATTATATTGAATTGAGCTCCACAAATCGATACCGCTTGCAAAAAAAGTTCTAAGGGACTTTCCATGAATTACGTTAACAGTTAGGGAGCGGTTTGGCGAGAGCATAAAAATAATTTGTTTTTTTTTTTATTTGTTCGTCGATGTAGGGCGCTGTCAAAAACCATCCACGCAGTTTACGAACATACCGCAAATCTCATAAAGCCCAACACGACGTGTAGAACACGAACCAGATCAGAGGGGAAACCTTTCCAGGTTGTACATGTATGTTTGGCTGATTGGGTGACCACCATCAGCGGCGGGAGTGAGCATAGGTTTGCACTTTGAAATTTGGGTCAGTAACAAATTGCCGCACAAAGTGGGAACTTGCCAGCGCCACAGGAGAATAACAAGCCATTATTTATAGATGAGTGAAGTACGCTTTGGACGTCGTTATTTTTCAGCATCAGTTTTGCTTAGAACTGCTTGTTTCCGATGTGTTTTCGAACCGGTAAGGTTTCACTACGATTGTTTTCTCTAGCTGGCATGTAGTACCTATTCGAATGCAAGCAATTGTTTTCCACGATAGGAAGCTTACCCGAAGGGCAATTTGTGCAATTTAAACTGCTGAGCAAAGCAATGACTGAAAGCATATCGTACGATGCATGTACATAAAGGAATGAAAGCAGCGCTTTTTTTTCTTTGTGGTGTCCTTTTGGACGGCTAAGACCACTCAACATCGCTTATGTTTCTGTTACATGAAGTTGAATGAAACAGTTAAACTACTGATTGAATTTGGCAACAAATCAAAATCTTTGAATTTATGGTGAGTTTTTCGTACTAAAGCACGCACTAAGAAAAATACATGTACCGTTCTGATTCATATTTCGGACACTTACGACTATGCTGCAGAAAACGGACATATAATTTATGGTAACCTTAAATTTTTGAAAAAAAAGGTTATTTAGCTAGGACTACTTCAGCTACTCCCGAGCACTTGTCTTTGAGGAGATTCAATTTTGGACAGTTCCAGTGAAAGCTATCTATGCTATCTATGAAATGTTTGTTTTGTTTTTCATTTGAACATTGTGATATATGAATAAATTAGGATTTGGGACAAAAATGTGGACCCAAGGGACAACAAAGCATTCCTCTGGAAGACCCGGAACATCCGTAAACGTGGAAAATTAGTAAAAAAGGATCTAAGATCGAAGCTCTCTTGAATTCCTTGAAATATCCTGCAATTTTCCTTAAATAAATGAAACTGATATGAAAATCTCTAATCATCAACAAAGTTCCGGGAACTTCCCAAAATATAATGAAACTACCAAAAAAAATCTATATACTTCTCTGAAGGTCTATAAACGTTCTTGAAAATTTCTGAACATTTTAAAAGATCTCGTTTTTTTTTTTTTTACATTATCTGATCGTTGCTGAAGTTGCTGCATTTTTTGCAGTTCTTTAAACTGCATTGAATATCATGGAACTTCCTTAAAATGATCTCACATGTAAGATCACTTATGTTTCTGAAATATAAATAAAGGTCTTGGTACTTTGATGAAGTTTCGGAAATTCCCTAAGTTTCTTGTTTCCTGAAGTTTACGGAGCTTTTCTTTTGTTTTCCTGATGATGTTCCTGGAATTGTTCATAAATAAAGAATATAAAAAATATAATAAAGAAATAACTGCCCAGAAGAACTTTAAATTTCCCTTTAATCATGGATCTTCTGTGTAGCTTTCTTAATGTTTTTAAGTTCATTCCCTGAAGTTTTTTTTACTATCCTTAAATTTTCGGAACTTCTTGATGGTTTCCTCTATTTTACTGAAATAAATGGAACTGCCATTTAACTTTAGTTCTCGAAACGAACCTAAAATTTTAGGAACGTCCCTCAAGTTCTCACAGTTTTCCTGATATTCATGGCACTGCCCTAACATTTTCAGAACTTACCCTAAGTTCACGTAACTTACTAATAGGTCTTTAAGCTTAAATTTTCCTGAATTTAATGGAACTGCCCTGAAGCTCTTGATCTTTAATGAAGTAAATTTTCCTGAAATCTATTAGATTGCCCTGGAGCTGTAGAAACTTACTCTTAAAGATCTTTTAACTTTCCCACATTTCTATCAATCAGAACTTCTTAAAGGCTTAATTTTTTTTTCTGATGTTAATAGATCTACCGTATTAAATTCGACCAACATTCACAAGCTAAAATATGTAATCTAGTAATCCAGATAGGCAACCAAAAATGTGTTTATGCATTTTGGTGCGCAACTTTTATAAGAGAAGCATGAAAAGATCGATATTACGATCATTTTTACGAATTGACCACTTTTATGAATGTTCCGGATCTCCCAGAGGACAGTTTCGTGTCCACCAGTGTGCACATGCTGGTTCCAAATTCAAATTCATTCATGTAGCATCACAACAAGTGATTTAAAAAAAAATAGCTGCGGTATTCGGATCATCCGGAGGACCGTTTCTTGAGTACGTGGGTCTGTAGTTGGATCTTAACCTTCAATCTTCAGTCTTTGTGGTTAGGTATATCATTATTGTCGAAAAAATCAATCACGAAACTCTAAAATAGCAATAGCTAAAGTTGTCAACCTAGCAGTCCGAATAGCAATGCATTGGTGCGGGTGCTCTTAGGACTTTGGTTGCCATACACGGAGTATAAGATGTGAATGGGGTGTGTTTCGACAATATATTTTGAGCATTTACGCCGATAAACGTACTCTAGGGATCGATGATCCAAGGTTTTCCAATACCAATACCTGCTGTCATGACAAACAAGTGGATGCGAGAGTTGACGACGATACACAAGACCAAACGGTTGGTCCTGTCAAAAAACTGTCAGTAAGGGAGAGCTGGTTGATTTTTTGCCTGAACCGTCGAGCACGACTCTTATCCAGTGCTGAGATTTGTCATTGTCATGGACAGACTTTCGCGTGATATTTACAAAATTCCGAAGAACTTCGAGGTTAGGGCGTAATTGCGTTTGTAAACAAACACGTAATTTGCCGATTTCTCACGAATTAAAGATCCATCTAAAAAACTAACAACACAAACACAAATCTCATTCATTTTTTCTTCAATGCCAAAGATTCACCTGGTAACAAAAAAGTGTAATTTCGTACATTCTGTGTCACATTATTGTTATCCAAGCAGTTCAGGACGTAGATGCTTGTTTACTTCAACGGCTCCATGGAATTGTGTCAAAGGCGTCGCGTGCCTCATTTGTTTGCACCAAACTTTGTTCGTTATAGTTTACCACCATATCAGTGCTAACATTTGAAAACGGCGCAAAAGCCATTTGTAAACAAATGGTTTGTGGGCCCTTTACTTGCTACCCGAAGAACGCCCACGCAAACCAACAGCATCGTCAGGAAGGGGAAAATTTCCCCTACCCGATGTTGCTGTTGTGTCGCGTGGGTGTACTTCAAGTAGTGAGTAAAGGGCCCACAAACCATTTGTTTACAAATGGCTTTTGTGCCGTTTTCAAATGTTAGCACTGATATATTAATTTTTGTTTTATTTTTCAATGCTCCATGAATCACTACCTAACGTAACATTTGAAGGGCCTATCATCTTGTGTAAACAAAACATGTATGGCCTTTTTCGCGCTAACCGAAGTAGGAGGAATTGCAAAACTTAACCTCGAACTTAACTAATTCAAGCTGAACGTTGCATTAGGTCCTTAGTAACATTGATCGATTATCGTTGTCGACATTCTCTTTCGTTAATAACTTGAGCACAAAACCGTTTCTTGTTGTGTTTGTCGTATTAGATGCTAGATATAAAAAAGCTTTGAAGCTTCTTTTACAGATCTGTGTACTGAAAATACCTGGGAATGTCTTTACATGACCATGGAGATACAAAGAGAAAGTCGACGGAGAGAATCTGCCAATGTTAGACCTAATGCAATGTTCAGCTTGAATTCTCGTTTTTATCACAAGGCTAAAGGGCCACCTTCATCAGATCCGTTTGCGTTGCGTTGACGTAAATTTGACAGTTAGACAATAGATTTAGCTGTCACTTTCCGGCCGATCCGGATCTAACCTGCGTGGGCCTTAACTCTTTCGACTGAAGTGTAACAAAGAATATCCGTCAAACATTTTTTGATACAAAACAGTGTCAAAATCTAGAAAAAAATCATAGTACCCTGGGTAGCAAACTTGAATTAGTCAACTCTTTATTCATCAGAACAACACTATCAGAATGAACCAGGGGAAGCTCAAAAGTTTTGACTAGCGCACCGGCGCAACCATCGGTAATGGATCATTGAAGATGCTGAGGTTTTGACAGCACCGTACTGTGGCTACCACAGTATTTTACATTGGTTCGTCCGTATACAGTAGCGCCAAATTAAAGCTGTGGTGGGTTCAAAACTCAGCTATCTAAAATGATCCATTGAGGGATTTACAACTGACAAGAGAGTAAGAGCGAGTTTTTGCGCTCTCTTTCTCCATTATTCTCTTTGTCTGCAATCAGATATCCAAGTGCACAGCGAGAAATGCACGCTTTAAGCGCCCACACATTACAAATGTTCTTCTAATTTAAACTCACACATTCAAACCGGTCTGCAAGTATGAAACACGTCCAAAGCGTACCAGACTGCTGTTTCCGTGTTGCTCCCGTTTGATGCGTAACTGCTGAAAGTTTCAATTACAACTTACAGCTAGTGGTACAAACCGCCATGTATTGTGGAAAATGTGTGGACTGTTTCAGAAGGTCTGCTTGGCTTACATCAGGCATATGACCATTCACAAGCTTGCCACCCGCCACCCAAAAAAGCTCGTTTTTAGGTGCACGATTTAACGATAATTTTTACTTTGACTATATGTTTTTAGTATTACTTCTACGTGAAGTCAACGATTTACATAGTTGAAGATGCTTATTTCAAATAATAGACTGTAGTGATAATTTTTATACGATAGATGGAGTAGATGAAAGCATAGAGTTGATAGTTCCGTTAGAGTACGGCAGTGACAACTTTTAAGGAAGGTACAAATCGGTTTTTTCATCTTTCTTTACCAAACTCCCCCTTTTCTGGGAGTGTGTTCAATCACTTCAAAAATTGTCTTGTCATAATCAAGTCAACTTATATTGGGTTCCTGGTCATTGCGGGATTGAGGGAAATGAAAGAGCTGATGCACTAGCAAGACTCGGATCTTCTCATAAGTTCATCGGGCCAAAGCCCTTTTGTGGCTTATCGGCTGCATCTCTTAGAATGGAGCTAAAAGCGTGGGAATCTTCAAAAGTGGAGGAAAACTGGAAGAACACTTCCATTGCTAGGCAGTCGAAGCGATTTATTAATCCAAACATTTCTGTGACCCACAAAATCCTGGAACTTTCTAAGAAAGATCTTAGTATATATGCAGGTCTTATAACAGGTCATTGTCCGAGCCGTTATCACTTGAAGCTGATTGGAAAACTTCAAGATGATGTATGTCGCTTCTGTGGCATAGAAAAGGAAGACTCGGAACATTTGCTATGCCACTGTCCGGCAATTTTCAATAAAAGGCGTAAGTTCTTCGACAAGGGGCTGATAGAACCCTTTGACATTTGGAGAACAACTCCCAGTACGGCAGTGCACTTTATTCGAAGTATAATGCCGTGCTGGGATAATGCTATTAGTCAAACGATGGCGATCACTCCTAATAATAGTGATACGGCATCTTGATATAGCTAAAGAAAAAAAAAAATGGGGAATATATCACAATAGATCAGAAAAATGGTCGCAGTGATGAAAATACCCGACAAGGAAAAAAAAAAAAAAAAAAACTCCCCCTTTGGAGAGGGATGGTGAGGGGTGTCCCCCCCCGCCACCACTGGCAAAAAGAGATGAAAACCGACCCGTTCAAGTACCAACTGTGTGTTTGAAACAGTTCTACCGATTTTTACCGCACTTCAATTGTTATTTGAAGGAAGGCATCCAGTCGTAGGTTTGGAAATTGCAACTATTGTTTACCCCTACCACGATATGTGCTCCTGTCATCGTCGACTTGACGATCTCGAGGGTACACGGGTGGGGTAGGTGTTGCTACTGTACCTTTCGACCATTGACAGTAATTGATGGTATGCTCCCATCCCAAAATTACCACTACAGTCTGTTATTTGAAATTATCATCTTCAACGAAGATAATTTTTATTTAGATTAACCGGTATAAAATCCAAAAAATCGCTATTCTGAGGAACTGTATTTGTATATCAGATACTTCTTTGAAAATCACAATCAATGCAGATCAATCGATACATTGGAAAACGCTGCTCTGCCAGCACAGAGCGTGTGGATGGAGACGACGATTTGCGTTGCTGTGCGGATGATGATGGTGATGAGCGTTCTATCGATATACATTAGGGTGGGTCAAGTTTGTATGGCAGTTCACAATCCCTCGCTTCCCACTGCTCTTTCGTTCTGTATTGAGGTCCCTATCAACTGTTCTAAATTTGGTCGAATTTGGCTATGAACTGTATTTGCGGGAGAATTTTAAAGTTTTTATGGGAAAACTATTCAGGTGGGAAAACTAGAACTGTACACCAATATTTATTTCAAAACTTTAGATCTAATTTGCTCAGGTAGAGGTTCGCACTGATAAAAAAGTTCCGTTTGGCACTGGGCTGGAACTGGTTCCAGCCCGTATAAAAAACAAATTTGCTATAATTGTATGCCACGCAATAGGGCAAAACAAATCCATCAGCGAAAGAAGCAGAACTTACTCGCTAACGCTAAAGCGACACAATCTCCAGTTTTTTTTTATTGAAAAAAAAACTCTCTCTCTCTCTCTCCCTTCAAGGATCGCAGATGTTCAAAAGCGTGTCGAGAAATCGCTTTCAAATTGATTGGAAAACTTTTTGACATACACACCCAAAACAAACAGAACGAGCCGAGCTGCTGTAACGTGACGAACAAATTTCCTCTCCTGTCTTGATTCCTAACAAAATCGAACCAAATCGAACTGTCACAACTGCATGTTGCTACTGTCGCTCTCAGACCCTCGTTTGCCGGAAAGGATTTGAAAAATAGATGTCAATAGCACACATAGATCTGTTCTCGTGTCGTACTGCAGCAGCTGCCTTTACTCGTCCTACTTCAGCTTTTCCTTCTTCTTCTGCTTATTGGTGGGCTTTGACTGAAATCTGTCTTCCAAACAAATCGACATCCACATCTCCATTACGGGAATCTGTTCAAAATCTGAATATGTAAGTCGTGTTGCAATTCAATGCTTATTTTCCCATATCCGATGCCCATTCATCTTCGCTGTCGATACAATCCATGCAATATAACAATCTGAAAACCTCATGGCACAGTACTTTCGGTTGCATAATTTATGTGAATCCAAGGCAAATTCCTTTCATGCTCGATGTCTACCGTCAAAGAAGAGCAACTATCCCTCGTCAGCTGCCTTTACCCTACTTGACCTCCCATCAAACCGAAGCCACCCAGAAGATGTCGAAGGAGAAAAAGCTCCGCCTCGTCCAGATTCGAAAGCAGAGATTTGCTCTTACTTCGCTTAATGGGCAGCTATACATCTAGAGCAGTAGTGGCGGGGCGTATGGTTTTGCATGGGATTCCGTTTCTGTTTGCGCAATCAATCTAAGTGATTCGCCACAATAAATCATCCTTGTGCTCATCGTGCCAACCCTAGCAATTTTCCTACCAACACACGGGGTGTGCAACGGTCGGCGGAAAGCTAACGTCCTCATCATCAGCATCAGCAACATCATCATAATCATCGTCATCAGTTTGGGAGTCAATCTTCAGTCGCTATTTGGATCCCTCAAACACATTCCGGCGCTTTCGGGTCTAGTTGAAGGGCACTTTCGTGTGTTATTTTCCTGGGAAAATTCTTACCATTTTCCAACGACCCGCCTTGGAAATTTAGCTAGCATCTGAAATCCGTGGGTTTCGGGTGAATGGCACTTTGGAAAGCAGACAATTTATGGTTAGTAGATCTCAGGAAAAAGCGTGGTTGTTGGTGGTATTTTTCATTTTCCGTAAATCTTCTAGATAGAACATCATGGGGGCGGCACTTCAACCGTATCGCTGCCACTCATCTGCTGCTGTGTGAAAAGTTTCCTCGGATGGTTCATTAGAGGATTAATATTGCGTCAAATGAATGTTTTATGAGCTTAAGCCAAAAGTAAAATCATGGTATCCCAGTGAAAAGTTGTCCCTCTATCTGTTAGTATTAGCCACTTGGCTTTCGGTATGATAAAATCAACTCAACTGCTCGCCTCCGTGTCAGAACTAAGAATCATTTTATTACTTCTCTCTTATGCTAACTTAACCTACCTAGCGGTGGCGGACGTGACCCTTTCTGCTGGATCAGCACAAACTGCGTTCGCTGCCCGAGTGGCGTGATCGCGTTTATGCTGATCTTTTTGTTTACATACATTTTATCGTCCGTCTGCGCATTGCTTGCGCAGGGCCGTATCCACCACACGCCCTATCCGAATGAAATTTAAAAATTTATTCAACAGAATAAGTTTTTAAATTGTTTTTGAATTATTTATGTTGAGTTTTTTTTTTTGTATCAAGATTGTATAATATAATTGTTTTACTATATAAATGTGTGTAACATAATTGTATATAATTGTAATATAGATGTATTAGTTATGAAAATGTGTTTGTAATATGTTTTTGAATTATTTATGATGTGTTTTGGTACCAAACTTGTATAATATAACTGTGTCTACTATATAAATGTGTGTAAAATAATTGTATATAATTGTAATATAGATGTATTAGTTATAAAAATGTGTTTGCAATATCTTTCTCTTTTTTTTTTTCGGTATTGTTGTTTCCACATTAAGAAACTATTTCGAGTTAAAAAAAATTTTAATCCTATCCTTATGAATGATATCCGTGTTATTCCCTATTTGGATCTTTATATTGGAACCTAACTCCTCAAGGACCTGATATGGCCCTTCATATTTAGGCTCCAATTTAGACCCCACTTATCTCTTTACCAGGACCTGTTGTCCCTTTGCGAAAATTTTGTCTCTACATCCTTGCTTGTTCTTTTCTACCCTAGTTGCTTTCCCTTTCAGAAGACTTTTTCTAGCTTCTATTTGGGACTTTTGCAACTGGAATTTCAAAATACTAGCATAATCGTCTACATTGTAGACAGGGTCGGTCTCATTCTGTTCTGTTAGGTTTGATGGAAGTGTGCAAAGCTTCCCAAATACTAGTTCATATGGAGTCTTGCCCGTTGCACTATGTACCGTTGTATTATAAGCGAACTTATAATACGGTACCCAGGCAGACCAATTTCCGTATGAGTTTCCCGTTTGGATACGAAGAAAATTTCCCAAGACTTTGTGGGAATTTTCCAACGATCCGATTGTTTGGTGATGATAGGCGGTAGAGTTCAACTTCTCTACCTTTAGTTGATTACATATTTTAACAAATAGAGCAGACATAAATTCTGTCCCTCTATCTGTTAAGATTTGCGTTGGAACACCGTAATTTAAAATGACATTATCGACGAATGCTTTGGCCACAGCATCTGCCGATTTGTCCAAAATTGGTGTTGCCGTAATGTATTTGGTTAAATCGCATTGGGTTGTCAAAATATATTGATTCCCTTGCGCGTCTGGTAGAAGAGGACCTACAAGGTCCAAGAAAATTTTCTCGAACGCCGAACTGGCCGTACTAGTCAACTGCATTGGTTGTCTAGTATTTTGGCTTTTGTTCTTTTGGCATTGAGGACAATTTTTGATAAAGGATGCGATATCACTATCCATGGACTTCCAGTGATATCGCTGTTTGATGGTGTTGGTTGTTCTCTTGATTCCCGCATGCCCTGCAGTTGGCAATACGTGGAAATCGTTTATTACAACCTGTTGGTCTTTTTTGTTCGTAATTTCCGTGATTTTCTTTCCTATTATAAAAATAGGTGGCATGCCACTAACTTGGAGGGCTTCAATCTTTTCCCTCAACGATTTTGCTTCGTTCGAACATTTCAGTGTAAGGCCTATAATTTTAGTTGCTCTCGCGAAGTCCACTAATCGTTTCATCACTCCCCGTAGGTGAGTTAATGACGTATTAGGCTCGATAGAGAGAACTCCTTTCTTCAGTTGCTCATCAATTGTTGTTTCTGTAGCTTGGCTATTTTTGTCGCTGTTTTTGGGCCCAATTTGTATTTCTATGTAGTTAAGTTTTTCTTTCTCATCTCCTGCCTTTAGTTCATCTGACGCCTGCTGTTTCTTGGCTTGAGCTCTTGTACACACCAAACCAGTCTGCGGTGTGAGAGCTTTCAAATCTTCTACGGAAATTCGTGATAACGCGTCCGCTACCACATTTTCCGTGCCCTTTTTGTACATTACGTCAAACTTATACTCCTCCAGAGCGAGACGAAACTTGGTCAGTCTGCTCGAAGGGTCAGTTAATGTAAATAAATATACTAGCGGTCTGTGGTCTGTATACAATTCGAATTTTCTACCATACAGATATGGTCGAAAATGTCGAATCGCCCAGACTAGACCCAAAAGTTCTTTTTCAATGGTGCTGTAATTCTTTTCAGCACTGTTCAGGGCTTTGCTTGCAAATGCAACTGGCCTAGCATTTTGGTTGCTTAGGACTGCACCCAATGCCTTACCTGATGCATCTGTATGCAAAGTAAAAATGTTTGACGGGGAAAAATCAGGGTAGTCAAGGACAGGCGGGTTCATGAAGCATTCCTTCAGAAACTGGAAGGAGTGTTCACACTCGTCTGTCCAGACGAACTCCACATTTTTCCGCGTTAGTTTATTCAAAGGACTGCATAATTTGGCAAAATCCTTTATGTGTTTGCGGTAGTAGTTCGCAAACGCTACGAAGCGCTTTACTTCGTCGGCTGTTTGAGGACTACTCCACCTTTTTATGATTTCGATCTTCGAAGGATCTGGCTTAATTCCTTCGACAGATACTAGATGACCCAAATATAATAACTCGGTCTTTAAAAAATTACACTTTTGCGGATTTAGTTTTAGGTTGGTATGTCTTAACCTTTCAAAAACTTCCGCGAGGTTTTTATTGTGTTCCTCTAAAGTTTTTCCAAAGATGATTATGTCATCCAGATATACAAGGCACTTTTCCATGTTGAGACCTGACATTGCTACGGTCATTAGTCTGGAAAATGTTGAAGGGCTTACTTTTAGTCCCATAGGGAGACGAGTCATTTGGTACTGACCCCTATTAGTACTAAAAGCTGTCACCGATCTATCTTCAGGTCTTAACTCACACTGGTAGTAACCCTGAGATAGATCCAGATGCGAAAAATATTTCGCTCCGGCTAACGACTCAATTACCTCTTCTATGTTAGGAAGTGGAAATTTGTCGTCTTGCAGTGCGTTGTTGAGCTTGCGATAGTCAATAACTAATCGCCATTTTCTTTTATCATCGGTCGATTTCTTTGGAACTAGCAACAACGGGCTGTTCCATTCTGAAACGGCGTCTTCAATGATTCCTTCATCGATCATTTTATCCACTTGCCTTTGGACTTCCTCCTTTTGGGCTTGTGGTAATTTGTAAGGCCTGGTGTACACTGGGTGTACATCTGGCTTTACCGTGAGTGATGGCTGGTAAATTCTTGTCACCGATAATTTGTCATTCTTCAGACAAAAAATATCGTTATATTTCATGCACAGCTTTTGAATAACTGGCTGGTCTTTCGGGTTGATCCCATCAAGGTTCAACTCCGATAAAAGCTCGCCCACTCTCGCATCATTATGCTTGGAAGCGCTTTCGATTTCTATGACATCATAGTTTTCGAAAGGCTTTGTTGAAATGGTTAAATTCTCAATTTTTACAGGCTTATTTTTAACGTTCATCATACGGACAGGGATCTTTCCCTGCACCGGTTGCACAATTGCACCCGCAATAAAAACATGAGGCTTTATTTCCTCATTCAAAATCACCAACGGTTTGGAATACCGGGTGTCTATGAAGGTAACGACTTCTGTTCTGGGAGGTACTATGAAGTTTTCCTCATATCGAGGCGCTCTTAGCGATAGCGTAGAATGTTCAAAATCGATTTTCGCACCAAATTTTTTCAAAAAATTTGTGCCGATTAGACCAATTACACTGGTTGGTAAATGATCTACCACGTGAAAAGTTATAGGATATACTAACTGTTTATATTCCAAATAAGTATCAACCGCTCCCAAGGTGTTGGTAATTCCATTTATACCATACACCTCTATGGTACGGGATGGATCAATGCATCTGTTCAAATTTTTTGTTAAATAACGTTGATCTATGAGACAGCATGATGCACCACTGTCCACTATCAACTTAAAATTTTTGGCATCGATTAGAAAATCTAACCGTAATGCTCTATTAGTATTGATCGAATTAGCGAAAAAACTCCCCTACGTTTGCTTCTTCTCGGGGTTGTTGCTGTTGCGACGGCTGTGGTTCTTCAGCCACGTTCGCATTTCTTCTGCGGTTACTGTTGTTGTTGCTGTTGTTGTTACTGCTATTATTGTTGTTATTTCCGTGATATCCACCACGGTTGTGATTCTGATTTCGATTGTTTCCATGGTCGTCACGGTAACCTTGATTATTTTGGTTACCCCGATAACCATTGTTGTTTTGATGCGGTCGATTGTTGCGACCATTCCCGTCGTAGTTTCGGTTACCGCCACGATTACCATGGTAATTGTTACCACGGCCTCCGCGGTGGTTACCTCTACGGTTTCCCCTGTTGAAAAATGGAGGTTGATAACCCCCCTGAGCCCACATTGCGGACTCAGCGGATGCATGAGGTTGCACCTCCAATGCATCCGAAATAGCAGCAGTCAACGTCTTTGGATTCCTAGATTTCACTAGGTAAGCTGCTGATTGATCCTTAAGACCGTTTATGAAGGTTTGCACTGCTATGGGTTCCACTACTGGCTTCGCTGAGGCCTCAGTGGTGAAGGGCACACCCTTCGAAACCCATGCGGACGCTAATTTGGTAGCGAACTTTTCTACCTCGCTGCCAAAATCCGTCACTGTTTTGTTCTTTTGCTTCAAAGCTCGTAATTCAGCCTCCACCGCAATAGGTGTAAGTTGAATTGCGAACTTTGTTTTCAAGGCAGTTGTCGCATCTGCCAGTGTTTGGGTTCCATCAATGGATCCCCTCGCGGCACCAATTAACCGCGATTTCAAAAAATTAATAAAATTGGCCTCCGGGACGGTAGGATCGTCCTCCCGAAGAACCTGCACGCTATCCAACCAGGATTGTAGCGTGGCTGCATCCCCGTCGTATTTATCCACGACGCGGATTGCCAAGCTAAGATCCAGTTTGGGCGGCATTATGGGCTTAGTTTTTTCTTCGTCAGATTCGCTTTCGGATTCTTCTTCCTGTTCACCTTCTGCTTCTTCTTCCTGTTCTTCTTCTCCTTCTTCTCCGTCTTCCTCCTCTTTTCTTATGAAAAATTGGTTAACTTGCAGCCTAAATGCTGCGAACGCGTTGTCAATCTTCTTGTTTGCTAATGACAGTACAAACTTTTGCAGTGAAGTTACGTGTCTGAGCACCGTATCCTTCTTTTTGGAATATTGGGGGCTCGTTGCGTTAACTGTGGCAACAGCCTTTAATAAATTTTTCACTACTGTCTCTTTTTCTACATATTGGTCCATGTATGCCTACAATGTGACCTAACATAGACAATTCAGAGGATTTGACTCAAGAAGTTAGAAGGTTTCAGAAAATATCTTAAAATAGCTTCATAGTGTGAAATAATGGCTTCGGTTCGTCTTGCTTTGCTAATCTTCCACAATGGAGAACTTTAATACCAATTAGGGAACACAGTGACGACCTGATTTCTCGAAATAATTTCTTATGTGATATCAATGTATGTTTCGGAAAAATTTCCAACTTTAAATGCAAATTTACGCTCTTTTAGTCATGTACTCAATTCATTAGCAAGAAAATCGACAAATGAGTAAAGCAATAGAGAATCATGTAGATCGATATAATCGTAAATAAGTAATTATAATGCACAAAACAAAAATTTCCACTGCCTATATAAATATTGGGAGTCCTATTAGTAGAACTCTATTAGATTTACACTTGAATGCATTGAGATTATTTTTTTTTTTCTCTTCTTGTAAACATTGAATATTGGAAAAGGTTCTAGAACACACCTTACTTGTTACTAGTGTTATGCAACTTGATTATATGATTATGTTTTCCGATATCAGTTCATTTTATCAGGCACTTACTATCGCTTCCCTTTTTGTTCTGCAAACCGGCAACGACGACGATGACGACTACGTTCTCGTCGTTACAGCACGGCGACTCACTTAGGGCTTCACAGCATCTACGGTCATCTTGAGGCCGTTGTAGGCCCAGTTTAAGTCCTCGATGAGGCCTGCCGACCTTATCCTCAGGGCAGCTCCTGCTGCCAGGTTGTATACCGCTTCAAAGATTGCACGCTTCGCGGCCATCACTTCCACAGATAGTTTTTTGTCTCTACGGGAAATTCGTTCCCAAAACTTTTTTTTTTTTTCGCGTTCAAATTGCTCTATCGCTTGAGCAACTATAAAGAAATCGATACTGTCCACATGTTCAATGTTTTTTTTTTTTTTTTTTTTAATTTTTGTTCACTTTGTCTTTTACGGTTCGCCTTTTTTTTTCTTCCATGCGCACTCGTGGGGTGGTGGTTTATTGTAAATTTCAGCTTCCACTGGACTTTAGCCGCACTTCCAATAGCACTTCGTAAGATTTCCCAGCAGTGGCTTCAAATATTTTTCCTTGCACTTGAATATCGGTCAAAGTTTTGTCAATTTACTTATTGAGAGGAGTCCGTCTTCAAACCTTAAACTTGCGCATTCACACGGCGTGCCGCCCTCTCGGCAACGCGCTCAGTGTTGTGGCGGTTGATCTTCGCTACTCCTTTGAAAATCAAATAGCCAGCGGCAAAGACCGCCATGGCACACAGAGCCACTGTTTGGGTTGTATGATGTCCACACTGGGGCTGTGGCTGTCCCCCACTCGCGGCGGCTGGTGCGGCGACGATTTCGTCCGCACTGAACCAACCCATATTGTCACTCGCGGTTTCGTTTGATTACTAAATTTTTTCCACTGAAACAAGTGAAAACAATTTAACGACCATCTATCAGGCTTGGCTGTTGTAATTGTAGTTTATTGGCCTGTTAATCACAGCAACTTTCTTTTCGCGACCGGTTGGTTTTCTGCCGCATCGCATCGCAGTGCACTCGCTGTTCGAACTCGATCAAACACACTTTGTGTTCGTCATTAATTATCACTTTTCGTCGCGGCGGCGGTAGCGTTCAATTAACGGCACACAATTTGCAGCACTCATCTACTGTTCCTTAGAGCTCCTGGCAGGATTGCCATGAAAAGTTGTAATTGTATCTGTTAGTATTAGCCACTTGGCTTTCGGTATGATAAAATCAACTCAACTGCTCGCCTCCGTGTCAGAACTAAGAATCATTTTATTACTTCTCTCTTATGCTAACTTAACCTACCTAGCGGTGGCGGACGTGACCCTTTCTGCTGGATCAGCACAAACTGCGTTCGCTGCCCGAGTGGCGTGATCGCGTTTATGCTGATCTTTTTGTTTACATACATTTTATCGTCCGTCTGCGCATTGCTTGCGCAGGGCCGTATCCACCACACCAGATCTGATGACGGATACATGTTTGAAACATCTAATGGTGATTTTTTTAATTACAATGTATGGTAATAAGTCCCAACAAACAATTTTAATTGCAGACTAGGTGTATATTTAGACCAATTTTCGGCTGTTAATTTGCAGCTAAAATTGTTAATTGGGATATTCTTAAGGACAACAAACAACAGTGTTCTGCCTTCTGCTCACTATTGATGACGGTTTTTTAGGCTGACTGTGTGTTGACTACGGGCTTCTTAAAGCCTGTCCACGTTAATTTACGGACACGAAGATAATTTCGGGAGAAAAAAAAAATCACACATAATCCAACAAAACCGATTGTTTATTTCGGTAAAGTAGACTTACATCGATAGCAAACGTAGCTTATTTGAATGTTTATTCTTTTGACTGTATTTTTCCCCTTGATTTGTTTTCCGTCGATCTTGTTTTCCGTGCTGAGCACCAATGCTACCAGTCAGAGAGGCTGTTTTTGGCACGTATTTAACCTTTTGTGCATTATACCATTCCATGACGGATTTTTCATAGTGACAAGAGGCCAAATCTAGCCAAAACAGAGCTGGAGTGTTGTGGCTTCTGATCAATGGTAGCAACCGCATTTGCAAACATTCTTTCTCGTATACATCTTTGTTCATAGTGCCGGTAGAGATGAAACTTTTGGATTTTCAGCTGAAGCTACATATGGCCTGCCAAACAAAATTTTGAAAGCATTTTTGCATTGCAGTATAAAAGGTCAAAGCCGGAAGCTGTTGAAAGTCTTTGAGCACGTTCATTGTGATATAGACTTTTTGCAGCGAAATTTTGCTTATCATTACGATTGGGCACCTTTTTCAATTTGCACGGCTTCAGCTCATGCCTCTCCTTCACTTTTTGTACATAACGGGTGGCAACTAAAATTTTGGAATTTTTTCGAGGCCTCTATGCTCAACAACAAACGAGCTCAGAGAGAAATAAGAGTGTTAGCTCACTCTCTCCTCTTTCTGCTAGTATTTTCTGTTTTGTTTATGCTTGCTCAGTTTTGCTCAAAATGCCGTCGAAACAAGAAGTATTTCGCGAATGCGTTGTACAGTTCTACGAACTGCACAGAAATCTCGGCAAAAAGTATACGGTACAACATTTTAAAAGCGAAAATGTTGTGGCTTCGACTGTTTACCATATCCTAAGATCCCCAACAACTGCTTGCAAGCAAGGTAGTGGAAGACCAGCCAAAATTATGGACGCAAAAATTTCCGAGAAAGGCATTTCTAAGCCATGGTTCAAGCCCTCTGGTTTGGCAATCAATCAATATGTGTACCAGAACGAATGTTTGAAGAAAATTTTGATCCCGTTTCTACAAAAACATCATGCTGATGGACAATTCGTGTTTTGGCCGGATAAAGCGTCATCGCATTACGCCAAAAAAAACACAATCGTTCCTGAATACCCATTCGATCCCATTTGTATCCAAAAACCACAACGCGACAAATCTGCCTCAGTGTCGCCCAATCGAAGATTTCTTCGGGGTTTTGAGCTCCTTGGTGTACAAAAATAACTGGAGAGCCACGAATTGCAAACAGTTGATTGGTAGAATCAAGAGATGCATTCGCAAAGTTGACATGAAGGCCGTACAACGCTCCTGTTCCAACATCAAACGGAAGCTTCGCCGAAAATCCGATTACGGACCGTTTTCAAATGTTCACTTTTTTTTTTCAACAATAAACAATGTATCTTTAATTTCAATAAATCAGATCTTCTTCAAGTATGTTTGTCTTTTTTTGACAGCTTGAGAAAGAAATTCCAAAATTTTAGTTGCCTTCGATTTGTTTTTGGCGAGATTGCTTACCGACAACGATGGATTTTGAGACCTTCCGCTTGATTCGACGCCATTTTACCAAACTGAACAAGAATGTAAACATGTTGTACCACGAAATAAAGTGGAGAGCTTCAGCTGTCATAAAAGTGGAATGTTTTGGCGGTTCGTGAAATATTTCAAAAAATACACTGAAAGAAAAGTGTTTGAAATTTAACGTGGACAAACTTTATGTATCTTGTTGGATAGCAACACGTATACATGTACTTGTTCACAATCGTACATACAACAATGTATGTATAACCGCATGTATAGGTTATCCTGTCTTTCATTGACTAACTTCTGAATAATTTACCACGGTCTTAGTCAGTATAATAATCTGTAAAAAAATTGATTGTACCTAGGTTAGGGTTACCATATGGTATTCTAATGGAGGACATGTCCTCCTTTTTCAATAATTTTTCTAAATCCTCCTTTTGCCCGAAAATGTCCTCCTTTTTAATCCTTGCATTTTTTCCAGTAACATATCGATAAAATTATTTTCAAAGGGTGTTGTTTGCAGAGCTTATTTGTTCAATTATTTCACAACCTCATCTTGTCTAGCAAATGCCATTCGATGGTGGGACTAGGAGTATACTACAGCTGTCAACCCCCCTATTATTTAGTCTGCGGTCCATTTGATGAATTTCAACTTATATTTGACAAATGGAAAATTTTCAAATAAACCTGCTTCTCTACCAGACTTATTTCAGACAAACCAGGAATCAATTATTTCTCGAAAATCGGATAATCAACAACAGAGGGATTTCCGAACATTATAATTTATTTTCGAAGTGTCAGTGAAAATTAATCAAATGGAACACAACCTTAGCATAGAGGTAACTCTTAAACCAGAAGGTCCCGAAGAAACGTGCCCAACTTTTTGGCTCAGCTCTGGTACTATCTTTGGTCCCAAGCTTATCAATGCACCCCTCGAAACATTATGAAAATACACGAACCCCTCATTTTATCTATCAAACTTCCATAGCGAACCAAAACAAACATAGTGTAGTACTAGAATTTCGACTAGAATGGGGTACGCTAACAGATTTACTTGGGATCAATAGGCTAGTCAAGTAGTGAGCCATTTTAAATTCGTTAGTTGTTGATCGTGTGATTTTCGAGATATTTGTCAAAATTGATTCCTGGTCTGCCAGAATAAAATTTTGGCACAATTTGAAAATTTTCTATCTGTCAAAATGAAATTAAAATTCACCAAATGGAACACAGCCACACAGATTGAATCCAACATGTGTTCAATTTTGACGTTCTGGTTCTATGGGATTTTAGGTTTTTCAAGCATAATCATTCAAATGAACGTATCTGATGTTGTAAACAATCAATTCAATAGACGATTTGTGGCAACTGCAAGTTCACTCACAGAAACTAACAACACCAGATAGTAGGCGGAAGTTTCCTCTACCTGATGATGGTGTTTGTTTGCGTGGTTGAGTTAACAGTTAATACAAATCGCCAGTGAGGGCGTATACGCGATGATCGATTCTCTTCATCGATTTTCCCTTTGCATTGATGCAGCTAAGCGAAACGATTTTCTAGAATTTGTTCAATGCAGAGTTGTAACAGGTTGTATTGGCTATCAAAAGCAACAGCAAACGCATCGAGAAACGTTAATTATAGCGAGTTATTAACAAAAGAGAAAAACGACGAAGCGACTCGATCATCGCCGTTACGCCCTTATGCATGCTCACTGTCGAAATCGTCGATTGAATAGATTGTTTACAAAAGCAGATACTTCGATTTGAATAGTTATACTTGATTTGTTAAGGCCGCTGTCATACTGAGGCTGTGTTCCATTTGGAAAATTTTCACTTAAATTTGACACTTCGAAAATAAATTAAGATGTTCGAAAATCCCTCTGTTGTTGATCGGCCGATTTCCGAGAAAGCGTCTGTAAAAATTGATTCCTTGTCGGTCAGAAATAAGTCTGCTGGAATGGCAGGTTTATTTGAAAATTTTCCATCTGTCAAATTTAAGTAAAAATTCACCAAATGGAATACAGCCTGAGAGCGATGAGGCACGCTGTCCTACCATAGAGGTAACTCTAAGACCAGAAGGTCCCGAAGAAACGAGCTTAACTTTTTGGCTCAGCTCTGGTACTATCTTCGGTCCCAAGCTAATCGATTCACCCCTCGAAACATAGGAAAATTAACTAAAGGCCCAAACCGCCCGCATTGCGGAAGCGGAAAGTTTGACAGTTGTCACTAATGACATCAAGATGCCTAGCCGAAGTCGATTTGGTTTTAACTAGCTTTCAATCCGACAAGTAGGCTTACTCAGATCTAGCTTTTCCGCTGCCGCTGCTGTTCCGCTTCCGCTATCATTGCACTTGGGCCTTAACCCCTCATTTTATCTGTCAAACAAACATAGTGTAGTACTGGAATTTATACTAGAATGGGGTACGTTAGTCGATTTGATTGGGACCAATAGGCTAGTCAGGTAGTGAACCAATTTGAAATCGTTAGTTTCGTATTGATTGTTGGTCTTACTGAGGCTGTATTCCATTTGGTAAATTTTCACTTAAATTTGACAGATGAAGTTTTTCAAATAACTAGTCAATCTAGCAAATTTATTTCTGACAGACAAGGAATCAATTTTCACAGACGCTTTCTCGAAAATCGGCCGATCAACAACAGAGGGATTTTTAAACAACTAATTTATTTTCGAAGTGTCAAATCTAAGTGAAAAATTACCAAATGAAACATAGCCTGAGAACATGAGCATGAGCATGATTGACCGCCCACGGTTGCTACTCTGTTATTGCCAGATCAGCTGTAATTACACAGAGAACCAATAGACGATGCTTGGGGCTAGCAATCATCCTCAATGTGTAAAAACTGGTGATCTCAAACTTTGGCAAATGTGTTGACGTGACACTCGCTTTGATGGAAACCGATAAATCCTCTGCACTTCCACGAGGAATCACTGTGAATGGAAAGGCTGAAAAAAGTGAACCACTATAATATTGTTCTAAAATTTACTTAGAGCTCAAAATAAGCTTATGCCTTCATTAAATTCTACTTTTACGCGACGTTCGTTGCTTCGATTTGCTCCTTACGTAAGGCCGCGGCCAGAGTAGAAGCGACACGTGACGCGACGCGATGCGAATCACGCAAGAAATAATAATAAATAATAAGATTCTCTTGAATTGGTCGCATCGCGTTGCGTGTCGCGTCCACTCTGGCCGCGGCCTAATGGACTGTTCATAATCTACGTAGACCGATTTTAAAAAGTTTTTGAACGGGGAGCGAAAGACAAAAGGTCGAAAGACAAATGGTCGAAAGACAAAAGGTCGAAAGACAAAATTCTCTTTTAGAAGGATACATTGAATAGAGAATATTTATTATTATAAAATAACAGCAAAATCAATAAAAACCGAATTTTAAAGAACGAACAGCTTCCAAGTTAAGTTAAATATTGCTGTGATGTTGCGTGATATAATAAGAAACTCTCTCTAATCAATCAACCCTCCTTAGTAGTCTTTAAGTTATGAAAATGTGGAGATCGAAGTAGGCCGCGCTGCGAAAATGACGTGTTTTTATTTTGCTGTGTCGTTTTCGTTCTAGTGAAAATGATTACTTGCCCATTTCAGAACCTATTGCGGTGGAATATTCAAATCATGCAGTATTTCACATATAATTCATGCTTCTGCATGTTTCTGCAAGAAATGTTAAATATTTTGAAGAAAACATACTGAAATACTTCTATTCCTATTGGTTTTGTCGAGGGATGTAGGGGGTAGGGGGGTGTGGGAAATGGTATTAAAAATCGTAATTATGTGACTAAAAATTATATTTTTGGAACAAAACCAATAATAACTCACCTATTTAGCGATCTAGTGGGCTATTATATTCATCAAACTTATGTGTATAAGCGTGTTGAACAATTTTGTAGAACATTTCAAACCAGTGGAAGTTTAAAGAAATTTATTATTAAGTAGAAACTTTTATTAGGAGGTTTTCCACCAAAAACGTTCCATATTTCAATAAGATGAAGAAATAGCCACCTAGTGTTTTGAGCAAACTTTCTTAATTTGATATTTTCTAAAACTTTGCCCTAGACACCGAACCGGAATATGGAATTTTTGGAAAAATAAATTTTGATGAATCTCACTTCTAGGAGGATAAATCATTGATTTGTCAATATCAAAAGAAGGTCTTTTTTATATCCAGAAGCTTTCTTGAAGACGCCACTAGTCTAAAATGCAAGATTCATGAGATAATGACTTTTGACCGTCTTTTAACAGTTCTAGACCACTGTGAGCTGTACGCGGAAGTAAGTAGAGTCGCGCAAATTTCATCCTCAATCTGCTTGGCAAAGATTCCAAATCGCTTTAAAAATGTCACATCCTTAGCCAACTCATTTTGTCCAACCATTCCGAGCCAAACCACAACAAAACCAAATATGAACAAACACTTGAACAGTGAAAGCATATCGACATGCATTTTCATCACTCAGTCGAGCCATGTGACGAGAACAAAAAAAAACAGAAGCCACAATGTCATTTCCCAGTCTGGTTAGACCCACTTTGTTAAATAGGAGTGTCAATAGCTCGAGCATCTAGAAGAAAAGATGAAACCAGCTCAAATCTCTACCACATCACGTCTCTAAATGTGCCATTCAACTCGTCATGTCCTGAAATCGGGCCGAATACTGGTGTGGCACCCGGGAGCCTCAGTTGCAAGGCTACCCAAATTCAATGCATAGCCCGAGGTTTATTCTTTGCCTCCCCATCCGGTCAAATACCTATCTACTCATATGTTGTGCTTTGGCTGGGATGCATTACCCAGTAGTACAGTGCATTGCCGGCGAAGCGAATCGAGTGGTTTTCCATTTGGCTTCACCGCCGACTGACGAGTCAAACCCAGAGAGCCGGCTTATGATGTCAACCGCTCTTTATCCGAGGATTTTCTTTTAGTGGAGTTTCTTAAATTGTGTCGCTTTTTTCAATGGAAAAACAGTGAACGAGAGGAGCTAATGATGTCTCGAGAGTGTGTATAGATTGTGGATTAAGATGTGTTGAAAATGGAAGGTTTCGGTGAAGTTCGTTTTTCAATGTGGTGAAATTTGAACCCGTTTTTTTTTCTTTTTCGAGGATGGCGGTCACGTTTTTCCTACAATGCATGGAAAGGAGTTAATATGCCCGATTAACGATTGGAGTCGTATATCAGAATCACACTAACAACTCTAGAATATTTGGATGGCAGTGAAAATTAGGGATATTGACCCGTAGTGTATTTTTCAATCGTACGATTGGTAGTGGTAACCTTGAAGTTATGCTGTCCAACGAAGGCCTTGTAACGTGGGTAGATCACCTTTTCGTGGTACGTTACGGGATATAAGATCTACCACCGATTCCTAGTCCTGACTACTTCAAACTAGGAGAACATGATTTTTCAGTAATCAAAGGAACACATCTTAGTCCTTGTTACTCTATCAAGACAATACTCGGCATGGTCCACCGAGGATGGTCTTGAACCAAAGAAAAAATGAGTTAGTTAGTCTTCATCTATGTGATTCCTAATCTTCTATTCGTTGTTCCCTAGTTTGAAGTGGTTAAGGCTAGGGTTCTGATGTATGTTCATTGTCGGTGTCATTCCTTAATTTTGTTGCTAAGGAATCCAATTTTGACTGACAAAGAGGCGCGCCTTTGGAGGGTGTTTCAACACTCCGAAGAGTATACATTTTAATTAGAGTCGGATCCTTGCGATAAATGCAAAAATAACAACTTAAAAAAAATCGAATACTTCAACATTTATCAATAGTGATGGAGTAATACGACATGTACTAAACTAATATAGATCAAATTACTGGTCGCAGTGGTGTTAGGTCCCGAATAGAGGAAAATAAAAATCGCCCGTTTTTGGCCTATAGAGCAGAAAACATCAAATATATCCATGATTTCAGCGATAACGATTCAGTTATACGTTTGGTACGATAGTTTAGTTAAACAGCTACATTACAAAGTCTTTCATAGCACAAAGTATGAATATTTACACCTTTTGTTCTCAAAAACAAAGAAGCACTCAGAGATAATCATTTTTTTTTCCATCGATTTGGATACCTTCCTATGTGTTTGTACGACATTGAACCCAGTAGACCGCGCTTGGAATCAAGAGGCAGTGGTGTATTTTTAACAAAATATAAACAATGTGGGGCTTTTTATCAAATCCAACGGTCCATTTGGAAAAGGTTAATAAATTTAGAAGTCATCTATAGCAGAAACATTCGATTTTGTGTGAAAAATCCGTCGAAAAAGAGAGGTTATGGTGCGGAATGTGCTTAGTAGGTCAAACATTAGATCTAAGCCTTGCCTAGAAAAACAAATAATAACAGTGATGCTGATGATAGAAGCTGAAACATTTTGCAGAAATGTGAATCCATTCCTTAAATGAAGCAATGTGTTTCCAAGAAGGAACATTTTGTTTATCATATTTTGTGCGAATACCCCCTAGCGAGGTTTCTGTTTACGTGATAGCCATGTATCATCGCTCGCTATAGTTGGAGTAGCCATATTTTATTTGAGCGAAGGGTCCATTTACATTTAATATTAATGGCAGATTTACTACAAAATTGATTAGGGTTGAAAATCAATTTGCAAGTACATCGGGTTTTTCATTATCAAACGTAAATTTGGGTCATTACATTTCTAAATCGGTTTGTTTTTCTGAAGGAGGAAATGTTTGGTGAATTATTACAAAAGGAGGTTTTGGCACTTCGTAACTGTAGCCTCTCATTTGAATGATTCAAAAATTTCCTCAATGTACATAAAAGATGATTCATCTGCCATTTCAGGCACGTCGTGTGGTAGTCACGAGACATGGACTACAAACCACGTAAAAAGCATGTAAATTTTGGTGCCCTCATACAGACACAAAGAAATTTGAAGCGCACTTTTCTTCGAGATGCGTATGTTTAGGATTTTTTTTTCCTTTGATTTGTTTTCCGTCGATCTTGTTTTCCGTGCTGAGCACCAATGCTACCGACGCCAGGGAGGCAGCTCCCACACCTGGACACTACCTATCGACCCATCAACTCATGAACCGGGGACCAACGGCTTTACTTCCCATCCGAAGGAAGGCGTGATCAGAGATGTTATGCCTCAGAACATCCCGGCGGCGCCGACTTGGATTGAACGCAGGTCTGCTGGGGTGAGAGGTAATCACGCTTACCACTACACCACCGGTGCCGCTATGTTTCGAATTTGGGACTCTTTATTTTACTTTACATGTTTGTTCACGTTCCATTATTTACGTTAAAGATGAATTACGTCTCGTTTTAAACACAATTATGTCTAAGCGTGTATGCTCGTGGAGGAGCTACGTGCGCCCCTGGTGTTGGTGAACGAAAGGTGTTGCGTACCATCTACGGTGGAGTGCAGTGGGAAGACGGAAGGTGGAGGAGGAAAATTAACAGCCTATTGAACCTACTTCTGAAAAACGGGTAAACAATGATGGCCACGTCGTAAGAATGTCAAACTGGAAATGGTTCAATATAACGAACCGAATGGAACAAGACGAATAGGTGCACAACAGACAAGGTCAATCAACCAGGTGGAAAACGAGCTGCGAAGACTTTGCAGTCAGCTCTACAGACATTAATCTTGTGGAGTAGAGACAACTTCTGTGTAGGTAAACCAAATGACACCCTGGGCTTAACCCTAATAAAAACTATAGAATAATTCCACTAATAGAACTTTT
Organism: Ochlerotatus camptorhynchus; assembly: GCF_037179485.1. Lineage (NCBI taxonomy): Eukaryota > Metazoa > Arthropoda > Insecta > Diptera > Culicidae > Ochlerotatus > Ochlerotatus camptorhynchus. The sequence continues at coordinate 712,558 of NW_027040741.1, forward strand.
CCACAAATGGTTTGGATAGAATATTAGATGCCTCTAAAGGTCCAGGCTGTGACGGAGTGTCTCCTGTTTTTAAGAAAACTAAAAACTAGTTGCTAAAACTGAACTTACTGCTTGGATTTTTAAAATGTCGCTGGAATCCGAAATATAAGAAAAAAAACTCGATTTCAGTGTATTTAAATAGGGCCAAAAATCTGATATTCGTAATTATTGTGGTATCCAGAGATGCCAGATATTTTTTTCAGAAGTCTGCGAAAAATGTTTGTAATTAAGCTGTAATTGGGGGTGGTCATGAAATAGATGCAAAATTTGAAATGTCAGTAAATGTCATGTTCGAGCAAAACAGAGCAGCTTTTAACGAATTGAACCTAAGTGAGTTGGGAATACATCCACCAAAAAGCTATGCTATCACTTGAAAAACACAATTTCGTTCCAAGACCCGGAGAGACGAATGGCATATACCAATTGACTCATCTCAACGGAATCGGAAAATGTTTATGTATGTGTGTATATATGTATTTATGTATGTATGTATGTATGTATGTATGTATGTATGTATGTATGTATGTATGTATGTATTTATGTGTGTATGTAACTTAGTTCGTATGAGTGTGACTCACTAAATTTTCACAGAGATGGACCAATTTGAGTGAAATAAGTTCCAGAAGATGTGTTTCAGATCCCCATAAATTGCTATGGATTTTTTTCCCGATCTGAATTATGGCTCCGAAGTTATGAACAAAAATGTGAATTCCAGGTTCCACTGAATTCGCAAAAGATCATAAACTCATAATGCGACACCTCAAATAACATTAAAATTTTGCTATAAGATCAATGGTGGACATATTAAGACCTAATGATCACAATGGCCTTTTTCAGATGTACCGGGTACCCCCGAGAAGTGAACAGATTCTGACATGCGCCGAAATGCAGTAGGGTAGAAAACTACTTTGACCTAATCGCCCATTTTGGGCCAATCGAGCAGAAAACTTCAAATAAATCCATGATTTCAGAGTAAACAAGCCAATTTGTGCGTTTGGTACGATACTTTAGTTAATAAGCTACGGAACGAAGTCAATGAGAACGCGTGATATGAAGGTTTGCACCCATTATTCCCAAAAACAAAAGAAGCGCTCCGACTGAAACATGTTTTATCTTCATCCGATAGGCCAAAGTGAATTCATTGTAGACTTTTGACAATATCTCAACGATTGGTTTCTCTTTATCCAATCTTACGGTACGTACGGAAAGGTAAATGAATTTGAAAGCCATCAGTAGTAATAACATTCCGTTTGGTGCTATGCTGTGCTAGATTAAGAAAGACTAAGTGCGGGTTGTGCTTAATAGGCCGGAAATGGGGTAGTTAACCCTAGTAATTTCAGGTGGAATTGAGCACTGATTTCCGAGATTTGTGTAATTGAAAATTTGAAGTGGAAGTGCATGTATACCCTACGTAGCGGTCATTTGTGGACCCTAATAAAATTTGTTTGGTTTTTATGCTTAACGACGTGTTCTGAGTAACATCCAAACCATTTGTGGAATAGTTATATAATTTGGGTTATCGTTCAGGTATGGTATTTTTTATTAGGGGACTCAACAGGAAATCAACTTTTTTTAGTTAACAATTTACTTTCTGATGCATTTGCCCTTTGTGAAACATGGCTCTCTTCAGACAACGATCTTGCTTTCCATGATTTCAACATTATTCGCCTTGATCGGGCAGATTCGTATGGAGGGGTGCTTCTGGGGATCAACAAGCTCCATTTCTTCTACAGAATCGATCTGCCTTCGGTGACAGGCATTGAAGTAGTTGCATGTCAGGTTAATATTCGAGGTAAATGCCTCAGAATTGCCTCAGTATATCTTCCACCAAGAACCGCGATCTCTCGTCAAAGTTTCGCGGATATCTGCACGGCTATGCCGGAGCCACGGTTGATCTTGGGAGATTTTAACCCTCACGGTACAGGCTGGGGGGAACTGTACGACGACAACCGCTCAACCTTGATATACGACATGTGCGACTTCTTCAAAATGACAATTCTGAACACCGGGGAAGCAACACGAGTAGCCAAACCTCCAGCAAAAATAAGCAGATTAAACCTCTCACTTTGTTCGAGTTTACTATCATTGGATTGCTCGTGGAAAGTAATTCAAGATCCCTACGGTAGTGACCATTTGCCAATCAAAATTTCTATTACCAATGGTTCATCTTCTACACGCTCGGTCGACATCGCGTACGATCTTACGAAAAACATTGACTTGCGAAAATTCGCGACCGCGGTTCTTGATGCCAGTCAATCGGTTGACGTACTTCCTCCGCTGGACGAGTACTCCTTTCTCGCGCATCTTATCATCGATTCTGCGCTGCAAGCACAGACGAAACGTGTTCCGGGTGTTTCCGTCCGCAAGCGACCTCCCACCCCGTGGTGGGATAAGGATTGCACCGACGCGAACAGCGAGAAGTCCACCGCGTTTAAACGCTTCCGCAAACACGGCAAGATCGGGGATTTCGAGCGGTACACCGACCTCGAGAAAACTTTTAAGGACTTAATTAAAGCAAAAAAAACGCGGTTACTGGCGTCGGTTCGTCGATGGTTTGTCGCGAGAGACTTCCATGAGAACACTCTGGAATGTCGGCAGGAGAATGCGAAACGCGTCTACACCGATAAATGAAGACAAGGAGTACTCGGACAGATGGATTTTCAGCTTCGCGCGGAAAGTTTGCCCTTATTCGGTACCGGTTCAAACCAACGTTCGTGATCGTCCGTCGGGGAATAACGAAATAGATTCCCCGTTTTCGATGGTGGAATTCTCACTTGCTCTCCTCTCATGTAACAACTCAGCTCCAGGAATGGATAGAATCAAGTTCAAGTTGCTCAAAAATCTCCCAGACGTCACGAAGAGACGCTTGTTGAACTTATTCAATCAATTTCTGGAGCACAATATTGTTCCGGATGACTGGAGGCAAGTAAGAGTTATCGCCATTCGAAAACCCGGTAAACCCGCGTCGGATTATACCTCGTACCGCCCATCGCGATGCTGTCTTGTATACGGAAATTGTTGGAGAAAATGATTCATTTTCGTTTAGACCAATGGGTCGAGTCGAATGGTTTACTTTCAGATACGCAATTTGGATTTCGGAGAGGCAAAGGAACGAGCGACTGTCTTGCGTTGCTTTCAACTGAAATTCAACTGGCCTATGCGCAAAAACAGCAAATGGGTTCAGTTTTCTTGGACATTAAGGGGGCTTTTGATTCTGTTTGTATCGATGTCCTTTCGGATAAACTCCACGATAGTGGGCTTTCACCAATTATGAACAACTATTTGAGCAACTTGTTGTCTGAGAAATATATGAGCTTTTCTCATGGAAACTCGACAACTTCACGAATTAGCTACATGGGTCTCTCCCAGGGCTCATGTTTAAGCCCCCTTCTTTATAATTTTTATGTAAAAGACATTGATGGTTGTCTTGATGAAAATTGCTCGCTAATGCAGCTTGCAGATGACGGGGTTGTGTCCGTTATAGGGCCAAGTGCACCGGACCTGCAAGGACCATTGCAAGATACCTTAGACAACTTGTCTACTTGGGCTTTGAAGCTGGGTATCGAATTCTCTCCGGAGAAAACTGAGTTGGTTGTTTTTTTTTTCTAGGAAGCATCATCCTGCACAGTTACAGCTTCAACTAAAGGGTAGAACAATCACTCAAAGTATATCTTTCAAGTATTTAGGTGTCTGGTTCGATTCCAAATGCACATGGGGAAAACATATTGCGTATATGAAACAAAAATGCCAACAAAGAATCAATTTTCTTCGTACAATTACCGGAACTTGGTGGGGAGCACACCCGGAAGATCTGATCAGGTTGTACCGAACAACCATCCTTTCGGTTTTAGAGTACGGTAGCTTCTGCTTTCAATCCGCGACGAAAACACATATCTTGAAGCTGCAACGAGTTCAATACCGTTGCCTCCGAATCGCGCTTGGCTGTATGCACTCGACGCATACGATGAGCCTCGAAGTACTCGCGGGTGTTCTCCCACTGACAGATCGTTTCGCGGAACTGTCCTTCCGATTTCTTATCCGTTGTGAAGTAATGAACCCATTGATAATAGAAAACTTTGAGAAGCTGCTCGACCGAAATCCTCAAACAAGATTCATGAGTCTCTATTACGAGTACATGACGCTGGAGATTGGCCCTTCTTCATTCAATTCCTCTCGTGTTTGCCTCCAAGACTTTTATAGTTCCTCTGTAAATTTTGATCTGACCATGTTGCAAGAAATCCGTGGAATACCAGATCACCATCGGTCGATGGTTGTTCCCTTAATTTTTGCAAACAAGTACAACCATGTTAGTAACAATAAGAGTTTTTTCACAGATGGGTCAACTATAAACGCTTCCACTGGATTTGGAGTATTCAACGAATTTCATAGCGCCTCATATCAACTGCAAAAACCCTGTTCCGTATACGTTGCGGAACTAGCAGCCATATATTACGCAGTAGAGCAAATTTCCTCACTACCATCTGATCACTATTTTATTTTTACTGATAGCCTTAGCTCGTTGGAGGCTATTCGATCAATGAGGCCGATGAAACACTCCTCGTATTTCCTAACCGAAATCCGAGCTAAATTGAGTACTTTATCTAACTGCTCCTATACTATCACCTTAGTTTGGGTCCCATCTCATTGCTCAATTCCGGGTAATTATTATTATTATCTCTATTTAGGAGATTTTCAGCCGCAGGATGGTTCATCTCCGGCTTTCCGGGTAATGAGAAAGCGGACTCGCTAGCTAAGGTGGGCGCTATGGAAGGCGATATTTTTGATCGACAAATCGCCTTTGCGGAATTTTTCTCAATTACCCGTCAGCACGTCCTCACCAACTGGCAACAAAAATGGAATGAGAGTGATCTGGGAAGATGGTTACATTCTATTCTCCCACAGGTATCGAACAAGCCATGGTTCAAAGGATTGGACATGAGCCGTGACTTTATACGTGTCATGTCAAGGCTCATGTCTAATCACTACTCGTTAGACTCGCATTTCTTCCGAATCGGGCTCGCAGGCAGCAATTTGTGCGCTTGTGGTAGTGGCTATCACGATATCGACCACGTGCTTTGGTCATGCACCCTCCATTGTGTTGCTAGATCCGAGTTATCCGCATCCCTCAGGGCCCGAGGAAAACAACCTTTGTGGCTAGAGACATCTTGGCGAGCCGAGATCTCGATTATTTAAATTTAATTTATGTGTTTTTAAAACGGATCGATCTGAGGATTTAGTAGTTAGTGTCATCTTGTGTTCTCTCAAGTCGCTAGGTCTCCATCGGTGTACCCCCATGTTTGTCTTTTTCCCCAGTATGTCACTTAGTTCTAGATTAAGAGCACATTGCTCTAAAAAACCTTGTGATCTCAATCCCTACCCTGCCACCCGTTTGTTACAATTTGTTACCCCTAACCTCGAGATAGCCGCGAGTAATCGGCCCCGCTTTAATAACGTTAGTTTTAAGTAATCTTGTGACCCAAACGATGAATATTGGCTCCACAAAGCTACGGCAAAAGAGCCTGAAAAAATAAACGCATTAAAAAAAAAAAAAAATCAACTTAAGCCGCCTAAGTAACCAAAAGTTCTGATAAAAGGCTATTTGTGGCTTAAGCAGCTTGGTTGAAGGTGGTCTATAGAATTCTAAGCAGCGTCATTTTTAAGTCGTTATAAGAACTTGAAAGTTCCTGTACCATAATTGAAGAGCATTCTAAGCAGCTTCTGGCGGAACTTGAACGGAACTTTTAGAAAATAAATTTGTCCTTTACACCAATTCTATATTTAGTTCGCACTTTTATGAAAGTTATTTCTAAATGCAGGTATTCATGTGTATTGATTTATCGCATTAGTAGTAGAATTGGAGCTATTTGAAGAATTAAACCCCGTCGTTCTGCGTGAGAGCCCCAGCACGAACCGCTACGTCATCTGAGATATAAAAAAGTGAGCTATTGTCCCGCCTACTGTTGGAGTTTTTAGTGCCAGCTGACTGACTTGAATACGAAACGCAACACCTTGATGAATTTTAAATTGGTGTTTGTACGCTTGGTATTCCAACACACTTGTGGCGCAGTGGTTAGCGTTCATAGATCGCATGCCGAATACATGGGTTCGAATCCAGGAAATTACTTTTTATTTGGTATGTTTGGTGAATGTTGATGCACTGCATAAATTTAAGAATTATGATTTATTCAGGCCACTGATCATTTCATATATACGTACATTAAATTTTGTTACTAATAAAGACTTGTGCGGATTGAGCTTGAAGGTTCTGTCGGAACTATATTTGAACTTTATGGAACTTGAAAGGTCTGTCGGAACTTTATTTGAACTTTATGGAACTTGAAAGTTCTGTCAGAACTTCATTCGAACTGTATGGAACTTGAATTTTCTGTCGGCTTTATATTCGAACTTTATGGAACTTGAAAGTTCTGTCAGAACTTTATTTGAACTTTATGGAACTTGAAGGTTCGGTCGGAACTTTATTTAAACTTTATGGAACTTCGAAGTGATTTTAATCGTTGAATGCGGAACTTTTGGTTACTTGGGCGTTCTCCCATAGAACGCTATTGAATTCTATACAGATCGCACAATGGGATCCGGAGGAATGGCTAAAAAACTGAAATAATTCAGTAAAACTCACTCAGTTTTCTTAACGATGGCTGAACCGATTTGAGTGAAACCACTTCCATTTTGTTTAACTGTTCTCCTATATGACGCTATTGAATTTTATCCTGATCGCACATTTGAGTTTTTCAGTTACAGTGACTATAGACAGTCAAGTTATAGACCGGCCAACGTGAGTTGATGCATTCAAACAAACTGTCAAATCGTATGGAAAATGTTCGTTTTAGATACAACATGGCAGCATATTGGCAGGTCTTTAACTATAACCGTCTATAACAGTGACAGCTCGTTCGTGAGGTGGATTTTAAAACGCGCGAATTTCTAATGCGTGTTGCAAAATGCATCGCACGTTTAATTTGATTAAAACAGTGTAACCAAATAAATTATAAAATATTCCCTTAGTTACAAAAGTCTGTAAATATCTGTAAAAAAAAAAACAACCAAAAAGTCTGTAAATGTCTGTAACGAAAAAGATATCTGTGAAAAAAATAAAAGTCTGTAAATTTACAGATATCTGGCATCTCTGGATGGAAGGCAAAAGGTGTATAAGAGATACTCATATAGTGCGGTGAACACGGTTTGCCAGGTAACGCTTGTAGCGGTCATGATTCCGCTGCATTATGAAATCATGAATTTCCATTCCAAAATCATCAATCATTGTTATGATTTCATGGGATGGCATGTTTTTTTCATTTCATGACTTTTTATTCATGAAAATGAAATGGGATTTTAACCCGTGTAGCAATTGTAGCATTGGAGCACGGTAAAAAAAAACATCATGTTCATGTAATGTGATTTGCTGTTGAATTTGCACTACTTGCCAAACATTGCAAATCGATGTGCAGATCCCTTGGAAGAGATCATATCGAAGCACGATGAAATCAACAGCAAATCACTTCATTTTACACAGATAAAAATTCTGAATTTTATTTGGGATGTAAACATTCATTCACGTAGACTTGTATTTCATTTCACGCAACCGAGCAACTTGCAAACAATGTTGTTTACAAAGATGGGCTTTTGTATACAATATTTGCTACATTGCATGAAATGTATCAGAACTTTACATGATATATAATGTAAACGTATATGATATGTGACGCTCCATTTATGTGCATCATATTGAACAGAAATTTACACTTCTTTTTCGAACTGTGTAGATTGTATTGCACATCGTTGTTGATATGCTATGCTTTGAACTCGAAACGTTAAGCATACTGATATTAAGAATCTGTCACTTTAAATTTATCTAATTTATCCTTGGATCATTATCATGTTCTCTGAATATGGATTTAAATAATATTTTGTCTTGTTCATACTGCAAGCCATGTTATATGTTATTCAGAATATGACCATAGAACATAATATAATATATTATATCATATTAATATTATAATATTATTATATCATATTACTACCCAGATCACATGTGTCAAAGTGATATTGAACGACATTACAAACCTTGTAGTAGAAGTAACATTGAGCAATCTATTTGATAAATTTGACAATGTTTTGTAATGAAACTCTACTGAATAATACACTTTTATTGAATACAGCAACAATTTCTTAATACTCACTCTCTTTATTTCGGGTGGAAAAGGAGAATTATCGCTTGCTTGGTCTTAATTAATTTGTTGTTGACTTGCCTTCTTCGCGAGTTATGTTTAGCATGTGCGTTTTTGACATTTGCTTCCAAAAGCAAAACTAATAAAATTTAATGGATGAAAACTGTGATGCCAATTCAAATGATAATCATTTTGATTTAGAGGTGTTATACAATACATATTTTTCAACGACAAATCACTTTATTTCAAAACGCAAATCACTTTAAATCAATGATAAATCTCTTCGATCCGTAGTGCAGCATGTTAGACTGAGTCAAGTGCAAAAGCATTTGAATTAGATGTGACAACATTTTATCGTGTGCTCACCACGGAAAACAAATCAAAGAAAAAAACAATTAATTTGAGGACCACTGTTTACAACCACCAAAAGCGGCACTTTTAAAGCACAAAAACTTCACGCAAAATACCAAATGGTTAAATATTAACACAAAAGTTCTAGGACTACTTTCCTGCTGAATTCCCGTCCTAGACCACTGTGAAATGTTACGTTGAATGGTCTTAAAAATGTGTCTTGGCAAGTTTTTCCAATCTTCCAAAGACATGTTTTACTAAAACGAACAACATCCATAAATTCATACCCACAAAGCACAATTAATTGCTCCCAGTGGCGGTGGTGGTGGCGGTGGGAATGGTTGCGTCGAACATGGCGCTCTTGTAGCCGTTAGTTTGTAAAACCAAACCATATCTAATGGAAATTGGATGACGAATTATAATGACAATCCATACCATGTTCTACAACCGAAAATTTCCGGCTCTCATTTGATCACGCAAACCGATTTCCTCCGGGCCCGGCTTCCGAGAGCGCAATCGTCTTCATCTGGTGTTCGTTTCTACTTGCCTTCAGAGTCTAGGAATCCGACACTCATACACTGCTGTGACTAGGCAAGATTATACGAACATCAATTACTTGAAATTAATTAAGTCTTACCAGCATCTGCCACAGCCAGGGCTCGGTTCTTCACTAAGCTACTGTGCGAAAGTTGACTGGTTCTGCGATAGAAGGACTGTGCTTTAATCGATGGTTTCCTCTCTCGTCGTTTGATGACGCAAGTCTAGGTTGCTTCAAAGTTTCCTCCCGCTTTCCATTTGGTGCAAATGCCTACCTATGCCTTTGATATGAATTGTAACAATCGATGTGACAGCACAACAAAGAACAGACGTTTGGAGGAGTATCACTTCGGTCATTTGATTTCATTAGGCTTTCACACGTTCCATCATCTCAATCAAATTAGCTTCTAATTATTAACGTGGTTTTCCGTATTTTGTGTTTGCCAATGAATTCTAAATTCTAAATTTTAAACGCTTGACATATCGCTCGTGGCATACAATTAGGTTATTATTCTTTGATCAACTTTCATTAGCCTTTAACGTCTTCATTTGAAGTTTCCCAGAACCGCAATTTCAATCGACCTGATGAAACTTTTATTCCTGGTAGTGCTGCTCGATGTTAATGATCAATGATTCGTTTTGTACATGTCAAGTATATAGCGATGAAGGAGGTGTATACTTTGAGGGCAGGACAAAAGCAGTAGCTTCGACATTTACGGAACAGAACGGAAGGAGCCGTGCTATACTGATGCTCATGGCATGTCAGTCTCATAGCACAAACCGAGAAAAACGCGTTTTAAGTTTGCTGTTTTTCCAAAAAAAATTCCAAAGCAAAGATGTTCATCTACCATTAAGATTTCAACTGAAAAAAAAAATTGACGAAAACGTAAATGGGACCGACTTGCGATTAGCGGCAGTATAAACGATGTACGAAAACGAACATACCTCATGGATAGCACACAAGAGTCACTACCAACCGAAAAAGAGCAAACGACGACGTTCGTACGATGATGAAGTTCATCATAAAACCATAAGACAGGTGCGATATTTGTCATCAACCTTTGAATCAATTTATTATTTAGCATTTGCTAACATTTGGATTCTGGATGTTGGTTTTCTTGATTATCGTGCTCCATTCAAGCGATGCCTGCTAATAAGGATGATTTTTGAAAATCATATTTCATGGCAATCCACTACATTTTCGACAAAAATATTATCCTTTTCTCATCGAATTGATATTATGCTGCTAATTAAGTAAGAGATTTGTGTGAAAATTTAAATTATGTTGAACTTGGACATTTCAACGATACCTGGCAAATCGATCAGACTGCGTCCTATCAAGAAATACGGTCGACTTGTTTCGCGCTCGGCTTTTTTTAAGTTTTCTCGCTTTTCACTGGAGTTGAATCATCAGTTTTTCTCTCTTAGTTATTCTTGGCATAGTTTCCTACTAAATAATTATATTAAAGTGAGTTTTTCTGAGAATAAAGCGTGATTTTCAACATCATCGAAGGAAAAACTGTTCACTTGCGATTGGCAATTACTCATTTTGTTCGACCATTTTCCACAGAGATGGCGCTGTTCCGCTGGTAGGAAGTGATAAAAATCCCCATATAGAAATTGAGAGAAGTGGGAATAATTCACTTTCGGTGCATATTCAGGTGAAAAAAAGTGAACGACAACCTAATGAAATCAGTCAGGGACTTTGTCGTTCAGTATTTTTTTCCCGGAAATTATTGTTAAATAAGCTACAATTAATTAAAAATGATTTTTCCCCATACAGTTTTACTTGCTTTACTACCAGTTCCCAGAGACATGTCTGGTACCTCTATATATGCATTTAGATTATTTTTCGAAGTCCCTCCTTTTTTACATATTCTGTGCAATATCGGCGGGAAATTCTTTGTGCAGAATGTGTAAAAAAGGAGGGACTTCGAATAATAATCTAAATGCATATAAAGGGGTACCAGACATGCTTTGCACTGCAGTGTCCTCTGTGAACAATTATAGGAAAACAGATTGTGTGTAGTTTCCGATAGATGTCACCGCAAGCAACAGAAGTGACATCTGATGGAACATGAATGCAGAAGCTTGACAAAATGCTTAATTCGCAAACCAATTTGCGCATCATCGGTGCGTGGTCACGCATACCTGCACACGGATCATCGTCATCGATTGTCAGCATCTGCCTCCGCATTTACACTGCTTATCCATAATCGTGAAGCTGAGAGCCGAGCTTCCTACAAGCACACCACATGAAGATCATCCACGCTGCGCGTCGTTCCGCTGCTGCTGTGATTTTTTTTCTGCGTTGGGTATTTTGATCACTGCGACCACAACTTTGATCTTTTGTAATATACACTGAAGTATTTTTACACGGTTTTTTTACACGGTTTTTCGTAGTTTATACAGTACGTTTTTAACGATTTCTCGACAACGATACAACCTATCGACTTGATTTCAATCACATTATCCGTTTCAAGCTATAGATAATCGAACGGCATACTTTTAAAAAAATCACATTTTTTTTTTTGCTGTAAATACAGAAATTTTTAAAATATGTCTATTTGCTCCATAGCATGCTATAATTACAAATAGCATCAAAATCCGATTTGTTTTAAAACATTTAAGCATGTGAAAAATCAAAATCTCGGTAGATTTTTTTCACACGGTACATATACCCCGTGTAAAAAAAGACCTGAGTGTATTTTCCATTTTAATATTGCTTTATGAGCATGTCGTATCACCATTTTATGAAGCGACCAACATAGACTGACCGAAAGCATTTTCCCAGTCAGGTATTACATTTCGAATGAATTGCACTTCTTGACTGGGAACTGAATTCCAAATATCAAAGGGTTCTGTCAGCCCCTTATCCAGAAAAATACGCCTCTTATTGAAGATTGCTGTACAAGAGTATAGCAGGTGTTCAGAGTCTTCTTTTTCTATGTCACATAATCGACACATGTCCTCTTGAAGTGTTCCTATTAGCTTGAAGTGATATTAATCTGGACAGTGTCCTGTTATTAAACCAGTGTCCATACTGAGATCTTTCTTTGATATTTCAATAATTTTGCTTCTCATTGAAATGCTCGGATTAATAAACCGTTTCGACTGCCTAGCAATGAGAGTGTTGTTCCAATTGGTCTCCACTTTAATTTTTTCCCATTTCTTGAACTCCATTCTAAGAAACTCCACAGAATGGTTCTGGTCCTAAAAATTATTGATATGATCCAAGCCTAGCTAGTGTGTGAGCTTTCTCATTCCCTTGAATTCTACAGTGACCAGGAACCCAAAATAGGTTCACTTGGTTTTGGTAGGCCAATTTTTGGAGTGACATTGCACATTCCCATACAAGTTTAGAATTAAATGTTGCTGATTTCAAAGCATTTAGAGCTGCTTGGCTATCAGACATAATGCAGATATTCAAATGTCCATAATTTCTACGCAAGCAAATTTTAGAACATTCAAGAATTGCTTGCACTTCTGCTTGGAACACGGTAGGCCAGTAGCCCATAGATATTGAGATATTTATTCCTGAACCTGTTATCCCTGCTCCTTCCTACACGATTATCCAATGTAGAGCCGTCTTTATAAAAGACAATTGATCCTGGACGAATGTTTGGTCCCCCATTGTTCCTCAAATCGCGATCCGCATCTGCTACATTGTGAAGACGATCGAAGTGATATTTTTTCTTCATCCAATCTTCATCTTGTTTCACAAGAGAATCAATATTGATCATTTTTAGGATGCTCATATGTCCTCTAAGATCACCTTCAAGAAAATTCTGTGACCGCCAGATCCTTAATGCACTCCTTTCGGCTTCTAATTGAATAAATTGATGCAACGAAAGCAGATAAGGTAGAGCATCTAGTGCCATACTTGGTGTGCTGCTTATTGCACCAGTTATTGAGAGAGTGGCTAGTCTTTTCAGCCTCCCCAGCCTTCTTCTGAGCTAATTTTTGATTGCTTTTAGGCCACCAAACCAATGATGCATAGGTTATTCTGGGTCTTACAATCTTCAAATAAATCCAGTGGATCCCCATTTCATACCAAAAGTTTTTTTTTACTTATCCTAAGAGTATTTGTTGCTTTACTGATAGATGGATCAATATTCAATCCTTCGCTAGTGCACCACGATGAAACATAATTTAAAGCAATTTGCATTCTACTTGAAATGACATAGTCATATTTTCCACGCACTAATGTGGAATTTATAATTCCACTCTGGAGGAATCGTCCAATACAGGAGCTTCACACCCCAAGCAACATTTCAAGTTTTATAGTGGTTTTAAAGAATGCTACAACTCTAAATAATGGTCTACAGAACCTTCATAAAACCAAAATTGTTACTTGGGACTGAACGACTTTCTCCGGCGATGGTCGACCTACGAAGGAAGGAAGAATGAAGCAGTAGCAAGCTGTGATTGCCTCTGCCGAATGTTGAAGTCGAATAAATGCATGATGTTTATCCATTTGACAGTTAAACGAGGGATAAGACATCAAGGGCATCCGCCTACGTTAGGGTGTACCCCACAACTAATATGACTATATGATCTGCGAAGCCAATAATCTCGTAGCCCTGTGCTTCTAAGTTTTTGAGTAGGTGAAAGAACACCTCCTTGACGACACCCTTTTACAGCTCTCACTGTTATGGATGAGCTTCCTAGGTTTGCTGAGATTTCTCTTTTGCTAAGCATTTCGTTAATCCAATTAACTATGCTTTTATCGAACTCTTGTTTCATCATAGCGTTTTTTATTGAGTGATAAGATGCATTATCTGCTGCTGTGATAGTAGTTTAGGATTATCAGATAAATTTTTGTTCTTGTTTCTTTCTCGCGCCCATCGGCTAAATTTTCATTAAGTGGTTCTGTGTTTGTAGTTTTTTTTTGTGTATTGTGTCTGTGTGAGTTTGAATATCGTCTAAGTGGTAGAGCTTTTTGCCCTCCCTCCAGTACAGCAAAATCGAAGTTTTGTCGGGAGACGATATTAACGTTTTGTCGGAAGATGACACCACTTTGCCACTCGATGGCAAGAAGAATCGAAAGCGCACGTCTTCTCACCCTAGTTCGTCGTCTCAATCTGGCTCGCGAGCCTATCCATATGACTCGACCAATGGGTTGTCTACTTTCAGCCCAAAAACAAACCTTTGAATGTAATGCAAATTACTAATGATCTGACGAAGCACTGACTCGGCCGTGACCGAAATCACGACGGTAAGGCACAATAAACTTCGTGTTGTCGTTTATAACCTCAAGCAATCTAACGAGATTGCTTCCTCCCAGTTGTTTTCGCTCGAGTATAGAGTATAATCCCAGAGCGTGATGTGGAGATTGAAGGTGTGGTCTCCGAAGCGAGTCTGACCCCCGAGATGCTGGAGAGACAGGCGGTTGGCCGTTTAAAGAAGTCTTTGCTTCCCCTGGTGAAGATACTGGATGTCCAAACACTGGGCTCAGTATCTGTCAGCGAGGGTAAAAAGAGTTTTATCCCCACAGACTCGTTTCGTGTGACCTTTTCTGGTTCACCCCTTTCTCACTACATCGAACTGGGAAAACTTGTGGCAGTAAGGTACGCTGTTCATAATGCGAGGAGAAGCCTGAGAATGGCGTATGTGCAACTACTGCACTAAAATGCATGTACTGCAAAGGAACTCTTCCTCATGGTCTCTCGTCGTGCCTGGTTTACAAACAGCGCGGGGAGAAAGTTGGACGCTCCCTCAAGGAACGTTCTAGGCGGTCTTTTGCAGAAATGCGTAAGACAGCCAATCTATCGACCAACAACGCAATCCCCTTCACTCTTTTTTTTCAGATGACGAGTCTGACTCTGACTTGGCTAAGAAGGGAACTCCTTTTAGTTTTCCAGAAGTTTCTTCACGGAAACGAAGACACATCCTTTCGCGGATAGTCGCTGATCAGGAACCCCTAAATGAACTTGCCCAAATCAAGGAGTGCTGGAGAAAATGAGGCTTGTACTCCTCCTGGATTCCGTAGAACTAACTATACCCAGGATTTCCCACCTCTCCCGGGGACATTCAAAGCCCTTTCTTTAGCTGGGTTGTTGTTCGTGATTGGAGCGAACGTAGTGTAGTAGTAGTAGTAGTTTTTGTTTTATGTAAATCACCCTACCCGATTACCCAATCCTTTAAAAACATCTACTAACCCCGAGGCGACCGCGGGTAAACGGTTCCCAACACTAACATAATGTAATTTGTGTCAAGACCCTACAAACAAACTTTGATCATTTCCTTACGCTGCCGCTGGCTTGGCACGAGCATGCAAGCAGCAGCACCGACCGAGCGACGACCGAGCGACGACCGAGCGACGACCGACCGACTGCAAACCAACGAGCGCGCTGCAAGTGCTGATTGGTTTGTGAATGAAAGGGGAAAGGTAGGAAAAATGAAGCCAGCCAAACATATTTAAGGCAACGCATTTAGCGCGTCGCGATGATACAGTCCACAAACATTGTAAAGCACCCCTAATAAAAAATAACCATAAACGAACGATAACCCAAATCATTGAACTATTCCACAAATGGTTTGGATGATACCCAGAACACGTCGTTAAGCAAATTAGCCATACAATTTTTATTAGGGACCGTAGAAAATATGAACCGTCGTTTTTCTTTCTTGGACAAGCTGAAGCCAAAACAGTCCTTTTCAGGGCTATGAGTTAGGTGGAATTTTCAGTCGAGCTTTTCTGTATATGCTTGTTGGCATTCCCACAGGGGGAATTGGCCAAATCAGCTGGAATCTTCCGAGCCGAGGATTGCCACACCATCTCCAGTGTCCGTGATCGGACAGTTGTTCTCATTTGACAACATTGTGGGCGTTATCCCCAAGTACCTCGACATTTATGATCCTCTCAAAAGCATTGTTCTGGCAATGCTTTCAACTGTGAAGAATCTCTTGAAGCAATTGTTGTGTATTAATTTATTTGATAAGGCTCAAACGAATTAACTTTAGAGAGCCGAGGATTCTTGATCACTATACAATACATCTTAAAACTATAGTCAACAGGTACAACACAATTAACACTTTATCTTCTGCTATCCAAAAAGCCTCCTCCATCAGAACTGGAGTCGCTTCGAGTGGTTTCATTGTATGTCAGTTACACCATCGTGGGGCAAAGCGCTTCCATTGCAGCAATGGACGCAAAACGTGGTCAACACTCACACACTCATCACGTAACGGTTGCTTTCCAAAGTCGACGACGCATCGACCGATAGAACTGCTAATGAAGAACAATGAGGGGACCACACAATGGTTGCTGTCGAGAAAACAGACGATCGCGTGGCACACATCGAGAGTGGCCTGCTTTTGTCGACAGTCGAGTGAACACTGATCTTGAAGCAATTGGCATTGAAGTAGCCCCTCCTTGCCGCGATCATTTCTCTCGATGAATAATTTTTCACACGAGGTCGGGGATTTGATCACTGTTCTACAGTGGAATTGTCGAAGTCTTATTTCTAAATTAGACTCGTTTATGTTTTTAGTTCACAATAATGATTGCGATGCATTTGCTCTTTGCATTTGCATTTGCTTACCTTAACGTTATTTTGTCATCACTTTTGCATGGGTCCCTTCTCATTGCTCGATTTCGATGTCGATCGATCGCCTATATCGATTTTTTTTCTCTTAAATTTTTTTTTACAACCAAAAAGGTTCTTCAATTATTTTTATCATTCAGTTTCAAAACCTGGCTTGCAACACAGCAAACTTCAAGAATTGCAAATCAAGATCATTTGAGGTCGGTTTGAGGTTTTTGGACAAAATTGTAAGTTTAAGGTGAGACTTTAAAAAGTCGTTGGTATCTTAAAAAAATCAAATATTTTCGACATTACTGAACTAAAATTGCTATCGTGTTCGGGTACGATAGTCGTCTATTTTTCTCTCTTGAAACATGACATGATTCAAATGAATCTTTTTTTTCCTGCGAAATAATCTATTTAAACACTAATGTCTAGTGTCTACGTTAGAAGGTATATTTTCTGTATCTTTCCCGGAGACACTCAGCATAAATATGTCCTGGTAGGCGCATTCATTTAAAAGCTCACGTGTTTTGATACATTGCAACCTGTTCTGACACGCCGATTCTAAAACATTCTCCGCTCCGCGTTCCCAACATAAGTAGCCCTTTTGCTACAATAACACGAAGGAGTGAAATAAATGAATTCAGTGTCATGTCTGTGGCAGCCACCTACCTCCGAAGAGGATGATGGTGGTTGAAGCCCTCACAAACTGATGCGATGCCAGTTCCCCTTACCATCTATGTCATCATTGCCATCATTGGTTCGAAATGTGTCACCAGCCGTGTTCTACGTCGCATATCAACGATGAAGACGACGACGACGACTTTGGCAATGACTATACACACTGGTTCACTATTCCTGGTTCGAAGCTTTGACACGTTCCACATGAACCTGTTCAGGAAACGAAAAGCACCTATTTTGTGCTTCATCGAGGATCCTTGACGAGGCAACGTTTTTCTTTGTCTTCGAACTCAGAATTGTATCACAATTAAACTGTCATCGTTCCGATCCAAGCAAAAATGACTCATACGCAAATATTCCCAGGTGTAATTTGTGCCGCTTTTGGAATTCGATGCGTTAACGAAGAGATATATCATAAGATCTCTCTAACAGGTGCTCTGATTTTGAACTTTCCAAAATTGCAGACTTGCTGCGGTTAGCAGCTGAGAGCAAAAGCGAAAGAGATTGATTAAAAGATCAAGATAGATTGGATGAATTTGACTACACAATCATTAGTAGGAAACCAGCTTTTGTCACTGAAGGTGATGACGCAACCAGTAACGGTGTGATTTTACAGTAAACAGAATCGACTAAATAGTAGGAACTGCAACTTTTCAACCCCTTGGGACGAACATCCATTAATCGGTGTAGGCATGCATAGGACGAACGTCACCAAAAGGAATGGAAATTGTTCCCTTTTCCTAATTAAACTTTCTGCCAATTTATTCATTTGGCATGTAAATTAGATCGTTGCCCTTCTCTGAACGATAATTTGATTAATTATTCATTACTGTGTTCTGGGAAGCCATTGACAGTCAGAAAACTTTTGATTATTGAGATAAAAACAAAGAAGCTTTTCTATTTTCTGCCATGGGCATGGAGCGATGGACCACCGGAACATTCAATAAAGATGGAGCTGTTTCTATGAAATTTTTTTTTACGTCTTGCAGTGATTGTTATTTTGGTATGGTTTAATAAACGCTCATTAAAATAAGGCTAAATACTACTAGTTTTATACGACACTACCATTAAACCAGCTATGTACGGACAAATGAATTGTTAAAAGTAATGTATGGGAAATGGCTCTAATGTTGGCCTATAGATCGAAGATTGGATCCATTGATAAAAATTTGCTATTTATCAATTTTATCCAGATAAACGCGTCATTAGGACGGTAGTTATGGATATTTTTGGTCGCTATTGAAAATTTAGTCGATTGCTGAATAGCCGCCTTTTTGAAAATCATCATCGCCAATCACATAAAAATGGAATAAAATATAAACAAATAAAAAGGAAGGGTCTCACCCTGTAGTTATCCCACCTTCTCGTGTTTCCTGAGCAGGATCAAAATGCTGCTCCCAAATTTCTTTAATCCAAATAGCCATGGTGACGTGTGATCCCAATTGCTTGACGATGACTAATATGAAATGATTCGACCTGTGATAGAGCCGGTTTGAATGGTTTCCTCCCTACGCTTGAAATTAATGAATTTTCTCCTTATTCTACAGTTTTAGCACTTACCAAATTCGATTCAACCAAAAGAAAAACTGCAGCAAAACCAAAACACATCAGTTTTCAGCGCTGCCTACTCTTTCCGATGATGAATCCTTCATTATGTTACTCACTGCGTGTGCTCTCTCTCTCTCTAAGACTACAATGCCCCAGGTCCCTGGTTTAAAGCCACGGGGACCAGACGGGGTGGGCTATCCACCAGCCTCTTTTGCGGTGACTAGCTTAAGCTTGAGAGATGGAGCTCTCAAGGTCGGCTCCGGACAAATAGGGGACACATAGAGATGAACTAGCCTAAGGCTAAAAATCTCTTAAATAAAGTCTAAAAAAAAAAAGGGACACTGATCAGCAAATGCAAACACGGTCACCTAATCTTTCATTAAGTAACTTTTATTAATTAATACCCCGTTCACATTACAGCGTATATCACGTGATATACGCTGTCTTGCAATGAGCACTCATACATCTAGTTTTCACTGGAAATCCTATGTATGAGTGCTCATTGCAAGACAGCCTATATTACGTGATATAGGCTGTAATGTGAACGGGGTATAAAACCTACTTACAAATTCTGGGGGTGTGTGTGTGTGTAAGAGCCGGCCGGCACGTGGATCTCTGCTGCGAGGAATCGGACGGGGCGGCTACGAGTGCGATCGGATGATCGCTGATATTGCTGCACGTCGGTGGCGTCGGCGTCACTTGCGCTGGACGCAGGGGACTGCTGGATGAGTGCGATAAATGGCACAGTTGCCACGGACAGTGGTATCAGTGTAGGATGGCTCGAGGTTTTGTCGCTACGAACTCCTCGCGGTACCAGGTTTCCTACCAAGGTTGAACGTCGGCTCGTTGGCACGTATAGCCGGTCGATCGAGCACTACAGGGCCCAGTGCGTTCTCGGGCTGATTTCCCAGACCGTGGCCTGATTCAGGCTTTACACCCGGCTTTGAGGTAAAACTCAATGGGTCCTGAGGGCACGTGGGAAATAGGAAAAGGGTCTGATGAAGGTTATGCTACCGCTTATGCTCATAACAATTTTCATCCTGTATTCTAGAGGAAAATCATCTGATTTCAAAACAACCGTCATCCGATGCAGGTTTCATTCGATCAGAGGATGATGTTTGTGTACAGTGTGTCTCGTTCGGTTCTGTGCTCGCTCTTTATAGCACTGCTATCACTCTGCTCGAGCTTTCTCCATAGGGCAAAGTACCCAAACGGTAACAATTATTGAAAGCAAATTCCTGGTTGGGAGAACTTATAAATTTTCCATTTGTAGTATGCCATTCCCATTCAAACAATAAACAGCACACAAATTCAATCATACTAAACAAATCATTCACCCTCAGGCAGCAAAACCAACACCCGGGTAAAAAGAATGCAATTATGCAATACTAACCGAGTCACTGGACTTGCAGCACTCTCTCGTCTTCTTTCCACACTTCGTTCGCTCGAGGTCGTTCGCGTAGCAAGAATTGTTTCGTTTGACATCGACAGGTGCTCAACCAAAGTACATTGAACATTGTCGATAATGCTAGGATGGGCATTTTTTGTCACTCCAGTCGTCTCACTATATTAACTTATTACTCTTTTATACCATGAAAATGTATAAAAGGGAAAGTATTGCCCTATATGTAAAGCAAGTTTCTTATTCAGAAGCTCGACCTGCTGGGTATCACTCAGTCAGGCAATCGACAACTCTAGAACCTTGCGTCTAGTTTCTCTTGCGACCCTGCTGGATTCTCCAGTTAGGCTTCGTTGTACCTAGGGTTAATAACCCCATTTCCGGCCTATTAAGCACAACCCGCACTTAGTCTAGTGCAGTTTATCCTCAAATAGAATGTTATTATTACTGATGGCTTCCAAATGTATTGACCTTTCCGTACGTCGTACGTACCGTAAGATTTGATAAAGAGAAACCAATCGTTGAGATATTGTCAAAAGTCTAACACTGCTTCTTGACGCCAAACTCGGCCTACGGATTCTAAACTCGGCCTAACGCTTTGAAACGCCATTGAAACGCCAATGAATTCACTTCGGCCTATCGGATGAAGATAAAACGTGATTCGGTCGGAGCACTTCTTTTGTTTTTGGGAATAATGTATGCAAACCTTCATATCACACGTTCTCATTGACTTCGTTCCTTAGCTTATAAACTAAAGTATCGTACCAAACGCACAATTGACTTGTTAACTCTGAAATCATGGATTTATTTGAAGTTTTCTGCTCGATAGACCCAAAATGGGCGATTAGGCCGAAGTAGTTCTCTACCCTAATGAGAGAAAGTCCACCAGTGCGCGCTAGACTCGATTTGTAAGGCGTTGAATGCCACACATTGCTTCTATAAAATATGTTATACAGTAATGACTCAATTTTGTCAGAGTTCCGCACGTCAAGTTTTTAGCTTTCAATCATTTCAAGCTTTTCGAAAAAGATTCACTAATTTCAGAACTGAGTCATATATTTTCCGAAGTAAATCAGTACTTTCCGAAGTGATTGCTTAGCCTTAGTAGTGTAGTGATAAACGTGACTGCTTTTTCACCCCAATGGGTCTGGGTTCAATCCCTGACGCATAAAAATCTCTGGTCACGTCTTCCTTCGGAAGGGAAGTAAAGCCGTTGGTCCCGGCCCACAGTGGTGCCAAGGGTATCAAAACACGCGCTTTTTTATTTACGCTGAAATGGTTGATTAAAGGTACTAGGTGTCTTCTGAGAAGTTTCTCGGGTTACAACATTCCTTCTTATGGTAACATAAAATTAAAGATTAATCCACCTAAAAGTGAGATGCAAAATTTATTTTTTCAATATAATAAGATACAAAATAATTGTGTTCGGCAAAGCTGTAGGGAACATTACTGTGAACAACTTTGCTGAAAACTATAATTTTTTAGCTCTTATAACTGCTGAGATATGAAGGTTTTTTTTTTGTGGAGACATCGTTAAAATCAGTTTTGTATCTGTAACTTTTTCTACTATATTTCTACATGTCTGGCATGTTTTACAAAGATGTTAGAAATATCAAATTACATATCTTTTCACAAGACTGCAAATTGTTATCATCAATATTTGAAAAGTTATTTACATTTTTTGGTTGAAAATTACCCAACTTCCAATACCAATAGCTTCTAAACGGGCAAAAACGAGCAGGCCATTCTTTGAGCAATTGAAAGTTCAAGAATGCAATAAAATGGTGAAGAAACCAGACCGCCCCCACTTGACCCTTAACCAAAATACTTGCACACGTCACTTTTGTTTTTCGGTAGTTCCTTCATGTTGGAAATTAACGGATCGGAGGATTCCAGAAGACGGTGAAGAAGATCTGTATTCGTAGCTTCTTTCGAAAACTTTCTTGTGTGGTAGATTCTGTATTGCTTGGTATCGTTGTTTCTGCTTTCCTGGGCCTCTTCAGACTGTTGCCCAATGGGTATTAGAAACGAAGAAACCACTTTCGCCCCGTGTACGAACAGACACGGGAAGATAGTACCATGGATATAGATCGACTAGTTTACGAGCCGTTTCTATTCCGTAGCTTTCGAACCTCTCGCAGTTAATTTCATTTGACGTTTTGATCCCGAGTCATTTTGCTAGTCATTAGAAATAACCCAGGTTGCTTGGTTATCCATTTGTATGCCTCTTTTCACACCTACTCGATAGCAGTCCCGTGGTTTCACAAAATCGCCATTTCAAATTCTGAAAAGTGACAAGTTTTAATGCAAGTATTTTGGTTAAGGGTCAAGTGGGGGCGGTCTGGTTTCTTCACCATTTTATTGCATTTTCTTGAACTTTCAATTGCTCAAAGAATGGCCTGCTCGTTTTTGCTCGTTTAGAAGCTATTGGTATTGGAAGTTGGGTAATTTTCAACCAAAAAAATGTAAATAACTTTTCAAATATTGATGGTAGCAATTTGCAGTCTTCTAAAAGGATATGTAGTTTGATGTTTCTAACATCTTTGTAGAACATGCCAGACATGTAAAAATATTGTAGAAAAAGTTACAGATACAAAACTGATTTTAACGATGTCCCCTCAAAAAACCTTCATATCTCAGCAGTTATAAGAGCTAGAAAATTAAAGTTTTCAGCAAAGTTGTTCACAGTAATGTTCCCTACAGCTTTGCCGAAAACAATTATTTTGTATCTTATTATGTTAAAAAAATAAATTTTGCATCTCACTTTTGGGTGGATTAATCTTTAATTTTCTTTTACCATAAGAAGGAGTGTTGTAACCCAAAAAACTTCTCAGAAGACAGCTAGTACCTTTAATCAACCATTTCAGCGTAAATAAAAAAGCGCGTGTTTTGATACCCTTGGCACCACTGCACAGTGGTCCAGAATGTAGATTTAGGTGGAATGATATGTTTTGAGCCTGAAATTGAAACTTTAGACTAAAAGTCTCTTCTACAAAGTTGTTCCTTATAGTTAGGCCCTCATTTTTATGACAATGAATTCTAGGGTGGTTCCTATTATCATTAAAATCAAAAATCTAACTTTTTTGTTTGAATAATTTTAGGTATATATTCTTTGACAAAGTTATAGCTGAGCTAGTTTCAAGCAACTTTATAGAGAACAACTTTTTTGAATCTCTTAAATTGGCCAATTTAGAGCTATTTTCTTGAATTGAGTTAGGGTGGCTCTTAAAAAAAAAACAGTTGTTTTGCTCTAGTTTTCTTACTTCGAATTTCTCAGCAAAGGTGGCTCAAAATAACTTTTAGATCCTATAAAGGCGCAAATTTTTGCTGCACAAAGCTTGTCAATATCTTTCGCCGATCAAGAGTTATTGACGTTTTTATACTAAAAATATGCACTTTTCAAATGTTAATGGGGCAAACAAAAAAAAAAAGTTTTTTTACGGCATTTGAAAGGGCGTATGTAATTCTCAATAATATGAATAAATTGGAGGTATATTATTTTTTAAACTCGTATAAAACCAATTTGAATTTATTCATATTTTTTACTATATTTGGGTATATCTTTTTTATTAGAAGAGATACAGACAATAAATTTCGCTATATACATTCATCTTAAAGAGTTTAAAAAGTCTCTGGAAGATAACTTTCATGAGAAATTTCAAATAAAAAAGTAACTGCTAAATAACAATTTTTTCCAGGAACACCCTAAGTCAACTCCGAAAAATTACTCTAAAATAAGAACGTTCAGAGATAGAAAAAAAATTCTTCGACAAAGTTGCTCGTAATTAACTAATCTACAACTTTTATAAACAACACATGTTTTTATTTTGTAAATCAAAAAAGTTAGTTTTAAAAATTCCTTAATTTGAGGACCACCCTGACGTTGGCAAACACCAAAAGAAATAAATTTTTAAGAACAAAAACTTTTTCGAAGACTTTAAATGTCATTTTATTTAAATTTGTCATTAGAGTGGTCCTATGAAATCCATCTTTTGTCAATAACTTTTTTATTTGAAATTTCTCATGAAAGTTATCTTGTAGAGACTTTTAACCCTCTTTAAAACGAATGTTTAATAACGAAATGTGTTGGCTGTATCTCTTCTAACAAAAAAGATATACCCAAATATAGTAAAAAATATGAATAAATTCAAATTGATTCTATACGAGTTTAAAAAATAACATACCTCCAATTTTTTTCATATTATTGAGAATAACATACGTCCTTTCAAATGCCGTAAAAAACTTTTTTTTGTTTGCCCCAACCAGAGATATTAACATTTGAAAAGTGCATATTTTTAGTATAAAAACGACAATAACTCTTGATCGACGAAAGATATTGACAAGCTTTGTGCGGCAAAAATTTTCGCCTTTATAGGATCTAAAAGTTATTTGAAGACACCTTTGCTGAGAAATTCGAAATAAGACAACTAGAGCAAAACAACGGTTTTTTAAGAGCCACCCTAACTCAATTCAAGAAAATAGCTCTAAATCGGCCAATTTAAGAGATTCAAAAAAGTTGTTCTCTACAAAGTTGCTTGAAACTAGCTCAGCTATAACTTTGTCAAAGAATATATAACTAAAATTATTCAAACAAAAAAGTTAGATTTTTGATTTTAATGATAATAGGAACCACCCTAGAATTCATTGTCATAAAAATGAGGGCCTAACTATAAGGAACAACTTTGTAGAAGAGGCTTTTAGTCTAAAGTTTCAATTTCAGGCTCAAAACATATCATTCCACCTAAATCTGCATTCTGGACCACTGTGCACTGTGCGGCCCATGTGTGTTTAATGGGTGCGATATCCGACGCAGGTGTCGAAGCTACCTTCCTGCTCATTTGATTGTCGTCAATAAGGTTAACCTCGGGATAACCTCAATCTGATGACAGTTCAGTGGTACTGTTTACGTGGACTTTTTCTTGGGTAGATTTTCTTGATATTTTTTCAGACTGCAGTGAGATGTAAACCACACTTCTGCAATGTCCACGAGCAACATCCTTTCACCGTCCATTTCCTCGACAAAATTCAAGGTAACATTCGAAAATCTTAAAATATTTTTTTTTTTGAAAAAACGATTAAGTGCTTGTAAACAGTACCACTGAACTGTCAAAAAGGTTCAGCCGATTAAAACTGAGTTCATTTGTGACGTCACGCACCAGAACCTAATGGATGGCAATGGATGTCCGTTGGTGATTGGCACTAGATTTCGGAACAGAGATCGACGTTAAATAAACGAAAGAAGGAGTTGTGCCATAAAGGGTACGCGTTGGAGTGCGGTCTAAAACGGACGTGTTTCTCTGTGTATTTTGATTACCTTCTTTTTTCGATAATTGTTTGCGGTCAGTGCTCTAGACCGCCATTTAGTCTTTTAACAATAGATCGGACGAGATAATGTGGTTCACTTCATTAAACGGTGG
Organism: Ochlerotatus camptorhynchus; assembly: GCF_037179485.1. Classification (NCBI taxonomy): domain Eukaryota; kingdom Metazoa; phylum Arthropoda; class Insecta; order Diptera; family Culicidae; genus Ochlerotatus; species Ochlerotatus camptorhynchus. Next base: position 738,248 of record NW_027040741.1, read on the forward strand.
TAGAAATCAATATGCGTGTGTGATTTTTTGCAATTTCTAGATAATGCCCTGATGTCAAACGATGCGTGACATGTCCGTGTATGTTTCGTTGCGTGTTGCAATATTTTCGTCTTCTATCCTTTTTAACCGAGACGGTTAAGTCCAGTCCACTGAACGAGTATATAATAGCTTCGAATCGGAATTAATGTGTACTCATTGAAGCTTATTATTAGAAGCCACTTGGACATTCGATTTTGTGTTTATTGTGTGTTAGCTAAGGTGTTGAGCAAGTTTTTTTTTTTTTACTTGCTACTTGAACCTGAGTGAAGTGATTCGTGTGTAAGTTATGCGTTAAATTTCGATTATTTTTTTTCTCTTGTGAGTGCGACTTAGAAAGAGAACTCATTATGTGTGCTGGCAATGCAAGAAAATTTGTTTTAATTGAAGGAAGTATCACAACACAGGTAATTGCTACTAGATATTTTTGCAGACAGTGACAGATGGTGGACATGAAGATCCAGCGGAGGTGCAGGGCACATTTGTAATATTCTAGACAAATTTTAAGGTCGAAATTGCTATTGTGTCGTCGTAGTCGCCGTTTGCAGTACCATTCGTATATTTAGAATTAATCATCAACCGCAGAAACTATTTGAATTATCGTGCATTTCTGTTTTTATTACATACCAAGTGGAAACTTAATCATATTTTGCCGTGGAGTGTTGTGGTTTTGAGATACTAGATGACCCTGGAGGGATCGGTTTTGTTTACTGAGTAGAAAATCATGAGTTTAATCCCTAGCTCTCCCACAACAGAATAAAACACCATCGCCGGGTCGTAAGAACCAAAAGTTGAAATGTTTAAATCATCATCGCATTGGGACTATTATTTACCTCTCAATAAACCATAATCTTTAAAATGCACAAACACTAAATCCAATCTACGAAGCATACCGTAACAACAGAGTTTGATCCAGAATCGCAGTGCAGTGGTGTTCTCGGCTCGGTAATTTCGAGTTTCGAATCAACAAAAATATTGAAATTCAATTGGTTCGTGTTGTAATTGTAATGTCGCGTGTATAATAGAAGCTGTTTTTTACACACTTAGAAAAATTCATGTAAACTTAGATGCTTTGAGAGTAACGTATACGAGAGTCAATTTCGACAGAAATTGGAGTCATAACAGACGCGAAATATTTCTCAATCAAACGTACGTTTCGTTGAGCAACGAACTTTTCAGTTTCGGAGCACTTAAAATTACATGACATGTTTGTTTACGTCTCATCTTTTATGTCAAATATGGATTCCGGCACGTGTAATATTAGTTATTTCTAAGTGTGTAGAAAAGGAACCATCGATGTTTATGATGTGATGTTATGGGAAGAGCTCGATGATCCTGGAGCGATCATTTTTGCTTTTACTGAGCACAAAATCTTGGGATGACACCCAAGCTCCGTTACGTCAAGCGTTGCCCCGTCACCGGTAATCAACAAATTGTAATCGTCCTTCGCTGCTACACTCAGCATAAGCTTAAAAAAATCTATGAGCTTCACCTCATACATCCAAAATTTCAGTGATTTCTCGTAGAAATGCGAAGCTGTTCTCAGCTCGGCGGTATCGTAAAGGGTGATACGGTCAAAATTTGGTCAAGGGAAAACGCGTGTAAATCGGTGAAATCGTTTATTTAAAAAATCAAATTAAATTTCTTTTTCAAGTTCAATTAGTATAAAATTCAGGAAAAATATTCAGTTAGGCTTCCGCTTTTCCAAATCCGAATTGCCGGGCCTTACCCCTGTCATCAGATTTTGTACAGCCACCTTGTCCACCTTCTTCGCCGCAGAAAGCCAGTTTGCCTTGAACTGCTGCTCGCCCTTAGCAGTTTTTTTGGTCTTCTTTAGGTTCCGCTTGACAATAGCCCAGTATTTCTCAATTGGGCGGAGCTCTGGCGTGTTGGGAGGGTTCTTGTCCTTGAGAACCACCTGCACGTTGTTGGCGGCGTACCACTCCATGGCCTTTTTACCGTAATGGCAAGATGCCAAATCCGGCCAAAACAGTACGGAACAACCGTGTTTCTTCAGGAAAGGCAGCAGACGTTTATTCAAACACTCTTTCACGTAAATTTCTTGGTTGACAGTCCCGGAAGCTATGAAAATGCTGCTTTTCAAGCCACAGGTACAGATGGCTTGCCAAACCAGATATTTCTTTGCGAACTTTGACAGTTTCATGTGCTTGAAAACATCTGCTACCTTTCCCCTTCCTTTTGCCGTATAAAACTCCTGTCCCGGAAGCTGCTTGTAGTCGGCTTTGACGTAGGTTTCGTCGTCCATTACCACGCAGTCAAACTTCGTCAGCATCGTCGTGTACAGCCTCCGGGATCGCGCTTTGGCCGTCGTATTTTGTTTATCATCGCGATTTGGAGTCACTACCTTCTTGTAAGTCGATAGTCCGGCTCGTTTTTTGGCTCGATGCACGGTTGTAGACGATACACCCAGCTTATTTGCGGCATCTCGGAGAGAGAGGTTAGGGTTTCGCTTGAAACTACCGGCAACTCTCTTTGTCGTCTCAGCGGCTTCCGGTTTTCGATTTCCCCCCGATCCAGACTTCCTGGCTGTCGACAAACGTTCCCCAAACACTTTAATTACATTTGTAACGGTTGATTTGGCAACTTTTAGCGATTTTGCCAACTTTGCGTGCGAGTAGCTCGGATTTTCGCGATGCGCGAGCAAAATTTTGATACGCTGCTCTTCTTGCTTGGACGGCATTTTGACAACTGAAGAGTGAATTCCAAAATCAAAATAGGAGCAACATTCTAAACACACACACCTTCAAAATGAGGGGTGTTCAGGTTTTTTAAATGCAAAATTGAAAGAAATACGTCAAGTTGATATTGACCAAATTTTGACCGTATCACCCTTTAATCACAAAAATATTATAATTCAATCGGGAATTTGTTCGTGTTAATAATAATGTCGTGTATATAATACAAACTGTGATTTTTCGTTTACGTTTACGGTAGAAAAAAGGATGAAGTTTATTATACTAAACTCGAAGTAATTAATTGTTTAAACAGTATAGCCGTTTAATGACGTAATTTATAAAAAAATAGCAATTTGGAGAGTTTCACAATGATCTCAATTCCAATATTATATATGGTTTAGCTCAACTCAGGCGTTCGAGCTAACAATAATTAGCGGATTGAACAAATTATTTTTAAACCTAGCAAATCTTCATACGTTGCGCAATCGTATAATAAAGAAAAGTCTTACTTTATTTTCCTGAATGCAGCTGCTCCCTCGTTGGATGTTCTTGAGCCGATCCGAACAAGCCAGCCAAGGTAGGATTGGTGACAAACACGAAGCTCGCGCGTGGGATTCTATGGGGTAAATACTTACGTCCCCAACGTTGGTAGAGATTCGAGCGGATTGATGCGTCGCCCGTTTCACCACGCCCTGACGATACGAGTCTGGGGATTTTCACCACTGATGCCGAGCATCGTCGTTGTCTTGGCTACTCACCGATGCCAAGCACACTTCGAGCACCGAAAACGAAATGGCTGCTCGAACTCCAAATGGGTGTCAGTCTTCACGGCAAATGAGAACGACCCAAATTTGAGTCTAGTTCACTCATAATCGCCAAAAGTGCAGGAACTCAGCGATGAGTAAATTTGACTCATGTTTTCCCAGTTTTTCCAGGGAAAAATTCCCGAATTTGAGAAAAGTAAAGATTGGATTCACTCAGTCTATTGGTACTACTCCGAGAATGAATAAAATTTTCGTCAATTTCTTCATTTTCCGGCAGATTTTTTTTTTTAGGTTTTCCACAGAAAAACCATGAGACAAATTTACTCATCGCTGAGTACCTGCACTTTTGGCGATTATGAGTGAACTAAACTCAAATTTGGGTCGTTCTCATTCGCGTTGATTATGATCGGGAAATTCCGCCCTGGATAAATCTGGGATGCACCCTGGATAAACCGCCGATAATTGGCCTATTGTTCACCAAAGCTTACCTGAATTTATTCACTTCCTTCAAATATTTCTTAATTTAATTCAGTTCTGTCATAACTCACCAAAGTCACTATATAGATAACAGGAAAAAAAACTTAAAATTAATTTAAAGATAAGAATATCCACGAACTTATTTCGAATTAGGTATGAGAAATAACAACTTTTCTCAGCACTCTTAACCGTAATTTGCTTAACTTCTTGAACACTCCACCAGAACAGAACAATTAGACGCGAGACGAATTGGATCAAGCTAAAATTAATGCGCCATAGGAGATCAAAAGCAAAACAAAAATGTATTGTGGTGACACCTACGGTCCGATCCAGTAACTAAAAACGTGATGATAGTTTTGTTTTTATTGAATGGAGGTGATACGGAACTGCTAAAAAAATACTTGTTAATCACTGCGAATCTCACGGATTTCTATAAAGAAACTAGGCAAAAATGGCAAAAAACATATCAACTACTCTATCACATGTTATATGTATTTTAAAGAATATTCTGATCGAAAATTGAGATCCACTTTTCAAATTTGCATTTGTTTGAGGTTAAAATCTATGCGTACTGAACGTAGCAATACGCAAACTATACAAATCTAAACAGATTGGAAAATATCTTTAAAGTGAAAGTGTTCCAGTCAGTGATGGAAATCAAGCGAGCATGATCCAAATTCCAGTTTGTCGTAAACTGTACATATCGTGATCTGTACAAACTACGACCAACGATGCAGTCCTCTTCCACCTTGAAAATACGTTATTGCGTAGGCAACTCACAGATAACAAATACATTGTTAGACTGAGTCAAACTCAGAGAAGTGAGTTACCCAGTGCAAACCCGAAATTTTTTCAGCGCAAAAGTCGACCCGTGTCAGGTTATAAAAACAAACGATCAAACAGACGTTTGCTAGCCGACCCTACACTTGACGGGGAAACAAGCCGACCCTAACTTGATACCCAATCCAGGTTGGAACGGTATAATAAACAAATTCGCTATAAGCAAGCATCAGCAGATAGGTGCTGATCATCGGTAGGGGAGAACAGTCTATTATGCACCCCCGGGGAAAAATGACGCCGTGCGGGTTTTCGTTACTTACCAATTACTAATTCTGCAAAAATCATGTGCCAGAATGTTAGTTCAAGCACTGAACTAGCAATGCTGATTGTTCAATTCACGAATTGACAATTGGAAAGCTATGAAAAACAGCGCAGGGCCATTTTACCCCAAGGGTGCGTTTTGAACCATCCTACCCTAACTTTTAACACGAAGGCTGAAACGGGGTGATGGGCGGTTTCTATAGGTGATGTTGATTGCGCTGCTTCGACGAGCCCGCCAAGCCCCACACGCCCAGAAAAGTTGACTTAGATGCATCCACACCCATCGTACGTACGGAGGATTGTCGGAATACGGGACGGTGGATATATAAACAACAAAACCTATTATTCTGAGCTTTTTCTGTTCACCTCGATGTGAAACAACAACCAGAGCGTGAAATGATGTTGAAGAATTGCAGTGAGGAAAATAATTTACAATACTTTAGTGCTTAAAACTATATTAATATTAAATTTAGTAACATTTGTACCTGAAAACGACAAATATTGGCGAATTGTGAACAGATAAACGATTCTTAGTAAATAACGGTACATCTATTGTTGTGCTTAAAACTGTTTGTTGGATTTAAAACTATCTTAACAAGTTAAATTACCTACAAACTGACATAGAAGAACAGAGAAGTTTGGATATATTTCTTTGTCGGAACAGTAGAGGCTCGAGTAGATATAAATTTTGATAGCACGACACATTTTTTTTTTGGCAAACGTCGAACAAACGAGTTGAGTGGTAGTAAACACTAAAGAATTTTGTAATAAACCTATAACCCGAACGGTATATTCACGAAATATAGGATATTTTCAACTACCACCCCACATCTTACAAAATTCTTTAAGAAGATCTCGAGGATGTCACGCAAAACATCAACCCTTTCCATGTCAGAATTGAGTTCTGCCATGGGTGCTGTCAGCCAACTTTTCGCTACTGGCACGATCGGTGGTGCAGCAGATAAGGAAATTTCGGCAACCGATGCAGATGTAGTTACCAAAACCAAAAGCCTCACAATCGTGACCAACGCGGAACGCGAAGCGAAGGGCTCAACGGTAACAGGCGCAAGGCGCAATGCAGCTGCGGTAAAAGGAGTTCCTCCCCTTCCTAGTTCTCAGGTAAATTTTGACGTTGCCAATCTTAAAAAGGCTCAAACCAAGGGAGCCAAGCCCAAAATGCATACTGGGACTCATGTCGTAGACATTCCCGTCCGGTCGATGAACGCTGTCGTTTACGCGAAACCCAACGCGCGTTATGATCCGAACCTAAATGCTCGGGTTACTCGGTTCAGTCATTGTGAATTGTGCAATGAACGTGACAATAGTAGAATGGTGCAGTGTGATGGTTGCGATAAGTGGTATCATTTTTCTTGTGTAGAAGTAAGTCGCGACATAGCGAATTATTCCTGGATGTGCCCACAGTAGACTGATGCAAAATTTGACTTTTTCGCTCCACAGTGCTTAAATGGTTTCAAATCGGGTCCTGATTATCCTCCCAAAGTTACAACTCATTTGGTTAGAAACAGACTTCGCACAAGCCATTTGAAGTTTACATGTTAATTACTACGGGAAATCTCAACTTTTGGTTCATTTCCTTCTAGTCTTTTTCCATATTAAGCTGCGAAACAGTTCGATAGCCATTCTTATAGAATGTAAAACGAGGCAGGAAAAAGTTATTAATTATTTAAGAGATTGGTAAACTTATGACATGATCAAGCTGCTGCTCTGTAGGCAACACTGTATTTTGCAGTGTGACATAGTAGCCATGATTTTTGTGTCCTATTCAACACCCCAGAAACACCAATGTTGCCTGCTGAGAAGTTGATTGAGCATGATCATACACACTTAGTTTTTTCTACCGAGCTCGGCTGTGCACATCTCGGCAAAAAAAGTTTTACTGAGATGTCAGCAAACATTTTATTTGTTTGCTGAGATTCAGCTAAGCATTATCGGAGATTCAGCAATCAAATGTCACTTTTGCTGAGATCTCAGTGAAACTTTTTTTGCTGAGATTTGCACAGCCGATTTCGGTAGAAAAAACTAAGTGTGTAAGACATCAGCGCATTGAACCATTGATAACTTTCGATCCTTGCATTTAATCAAAAAGTGGTCTTGAGCAAAGTTGTAGCTGGGAAAACATCCTACAAGTACAGTTGAAAGCTTTTGAAGCAGACCGATATGGTGAATTATTAGATAGACATGAACAAAAATCTTGGTTTTACCATAGTAATTCTCATACAAACTTCAAATGGTTTGTGCCATCTCAGTTTCTCACCAAATGGGTTCAAATTTTGAGAGGTTAATCAGGATCCGATTTGGAATCGTTTCAGTATTGTGGAGCGAAAATTTCAAATTTTGCATCACTCTAGCCCACAGTGTCATCCACACATGTATTTCGATGCAAGTAATCTAGTGCAGCAGATACCAATACTCCAGCAGATTCATCCGGTAGATACACCCCCCAACGTTATGAGATCAACGATGTCCATCGGAAAGGCAAGCAGTAATCGGAGCAAACAACGCAAGGTTGATCGACTGTTGCAGAAGCTGGAAGAGCAGAAGCAGTTGGAGCAAAGGTTCCTTAACGAGAAATACCGAATCATTGACGAAGAAGATGACGACGACGATGGAACTGTGGTGAGTGATGATGACGTTGGATCCGAGGAGATTTCGAAAGTTCGAGGATGGTTGAGAGATACGGAAAAATGTGGTGAAGATTATGATTCCGGCCTTGTTAAAGAAGATATGTACGATGATCAACCGCAACGTGTCGTTCAACAGGCACCGATAGGAGAGCAGGAAGAACCACGATCAACTCTACAGGGCTTTGTTCCTAATCAACGGTCGACACCTCGAGAGCCAGTTCAAGTCGATTCAAGATCGAGAAGCCATATACAGGAGCCTCCAATGACAGCAGACCTGTTCCGTCATCCACCGGCACATTATCCAGTGGATCCATTCCGCAAGCCGCTGCCAGCTGTTATTTCAGATAATCAGCACTACCAGCCACCAGCACCGATTCCAGAACTTCATATACGACCACCTCCACCGCCTGCTTTCGAAAACCAATTCTATCGACCTCAAATTCATAGATCAACGACAGCTTTAGGAGGAAACCAGGCTCAACAACCGCAAGTTCATTAGAAAGCTACTCATAACTACCGAGCACAGGATTCACGACAGTTTTCAGCTTCAGGAGTTCAGTTCCATCCATCATTGCAAGCCTCTCAGGCAGCTCCAGTTCCAAGAGTCTAGGGCTCACGGTAGATACCCACAGTTGCAAATGGTCAGTTCTGGTCAGAACCTACCTTCGTGCCGGAAAACCAGTGTACACAAACTTCAGCATCGAGGAGTCAAATACTGCAAGGAGATACAACATTCCAAAACTTCCACTACCCGGAGCCAGACCCTCGTGATGTCGAAGCGAACGTGTGCATCCTAAGCCGTAATCAGATGGTTGCACGTCAGGCCGTATCTAAGGATTTACCAGAGTTTTACGGAAATCCTCAAGATTGGCCACTGTTCTTCTCAATGTACGCTTCTTCTACGCAAATGTGTGGCTTCTCTAACGAAGAAAACATGCTTCAACTTCGGAAATGTCTGAAGGGAAAGGCTTTAGAGGCCGTTCGATGCCGACTACTCCATCCATCCAACGTCAGCAGTGTAATTTCTACGTTGAAAATGCTATACGGTAGACCAGAAGCAATCGTTCAGGCATCCATTAGAAAGATTCGGTCGTTGCCATCGCCACAAGTGGAGAAACTTGACACATTGGTCAACTAGGCATTGACAGTTGAAAACTTGGTAGCTACGATAGAGGCATGCGGAGTCGAGGATTTCATCTACAATGCGGCTTTGAAAGTTGAACTGGTGGAACGCCTTCCCCCGGGTTGAAGCTGGATTGGGCAAAATATTCTAGGAATAACCCAGCACCAAACCTATTACACTTCAGTCAGTGGCTGTATTCAATAGCGGAAGATGCTAGTGCAGTTATGCCAATTGCATCTAACACGCAAAGAAGTCGTGGAGCAAAGAATGACGGATTTATAAACGTTCACTCTGACGCAGAACCAGAACGATCCCGATCAATACCAGCAAAGACACGCGCTGTCCAAGGATCATCTTTGGTGCCAATCACAGAATGCGCCACATGCAAAGGTAGCTGTACCAAAAATCAATACGAAACTAACGATTTTAAATTGGCTCACCACTTTAGTAGCCTATTGGTCCCAAGCAAACGATTAACGTACCTTATTCTAGTCGAAATTCTAGTACTACGCAATGTTTGTTTTGATTCGCTATGAAAGTTTAACAGATAAAATGAGGGGTTATTGGTTTTTCCTATGTTTCGAGGGGTGAATCGATTAGCTTGGGACCGAAGAGAGTACCAGAGCTGAGCCAAAAAGTTGAGCACGTTATTTCTGGGCCTTCTAGTCTTAGAGTTACCTCTATGGCTGTACCACAGTTGCCAAGTGTAAATGATTTGCCGAACTAAGTCTAGATGCTAAATGGGCAGTTGTACGGGAGGCAAAGCTATGCCGTAAATGCCTGCGGAAGCACAATGGTTCATGCAGGCAGCAGAAACCTTGCAGAATTAAAGGATGCACTTTTTTGCACCATCCGTTGTTGCACAACGAAAAGCAGGAGGCACCAGCTACTGGAAGCTGCAACGTCCATCAAGCTCAAACCAGCGAAGTGCTGTTTAGAATTGTTCCCGTGTTGCTCCGTGGTCCATCGAAGGTTGCCCGGACGTACGCGTTCATAGACGGTTCTGAGCTGACGCTGATGGAGGATAGCCTAGCAGAGGAGCTAGGCGTGAAAGGACCTCGATCGCCGCTGTGCTTAAAATGGACAGGTGGTACCAAAAGAGTGGAGAACGCATCCCAGAAGTAGAGGTGCAAATATCAGCTATCGGAAATACTTCGAAGCCGCACAGGATGTCTAACGTACATACGATTCAGACATCAGACATCAAAACTATGTCTTATCTGCTGAAAGTGTCGGTCCGATGGCTTTGGCCAGCACCTCTCCGCAATTGGTGAGAAGGATGCAAACAAGTCGATTATTTCGTTCTCTAGGTTTCGAATGCAGCAACAGACGTGACGTAACGTCTGTTGCTGTATTAGAACGCGATGAGAATGAAAGAGTCGACTAGTTTCCTTGCACCTCACCTCACTATTTACAGCGCACGTTTGGCTCGGTAGTTCATCGGATATTTCTGTCAACACGGTGAACTGTTCCTTTCTTTTTCACTCCACCGAAAGGATCAATGCCGTCAACGCAAATACATGCGTCTTTCCTAATACACAGACTTTAAAAAAGCAAAAAAAAAATCACGATCATTATGGCAATGATCATGATCTGATCACGGTTGTTCATCAGTTTTACATAATTCGAACAACTTCTTGTCCTAAGCTGTACGCATTGAGATCTTTAGTTTGTAGCGTGCACTCATAACAAGCCTTGCGTAGTACAAGTCAAGAGCAAATTTTCAGTACGTCGAATGTAACAAAGATAAACAAAGTCGAGCTATCAGTGTCAATCGATGCTCCTGCTATTACACTATATACTGTCCGAATATAGGATCACATCCCATTTTTAAATTTATTTACCAGTCGAATTGCTTTTTGACGTAATCACCTTCCGATCAAAATAGTTTTCGATGTTACTTAAGTCATCCGATTTCTATGGAGATGCCGTTTGCCTTAAGTAACAGCACTGAGAAACCCGTGAAAAGTGTACTTTCGTCGTTTCGCTTTCTCATTATTAAAGTGAATAAATCGAACTGTTTGTTGCTAAGATGATTTCGGTGGTCCTAAAATGATGAATGGGCTGCACGTAAGGAGACGTAATTGATAATTCTCCCGAATATCCTGGTAAATACACTTTGACTTAAGTAACAATAGGGGCCACCAAACGACGTATAATAACTTTTGACTTAAAAACCAGTATTTCTTAGCATGAAAGCTAGCGATTTGCCTTTGTATGATTAAAACCCGGCTGAATATGTTAAACATTGCTATCACTATGAGATTATATGTGTTTAATTGGAAATAGGAATAACTTTTCGGTCATCAGAACAAAACTTTATTTTTCTCGGATCGGTGCGAATGTTACTTACGACATAATGAAAATTTGCTCTTGAAGTAATGTATCGTGAGTGCACACAGCAACGGTGCTGTTATCGTCTTGCACTCTTGAGATCTTGGTAGCTCACTGTTCGAAATGCTCTCTGCGTATTAGTGTTAAGAGTCAGAGTTCATCGTTAGCTTATGATGATGCCAAAAAATCTTGTAGCAGGTGTGTGCGTATTCTGTAATCGCTAGAAGCGATTTTTTAACATCACTGGTTCCAGTTGCTGAAGATCATGATGTGGATATTACCATATTTGACATTTTTCACTTCCGCAGCAATTTCTTACAGTACGGGAAGTTGTGCAGATTACCTTTTCGTTTTTTTGTCTTGCACCCCACGACACTACATACTCGACCAGTACGCAACTTTCGGATCTTTATTATGGAGATTGCATACTGTTTTTTAATTTCATACGGGAGTATGTAATCACAGAGTTGAATTAATATCGTGCTCTATGTCAAAAGAATAGGTTAAATTCCGAGATGGAAAATTCCATAGCCTACCGTTTTCAAACTTTGGACTGGGTAATTTGCCTGCTTTTAGACACACATTTTTACTATTAATTTCAGAACACCTCATACCGAAATATTTCAAAGCTACTTCTTGGTTTAAAACATAGGTGGCTATTTGCTCTTAGTAAGAGGAGATCAAGCTGAATATTGCATTAGGTCCTAAGTAACATTTACATATTCGCTTCGTCGACTTTTTCTTTGTATCCCCATGGCCATGTAAAGACATTCCCAAGTATTTTCAGCACACAGATCGATAAAAGAAGCTTTTATCTAGCATTCAATACGACAAACATAACAAGAAACGGTTAGGTGCTCAAGTTATTAACGAAAGAGAATCGATCAATGTTACTTAGGACCTAATGCAATGTTCAGCTTGAGATTTTGTGAAACGCATTAGCTACACTCAAAACAAGAAACATGAAGATATAAATTTAAGGAAGTTACAATGGAATGAATCTCACGCTTCATCTCATCAAGTGTTGCACCTTTGACGGTTGTCAAAAAACCATAGCATATGATCTGTTGTAATTCTAAGAGCTCGATGATAACCCAAGCTCCATCACATTAAGCGTAGCACCGTCACCGGTCGACAATAAGTCGTAGTCATAGTTGTGTATGATGTGTTGTAATCCGAAGAGCTCAATGACCCTGGAGGAATCGTTTCTGCTTATTGAGCTTTATGTTCAATAAGCAGAAACGGTCCCTCCAGGGTCATCAATCATGGGATAATACCCAAGCTATCACATCAAGCGTTGCGCCATTGCCGGTCGTCAGTAGGTCGTAGTCGTCCTGCACGTCGTTATGCTACATTCAGCATAAGTTTACCAAAACAAACCATGCTGTAGACCCTACCGCATAAATCCAAAATCCCAGTGATTTCTCGTGGCAGTGCATCACATTCCTTTCCATTCTTTAGTTGACCTGCATTCGGGCACGGCGCTGATACTGCTTAGTATCGGGTCATCAGTTTTCAATCAGTTACAATCAGTAACGGAGTAGCAACCGTGGGCGATCAGTAAGCTTATGCTCAGGCTCACTTTCACCTTCTAATGTGATTCTATACTTATTTTTGAAGCGATTCAGCTCATTCCGAAATGATTCATTACAAACTCCAAACTGTTTCGAAGTTTGTAACGATCATGAATGTCGTTCGTTGTAATATTTATATTTGTTGCAAAATAATTAATTAGTGTCAAATAAACCTTTATAGACCAGGCTAATAATGAAAACACGTAATAAGAATTCACTCCGTTCAATCGGTTCATGAGTACCACGTACATCTAGAATTTATAAATGAGTTCCCTACCTAAAGCCTATAGCGCAAATGTAATTCACCGCCCAAAGAGAACAGCTATAACAGATTTGCAAAAATTGCGCGCGTGCTGCTGACCGTTGACCCAAGCAAAAACGTATTCACGTTTCCTTGACCCGGCCGAACATTTGTTTCAATTCGGATATGGGAGGGAAATAAGAATAGGCTATCGCAAAGTTGTTCGGTAAATGAAACCCCACTTCCCCTTATCCTGGCACGTTTCGTTAAAATAAAACGAACTTAGAAACTTCGTCATTTCTCTCGGGAAATGACTTAAATATGGAAGTGAAGATTATTTGAATCTCCCGCTTTATCTGAGGACATTGGGACTTGGTTCGATCACTTCGTTCTGGCTTGTGGAAGAGGCAGGAGTGATCCGGTAGTTAGTCTCGCGTAGTGATGTGATTTTGGAGGTGAAAGCCGTTTAACATGTAGTGCCTTTAAGTAAATTTTACTAAGTCTTTCCCTATTCTAGTTGAGTGTTAGCGTTAGATAGCAGAGTGCTAAATAGTGCGTGGCGAGGAAGAGTGTGCGAGAGTGTACCTTGATTAGCAGGTAATGCGTGCTTTAACGGTGTGATTTGGGTGTGTGCTAATTTGACGTCAAACGGTGTCACGTTTTTCCACTAGGTTTGTGGCCATTTTGCAGAACCCGACACATCACACCAACCAGTTAGTGATCGCTTCTGACCCCACTTGTCAGCTACGGAGTTTCCCCGGCAGTGCGGAAACCGGAAGAGGGCTTGCGCACGTCAAGTTCGCGCCCTGGCAGGGTTTGCAGAACGCGCTTCAACATCGTTGGCGCCAAAACCACACCAGTCCTCGCTGTTCATCGACGAACACGTTTTCAGCAGTGTCACGACGGTCGTACCCGTCGCAAAGTCCACAAACAAGCGTAAGAGGCGTCATCACCAGTATCATCAGCGTCATCAAAATCTATCGACGCGAGTTCGACCAACGGTGCGCTCACTGACGAATGAGTGACCGTTGCGATTCCGGCTAGATTCCCGCCAAGCCTCAGCTTATGTAAACCGTGAGTAAAACATGCATGTAAAGTAGATTGTCCATGCGCATGGCATATTTTGGTCGCTACTGAATGCTACAAAGTAGGTAGCGTGCCCATCGCCAAGAAACTTGCTATCTTTGATAGAGCGCTTGCGCCGATAGCCCATCAATGAGCACATACACCCAATAGGATACCGCCGTAAGCACTCAGAGAATATACCGAAGCATGGTAGGAAAGTAGGATGAACGGGAAAGCAAACAGTAGGCCTAGATCGAGATGGGAAATGACAGGTGGGCAGGAACTCACGGTCTCCCAGTGTTGGTGAGTTCTTTGCCGTTAATGTTGACGAAAAGTTCATTATTTTGCTATACAGAAATCCAAAACAAAATTTTTTAACTGTGGATTTGGACAGTTTTTGACCTGTTTCATACGACCGGAAGGTGCATGCTGGTCACAATCCCGTGCCAAACTGATTTCCTACGTAATTAATCAATCTTTGATGGGATTTTCGCTAATAAACACGAGGAGCATTTCTTATAGCACAACTTGCCATAACAAAATGGGCGGTTCATTTTAGTAAACAAACTAACACTTCTTCCGACTGTGGCACCTCTCTTACTCGCCTAGGGCCTAGATAGTAGAACGAAGAGAGAAAATGTACAAATAAATGAGTTACTCGAGCTACAATGGATGAATCATTAAACTGTTGAAATCGTACAAATGTTGTTGTTGCTAGAAGATATGCAGGGGGAATAAATGTGGGAGAAGCTAAAACATTACCTATAGATCTGCCTTCATGATTTTGTATCGTTAAAGAAAGTTACTGAAAGGCTTGCATGTTATTCGTGTCGTAATTTCCATTTTGTTTATTTTACTGGGGTGGTTGCCCCGATTTCAACCAAGATCGCTCCCGAGTTTTGAACGGTCGGACGTTTGGTCGACCAGGTCTGCCTGTGATGAGAAGTCGGTGAGTTTAGTTTCCGCTCTCAGCTAAGCTCGTCTATTTTCACGTGAACGTGGTCCTTTCCGCGGTTCTTAGGCCGTATCCGCAATCAGGCCTTTGCCGAGACTTCGCGTTAGTCAACTTGTTTCCCTTCCCGCTTTCGGGAGTAATTAGACCCATCCCTGAGGGTCTCAACGGCCGGGCAAACCGTCAACAGGTAGGTGGTCTCCGAAAGGAGTGGCGCATAAGCCACCTTACTTAATCCGCGGGAAACTCGTTAGGCTGGCCGGTTACAAGTTATTCCAACCTTTATAGAAGTGATGCAGTACATGCCAATGTGATTCCGTACAGTACTTTCTGAAGTGAGTCCAAACTTTCCGAAGTGATTCAATGAAAGTAGTGATTCTAAACTTTTACTAAGAGAAAGACACTAATTCCATTCTTCCGAACTGAATTCAGAACGTTTTCTGGTGATTTTTTGGTGAACCTAAACTTTTTGAGGGGTGTTTAACATTCAGTACGGGTGATGCATGTAATATCGAGCGCTTCCATAATTATGACGGGTAGTGTATATACTTTTTCACCTCAGCCTAGCCATTTTACACAAACGAATAAAACAAATGTGTATTTGGGCGAAATCACATAGGGTGGGTGAGCCAGTAGTGGAGGTACTAAGCCAATTTATTAAATATCAAAATAAATATACAATGAACACACAATTGTGATACGTCAATCCAAGGTTGCTGATTATCAACATTCTGCGCAACTCGCTACGCTCATCCATCGTTACTGAGTCGTTGCAGCAATGCAAATAAGCTTCATCCTTCAAATACGATCGGTTATACTGAGGGAACGATTCACGCTCTTTCATCTCTTCCGCCTTCTCTCGTCATTCGCTGAGTTACCTTATGTACACATTCAAGCAAGCGTCACTCACTTATAATTTTGCAACCACACGAATCCAACAAGCATTCTTCGGGAGCGATGCTATTCGGCAGAAGCACCCGAATTGATATTCTTCATGAAGAGTATCGCACTGGTTATTCTTCATGAATGGACTAGAAAAAGAAAATCGCTGCTAAGGCGATATGCACTCTTGCGCTCTGTTCAGTGGCGCTACGGGGACGACTGTCAGGGCGCTAAGACGGTTAGGAAATTCTTCCATATGGTATCATACAAGTTGTGAAATACATCATGTCGACGTTCGTCACACGCCACACGACTTCGACACGATGATATGCTAGCAGATGTCACACCTCCGCCACATCAGTGGGCGCTCGAGTTTAACCCACTGATGTGGCGGAGGTGTGGCATCTGCTAACATTTCTGAACTCCACGACTTCGACATGATGTTTTGACATGTTTTATGTTGCCATAAGACGGTACTTCAGTGGGCGTCTCACTCGAGGGTGGAATAGAGAATAGTGAAAGGGATTGCGGTTCGCCAAAGGAACAATGAACAAAGTGGACGTCACCCATAAGATTCCTTTTTCTGGTGTCAAATATGTGGAGAGGCTGCTGCTTTTACGGGGGAAGGGGGAAATTTTCTTTACATAAAATTTAATTACTATCGTTACAGTTGAAAACTAGTATAATCCACTAGCGACAATCCATTTTACTCTCGTTCTGCCACTATGTTTAACGTACAGAACTACGGTAAAATCTATTTTCGCTGGTAGGTTATTTCGGTTTTCAACTGTACCGTGCATTGAAAGAAGTTGAAATGATGTTATTAACTGTTTATTTACTTTTAACGTACCGATTTTGCGTTCCTCGTGCTTTGTGTGAAATCTGATCATATTATATCAAAGTTATAAAGAAATAACAGCTTAGTTTTAAGAATCTTCAAAATCAAAATAATACATTTTAGGTTACTTTTTTTCTTTACAAGTTTTACTTTTTAGACCTGTTCTTGAATTTTATGGAAATATGAATGAAAAAAAATTAAAAATAGTCTTCAAAACCAAAACATTTTTTTTTTCGTTTAGTTTAATTCTGCTTCTAGAATATCTACGACCTTCGACAACAGGCTCTTATTTGCTTTAAGCAACATTATATCTTTGACTGTATTGCCCTTCAAACGCGTTCTTGTATCACTGAGCACAAGCTTCAATTGACTAAATAGCCTCTCAACCGTTACCTGCGTGGATGGTATGGAAAACAATGATATTACAATGCGATACATTCTAGGATTAGTGATTTTTCTGCGCTGCCAATATCGTACGATGTCAAATGGTTCCGGAAGTTTTTGACTGCTGCTTGAGGACGGTTCCGAAGGAGATGGTTCTGATGAAGCTGTTATTGGTATCTTAGGACGTGCTTCCAGCTTCACTATTTCGGTCAGAAACGTGTCAGTACTTACATTGCCGGACAACGAGTTCATGTCTTCTTTAAAGAAATTGCAAATATATAATTCAACAAAATCTTCAGAGACGGATGAGTTAACGGGGGCCTCAGATTCTTGAGCAGTAGATCCTGTTAATTCGTCTAATCTGACGTTTAATGCCAAGATATATCTCTGTAAAAATATTGCAATTAAAAAAAAATCTGGTAATAATTTTTAATTAATATCGTACATACTCGGCCGAAGGGTCTCAGAAATTTATGGCTTCGCCAAAATAAAAATAAACTGGCAAATTTTCACCAAAATAGTATTTTTTACGGATTTTCAAGCAACACAGTCCATACAATAATGACACATGAAGCAAGTAATCGAAAACATTATATTGGGGAAATGAATGTAATGTCGGCCTAAATGCACCTAATTTGGGCCCATACATAAATTCAGCAATCGACTAAATTTTCAATAGCGAAAAAAAAATCCATTAGTACCGTCCTAATGAAGCGTTCGTCTAGATAAAATTGATAAATAGCAGATTTTTAGCGATGGGCCCAATCTTAGATCCATAGGCCAATATTAGAGCTATTTACCCTATTGAATCTTAAAAAAAATCAACATTTGCTTGCTCTCTACCCGTAGGTGAAAATTCCATAAATTTTCTGAGATTCTTCGGTTCACGCGTGTATGATATTCAAAATAGAAAAAAACCTAAGAGTCAAATAAACGAACCTGTATTTCAGTCTTCTCATCTGCACTGAGCCGATTTGATCCAAGAAAATTAAATCTAGGGT
This sequence comes from Ochlerotatus camptorhynchus, assembly GCF_037179485.1. Lineage (NCBI taxonomy): Eukaryota > Metazoa > Arthropoda > Insecta > Diptera > Culicidae > Ochlerotatus > Ochlerotatus camptorhynchus. Next base: position 756,361 of record NW_027040741.1, read on the forward strand.
CCATGTAAAGACAAGCTTTGAACGGCATGCTGGTTCTCAGTGTGGTCATCCGTTTTTCCATCGCTACAAGGAGTTTTTTTGCCAATAAATTGCCATCTTTGGCAATTACACTCAATTGAGCTTGGCTCATCAACCAGTCGGCATAAAATTGAGAAATGGGCACGTGATCCTTCTGGCATTTCATTGTTAACATAAAAAGAGGTTCAAACGCCCTACAAAACTGATTGATGAAGGTCCAGTGCCGAGAAAATTCTAAAAAAATTAAGGTAATTAGCAAATCAAACATTCTATGCAATGATTATTATGACGCATGGAGGCAACTACTACACCATTTGAAAAACTCATGGTAATTTCTGTGATACATAGCGCACGCGTTATTAACGCTGAATTTACCTAATATTTCATGTAAGTTTAAGCGCTATGTCAGCGACATACATTAACAATGCTGTAGTGTAAGTGCACCTGTTTTGGCCATAGGTTCTTATTTTGAACTCACCTAAAACACGATTAAATTTTAATATTCGTGCATTTTGTGGTCGAAATGTTTATGTAAGGTAGAGTAATCAACAGTGAGACAGTTTGTTTTACAATTTTTCATATTTTTTCAATGGAGCTGAAAGTGAAATATCGTCAGAAAGTGACCAAAATAGGAACATGGCCAATACTGGAGTGTTTTCTCTATACAAGTTTGTATGCAATTTCACTGTTCATACTAACTATAGCTCAAAATTAAACGAGAAGAAATTTTACACGCCTGTTAAAATAAAGATTTTCTTCTTTTATGCCTAATATTTGATTTTTTATCTTATTACTTTATTAATAACAGCAACAAAATGGTGATTGGAATGATTATGAACGATGATAGCAACTTCTGCTCTATTAAGGCGATCATTTCTGTATACTAAGGCATTAGAATTTGTATGAATCCTATTACTACGTCTAAGACAAGTCTCGATAGAGCTGGAATTAGGGCTTAACAGCTTTTGTAAAAAAATTACTTTTCTCGATGATTTCTAGAAATTCAAGCCGCGCCAACGCAAACCAACATATCCATCGGGTAGGAGAAGGCTCAAGTTTATTGCAAAAACCGATTTTCCATGTCGAGTCGCCGAGTCCACTTTCAAACAAACCAGTTTATTGCGGAATAGTTCAATCATTGAATTCCGCATGATTTCCGCGGAACGAGTAATAAAACAGGGCAGCGTATTGCGCGTGATTGACAAACCTACTGATTTCCACATAGGCTCATTTAAAATCTTCATTGCTTTCCACTCAGGAAAGCGCAAGGGCAAATTGTTCTCCACCACTAATAGGATTGTTCCAAAAAGCACTTTTTTCCTATTTGTGTCCACTAGCACTTTCGAGCTCTTCGCCCGTTTAGCGGGCGTTTGCTGTCCGTCGGCACTTAAACTGCGTTCACTTGCAATCAATCCCAACCTACGCGCCACTTCCGGATGGGACGTCATAAGATGTCGCTTAAAATTAGCGGGTACCAGAGTTTTTTGCTCGTACGTACATCTTCTCTCTGTGTCCAACGCGGCCAAACACCGATACTTTACTCCGCCGGCCTCCAACACCTCTTCTACCGCACCACTGATTTTATTCTTCAATGTCTCACGACTCATCGCGGCGGACGACTATTCCCATTCACGTTGAATAATGAACTGAACTGTTTGCATCTTCATGAAGATCCTCAAAGTATGCGAAGAACGTTCGATAATCGTTGAATAGAGTCTAGGCGAGTAAGAGAGGTGCCACAGTCGGAAGAAGTGTTAGTTTGTTTACTAAAATGAACCGCCCATTTTGTTATGGCAAGTTGTGCTATAAGAAATGCTCCTCGTGTTTATTAGCGAAAATCCCATCAAAGATTGATTAATTACGTAGGAAATCAGTTTGGCACGGGATTGTGACCAGCATGCACCTTCCGGTCGTATGAAACAGGTCAAAAACTGTCCAAATCCACAGTTAAAAAATTTTGTTTTGGATTTCTGTATAGCAAAATAATGAACTTTTCGTCAACATTAACGGCAAAGAACTCACCAACACTGGGAGACCGTGAGTTCCTGCCCACCTGTCATTTCCCATCTCGGAATAGAGTGCCGATCATCAAGCTCCATTGTTCGTGAAGCGAATGAATATGGGGCGATGAGCACGAAGCACGAAGATTTGTGTATTGGATCGACACTCATATTCCTCTAACGCAGACCATTTACTATGAGTTTCTTTTACGCTAATATCCGCTTCGTTCGTGAGTGTTGTTTGGCGGCGGACGCTTCGAATGCAATTGAACCCGATGAACGAATATGAAGGAAAAAAGGCAAATATCAGTAACCTTGCGTCAATCTATAGCTTTCAACCTCTATTTTGATAGAAAAATATTACACTGTAATAAAATTGCATACAATTTTAGAAAACTCATCCTCCATTAATAGGAACAGTAGTTGTGGTAGTTGCTAACTTAGGTTCCTATAATAGGGGAATGCGTTAGTTTCTTATGGGTTCCACTATTATAGGAGCACTACCGCAACTATAGGTGCAAAGGAGTAAACATCTTAAGGAAAATTAATGATTTTCCGTAATTTTTGGGCTATTTTAAGTTTGAAATATGCAAATATGCTTTATTTTAGGACAGCTACCGATGAAAAATTATCTTATCCGGGTCCTCCTCACTATTCCGGCACAACCTCCATACCGCAACTATAGGTACACCACTATTACTGGAACACCTACCCTAATGTACCCCGTAAACACACATAACCAAACAACGTATTGGTTTCGAAAGCACAGAATTATGAAAATTATAATTTCAAAACTTTGCATGATGCGGTGTGGCAGAACAATCTTCGAATGCTTTTATTTCCCTTTAGAGGAGAGTATGGCTATAACAAAGCAAAACACACTGACTCTCAGGAGCGGCAACAACACACATCGAATCTCAAGCAAGTATCAAACCGACTTCTTTTCCCATATCGAACAGGAAAAAAAAACAGCTTTAAAAATAAAATTGACAAAAAATCAAATGTTTGTAAATGTATCTCTATGAAATGATTTCTGCAATGTTTATATTCAGACTACCCATTTAACCAACAAGTCCGATGATTCACCTTTATTAGCAGTATATCATACTTGTACTGTAAAAATTAGCGGGCCTGTTGCTTAAATGGGTGATGTAACTAAGGATTACTTTTTACTTAAGAGTTTTAAATTAACTTTATTCTTTTTTTTTATTTTTTTCAGGTAAGTTCCATGAAAGTGACCTTCCGAGTATCTCATATGATATATCTGAGCAGAGACCGTATGGAAAATAAATATGTTTCACGAGTTTTACTGAAGATAAATTAAAGAATCTTACCTGCTGCTAATGAATACTGCTAACAGAATACCTCCCGAGGGTAAGTGAAAACTATAATATTTTTAATGATAAAAATCATGCGGATGAAAAACTATATGAATTAGTAAGTAATAGGATGATACAAGTTTCCATTGTGAGTAGTATGCCACATCGGAAATAGCAAAACAAATGTAACAGTGAAAAGATGAAAAGAAAATGTGACAGACCCAACATAGGGTCATGAACTGATATAAGATCCCGTTTCCTTATTAAGTTATTGATATCCGATCAAGGCCAAATACACAATTTTTAAGGGAAAATAGTCTTAAGCATAAATGTGATTTTTTAACATTGACTTTTTTTCTCTGAAGCATTTCCAGCTCAAAACATTTTTCTCCCGACCCTTTCAGATTAGAAAGAAATTTTGCACATATGTTAGTTAGTATAAAAAGTGTGATCGCGCACGGTAGGACCCGATTTTCTACGTTGTGTGATTAATTGAAACAGACCGATTTATTGGCCGTCCTGCCATGGCGGAGGCATTTGAACTATATTTTTTTTTGTTTTTACATACAAGTACAGCACATTACAGTAGATACATGATAAAAGTGACAATTATAGGTGGACAAATGGTGACATCTATAGACAGGTTCAATAACTGTGTTATGCTTATGGTAAAGGCGGTAATCGTTGCTTGCACGAACAAAGTGCCATGTTCAATACTAAAAGTTATCACTTTTCTCGAATAATTTTTCAAATGATCGTGTGTTACGCGTGTTTCTAAAGATGATTTTTTTTTAAATAGTCAAAAGAGCCACCTTAAATCTTATTATCATTAAAAACATTGTATCTCTGTTTTTTGTTAACCAATTATTAATATTCAAACGTTATGAAATAACCACAGTGTCATTGTTGCTCAGAATTACACGCAGTGTAAATTTAAAGCTCATGATATACTGCCGCTTGGGGCCTCCGCGAGACCTTGCTCGACTTCCCGAGATGCATATTTTCCATCTTAATGCGGCATTTATCTTTCATCTTAATTGGCACAACGGCTTTGTTAGACCATCGGCCACTATTTTCTCACTGGGGTAGTAGTGAACGTCCATCACACAGCTGTTGACCAACTCCTTCACATAATTGTAGCGTGTGTCAAAATGTTTCGTTCTTTTGCTACCGCCAGTAGATTTCAGCATCGCTATACATCTTTGGTTATCTTCATTGATGATTACCGGGGCATGGATTTGTTCTACAACGTCCTTCAGTAGCTTCAGAAACCACATCAGAGCGAGAATTTCTTCAGAAAGTGCAACATATTCCGCTTGGGTATACGAAAGGGTGACGCATGGTTCTTTACGAGCTGCGAATCAAACTGATCCTCCAAGATAGAAAACGAATCTTGTGTTGGATTTCCGATCTGCTTTATCACCAGCCCAATCTGCATCAACGTAAGCTTTCAGTGACCCCGATGAACCTAGTTTGCTGTTGATATAGCGTACCGCAGCATCCGCTTTGCCTCAGTCCAATCTGCTTCCGTTGGTCGACTCAACTTGCAACCTAGTATCGAGGCACTGATGGCGATATCCGCTCTTGTGTTTACCGCAATGTACAGTAGATCGCCCACCAGGCTCTGGATCTCATCGCTTCTAGGCATGGGCTCCTCCTCCTTCTGCTGTCCATTCGGCTACCCAGAATCAATCGGTATCGAAGAATACTTCGCATTCGCTTATCCAAAGCGTTTCTGAAACTTTCGCTTCGCTTGGATTCCCAGATAATGGTTCACGTCTCCAAGGCTCAGCTAGATGTTTCCGTACTCACTCATATTCGATCTCCGTGTTTGTGATTATCAACATATCGTCCACATAGAGCAAAATGAAAGATTTCTTCTTATTGCAGGTTTTCACGAAGAGATATGGATCTGCACGTAACCTATCTGCTTCAATAATTCGTTTATTATGGCGTTCCATACTTTTCCAGCATGCTTGAGACCATAGAGTTTGGGTACGATTCCCGGTCCGGCCTAGAAATTTGTCAAGTTGGAAAATGTCTCGACTTCCCTGTGCAATTGTACTTGTCCTTGCCACACAATAAAAACTAATGCAAAAACGGTACAGGCTTAGAAAGCTCTAAATTCACAACCGTGGATCGGAACCTGGATCGGGTATCAAGATTGTGGTGCTTTTGTAACCTAGCTCGGGTTAAGGTTCGCCATAAAGCCAAAGAAGAAAACTATTTCCAGATTATAAGATATTGAACTCAACCCTAGAGTTCCCATTTTATTTAATTTTTTCCTTGAAGGAAGGGAATGGAGACACTAATTTATAATTATAAACATTAGCATAGCAGTTTCATATGCATACGCCCTAATTCTTCATAATCTTGCGCTTCTCTTCCATCATATAGTGTGGTTGTTCCTATTTTTTTTTTGCTACTCCGATGCATGCAACGCGTTGCCTCGATGGTGCAAGGGTAGAAGCAATCCCCAAGCTAATCCCGGTCATAAATAAGTTACATTCTCTGCATCGAACCGTAACCTTCTCCTTCCGTCACGGGGACACTTGACTACATGCTTGCCTACATTTTATTTTCCCATGCCTACACAGCACTCAACCACTCAAAGCCCGAAGCTGAGAGCCAAGCTCCGTCCAAGCCAAGTCGGCAGTTAGCCTGTGTTGGAATGGCTTCATGAATAGCACTACGATTTTAAGGGGGTGGGCAGATGGAAGGTGCCGGCAATGACAACGTTTCTCATTGAGATCGTTTCCAAATGCAGGGAAGAAGGGGTTCTTGGCGAAGGTGGAAAGGGTCTGTATGAAAAGGTAATGCAATGCCACACACAAACAAGTCAGCACAATGTTTTCAGCTAGCTCGTTAATGCCACGGGCGCCGGGAGCCATGTACCTACACCACCAGACTACCTTTTCCTACAGCATAGCACCGGTTTTTTTTTTACAATGCAGTGTGATAGCATTTTCCCATAGACAGAAGGCAAGAAAAGCTTACCCCGAAGAGCTGTAAGATGTGTGTGGAGGAGATGTTTAAATTTTTAAAGGGATTTACTCAGTTTGCTGGGGAAAATCTGGAATAAGAAGTGAGAAAAAGGCAAAGAAAATGGGCACAGCAAATGGCGGTGCGGATTTGCGCTCACATAACCGGTTAAAATCCGGAGATAAAAATCTAACACAATACTTCAGACAGATGGGGGCGTTCAGATAAGTCTAATGGGTAATGAAATGGGGACTTTTTTCTATGCCAGTATGAAAGGAGTTTTTCACACTCAAATGAAAGACTTTAGTGAATAGGAAACTTTTTCTACAGTCATTGAACCTTTGCAGCGCAATGTTGGGGAATGATTCTTGATTGAGATAAGCGAAATGAATCAACCTTTCCGAGTTTGCCTAGAAACCGAATCAAGAACATTTTATCAGATCTATGTCAACAAATTTCTTAGGTTTAGCATAGATAGAAGACTGTGAACCAAGTAATTCCATTGAACCTTTTCATGATTGGATTACCTTTGATCAAAGATGAAATTCAAGTATGAGTAAAATTTGGTTTGAATTTTTTGTTTGTTCTATCAATTAGATTTGTTTTGGAACAAGATTCATCTTCTTTGGCTCAAGGGTTCAAACAGTTAACGTTTTTACTGCACTCAAAAAATATTGAAATCTAAATAGATTAAAAGTTACGCTAAATCTCAACTCTCCCACCCGACGCATAGTTGGGTTTAAAGAGAGAGAATACGAACTTAGTATCAAAATGGTTTATGCGTGCCTTAGTATAAAAAGTAGAAGGGTCTGTGCCTAGGGGCACGAACGGAAGCTTGACGTAGGACCGCTAGTGGATGGAATAAATGTGAAGAGCGTTTAGTTCTTTTAATTGATCAATTATCTGTTATCTCAACTCTTTCCGTTTTTGAATTGTAGGCGTGCCAAATTTGTAATAATTTTTTTCAAAGAAAAAGTATATTTAGAGAATCAATCAAAATCACTTGCACCCCTGCTTCCAAGTTTGGTTACAAGATTACAACTCTGGAGAGCATTTTGTGTGGTCGTTGGGGGCTTGTGGTTCTGAATATGGGCAAACAAGCACAGATAAATTCTATTCCAACTCTTTACAGTTATAAGCTTGATGGCTCTGAAAAGGGCCGTTTTATTGTAGAGAACGTCAGCATCACGGATCTCATTTTTCAGGAACACCTTCAGCACACCTCGTAAATCAGACCGGAGATACGTAAGACATCGCCACGGCGAGCCAGACGACGGATGGTGGTTATCTCGAAGAATTTGCGTTTGGTTCTGAATATGGCGATGAATGTGCAAAATATTACGCAATTCCATCCTCCCTATTCGTACGCGCCCGAGGATCGGAGGCGAATGCTACTTCGACTTGTTTCGTCTACTTACTATTCTCTAACGACTGTGCTGGGGAAGCAGCATATGCATGTAGGTAATTGGTGGATTTTTAGTTAATTTTGGACAATGCTGGACATTTACCAGTTTTTCAATAGTTTCTTGTTAAAAACCATTATTCAAAAGCATTGTTATCGATGCGTAGCCATATTTGTGATCGATTGGTGATAAAATTATTGAAATTGGACCAGGTACAGCTGAGTTATTAACGTTCAAAATCTTTCTTAATTTGTTACATGTTCCATTTTCGGTTTTCACAAAGTGTACCCCATATAGAAATCAAAGACGTAGTCCTACGTCAAAAGTGAATATACTTGCAATGTATATGCGGTTTGTTCAGGGTAGTGCGTTTTTTTCTCGTTTCTATTTAGCATATTTTTCATCAATGAAACATTGTTTTGTTGTGATAAATTTATTTATAGACAAAATTAAATGATTGATAGCATTAACAATATGACTACATTGTTAGATTAACAATATAACCACTCATCATTAATCTAACTAACATGGGATTGAAAATATGCACGATTGGCTTCGTTTACAAATTGGAATGTCACGCAGGACAAGTAGCTCCTAGATGTCTACCGGAAGAGATTGACGTGATACTGATTCATCCAAGTCTTCAAAGCTCTCCCCAATTTCCGACTTTAAACACGTGCTGAAGCTTCTGTTCTCCAAGTTACTGTTGCTGTTGACTTTCGTGAACCAGGTTTCCGGTTTCTATGATTGAAATACCACGCTGCACCGACTGCCCCTCGAAGTTGAGTCGAAAAGTTAGACGTGGCACTGTAGCTTTAGTTCGATCGTGCAACTGGCTCAGAAGTAGTAAAATACACAGAGTCTGATACCAGTTCTGGTTCTGGTCCTTAGGATTCCGTTTATTCTTGTTCTGTTAAATAATAAATTGATTTGAATAATAAGAATGTTGTAATCATGTATGTAGTGTATCCTTTCTGCGTGCCGATTTGACATCGATGATAGTTCGACCTTTATTTAAGCTGCGACCTATGCTGCACAATCGTGCAAATCAGTTGTGAAATCTCCAAGCAGCCGTTACAGCAATAGAGCTTTCGTGTTTGATGTTTACCACCATTATCATTGCTTTGGAAGGTGTCATTAGGTGTACACTAGACTGATGCAAATTTTTTAAATTTTCGCTCCACAGTGCTTATACGATTCCAAATTGGGTCCTGATTAGCCTCGCAAAATTTGAACTACTTTAGTAAGAAACTGACTTTGCACCAACCATTTAAAGTATGGGAATTACTATGGGAAAAATTATGTTTTTGTTCATATCTATCTAACAATTCACCACATCACTATGCTTTTTGGAATGATAGCAGTAATTGTAGCAAATTTTCTCAGCTACAACTAAAGTTATTAATGATTCAAGTCACAAATATCATGGCAACTATATGTCAAACTGCAGAATACAGTGTTGCCTACAGAACAGCTGCTTGATCATACCATAAGATTATCAATTTCTTAAAAAATTAGAAACAATTTAACTTGATTTGGATGAAAAATGATATTCCGCAAAATTGTAGCTTAGAAAATTTTCCATAAGATTAGCTATTGAAATTTTCGAAAAAGCAATATGGAACAATGAACAAAAAGTTTGGTTTCCCATAGTAATTTCCATATAAACTTCGAATAGTTTGTGCCAAGTCAGTTTCTTACCAAATAAAATAAATAAATTTCAAATTTTGCATCAGTCTAGTGTACACACTTAGAAAAAATCCTGTAAATGTAGATGCTCTGAGAGTGACATATACGAGCGTCAATTTTGACATAAAGTTGAGTCATAACGCCCGCCGAACGCTAGTTAGATTTAAACTGCTGCTCGTTTTCTATGGATTGGAGGGTTGGGAGAGTTGTGGTCTTTGGGTACCACAACAACGTTTTTCGCATCGTACCATTCGATTGCCTTTTTCCCATAGTGGCAGCTCGCCAAGTCCGGCCAGAACAGCACAGGTATATTATGTTGTTTTAGGAATGGTATCAGCCGCTTTTCCAGGCACTCCTGGATGTAGATCTCTTGATTGATGGTTCCCGTAGTAATGAAAATGCCGCTTTTTAGACCACACGTGCACATGGCCTGCCAGACTAGATATTTTTTCGGGAACTACGATAGTTTGATGGTTTTGAAAATTTCAGCCACCTTCTCTTTTCCTGATGCGGTATAAAACTCTTGTCCCGGAAGTTGCTTGAAATCCGCCTTCAAATAAGTTTCGTCGTGAGAACGTCGGATTCTCTTGGTGACACGCTGCTCCTCTTGCTTGGACTTCATTTTGAAAACTGGAGAGCAAACGGTGAAAACTCATCATAGCAACCATTGTGTATACACTCAACTTCCAAATGCAGCATTTCAGGTTTTTTATGCATTAATAATAGAAATTCACCAATTTGAAGTTGACCAACTTTTGTGCGTTCCAGACTTCAGTTGAGATATCGCTTATATCGTACAGTGGTGTCACTCACACAACATAGCCAATTGCTTCACCATTGAAGATTCGGCAGATTTTGTATCATCAAAGGTTTATTGGTTTATAGTTCTTTGCGGAAGTTGTTATATTGCTGATCCTGTATCAAAATGTAATATGATAATTGTCTGTCAATAATATGTTGTAATCTAATAGCTATCTGCTTTGAAGGTGTGGCCTACAAACAAGTTGTTGTCCATTTTCAAAGGACCACTTAGTGAGAACCCGTAAATATACGAGCCACGATTCCTGCCATCTTTGTCAGGTAGCCAGAGAGACGATGAACTCACTGAAACCTCTGAGCAGTAAAGAACCTGAAAATTTATATCCCACTGACACACGTGTTTTTCTTCCGTGACCATTTAACAGCTGTACAGCATTTTTTTAAACACAGTTCGAATTGCACTTGCAACAAATTACTCTTTGACGTCTCCTAAAATATATAAAAGGTTTTGAATTTTAGTGACCTTTAGGATAAATCGCCTTATTTTCACTGTCATTTGGTAATAAATTGACAACGATCAGATTTTTTAAGCACAACATCCACACTTTTCCACGGTTCTCCTCGTGACCACACTTGTGGTTTTTACTTTCCAATTGAACCATATGCTTATATCGATGATACAAAATCTGACATATCTAATTAAAATGTACCTTATTAAAACGTCAAATGACAGGCTCTGTCATACGACATTGTCACCGAAGACCGTCTCGTATTTATGTATTTTAATTTTAATAAGATCTGATAATGTTGTACTTGTGTGAATTCTGAAAATATCAAGCAGTGATGTTCTATTAATAAATTTTCTGATCAAAAATGGTTTAATTTACTCGAAATTGAGGAATTAGAACGAACTAACATTATCATATGATAGTAATTTGATAATATTAAAATTGCTCGAATGTTGCTCTACCATTTGTGATGTGTGAGGGAGACGACATTAAAGCAAGAGTGTACGAATACAAACGGACTTTCACGCACGATAACGAAGCGAGTGTAGTAAAAAACGTGAACCGTTTCAACCCCTGTGTGCAAGTGACACCACTGTGACACACGATATCTCAATTACATATGCAGGGCTCCGTATAAGCTCCGTAACTTATTTATACTTAAAAAAAAACTTAAAAAATTAAAAAATCTATTTTTTACCGATGATTTATTTTAAATCTTACAGATTATGAAACTAGAGGTCCCAAACTATCATCTAGTGAAGTCAAATTTTAGGTACATTCACTTTACATAAAAGTCGCCTTTAAACATAGCGTGTGACGTTCAAAACTGAAGTAATTTAAAATTTAACATTATTTGTATAATGCTCCGTTATTCGAACTAAGTATTATTTTTATGTTAAATTTATGCAGATCAATATATAAACATTACTTAATCGAAAATGGATTAAATTTAAAGCTATCTTTGTTTAGTAATATTTTTGAGTGTACACTCGCTTCTTTGTCGTGCGCGATAGTCTTTTGTATTCGTACACTCATGCTCTACCTTCGTTTTTTCACAAAACACAAAAGGTAGAACAACATTCGAGCAATTCGAATATTATCAAATAACTATCATAGGATAATGTTAGATCGTTCTAATTCCTCGATTTTGAGTAAATTAAACCATTTTTGATCAGCAATGTTATTACTAGAACATCACTCCTTGCTATTTTCAGAATTCACACAAGTTCAACATTATCAGATCTTATTAAAATTAAAATACATAAATACATGACGGTCTTTGACGACAATGTCGTATGACAGAGACTGTCATTTCCAGCTCAAGTGGAAACAGAATTTTAAAAAGTTGTGGTCGATGTCACCGATTTGAGCCAAACTTGGCCAAAACGCTTATTTTGGCATTCTCAACAAACGCCTTAATTGATTTTGCACAAAAGTGCCTAGATTCTTCTGGGCTACAACCCTGGATTTTCGAGATTTAAAGAAAATTAATCTTCAGAAGAGATTACTCCACAACCAAATTAGCTATTCGTGATCTTAGAACGTCAATTTGAAGGTTTTTAATGTAGATTTTTATAAATGTACAAACATTTTGTTATTGTTATAGTAACTACAGTAAAAATACTGATTTCCAGGTATCCAAATTGTCAAAAAATGGCATATTTTCACCATGGGTGGGATTTTTTATTTCTTGATATTCTGGGCTCAAATTTTCACCACACTTAGGAAAACTCTTCCACTAGATGTTTTTCCAAGGTTAAATGATTTGGACAACTATTTTTTGAGATATGACCAGATGAGTGAGAAGGTAGTTTTGCACTTTTCTGGTGACAAATCAATGCTATTTAATATAGTTTTATTTTTTCTTGAATTCCTTCACGCTGAAGGCACAATAAACACATCAAGTACAAGAGTTTACTAAAGTGTGGTGAAAATTTGAGCCAAAAATATTTAGAAATTAAAAATTCCGGTCATGGTGAAAATAAGTAATTTTTAGACAATTTTAATACCTGTCGGTAATCAGCCTGTTTACTGTAGTTATTGCAACAAAAACAAAATGTGAAAACACCTATTAGAATCTACATTAAAAAAATCTTAAAATAGACGTTCTAAGATCATGGATAGCTTATTTGGTTGTGGAGTAATCTCTTGTGAAAGTTGAAATTTTTAAAAATCTCGAAAATACAAGGTTGTAGCCCAGAATAATTTTCAGTATGCGTGATAGTGTTTGCACCATTGAGCAATGTCAAAATTGAAAAAATTCTCAAAAGTTTCGTTTCCACGTTTTTTTATTTATTCAAAGGGGGATGTTTCTCAGAGTCTTAAACTATGTTAATCGTCGATCGAGTTTCCACTTGCTGCAATTACGGCCTCTACACGCTTCCGGAATGCACGGCAGGTTCTAATAATGTAGTCTGGAGCCATTTCTCTCCAGGTACGGATCAATATTTGTCTGAGGCTTGCTGTACTCGGGTGGCGTTTAGAACAGGCCTTGGCCTTCATGACGCACTATATTGAGTAATCCAGCGGATTAAGATCGGGGCTGGATGGCGGTCACATATCCTTTGCCCAGAACGGAAGATGTTCCTGCAACCACTTCTGAGTGCGGTTCGAGGTGTGGCACGGTGCCCCATCATGTTGAATTACAACATTTGGCTTCGGACCGTACTGTTCTTTGATCCACGGAAGAACATACTTACTTAAAATCCCGATGTAGACCTCCGTGTTGACCTTTTCGCCTTCTGGAATGAACACCGGGTCCATTTTTTTTGCCATCGGAAGCCACCAATCCAAACACCATAACGCTAGCAGGATGCTTGGTCAGATACACGTTCTTGTGCTCGTTGGCCACGTCTTTTACCGGAAGAGAACTAATATACCGGTCGGTTCTGGAATTTAATACGGGATCGACGGTAAACATGCTCTCGTCGGTGAACAGGATTACCGGATTTTTTCGCTTAAGGAAGTTCAAGATTTTCTTGCATCGTTCGGCTGGTACCTCCCGGATGCGGTTGGTAATCAAGTGAGTTTTTTTCCGTGCCCTCGACTTTGCCCCGCAATCTTCCTTTACGATCTTCCGTGCCTTGAAGTCATTGATCCCGTGTTCCTTTGCCATTTTTCTTATTGAACGCAATGGATTCACCCGAATATTCCTTTTGATAGCAGCCATAACCCTCGGAACCCGAGCTGACCTCGGACGACCTGTGGCCACCTTCACGGATAGTTGTCCTTTCTTTTCTCGGTCTAAAACCCTTTTGACGGTCCACCGGGTCACTCCCACGGCGATTGAAATACCTTTTTGCGACATTTGCACGTGGGACAAATCACGAATACTCTGCCACTTCGTCATGGTGCAACTGTCATACTAAATAAATCATTTTCTTTTATATACAGCCTACTACGGTATAAGCAACAGGTTACGTGCATGCAAAGAAAACCAAGGCATTGTATGCACAGGTGAAACGGGAACCTTATTTGTACGATGGTGTTAACATTATCACGCATACGCACTTTAGAGCAAAATCAAAAACGGCGTTTGTTCAGAATGTCAAAATAAGCGTTTTGGCCAAGTTTGGTTCAAATCGGTGACATCGACCACAGGTGGTGTATCCACTTGAGCTGGAATGACCCATATGACATTTTAGTTTGGTACTATACTTTGATAGCTTGGTTTGCAGGTGTCGGAAGCAAAGGCAGTCGATTATTAAAGAAAATGCGTCGACTACGGTGACCGCTTGCATCACTGCTTTGACTACAAAAAATTCCAACAAGCGTTGTATTGCAAAATGGGTTGCTTGTTGTTTTTTTCCTCTGTTCGGGACCTAACGCCACTGCGACCAGTAATTTCATCTATTGTAGTATATCCGGTGTCCTTAGTTTAGTAGATGTTGTATTACTCCATCACTATTGAGAAATTATGAAGTATTTGATTTGTTTTACAGTTGTCATCATTGCATTAATCGCAAGGAACCGACTCTAATTGAAAGGTCCCGCTATCTATACCCTTCGAGGAGGGAGAGCACCCTCCAAAAGCGCGCTCCTTTGTCATTCAACATTGGATTCCTTAGCAGCAAAATTAAGGAATGACACCGATAAGGACCATGCATCAGAACCCTAGTCTTAACCACTTCAAATTAGGGAACAACGAATAGAAGAGTAGGAATCACATAGATGAAGACTAACTATCTAACACACAAACATTGCAATGTCAAGCTAGTTGCTTAGTTGGGTCGTCGCGTCAACTAATTGGCGGACACCTGCACAAAAAATAAACACACCAGGGGAAAGATTCCTGTTCCCTTCCATAACGCATGACTGTTCAAAGCCTCGTTTTTACCTAGATGAATAAATTCTCAAGTTTTTATACAATATAGCTTAGGGATGCACAACCTGGCAACAACACTAAAGCTGAAAAACACACTTTACCATCGCTATAAAATGATGATAAAATCGATTGCCGTCATCACCTAGGGTGTTGGTTTGGCACTACACTCTAGCTTCTGCATATAGACATTCGTTTTTCTCCATTTTGCGTGACTTTCCATAGCCGCAGTTTCCAGCAGAAGCCATGATATTGAGCATTTTTGCTGTTAGTGTGGCACTTTTTATTATTGTTCCTTGATTGGCACTGGGCCAAAACATTAGGCTCGCAATAAATCTCCAACCGTGAGTTGTGAAATTTTAGTTATCGAACAGTTTCAACTTTTCCAATCATGGAAATCTATGCTTTTGATAGTGGCATAACCATAAAAAACCTTTCAATATCCGATCCGATCATAACTAATTTCCAGTCGGTGCAAATTTATTACCGTTTACATATAACTACCGTTCCAGCCTTAGCCCAGATGACTTTTGCTGCGACTGTGTTGGCCTCATCTGTACAAGAGGAATGCCGGGTACTCGTACCCATCTTCGGAAGCAAATATCTCATCTGCAATGACCTGCACGATAGCTACCAGCAGTGGTATGTGCGCACCTCTGGGAGGAAAAACAGGATCAGCACCGGCAAAGGAGCTTTGGTGCTATATGGAGTGTCGTGATTGTGTCGTTGATAACGATCTTCCTCACAGCCATTATGTTTGCCTGAGAAGAGGCAAAAAAACAAGCGGCTGAACCAGGAGGGACCGCTCTCAATGAACCGTCACAAGCCTACAGGGTGCGGCGGAAAAAAACATGCGAAAGGGCTTACAGAGATATTTTTATTTTATTTCTTAAACTAAATGCTCGCTGAAAAAGTGGTTACTAGTATGCTGTTGGCCAAGGAAGCCATAGACTAATAAAACTAGCTACTTTTCGTCACGTTCAATCAAAAAGAAATCTTGAATAACGTTGTTCCTTACTAATAAAATTTCATTACAGGTACAGATAGCAGGCTTACCCGTAAAGCATTATGACGCAATGCTGAACAAATAGTTCAATTTTTCCATAGTAGTTCTCATATAAACTTCAAACATTGGGTCATTTATTTGAGAAACCACATAAGTCAACAATGCTGGGAAACAGCAAAAATCAAACCGAATGTGGTTGCTCTACAAATTAATATTTAGAAAAGCCAATTTAATGTGGTTTCTCGCATTCAACTTTTCTGCTAAAAGGTCGTATTCGATAAAAATTCAACTTATGTGGATTCAAGTGTAGTATGAGATCTCAACGAAATAAGCTAAAATTTTGAGAGAATGGTCAGAGAAGTACAACCGATATCTTTAAATCACTCTATTGGTTGCCATCAGTTTTACATGATTCAGGATTGAAAAAGCTCACCATTTGGCATTTTTAGGGACCAGGTGCTTTCATGGGTCTTACTTTTCTTTAGATCAGTACGATAATACAACAAGATGGAGCACCGTGCTAAGCGTTAACCAGTCCTGACCCCGCTCAATTATTCGATTTGGGCATAAGTTCCGCCCTAGGGCTGTGAAATTTCCCTCCCAAGCAAAAACGCTCTAAAAAGCACCTTTACCAAGGTATGGCATTCTAGGCCAAAGGGCTACCTTCGACGGAAATGTTCCAGATTTTAAGATGAGCATCAACAAAATGGAGGGTCACATTGAGTAATTTTGTTCAACTACAGTTAATAAAGATGTGCAAACTTGAAAACATACGTTTTGGAAGCATAAAACAAATTCGCATTAGTTTTCCACCGCACCCTGTAGCAGGGAAAGTCCTACCCAGGGAAGAGAGTGAGCAAAAAAGTATAGAAAAGAGTTTGCCCGAGATGACATCCTTGAAGCTAGGACTCAAATGGTAATATGGTGTGCTAGGGGCGTATGAGCGTAAAGTCGAAGCACAAATAAATTATCCACACAAGATGAATACGTAATATCTTAATCTTCATCATATTATGTGACCTTAAGCTGTAGTTTGAGGACGGATAGATTAACGTACCTTGGTAGCAAAGCACACATTATGTTTTGTAGTTTGGGTTTTGGCTTATTTAGACAACGGATGTGATGTACCTGCCTAAACACTTTGATAGATTTGATTTATAGAGTGTCAGGAGTGCTGAGCACTCGATCAATAAATAATCGTTTTAATTTGACCAAGAACTACGTCTTTGTTTAAGAGCTTAGTGCCCCAAAAGAAAAGCTTTTTTTTTCTTGAAATATTAGAAAAAGATATAGAAAATGTTTAACAATCAGTAGTTGTTCTATTTTTCTAAAGAAAATTGAACCGTTAAACATTTTTTTTTATGTTATCATGGCACAAAGTTGGACTCAAAAATCCGCAAAAATTGCCGTTTCGGTTTTGATTAGAGTCCAACTTTATTATATGATGAGATAGAAACACGTCTTAATTTTATCAGGAATCTAAGGAAAAACCTGATTTTTTTTTTATTGTGTCTATAGACTCTGTATTTTTTCAATAGTTTTAGAACAATCAAAACGTGCCAGAAAAATATGGACGGTTAGCTTCCTCTTAACCTTTCAGAACTCGCACCATCTTGTAGAACACGAGCGCTCGTGCTTTGTACAAAATACAAGAGTTTGTTATTTTCACCTTGAGGGCATTTTTCGTAGCCTGATTCTCTCCGAAATACTCTTCAAGTATTGGTCTATAGGACATCAGTGTTAAATTTAATTAAACATGTTTAGTTTCACGTTGAGCGAATTTCAAACTCAGTGGGTTTTCAATTTTGTTTTTCGTGTTGTACTTGATACAACGGAGCACTGCAAAGTTCAGGTATGGGATAGCATTTCATCAAAGTATCGTCACAAAATCATATAAGGTTATTAATACTTATTTCTGGGTGGGTTGATTTACATTGATAATGCGCAATTTGAATCAAATTTAAGGTTAAATTGGTTTAGTTTTGTCATTATAATTCTTTACACTATTGCAACATTATAAGACAAGGTTGCTTGTCATGATTTCCCAGTGTGGATGGTCCCTTACACGGACGTCAATTCCAGATACCAAAACACTTATACTAACATAAATTCATTCAGTGAAATGTGCATGTTATAGAAAATGGGTGGATCCTCTACGCAGCTCCGGTGTTGGGAATCATGTGCACAGACTCACAGGAAAAAAAATCCAGGTCACTCAGAACAGAGTGCGTAGGGCTTTGACACAAGAGTTTCAGACCTCCACCAAGAGGCGAACGTTCCAAAATTAGATTTCAAAATTGATGACATTTAGACTAGGTTTGTGCAGAAATGCAATTCATCAGAAAATGCTTTGATAAGCAATTTGTGTTTAGTAGGTTAGGTGTATATAGTAGTTGTAGGTTAGTTGTAGTTGTAAATAGTTTTTCGAATTCAAAACAAACCAATCTCACCAAGGTGGTCATACCCTAAAACAGGCCTGATAGGACTAGGAACTGTGAATAATAATTAAAATTTCAAATGTACTACAGGGTGTCTCACAATAGGTGTCACTAAAACAAAATTGGATTACAGCAAAACAAATCAACCAAACCATAGCATTTATTTTTCATTTGAAAAATACATGTCATAAAAACAAATCATATTAATTCAATTCAAATCTCTCGCCCTTTTCCTTGATAACTTTGCGCAAACGCTTTGTAAACCCATCGCAGCTGGCACGCACGATTTCCTGAGGAATTTGGTCCCAAATATCAACCAAACGTTTCTTGAATCGATCTAAAGTAAGCCCCTTCGTAGGGCCTATTTGCTGAAGCATATAACCCCAAACAAAGAAGTCAAGTGGGTTGAGATCCGGTGAAGATGCAGGCCATTCTTCGCTTGTGATGAAATCGAGCAAATTTTCCGCGCACCATGCTTGTGTCTTCTTTGCCTTGTGAGCTGGAGCTGAGTCTTGCTGGAAACAATATGGAGCATTCCCATACAGCGTTGAAGCATGAGGAAGCAGATGGTTCTTCAAAACCTGCTCAATGTAATATTCAGTGTTGATTTTTACGTTAAGTTCTATGAAAAGAAGAGGAAGTTTTCCTTTTCGTGAAACGGCGCCCCATACCTTGATTTTCGCCGGATTACGTCTTATTCGCTCCCTCACACATTTGATCTTTTCCTTCGTTCTGGCAGTTCGTTTGGCACCTTCTTTATGTTGAATATGGTCATTCCCAGTATCCTTGAACCGTTTCAAGGTACGAAATATAAACCGCTTACTCACTCCGAACTGCTTTAAGTTATTGAATATCTGGCAAGGTCTAAAATTTTTCAAATGTAATTTCACAACTTGCTCGCGTATGGCTTCCATGTTGGCTGATAAATATAAACAACGGAGTCGCTTATTTATCTTCAGCGATAGACTGTCAAAAGGATACACTCAAAATGGGTATAATCAATTTCACTGTAAAAATAACCCAGTTGAAATAAACCAAGAGTGAAAAAAGGTGACACCTATTCTGAGACACACTGTAAAGTTTAAAAGACGCACTTGATAGTTCATACATGTAAACCAAACATGTACAAGAAATAAAGATCATATAAAGTTAAAAAAAAGTTTTCGTTCATTTTTTTTTATTTTTTATGCAGTAGCAACTTGACAAAAGAAACTTTTTTCTGAAAGCTTCCTTTAAACAGGGTTTCCTAGTGATTTTTCGAAAACTTTAAATCAAAAGTCGGGATTTGGTTTGGTATGGTCTGGATAGTAAAGTTTTTTCTTAACTGTGAAAAACTGTCAAATGATACATTTAAATTTGATTATCAACATGATTATCTGCAACCATGCATTGTCAACATGTTTTGTTTGCTTCGAGATCTCGTTCAATTTATATAAGATTTTTATTGAAAAACTCTAAAACGTTGATTGACGAAAAATGATAAGCATGGGTTAAAAATAATAGGAATAAATTTTCTTAGATGAGGAAATGCCAGCTTACCCACCACATTTTGTTGTGGCTCAAATTTTAACTCCAAAAATTGATCACATTGCTTGGTTCATCCAGAGAATAATTCAAGAAGTAAAGATTTATCAGTTCTCTTATTTTCTTATCATTCAACTGAATCATTCCCAAAAAAAATTGGCGGTAAAATTGTGACGAATTGAGGCGAATTGAGAACTCTGGAAAAATCTAGAAAAATCATAAAAACTCTGGTCTATACAAGAGATTGCTGGCTGTATGGAAGGCTCACAGATCTGAAAGATTCCAGTTAAGTCTGGACGGTTGGCAACGCTTCTAGATAGAAGCTCCTTCTAGATGTTTTTTTTTGTTGTGGAAACCTCTTCTAGATGTTTATTTCTAGAAGATTATTCTAGAAGCTTCTTTCTGGAAGTTTCTTCCAGAGTCTTCGTTTTGGAAGGTTCATTTTTAAGCTTCGTTTAGAAAGCTACTTTCTTGAAGCGTAGTTCAGACGATGCTTCATAGAAACTTCTTTTAGAAGCGTCTTCTAGAAACTTTGTTTTGTGAGTGTGAGGAGTATAGATATAAACCACTACGCTGGGGTCGTTCCTATTCCTGATGCTTATTTCTAAACACTTATTCTTCAAGAAGCTTCATTTTGAAAGCATCTCTGTTTTCAAGAAGCTTCTTTTAGAAATTTTAATCTGTATTCTTCTTATAGAAGCTTCATTCTGAAAGCATATCCTTAAAGCTTTTTTCAATAAGCTTCTTTCTAGAGGCTTCCTCGTTAATGTTGAACAAATCACGAACATGAGTGGCTACAGCTACGCACTAATTAAGCATTAAAAATAAATAAAAATAATTTATGCACAGTCAGTGCAAGTTTGATACTCTATTCATATGCTGTTGCATTTACATTTGGAACAAAATGATCGGAAAATGTATCATTTTTCGGGATATGCTCCTATAACCTTTGAAACACGCTTAATAAATGCGTGGCTGTAACTATTCATGTGCAATACCCTTCTCGTGGTTTGTTGAAAATATCGAAAAAGCTTTTACAATGAAGCTTGTTGAGAAAAGCTTTTAGGATAGGCTTCCAGAAAAAGCTTATAAAAGAAGCTTCTATACGTATAGAAGACACTTCAAGAAAGAAGCTTTCAGAAGTAAGCTAAAAATGATGCTTCCAAAATTAAGCTTCAAGAAATAAGCATCCAGAAAGAAGCTTCTGGAAAAAACTTCCTGAAAAAAACTTTCATATGAAGTTTCCATAAGAAAAACGTCTAAAAGGAGCTTTTAGAAGAAGTTTCTTCAAGCAGTTACCATTAAATAGATTCTAGAAGACGCTCCAGAAAAGTAGCTTTAAAAAAATGCTTTTAAAATAAATCATCAAGAAAGAAGCTTCTGAGAGAATCTTCCATAAAGAAACTTCTAGAAGAAGCTTCCAGAAAGAAGCATCTAGAAGCAAACATAACGTTGGTTTTGTGTTGCCGAATGAAGGGTAAAATCAGATTTTTCAGACACTCTTTAATGTAAACCTTCGACGTCATTGTGTGAGATGTGATGAAAACCTTGCAAACTTATCAGCAAAAACAAATTTATACCAGGAACGGACATCCCCGCGACCAGTTGCCAGGTAAAGTTTTCGTCCGGGGATTTGTTTATAATCAATTTTGACATCCATTAAAATACAGCCATCAAATTTCGTCAAAACTCGTTCGTATAGTAATCGTGCTCGCTTTTTGGCCACTATTTTTTTTTTCAGGGAGCGATTCGGATGTTTACTGGCACAAAAAGACTTATATCCTTCTCTTGAAAGGATGGAAAACGGTTGAAAAGTTGGAGTCGTATTTCTTTGCCAAATCACGTATGGAGGCACCTGGGTTGATTTTCACGTACCTCAACACCTTTCTCCTCAGCTCTTTGTCCCTAGTGCCACTTTTATGATAGATGCGCTGTGCTCTATCCTCACTCAGAGTATCCTTGTAACGTTTGATTACAAGACTCACCGTTGACTTTGGGAATTTTAACACTTTTGCTATTTTTGAGGCAGACCACGAAGGGTTCTCTAGATATTTGTGCACAATTTATTTTCTTTTCTCAAGTTCAATGATCCGTAATTTCGGGATGCGTCGATCAATGGAGAACAACTGTACACCCATTTATTCGTCAATAAAACATCAACAAATGCCTGTCAAACATTTTTTGTTCCAACCACCAGGGGCGCGGTGGTGTATTAAACCGTGCGTTCAGATTTACTTTGAATCGAGCTTTATTAGTGAGTGAAATTAATCATGTCGAAAAAAAAAAGATTACCGATTAGGATCGAACCACGAACGTGGTGATTATCCGACCTGTGCTTTCTACACTGATTTCTCCATGCTTCGGGATATGGATAGGCTAAAAGCAAACAAGAAGCGATCATTCCCTCGCATACTCGACTTCGTTTGCTTTTTCTGCTGGAGAGCGTCGTTCCATGTTATACATAAAAATCAAGGCAAATGCTTGCTTGTGAAGGTGAAAGCATAGACAGAGCACGGAAAAAAATAAATAAAAACCATTCCATCGTCTGCAAGGTCAACTTCTAACATTCACTGCGATGTTCATGAACAGAGGATGATAGGAAATGGAACTAACATTCATTGTAATAAATTTTTGGTTTGCGTGTAGAAGCTTCCAGAACGAAGCTTCCAAAAAGAAGTAGCTTCCATGTAAAAGTTTATAGAAAGACATTAAATGAAGGAACTTCTGGAATAAGCTTCGCAAGTAGCACCTGTAACATCTTTTCATGAGAGAGAGAAAAAAAAATACACAATGACTACATTAAAGTAACCTTGAAATATATGCAGTTACATTTCAAGACAACATTAAGCAACACCATCCAGATAAAAGTTTCTAGAAGAAGCTTTCAGAAAGAAGCATCTTGCAGAAGTTTTCAGAAAGAAGTATCTAGAATATTGAAGAAGTTTATAGAATCTAGAAGAAGCTTCCAGAAAAAAATCTTCTAGAGGAATAGTCAAGAAAAAGCTTTTAGAAGAAATTTTGAAAAGAAGCTTTCAGAACGAAGCTTCTAGAAGAAATTCTTTGAAGAAACATATAGAAAGATGCTTCTAAAATAATCTTCTTGAAAGTAGCATATAGAAAGAAGCTTCAAGAATAAAGCTTCTAGAAAGAAGAATAAGCTTCCAGAAAGAAGCTTCTTTCAAGAAGCTTCCAAAAAGAAGTAGCTTCCAAGCAAAAGTTTATAGGAGGAGATGCTGAGAAGAAGCTTCTGGAATAAGTTTCCCAAGTAGCACCTGTAACATCTTTTCATTAAAGAAAAAAAAAACGTGTTACACAATGACTAAATAAAAGTAACCTTGAAATATATGTAGTTACATATCAAGACAAGATCAAGTAACACCATCCAGAAAAAAGCTAAAAGAAGCTTCCAGAAAGAAGCATCTTGAAGAAGTTTCCAGAAAGAAACATCTAGAATAAGCGAGAAGAGTCCAGAAAGAGCTTCTAGATGAATCTTTAAAAATAAACTTTCAGAACGTAGCTTCTACACACAAAAATAAATTAATAAGAGGATGCACTTCAATCATGTCGAAAATCTCATGTAATTTTTATGGTCACAAAAATAAACAAATGCAGTAAAGCAGCGCAATGTCAGTTAATGCACTATATAAATGATAATTTTGTCCTTTTTGGCAAGTAACATTACACAAAATTGCCAACACGATTGAAGTGCATCCACTTTGATGTGATACTGATGTGTTCCTTGAAGAAACATGTAGAAAATTCCTTCTATAAGAATCTTCTTGAAAGTAGCATCTAGAAAGAAACTTCAAAAATGAAGTTTCAAATAAGAAGAATAAGCTTCCAGAAAGATGCTACTTTCAAGAAGCTTCCTGAAAGAAGCTTCTGAAAAGAAATAGCTTCCAGGTAAAAGTTTATAGAAGTTGATTCTAAGAAGAAACTTCTGGAATAAGCTTCCCAAGTAGCACCTGTAACATCTTTTCATAAGAAAAAAAAGGGCTGCACAATGATTAAATAAAAGTAACCATGAAATAAATGCAGTTAAATATCAAGACAATATCAAGGAACACCAAAGCGGCGCCGGTGTTGTAGTGGTAAGCGTGATTAACTCTCACCCCAGCAGGCCTGGGTTCAATCCCAGTCGAGTGTCACCGGGATGTTCTGAGGCATAACATCTCTGATCACGCCTTCCGTCGGAAGGGAAGTAAAGCCGTTGGTCCCCGGTTCATGAGTTGATGGGTCGATAGGTAGGGTTCAGGTGTGGGAGCTGCCTCCCTGGCGTCGGTAGCATTGGTGCTCAGCACGGAAAACAAGATCGACGGAAAACAAACCAACGGAATTAAAAAAAAAAGTCAAGTAACACCATGACCTTCTAAATAGTAGGATACATGGTCATTGGTAATTTCATAGTCAGGTTGTCACTAAGTTGAGATAAAATGCGACCTATCTGGTCTCAATCTAGGTCTGACAAAGACGCATCGTAGTCACCCCTCGATTGCCACTCCTTGGTGTCAAGTTGGTAAACAAAGCAAATCAGTGCATGAGCTGTACATGACTCTCTTATAAAAACAGTATCTAGTTCAGAGTTGGTTGGAAATGCTAACATGAAGCTTTAGTGTGATGATTTATTAGCTAGAGAATGATCTTTAGAAGAGGGTAGGTGGATAGTTCCGTTAGAGTACGGCAGTATGAAAATTGAATAGAAGTTGAAAATGAGCGAAGGGCCATTAATGTGACAGTTTTTCAAGATAGACGCACATTTTTGCCTAGCCCGTACGATGTACGCGGGGACTTGAAGTATGTCTCCAAGTCCACAGGCAAAAATGTGCGTCCCTCTTGTTGCTCATAAACTGACTGCGGCTGTGGAATAGTTCTAGCGACGTTTTCATCACTACCTAAAGCCCCACGTTGCGAGAGCATTTCCAGTCGATGGTGTGTTATAATGCAGTTCTTCTTTACCCAACTATTGTGTTGCTCCTCTCGTCATGACCAACGTGATCATCTCAGAGAGAAACCAGTAGGGTGGTTGTTGCGTGCTGTACCATCATCAGCATTGTTGACGGCTACTCCCGCCTTGTTGCGGAATTTGGACGATAGGCCCTTTTGATCGCTTCAGCATCGACTCAGCTCGGACGAATGTCGACTCGCAACGTCGAATATTTTTTTATAGCGAACCGATGTAAACAGAATAACGCGTGCAATTACAGATAAAATATTCTATGGAAGCACCAATAGAATTAGTTTAATCTTAGTGAATCGTACGCGAACGTGAGTACTTAACTGCAACTATTAAAATACTTGATAAATAATTTGACCCATATCATCATTAGATAACCTAACCTTAAAACTGAATAATTGGCTTGGAATTCTCACGAACCGAATTGTTACTGTTAGAAAACTAATTTGTAAGTCTAATAATTGTTATGCCAGAATGTAAAACTAAAGCTAAATATAATTACAGTCGAGTTGCGGAAAACCGAACTACGGAAAAGTTTTTGTAACAAGCTCGAAAATTACGATATTCGAAGAGGATTCCGAAAATGAGCAATACATCTTCAGATTTTCACTGCAAGGCTTGCAATCGGCAGGATGACGCAGACGATATGGTGGCATGCGACATATGCGGAACCTGGTTCCACTTTTCGTGTGTGGGAGTACAAGCCTCAATATGCAACAAGACTTGGCATTGTGGTTACTGCCTCAGCGGTAGATCTAGTTTCCACGGTTCCGAGAGTTCTGTGCAAACCAGTAGCACTAATGTTCGCTTGCACCTAAAGCATTTGGAGGAATCTAAAGCGCTGGAAGATCGGCTCCAGCTGCAGCAAGCGGAACGGGAACGTGTGTATTTAGCACAAAAACATCAGCTGGAACTAGAATGCTCATCGGGTGAAGGAAGCTACCAAAGCGTTCGGAGCCGACAAAGCTGCTCGAGTCTTCGCAGTGAAGTTCAAACCTGGATAAACCAGACGAGAAACCAGACAACGGATACCGTGCAGCAAAGCAGTGCTTCAAACTCAACACCTTTAAATCAACAAATGGTAGTGCTGGAAAATGGTGTTCCATTTCCACTCGTACCACCAATCGCTACTCATGCACTGACAGTTCCATCCTCAAACATAAACATACAAAATATCGTTCCGCCCGGCGTGTTGGTAAACAATAAAAACCAACTAGTTCAGAAGCAGTTCGGAAGAAATCCGCTTTCGCCGAATGCGAATCAGCAAATACCAGTTGCTGCTAGTCAGTTAGAGCAGACACCTTTACAGTCATCGCAACTGCTGGCTACCGTTATCCGAGATCAACGGGAACAACATCCACCGTTTCCGTACAAACAAACTCTCCCACGGACAAATTTACCAGGCCCAAAGGAGTTGTCATCGAACGTGCCAATTGTGGAAAGTTATGTTCCTATGCAACCAAGTAATGAAGGTCGAACTGAAACGGAAGCCATAGAGATTCAACGTACGTGGAGACGACCAAAGCAGTCGCAGCAGCAGCAGAATACGTACGATCATCACACAGCCCAGCCGACAGCGGATTCCATTCAAAATATTCCGTCACAACCAAAATCACAGCCAATTCCACAAATGTTCCACACACAGTGGTCTCAGCAAGGTAATGGAAGATTTGTCGGTGATCAGCAGCAGATGACAGCCGGGAATTATGTACCGATCTCTTCGACCATGAACGTTCCACCTCTCATGAGCTTTCCTCAGCCATTTCCTTACGCCGAGTGGCCTGCAAGTGAAAGCGCTGCTGTTCTGCAGGGTACAGTTAATCAGCAATCAAAAACGTATCCATCGAGAGGATCAGCACCCGGGGGATTGCCGTACGTGCATACACCACCAGCACATATGGAATTTGGTTGGAATCCTCGACAAACAGTTCCGCTGCCAGCTTCTTATCAGCAGTGGCCCGTATCTAACACGGATGGCATAGTTTTAAGTGCACAGCAACTTGCAGCTCGACAAGTCGTGTCCCGTGAACTACCGAAATTCTCGGGTGATCCCCTTGAGTGGCCAATGTTCATCAACGCATTCGACTCAACAACATCTATGTGTGGAATTCAACCGGATGAGAACTTGGCTAGGCTTCAAAAAAGTTTGATAGGAAGTGCCAGAGAGAAAGTGCAGAGCATTCTTACATTACCAGCAGCGATTCCCGAAATCATCGAGACCCTGAGAGACGAATGCGGACGGCCAGAACAGCTAGTTTATTGCTTGCTAAGTAAAATTCGAAACGCTGCTGCACCGAATGTCAACAAACTGGACACTCTGATAACATTTGGTCGGGAAGTCAGAAATCTGGTAACGTACATTGAAGGTGCACAGCTGCAGGATCATTTGTCTAATCCGATGATGTTATCGGAGTTGGTTGGAAAGCTACCACCAAATCTTCGATTGGATTGGGGTCTTCATACGCAGCGAATTCCTCAAGTTTCGCTGAAAGCGTTCAGCGAGTACGTCTCCAACATAAAGACCGCTGCTTGTCATGTATCGTTGCCAGCAGAATGGAGTCACTCGGACGACAGCTACCGCAAGGGTAAGAAGAAGGAATTTCTGAACGCTCATACCATGGAAGAAGAGCAGCATCACGATACGGATGGGAAGACGGATTACAAGTCTAAACAGGAAACGAAAAGTGACCCCAAGCCATGTCACGCGTGCAGCAAGATTGACCACAGGCTTCGAAACTGTCATACGTTCACTGGTTTCAACGTGGATCAAAGGAAGCGTTTGGTAGAGCAGCTTAAGTTGTGTCAACGTTGCCTTGGAAGCCACGGAAAATGGCCGTGCAGGGTAAAACAATTCTGTGGAGTCGATGGATGTGAGGAGTCACACCACAGGCTGCTGCATTCCGTCAATCCTCAGACATCGAATGCCACTGAAGGTGTGAGTTCGTCAGGTTTGATTTCTGCCCACTGTAATCACCATGCCAGTACGTTATTCAAAGTAATTCCCGTCGTCCTCTCCAACAATGGGAAAACCGTCACAACTTTTGCTTTTCTGGATGATGGGTCTAGCCTCACGTTGCTGGAACAGGATATCGCAGACGAACTTGAATTGGCAGGAGAAGAAAGTTCGCTATGCTTACAGTGGACTGCAAGTGTAACAAGAAGGGAACCGGCATCGCAACGGGTGCGATTGAGCATCAGAAGTGTGAACGGGGGCCCAAAGTACACAATCTCGGACATCCGAACGGTATCAAGTCTGGATTTACCACAGCAAACTCTTGATTACGATGAATTATCCAAACAGTATCCGCATTTGCAAGGAATTCCTGTGCAGAGTTTCACCGGTGCAGTGCCTCGTATATTAATTGGATTGGATAATGCCAAGCTGAACATGACGTTGGACAAACGGGAACGACGCAGTGGAGAATCAGTAGCGGCAAAGACTCGACTCGGATGGACCATTTTCGGAGGAGGACAAAAGCGAACGCAAGAAACACAGCGGGTCATGGTTCATGCGTGTGACTGTTCTTTAGATGCGACGCTTCATGATCTTGTCAAAGATTATTTTGCTGTTGAAAGCTTGGGTGTAAATCCTACTCTAACTCTGGAGTCATCAGAAGATCAACGAGCTAGGCTGATCCTGCAGCAAACCACCAAGCGTACTGAAACTGGTAGGTTCGAGTGCGGATTATTATGGAAGAGTGACAAATTTGAGTTTCCCAACAGCTACGTGATGGCTGAACGGCGATTGGTTTGCTTGGAGAGAAAACTTAAAAAAGATGCCGATTTAAACAGGAAAGTGGCGGAACAGATTGAAGAATATCTCGAGCGCGGTTACGCTCACAAGATTACAGACGATGAACTGCGAAATTCGGATCCTCATCGTGTGTGGTATCTTCCATTAGGCGTAGTACAAAATCCACGTAAACCTGGCAAAGTCCGTATTGTCTGGGACGCGGCAGCACGCGTTGGCGACGTATCGCTCAACTCCATGCTTCTAGCCGGACCGGATTTACTAACTCCACTGCTGAAAGTCATGTGTGGATTCCGTCAGCGGCAGTATGTATCAGTAGGCGATGTCCGTCAAATGTTCCACCAGATGCTTGTCAAGGAAGCTGACCGTCAGGCTTTGCGTTTCCTATATCGACAAAACGCAGCTCAGAATCCAACTATCTATGTAATGGACGTCGTAATCTTTGGAGCTTCATGCTCCCCTTGCC
This sequence comes from Ochlerotatus camptorhynchus, assembly GCF_037179485.1. Classification (NCBI taxonomy): domain Eukaryota; kingdom Metazoa; phylum Arthropoda; class Insecta; order Diptera; family Culicidae; genus Ochlerotatus; species Ochlerotatus camptorhynchus. The sequence continues at coordinate 785,500 of NW_027040741.1, forward strand.
TGGCACAGTACGTAAAAAACTTGAACGCTAGTGAATTTGAGCATCACTACCCAGAAGCGGCGGCAGCGATCATCAACAATACATATGTCGATGACTTCTTGGACAGCAGAGATACGATCGACGAGGCAGTCAAGATAGTTGAAGAGGTACGCATGATATACGGCAAGGCTGGATTTGAAATCCGGAATTGGCAATCTAATTCCGAAGAAATTCTGCGACGGGTCGGGGTAGACGCCAACGACGCAGCGAAACGTTTTTCTGTGGAAAAGTTAACGATAGCAGAACGAGTTCTGGGAATGATGTGGAATCCTGTAGATGACATGTTTGTATTTACTGCACAGTTCCGTGACGACCTGCTTTCTCTACTATCGGGGGAAATTGTGCCAACAAAAAGGCAAGTTCTCCGAGTGGTCATGAGCCACTTTGATCCGCTTGGTATAGTGGCAACCTACACAGTACATGGCAAAATTTTGATCCAGGACGTGTGGAGATCAGGTGTGAAATGGGACGACCCGATTACGGATGAGGATTTCGCAAACTGGAAGCGCTGGGTAAAGTTGGTGCCGAAACTATCGGAGGTTCAAGTACCGAGGTGCTACTTTCCAAACTATAGTGTGGAAAGTTACAAGTCCCTCGAAGTTCATATTTTCGTTGACGCGAGCTTGATGGCGTATTGTGCAGTAGCGTACTTTAGAATTGTCGACGGTGGGATGCCACGTTGTGCACTCGTGGCTGCAAAAACGAAAGTGACTCCGCTGAAACCTCAGTCGATTCCACGCAACGAACTGAATGCCGGGGTGATTGGAGTAAGACTTCTGAAGAGCGTCGAGGAGAATCATTCAATACCAATTAGAAAACGGTACATCTGGACCGATTCAACTACTGTTTTGTCTTGGTTGAAAGCGGATCCACGAAAATACAAACCATATGTAGCCTTCAGGGTAGCAGAGATCCTATCGGAGACTAGTATCGATGAGTGGAACTATGTCCCCTCGGGAGTGAACATTGCAGACAAAGGCACCAAATGGGGAAGCGGTCCATGTTTCGATCCTGAAAGTCCATGGTTCAATGGTCCGGAATTTTTGAGTCGACCGGAAAGCGAATGGCCAAACCAGAAGATCACGTTGTCGGAACCTCAAGAGGAAGTTAGGGCTGTTCACCACCATGGAGCGGCACTTCAAGTACCGTTCGACTTCACGGAATTCTCCCGTTGGGAAGATCTACTGAGAAACATAGGTTACGTGTACCATTTTGTTAATCGCTGCAGAGTGAAGGAAAGAAAGCTGACACATAGTAGAGTTACATCGTTAGAGCTGGAAGACTACTCAGCCGCTGAAGCAAGTTTGTGGCGTATGGTTCAAAGCCAAGAGTATCCGGAAGAACTCGCCATTATACAGAAGAAGAACTCAGAATTGCAGGAGGATCAGCAGATGTTCCTGAAAAAATCCAATCCACTTGCCAAGCTATCGCCATTCATAGATGAAGAAGGTGTGCTGCGGATGCAAAGTCGGATTAACGCAGCTACGGCTTATTATTCGTTCGATTTTCGGAACCCGGTGATCGTTCCAAAGAATAACCACGTTACCAAGCTACTGATCCACAAGTATCATCAACGTTATGGTCATGCCAACGCGGACACTGCTTAACCGTTCGCGCAGTACATGTTGAGGTGGTGCACTCTTTGTCAACAGCTTCATGTAAGATGGCTATTCGTCGGTTTGTGGCACGAAGAGGCGCTCCACAGAAAATTTACAGTGATAATGGCACCAATTTTCGAGGAGCTGCCCGTGAATTAGCGAATGAAATCAAGGTCATCAATCATGACATTGCAGTAACGTTTACCAATGCAGAAACTGAGTGGATTTTCAATCCTCCTTCCGCCCCACATATGGGTGGGGTATGGGAGCGGAAAGTACGTTCCATTAAGGAAGCCTTGAAGTCTCTTTGCCACAATTATCGACTAAACGATGAAGAGTTGGTGACCTTCTTAGCGGAAGCAGAGATGATAGTGAACTCTCATCCTCTTACATTCGTTCCGTTGGAGGATTCGACGGAAGAAGTGATTACTCCGAACAACTTTCTCCTCATGAGCTCAAGTGGCGCGAATACCCCAGCAAGAATTCCCGTCGATGATGAGGTTTCTTTAAGAACAAACTGGAAATTGATGGAGAATCTACTAAATCAATTTTGGAAACGGTGGATTCAGGCGTATCTACCAACAATAGCCAGGAGGACAAAGTGGTTCAACGACGTTCGTCCACTACAGGATGGAGATCCAGTCGTCATTGTGGACGAAACGGTTCGCAACGGATGGTTGCGAGGTCGGGTCGTTAAGACATACCCGGGAACGGACGGTCAGGTGAGAAAGGTCGATGTTCAAACTTCGTCGGGAGTTCTACAAAGGCCAGCGATCAAAGTAGCCCTTCTGGACGTCCTAGATAGCAGTAAAGCCAATCAAGGGTAAGGCATTACGGGTCGGGGTGTTGCGGAATTTGGACGATAGGCCCTTTTGATCGCTTCAGCATCGACTCAGCTCGGACGAATGTCGACTCGCAACGTCGAATATTTTTTTATAGCGAACCGATGTAAACAGAATAACGCGTGCAATTACAGATAAAATATTCTATGGAAGCACCAATAGAATTAGTTTAATCTTAGTGAATCGTACGCGAACGTGAGTACTTAACTGCAACTATTAAAATACTTGATAAATAATTTGACCCATATCATCATTAGATAACCTAACCTTAAAACTGAATAATTGGCTTGGAATTCTCACGAACCGAATTGTTACTGTTAGAAAACTAATTTGTAAGTCTAATAATTGTTATGCCAGAATGTAAAACTAAAGCTAAATATAATTACAGTCGAGTTGCGGAAAACCGAACTACGGAAAAGTTTTTGTAACACGCCTTGAGTTGTTACATTCAAAGTGTTTTTTTTATGTTACTTCATACGCAAAGTTAACGATTTTCAGAGTTGGTTGGAAATGCTAACATGAAGCTTTAGTGTGATGATTTATTAGCTAGAGAATGATCTTTAGAAGAGGGTTAAATCTATGATGATATAAGATTTTCCCAGTTGATAATTTTATGTGTGTTGTTTAAGGGGGTAGTCCACTCTTGAAATTTCAAAAAATCTTTTTTTTTGGCTTAAAAAATACTTTGTTTACTTTGACATAGACTTGACCGCAAGTCCGCAAGTGACATCGTTCCAAAGTTATAGGCCGATTAGTGGACTCGTGTCCAGACGCTCCAAGCGCGCTCAGGTGAGCGCTCGGAGTACCCGCCCGTTACCGGCGATTATCTCTTAACAATGTTTTCAAAATTGGCGGGCGCTGTATTTTAGAAACGACTCATTCGATTTAAACGACTGAATTTTCGAGTTAAGTACCTTTTTTCTAGTCTTGTACGTAGCAGATTTTCAAAAGAATCAAAAATGGATTTTTGGTGCAAGCTTTTATCTCCAATTTTAGGGTACAAAAACGGACTGTTTTTTTGCAAAACGTCGCCAAATTTTTATTTTTCAACCAAATCAAAAACGGCTACGTACAAGACTAGGTCATCTATCAGAGAATAACAACAAAAAAAAATCGTTGTTTCAGTTCCAGTGGTGTGACCACCAGACGTCCCGCCCCGCGACGACTCAGACGGGAGGTCTCCTGGGGAACCTGGTGCAGCGGCTACAGGAGACATCCAATCGCGCCAAAAAAAATTTCAATTTAAGAGGACATTTCAATTGACAAAACCATGCATTCCTTTTTTAAATTGATCGTTATTTACCCTAAAAAAAAAAATCGTGAAAATGACCTATTTTTCATGCCGCCAGAGTGGACTTCCCCCTTAAATAATTGATAAGAACCAAATAATAATAAAAAAAAACCTATTTGTCTTTTAATCATGAAGTAATTTCCGATAAAAAATATCGCTTGACTTTTCACTCAAATTTCAATACCTCCTCTATGTTTCAATCTTAAAGTAACAGTTTAAGCTGGTTCGATTTTGACATTTCAAATTGGCTCGAAAATCATTACGTCTTCGCCAGACCTGGGTCTCAATGATAATGTTGTCATTACAAATATAAGCTTTATTTTTTTCTCAACGTCTTACAATTTTTTTGCAATGAAAAAACATATTTGACGCTCAAATTAAAATAACCTAACCTAACCCTAACTTTGTGAGATTTTGCATATGAAAAAAGTCAACCTTTGACCGGTTTGCAGCACTCCTAAATCATGTCCGCTTGAGCCCAAATTTTCCTTCGGTTCTTTTTCGATTCACATTTTGTTTATTAATTTATTTGTTAAGGCTCAACCGAATTAACTTTACAGAGCCGAGGATTCTAAATATAGTCAAAAGGTACAACACAATAAACATTTTATCTTCCGCTTTCCAATAAGTCTCCTCCGCCAGAACGGGAGCCACGTCCAGTTGTTTCTTTGTATGGCAGTATTGCCAACAGGGAGCAGAGCGCTTCCATTGCAGCAATGGACGCAAAACGTGGTCAGCTCTCACCCGTTCATCACGAAACGGTTGCTTTCCAAAGTCGACGACTGAAAGAACTGCTCATGAAGAAAAATGAGGAGGACCACACAATGGTTGCTGCTGAGTAAACAGACAATCGCGTGAAACACATTGGGGGTGGTCTGCTTCTGTCGACAGCCGAGTGAACACTCCATTAACATTTTTTGTATGGATCGTTTGTCCATACATTCATAAGCACTACTGTACATCCACGTGTTCATTTTAGCGTCTTGACATATTGAAATGTACACATTTTACAAATAAAGGTCCTATAACTTGTTCAGATTGCAGACTTTCATTTAACTGACAAAACCCCAAGGCTTCAAAATGCGTTTCGATGCATGTTGACGTGGCTGCTTCTCGGCAATGCAATGATCAATCATTATGATTCAGCCACTATTCAAATGGTAGGGTAGAGAACTACTTTGTCCCATTTTGGGCCTATCGAGCAGGAAACTTCAAATAAATCCATGATTTCAGAGTTAACAAGTCAATTATGCGTTTGGTACGATACTGTAGTTAATAAGCTTCCGAACGAAGTCAATGAGAACGCGTGATATCAATGTTTGCACTCAATATTCCCAAAAACAAAAGAAGCGCTCCAACCGAATCAATTTTTATCTTCATCCGATAGGCCGAAGTGAATTCATTGGCATTTCAATGGCGTTGCAATGCGTTAGGCTGAGTTTATAATCCGTAGGCCGAGTTTGGCGTCAAGAAACAGTGTTAGACTTTTGACAATATCTCAACGATTGGTTTCTCTTTATCAAATCTTTGTTCGTACGGAAAGGTAAATAAATTTGGAAGCCATCAGTAATAATAACATTCTGTTTGGTGCTAAACTGCGCTAGATTAAGAAAGACTAAGTGCGGGTTATGCTTAATAGGCCGGAAATGGGGTAGTTAACCCTATGGCTATCTACTTTCAGGTAGAAATCCGATTGGACCGCTGATTGACCAGCCAAGAGGGAAAAACCCGGAAAAGTCCCGAGTAAAATTCGTGTCGATTCATGTTGATATGACAGGTTCTCGACAATTTGGTTTCCAAATTTTAAAATTGAGCCACTATTTGAAAGCTATGACTATCTACTTTCGAATGGAACAAATAGGGAAGCGATTAAACTTGTGGTTGGCCAGTCGGAATGAGAAAACCCCTGAAAGGTGGCTCTGCGGAAATGCGAAAATTCGGAAATGGTCAAATCCTGAATATCCGAAAGAGTGTTTTCTGGTCGCTCAGAATCAGAATCCATATGGTGTTGGCATATTTTCTCTTTTCTCAAGATTGAATGCAATTAAGAAAAAAGTCACAAAAGATATCTAGGTATATTTTCAGGAATTGACCATTTTCCCGGTGAATTCAAATTTCCACAGAGCCACCTCTCACGGGTTTTCCAGTGCTGACTGGCCAACCACAGGTCCAATCGGATTCCTTTCTATTTCGTATTACCTTTCATAGCCACTATTTAGGCTCAATTTTAAATAGTTGAAGATGCTAATTTCAAATAACAGACTGTAGTGGTAATTTTTTATACGATAGATGGAGTAGATGAAAGCATAGAGTTGATAGTTCCGTTAGAGTACGGCTGTGTGAAGATTGTATATATATATTAGAGAAGCGAGCTAGGACAACTTTTAAGCTCGCTTCTCTAATATCTATATACAATCTTCACACTGCCGTACTCTAACGGAACTATCAACTCTATGCTTTCATCTACTCCATCTATCGTATAAAAAATTACCACTACAGTCTGTTATTTGAAATAAGCATCTTCAACTATGTAAATCGTTGACTTCACGTAGAAGTAATACTAAAAACATATAGTCAAAGTCAATTTTATAATTCGGTAACCAACCAACACGAATTTTGCTCGGAACTTTTACGGAATTTCAGTGACGGATGGCCAATCACAGGGTCCAATCGGGTTTTCAATCTATTCTTAATGAAAGTAGAAAGCCATACCTTTCGAATGGTGGCTAAATCAAAACGATTGATCGTTGCATTGTTGATAAACAGCAATGTCAACCATGAATCAACACGCATTTTGCAGCTTTGGTGCTTTGAGGTAATTTCGATGACTTAGGATTATGTAAGTTTAAAGACATTTTAGTTTAAAGTATTTCAGTTAGCGAACCATTGATTATCCATGTCGATTATGTATTTCCGGAATTTCGAAAATCTGCGTCTCCGTATTTTTCCTCACTGTCACCTATCGGGTAGTCAGGGGCATGACAGCCCAAACTTAATCCATAGCGGCAACATCGAGCATCCATGACAAAATCCAATTAAATTATCAGTTAATCCATCTTAAAATAGATAGATCAATGCTAGTATTCTGAGTAAGTGAAAACACTGAATGTGGCTCCATGAAAATGTGAAAATGGAGCGAAAATGTTGGAATTTGATCTAGAAAATAATAGCATTAATCTATCTACTCTAAGCTTGATTGCCTGAAAATTGAATTGGAATTAACGTAAGCTTTTTATATAGAAAGTAAAAAAAAAACTGTGGCAACCTGACGGTAAAACTGTGGAATGTCAAGTTGAGGCAGATTGCCCAGCATACATGCAGTGAAAAGATCTTTTAACTACTGACATTGGTTGATTCAGATGAATGATAAATGGCGTAGTGATACATATGGTTTTTTTTTTAATATAGAGACTAGCCTTAAAGTCTTAAAATATGTAACATGCAGGAGAGATGAACAAGCCTTCGGCTAAAAATCTCTTAAATAAAGAATTATAAAAAATGTTACATACAGTCGTTATAAACTGGAGATAAGACCAACAATTGATTGTTTGGTAGCTAAACTATTTCAGTGTTTATATGTTTTGTCACATCCACATGCAATTTGAGAAATTTAATGCATGTCAAAGCACACTGCTTTGCACGGGAACTTTTAAATGTAAAAATATAAACAAACTCATACATATATTGCTCGTGTGGCGAAGCTATGAAAATTTCGGTGTGAAATTCGTTCAAAATTGATTACGATCCTTTTCCCTTTTAGAATATAATTGAATGCTGTCTTTATTGCCGATAAAGACAGCAATGCCATTCACCAGGATGTCCATATTACTCCCCCCCGCTAACTCTAATGAAATAAATTGGTCATTTTATCTCTATTGGTTCTTCTCTTGTCATCACCATGGAATTATAACTCTTTCGGAAATCCACTAGAATTGCACATAGTGAATTATGAATGTCCTGGAATTCATGCTTTAAATATAGGGCGTCTAATTACTACCTGCATTTGATATAAAACTATAATACACGTTGTATTTCCGTAATTTTAATTTTATTATTTACAATACTAACTTATCATCTCCTTAACTTAAATCATGAATTTCTCCACTCAGAGCTACTTTCAAATGAACTAAGCTGATCAAAACTGATTTTCGCTTTTCTATGAACGTATGCAAGTTGCGGGAGAAGTGAAATTTCATTTCGCCATGGGCTGAATAAATCACGGAATCGAACAATTTGACACATTATAATCATAATCCATTCGCAATCGCACCGACCCATTTCAAAGACAAAACCACGCAATCAGGTGGATTCTCTGTTCAGACCAGATTTCAATCACCGACCAAACACGCAATACTTGCCTACCGTGTAGAGCACGCAACAAAATTGATTGCCGCCCAGACATTCATACTCTTCTCCGACGGCCGCCTCACACGTGGGTGGGTGGCATTTCCTCGCTTGTTTGCTTGCACAGCTCGCGTCGATGATAGCGATAATAATTGCGATGATGATCTCAATTAAAATTAATTAATTTTGAATATACCGGGGATTGTGCCGGAGCTTCGTATTTCATGCAGCGTAAGTTATTGGGGGGGCTGACAAATTGGGGATGTCAATTAAGATCCACGAATGGGCAAAAGTCACGTTGGTTGAGTATTCGAAAAGTTAAAGGATTTTTAAATTCAGTTTCATTAAGCGCACAGGATCGGAAATACGGTAAACATTCATTGCCCCAAATTGAGTTAATCTTTCCAATGCAACCCTGGTTTGCAATGATGCGTGTGGAATATCGAATCTGCCAAAAGAACAGACGCACAGGGAAGCTCATATACGGTTGAACCGATTGGATGGAACATATCTCGAAGGGAAGTAATTAATTAATTAAATTAAGCACAGTTTCTCGCCCGATACGCGATCCGCCGTCTGATATCCCAGCTGACTAGTTATCGCTACTGACGCTTCGGCTGTCTCTGAGAACATTTGTTGAAGCGGTTCGCTGTTCGTTTAATTTTTCCTAATTTAATGAAAACCTTCAGCCCAGAAACATAATGGAACTAAGAAAGGTAGTACAGAGCAGGAATCGCACGTTGAAACGGAAAAGTTGAAAATTATATGTAATTTAAACTGACGAAATTGGTTTAGTGAAACTTTTCTCGCACGCCGTTGAACCGCTTAAGAAATTATCCATTTTGCTTGAAAGATATTGTCATCAAGGCTATCGGTAACGGTATCGAAGTGGGATGCTTTTAATGAAGTCCCACGTTCAGAGAAATAGCAACTTATGCTTCTCGGAGGTAGAAAACTACTAACATTAATTAAGTTACAGTTTTTGAACTAATTGTACTAGTGGTAGTTTTAGGTTTAAGTTTAGGTTTAGTTAATTATAAAGAATAATTAGATTAGAATTTTTGGCAGAAAACATTATATGAGCAATTTACCTTGGTGCGGTGTCAAACCAAATTTTTTCGACACATTATTTCAGATTGCAAAATACTCCCGTCATTACATTCTAATTTAGCTACCTATACAAACTTGGCCAGCTGATAATAGAACTTATGGACCGTTCAAATATTACGTAATGTGAAAATGCCGATTTTAAATTAAAAAAGCAATTGTTTGTCTAACGTAATAGTTAAGCCTTATGAACAAATTCCATCCAAAATTTCCGAAAAATCTGTTTAGTCCAAATATAGTTCCGATAAAATCTTGTTATTGCATCTTAGAGCATATTTTAATTAAATTATTTTATTCAGGGAATCATACGAAGCATTCTTTAGCATAACTTCACATAATGAATGTTTTAATTAATTAATTTATTTATTATTCCTTTCCGAGGAGCGTAAGGCTAAAACCACTTAACCATTTAAATTATTATATCCGGTTAACTTCATAATTCAAATCAAAATATTTAATGTAACCTATACTGTTCCAGGCGTACAAATTTTGATTATTTTTTTAATATGCTTCCGTTGGAAGTCGTTTTATAGAAGTAAGAAGGTAACTCCCACTCACAACGCCTCTAAAAATCGTTTAGCATAGCGGTGCCGGTGGTGTTATGGTAAGCGTGATTGCCTCTCCCCCTAAAAAGCCTGGGTTCAATCCAAGTTGGCACCGCCGGGATTTTCTGAGGCATAAAATCTCTGATCACGGAGTAAAGACGTTGGGCCCCGGTCCATGAGTTGAAAGGTCGATAGGTAGGATTCAGATATAGAAGCTGCCTCCCTGGCGTCGGTAACATTGGTCCTAAAACAAGTCAAGGAAAAAAAAAATCATTAAGCATGCCTTTGATGATGTTAAGTTCGGTGGAATTACTAGGTTCTGTGATCGGTGGCCTCAAAAGGGACAAATTTTAGGAAAAGCAGAGGTGGTGAGCGAGTTATCAGCTACCGTAGAGTAACGCAGCAACGATGTGGGTGGACATTGTGAACCGAGCATCCAATAAGGTACTTTTGCAAATGGCTTACATGTGAAAAACGATTTAATCCTTATACGAAACGCAAGCAGGAGCTAAGCGCAGCACGCAGCTTATCTAAAGCAGCTGCATAAGGATTCACTAGAAAAACGTCGAAAAACTGAGGCAAAATCAGTGATTGGAAAAGCTTCAACTTTTTTGACACAAATGCTGCATTATCACACAGGCTTGGAGATCGTACTCCTGCCTATATCTTTCCACATTGATGTGAAACATCAATTATCCATTCATTATGGATAACAAAACCTAGATTATTCACAGAATATGCCCATTGAATTGGTCTTCCATCGGTAGCGTATCTGTTACAGCAACACGTCATTTCTCCTGCATCAATCTAAAATTCTCTCAAGATCCTCGTTCACCATTGCAGCTAGCTCACGATAGACCAATCCTATCGATGAACAATTGCACATCATCTGCAAACAGTTGAACAGAGTAAAACTTGAGAACCGTAGGGAGATCATTGATATAACAGCAAAAAAGAATTGGGCCTAGTCTGTTGGTCCCCGGTCCATGAGCTATGGGTCGATAGAAAACAAATCAAGGATAATTGGTCCTACTACAGATCCGTTGAAGATATTGTCTTGTATGCGGCTCCAGTAAATAATCATTAAGCTAGTACTGAAAGTAACGGGCCAAAAGAGCCACATCCAAGAACCCCTAACCTCTGGTCAAGCCACGGAGGTCGTCTGGGGTGGGCAACACACGCCTTTTTTGTCATTAGCTCACCTTATAATTCAAATTTCTCAGGGGGTGAACAAACGACGGCGACGTCAGTGAAGATGTGTGCCGTATCCTAGTGGCCTCTGCCACGTGGGTTCCACGTACAGTGGAGTCGGTCGAATCAGCCTTGCGGATCGTTAGCGGTAGATCGCAAGCTGAGATGTTCGGGATAAAATTCACCTGCTGGCACGCTGGGAGACAGCGTAGCGTGCAGCGGTGGTGAAGTGAATCAAACGGTAATTTACTTGACTTCGTACCGTGTAGCGTGGTACAAAACAGACCTCACAATCGCGAACTTTTCCGTGTTCGGGCTATTTGTGTAAACACCGGATTACTCCTTAGAGTAATCTTATCACCAACTCACTAAGCTGCTCCTCGGAGCATCACTACACCGTATCGAGCGAACCTTTTAATGCGAGGGTTTTAATTAGCTTCTGGTTTGTTTCCTAGTTTCGACTCGAAATATCATCGTTCCCTCGGTAATCTGCTGTCCAAGCTCTCCATCTTCCATCCTTTTCCTTTTCTCACATCATCCTCTCCTTTTTCCTCCCGGATCCAGTGTTGATGTGGCGGTACCAATTTACAGCGCTTACTCCAACAAAGGCTTTTATACCACTTGCTTTCAGGCGGTGGTTCAATAGTAGAACTATTTCTTAATACATTTTAACAATGCTAGTTTTTTTTTTATTATAATGAATAAACTACTCGCAGTTTTCAATCAGAACCAGCAAAAGCTATTTACTAGGAAATGATGTCAATAAAATCTATAAATTCAGTCAGATGAACATCTATTGTTCTGATTTCAAGTGGATCGGTACTTACTTACTTACCAATCAGGCTAAGGCCTTGTTGTCCTCTGCTGTCCGAAGAAGTCGTCTCCACTCTACTCGATCCATGGCCACAGTTCGCCAGCCTCGTAGTCTGCGAAGGGTCCACAGGTCACCTTCTACTTGGTCGATCCACCTTGCCCGCTGCGCGCTTCTTCTTCTTGTTCCTGTTGGGTCGCTTTCTAGAACTATTTTCACTGGGTCGTCGTGCGGCATTCTTACGACGTGCCCAGCCCACCGTAGTCGCCCAATTTTTCCAATGTGGACGATGGATGGTTCTCCCAGCAGCTGGTGCAATTCGTGGTTCATTCGCCTCCTCCACGTTCCGTCATCCATCTGCACTCCACCGTAGATGGTACGCAGCACCTTCCGTTCGAAAACACCAAGGGCGCGTTGGTCCTCCACGAGCATAGTCCAGGTCTCGTGGCCGTAAAGGACCACCGGTCTAATCAGCGTCTTGTAGACAGTCAACTTCGTGCGGCGGTGAATTTTATTCGACCGGAGCGTCCTCCGGAGTCCAAAGTAGGCACGATTCCCTGCCATAATGCGTCTTTGAATTTCTCTGCTGATATCATTTTCGGCGGTCACCAGTGAGCCCAAATACACGAACTCATCGACCACCTCGATTTCGTCACCGTCAATCTGAACTCGGGGTGGGAGGCTAACATTGTCTACCCTAGAACCTCTTCCTTGCATGTATTTTGTCTTTGATGCGTTGATGGCAAGTCCAATCCGTCTAGCTTCAGCCTTCAGTCTGATGTACGTTTCCGCCATCATCTCAAAGTTCCGTGCCATAATGTCAATGTCATTGGCGAAACCAAGGAGCTGGATGGACTTCCTGAATATCGTGCCACTCGTGTCTATCCCAGCTCTTCTGATCACACCTTCTAACGCGATGTTGAACAGCAGAAACGAAAGTCCATCACCCTGCCGTAACCCCCTTCGAGATTCAAAGGGACTCGAGAGTGTCCCCGATACTCGAACAACGCACATCACTCGATCCATCGTCGCCTTGACCAATCGCGTCAGTTTATCCGGAAATCCGTACTCGTGCATAATCTGCCATAGCTGATCTCGATCGATTGTGTCGTATGCGGATTTGAAATCGATGAACAAATGATGTGTGCGCACGTGGATCGGTAACAGTACATATATTGTGGCACTAGATTAAATGAGTACAACTTTAACACAATCATTTCTATAATAGGTATTTCACAATTCGCAATACTTATTAAGCTTCCCACAGTATCATATCAAATCTCTTTCTCCCTCTACCCACAGATAAAATTGTCATCTACTTACCTCGAGAAGAACGTATTCGGTTCAATTTCTGTAACTTTAGATTTAAGACATGAATAATGTATTACACACATGATAACCTGGCTCTGTAAAGTCTATTCGATTGAGCCAGTACAAATTAAGTAATTATTTAAAAAAAAAAAGCTTCCCGCAGCCCTGTAACGCCTAGAAGATTACCTTTAAACCCTTATGTGGGTAACGGGGTACCCGGGAACCATTATGATGTTTGAATTGAAATAAAATCATGTAGGGGCCTACGTGATGTTTATCGCTGTGAAGCTTTCTGACATCTTGTAAAATGAATGTACATGAATTCAAGAACGGACCACCCAAAGTCCCTGGAACAGGTTCGGGAAACCTCGGAGGAAGTTGCTCCTTCTTCTTCTTCTTCTTCGCATTTTCAAGCTAATTGCATATCGCATATTAGCTAATTGCATGCTCTCAACTTAGTGTTCTTGATGCACTTCCACAATTATTAATTGAGAGCTTTCGATGCCTGTACCATTTTTGCATTGGTATAATTGAGTGGCAAGTCCAATCATACTTCTATTATGCCCAGGGAAGTCGAGAAATTTTCCAACGCGAAAAATTCCTAGACCGAACCGGGAATTGAACCCAGCCACCGCCTTTACCGACTGAGCTAAGGGAGGCCCCAAGGAGGAAGTGGCTGTGTGGTGCATAAATACTGTGGTGTAACATGTGCTAAACTCGGGCGAAATCATCCAGCGCATCGCCCTGTTCGCCTCGTAGCTAGATGAATATGAATGTGTGAGTGATTTCCGTCCAGAGCGACCTAGCAAAGGACCAGGCATCGTTGGTACCGCCATTGTCTCTACACAGTTCACTTGCAGCTTCGGAGATGGTAAGACGTGCTTCCGTGTGATTAGCCCTCAGTGATTCCTCGGTGATTATCGAGTATTCACAGTGGCCAATCTTTGATTTCAACAGAACCAGCAGTTCATCAACATTTTCAGATACCATGCTAGTTGACTAGAGAGACAATGACCACTCAATATCCCTGAAACAGGTTTCGAAAGCACCGGACTTCCTCCGGCCATCTTCTAATTTCACAAAAACTAGCCATGCGACATATAAAAACTTGAACAGAACTTGAAGGACATGCCATTAGAGGGACAATGACTGGCCACCCTATGTCCCTGGAACAGATTCGGGAAGCCCCGGTAGAACTGGTCGATCTCAAATTTCAACAAAATTAACGTGCGGCACATCAAAATTTTCAGAAACTCGTGTACAATAATTCATCATAGACCATGTCAATTGAGAAAAAAAATTACAATGGCTAATCAATGGTTTCTGAGGCCCCTAAGGAGAAACTAATTATGCGGCATATTGAAATTTTCAGAATTTTATGGTTATGTCATTATAGACTATGCCAATTGACAATATTGACAATGATCCAATGTCCCTGGAACAGGTTCCGGTAGCCCTGAAGGATGTGGCCAATCAAATGCATGTGGATGTGCAACAAAAACTAGAGTTGGTTGTAAATGCTATCTAACATGAAGCATTAGTGTGATAATTTATTAGCTAGAGAATAGTCTTAGAAGAGGCTAGGTAGATAGTTTCGTTAGAGTACGGCAGTATGACAATTAAATAGAAATTGAAAATGAGCGAAGGGCCATTAATGCGACAGTGCAAGTCAAACGCACACTCTTTGCCTAACCCGTACGATGTACGCGGAGATTTGAAGTATGTCTTTAAATCTACATATCGTAAAATGAGGTATCTTTGATAATGCGGGTAATATTGATAGTATAATGTAAAGATTAAATTTACTCGCTGCGATATTTCCAAAATAGAAACATTGGTTCCATATTGTAGCTTAGGGTATTTCCGTTTTTTTTTATATAATTACTTTATTTCTTCTTCTTCTTCTTCTTCGCATTTCAAGCTTATTGCATATCGCATATTAGCTTATTGCGTGCTCTCAACTTAGTGTTCTAGATGCACTTCCACAGTTATTAATTGAGAGCTTTCGATGCCTGTACCATTTTTGCATTGGTATAATTGTGTGGCAAGTCCAATCATACTTCTATGCCCAGGGAAGTCGAGAAATTTTCCTACCCGAAAAATTCCTAGACCGGACCGGGAATCGAACCCAGCCACCTCCAGCATGGTCTTGCTTTGTAGCTACGCCTTTACCGACTGAGCTAAGGGAGGCCTTATTTGTACAGGCTCAATAGAATAAACTTTACAGAGCCGAGTTATCATTTGCGTTATACATTATTACTGTCTTAAATTTAAAGTTAAAGGAACTGGACCGAGTACTCGCGGTTGTCTCGAGGTTAGTGGAGATTTACAATTTTTTGGATGGGAAAAGGGAAGAAGGAGGATTGAAATGTGGTTTACGATACAACTATTTAATTAATCCTGAAGCATGAAATTATTTCTATTCATGTTGAAAACTAACATTGAAAAAAAAAACCCACACGTACAAAATACAAACTAAACACAAGGTTAATCAAACTAACAATCTAAGGTTAATATCCTTAAAGTAAACATATATGAGTTTCATAAACTCCAGATCGCGTCTAGCCAAAATATCCCGAACTGGAACATTAGGTTGTCTACCTCGAGCCCGAAGGGAATCATAAAAATGTGATCTGACTTCACGATACTCCGCACAAGACCAAAGGATGTGATCAGCGTCCTGGTAACCTTGTCCACATTCACAGAGATTGCTGTCTCCCAACCCCACACGGAACAAGTGAGCGTTTAGACAATAGTGATTGGACATGAGACGACACATCACGCGTATGAAGTCTCGACTCAAGCCAACCCTTTGAACCATGCAAACTTCGACACCTTAGGGATAATTAAATGTAGTCATCGTCCCAAGCTCCCTTCACTCCATTGATGTTGCCAGCTAACGAGCGACTGCTGACGATAAATAGAGTAAAATTCACTATAGGCGATTTGTCGATCATAAATGTCGCCTTCCATAGCGCCCACCTTCGCAAGTGAATCCGCCTTCTCATTGCCCAAAATTGAGCAATGCGAAGGGACCCACGCGAAGGTGATGATGAAAGAGCGCACGGATAAAGCACTAAGCAGTTCTCGTATTTTCAAGAGAAAATACGAGAAGTGCTTTACCGGCCTAATTGAACGGATAGCCTCGACAGAACTGAGACTATCTGTAAAAATAAAGTAGTGGTGTGGAAGAAGTGAAGCAATAGTTTCCAAAGTGTAGTGAATTGCTGCCAGTTCAGCCACATACACAGAACAAGGAGCTTCAAGTTTTCGAGAGGCGCTATGAAATTCATTAAATACACCAAAACCAGCGGACTCCTCTATTAGAGATCCATCTGTGAAAAACGTTCTTGCAGAATCAACATGGCCAAACTTTGCAGCGTATAATGACGGAGCAATCATAGGACGATGATGCTCTGGAATTCCGCGGATCTCCTGCGTCATAGATAAATCAAAATTCACTGAATTGCCGAAATCGGAGAAGACTACACGATTGGGAATATTTCTTGAAGGGCTGACATCCTGTGTTAAATATAGGTAGTACAAAGTCATAAAACATGTTTGAGGATTTAGCTCCAGAAGCTTCTCAAAATTTTCGATCACCAGTGGGTTCATAACTTCGCAACGGGTGAGGAGCCTAAGAGATAACTCTGAAAAACGGACGGATAGTGGCAACATGCCCGCCAGCACTTCGAGACTCATAGTATGAGTCGAGTGCATGCATCCTAACGCGATACGAAGACAACGATACTGGATACGTTCCAGCTTGATGATGTGCGTTTTAGCTGCCGACTGGAAGCAAAAACTACCGTACTCTAAAACCGATAAAATCGTTGTCCGGTACAACGTCAGAAGATCTTGTGGTTGGGCTCCCCACCACGTTCCGGTAATTGATCGAAGGAAATTGATCCTTAGTTGGCATTTTCGTCTCAGATACTCAATGTGGGATCTCCAGGTGCATTTGGAATCGAACCAGACCCCGAGATATTTAAAAGACATGGAATGAGTGATCGGTTTACCCAAAAGTTGAAGCTTCGGTTGTGCTGGGTTATGCTTCCTAGAAAAAACGACCAACTCAGTTTTCTCCGTGGAGAATTCGATACCTAGCTGAATAGCCCAAGTAGACAAATTGTCCAAGGTATCCTGTAAGGGTCCTTGCAGGTCAACCTCTTTTGGCCCTGTGATAGACACTACGCCGTCATCTGCAAGTTGTCTCAACGTGCAATTGTCACTAAGACAGACATCAATTTCTCTAACGTAGAAATTGTACAAAAGGGGGCTTAAACATGAGCCTTGGGGGAGACCCATGTAGCTAAATCGAAAAGCTGTAGAGATTCCATGAGAAAAGCTCATATGTTTTTCTGACAGCAAATTGTACAAAAAATTATTCATTAATGGAGACAATCCACAAGCGTGAAGTTTCTCTGAAAGAACTTCAACGGATACTGAATCAAAAGCCCCCTTGATATCCAAGAACACAGAAGCCATTTGCTCTTTCTTAGCAAATGCTAACTGAATTTCCGAGGAAAGCAACGCGAGACAGTCGTTCGTTCCCTTACCCCTACGGAAACCAAATTGAGTATCTGAAAGAAGGTGGTTCGTCTCAACCCATTTGTCGAGGCGAAAAAGGATCATTTTCTCCATCAATTTCCGAATACACGACAGCATCGCGATGGGCCGATACGAATTGTGATCCGACGCGGGTTTATCAGGCTTTTTAATGGCTATCACCCTTACTCGTCTCCAATCATCGGGAACAATATTGAGCTCCAAGAACTGATTGTACAAGTTCAACATGCGCCTCTTAGCGACGTCTGGGAGGTTTTTCAGCAAGTTGAACTTGATTCTATCAGATCCCGGGGCAGAATTTCCACACGAAAGGAGAGCGAGTGAAAGTTCCACCATTGAAAAAGGCTGACTGATTTCGTCTACCGAATTCGCGTTTTCGCGAGGAATCAACTGCGACGGCACGGAATCCGGACACACTTTTCGCGCGAATTTAACAATCCATTGATCCGAGCATTCCTCGCTTTCGTTGTTAGTAGACCGGTTACGCATTCTTCGTGCCGTACTCCAAAGCGTATTCATAGACGTTTCGCGCGACAATCCGTCTACAAACTGCCGCCAGTAACCCCGTTTTTTGGCCTTGATGAGGCTCTTGAGTTCGCGTTCAAGAGATGTGTATGCGTCGAAATGCTCGCGTGTTCCGCGTTTCCGAAAAAGTTTAAACGCGTCGGACTTTTTACGGTAAACCTCCGTGCATTGTTGATCCCACCAGAGCGATGGTGTTTTCTTACGGATTGACGATCGCGGCACCGGTCGTGTTTGAGCTTGAAGTGCGCTGTCGACGATGAGATTAGAGAGGAAATTATATTCCTCCAACGGCGGAAGCTCTTCCACTGACGATACTGAATCGTCTATCGCGGATTGGAACTTAGTCCAAACAATGTTACGGGTTAGATCATACGCGACGTTAACGGATTCTGACGAGTCGAACCCACTGGCAATCGAAATTTTGATCGGCAGATGATCACTACCGTGCGGATCCTGTGCAATCCAACGATAGTGAATTGGAGCAAAAGGTGAGGTCTAATCTGCTACCATTCGAGGATGGACCAGCCAAACGTGTTACTTCTCCATTGTTAAGTATTGTCATGTTGAAGTTGTCGCAGAGATCATAAATCAAAGTAGAACGGTTATCATCGTACAGCTCCCCCCAGCCTGTACCGTGGGAGTTAAAATCTCCCATGATCAACCATGGAGCGGGAAGTACCGCACATATGTCGAAAAGTTGTTTGCGATTAACAGAGACTCTAGGAGCAATATATACAGAAGCAATACGAAGGCTCTTACCTTTAATGGTAGCCTGACATGCGACAACTTCAATACCGGGGAATTCGGGAAGATTCACTCTATAGAAGGAATGGCACTTTTTGATCCCCAAAAGTACCCCTCCTCCACGTGAATCCTCACGATCCAATCGAATAATATTAAAATCATAAAAAGGGAGATCAATTTCTGAAGAGAGCCATATTTCACAGAGGGCAAATGCATCGCAATTATTGTTATGGACTAAATACTTGAACGAATCTAATTTCGGAATAAGACTTCAAAAATTCCACTGTAGAACAGTGATGAATTCCCCGACCTCGTTTGGAAAATTATCCATCGAAGGAGATGATAGCTGCAAGAAGGGGCCATTTTGAAGTCAATTGCTTCAAGAAGGATTTCACAGTGGGAAGCAATGTGAGGACAATGCTTTTCAGAGGATCAGAAATGTTGAGGTATTTAAGAATACCGCCCACAATGTCATCAAATGAGAACAGCCCAGATGAAGAAGGGGTTTCTGTTCTTAAAATTGGGGCATCAGGGGTTTTGGATGTCCCCGGAAGAGGTGGAAAATCCTGGGTATATTCAGTTCTGCGGAATCCAGGAGGAGTAGAAGTCTCCTTTTTTCTACCACTCCTTGATTTGGACAAGCTGATTTGGGGTTCTTTATTTGCAACAATCCGCGAACGGATGCGCTTTCATTTCCGTGCAGAACCTTCCGGAAAACTGAAAGAAGTTCCCTCCTCAGCCAAGTCAGAGTCAGTCTCGTCATCTGACAAAAGAGAAAAGGGATTTTTGTCATTGGTCGATGGCGTGGCTGTCTTAAGCATTTCTGCAAAAGACCGCCTGGAACGTTCCTTAAGGGAGCGTTTCATTTTGTCCCCGAGCTGTTTGTACGCCGGGCATGACGAGAGAGCATGAGGAGGAGTTCCGTTGCAGTACACGCATTTTGGTGCAGTAGCTGCGCAGGCGCCATCCTCATGCTTCTCCCCGCATGTGGAGCAGCGTGCCTTGTTGCCGCAGTGGGAGGCCGTATGTCCCAACCGCTTACAATTCTGGCAGTTCATGACCCGAGGTACAAACAACCGCACAGGAAGACGAAGTTTTCCCAGCTCGATGTATTGAGGAAGGGCAGATCCAGAAAAGGTCACCCGAAACGAGTCTGTGGGGGTAAAACTCTTTTTACCCTCGCTGAGCGATACTGACTTCATTCTATGAACGGCCAGTATCTTTACCGGAGGAAGCAAGGGGTTCTTGAATCGGCCAACCGCTTGCTTCTCCAGTATCTCGGGGTTCAGGCTCGCCTCAGTGACCACGCCTTCGATCTCCACATCAGAGGCTGGAATGTACACCCTATATTCCAGTGTGAAAAACTGGGAAACAGCAATCTCATTGGCCTGTTTCAGGTTAGCGACGGTCACACGAAGTTTGTTGTGCCTAACCTTCGTTATTTCGGTCACGGCAGAGAATCGCTTTGTCAGATCATCAGATATCTGAACAACATTCAAGGGTTTGTTTTTGGGCTGAAAATAGACAACCCATGGGCCAGTCGAGTCATTCGGGTAGGCCCGCAATCTGGAGCTTTTCTCAGCCTGCCCATTGTCAGACTGAGACGACGAACCATGGATAACATCATCATTTTTCTGAGATGAATGGTCATCCATGTCGTCTTCTGACAAAACATCCATTTTGTTCAACTAGTGGGAGCGCAAAACGCTCTCCCACTGAACGCACAGACACAATACACAGAAAACACTACAAACACAGAAATACAAAATGAAAATTTAACTAATGGGGGAGGAAAAGAAACAAGAAAAAAAAAACAAAAACTTATCTGATAATCCTATACTACTACCACCGAGCGTTTTATGTGTAGGCGTTTACACAGATGGCTGGAAGAGACGCGCTGCGTGGATGACCTTCGTTGTGGTGCACTTGATCGAGGCTCGGTACTCAGCGCACACAGGCGCACGATGATTGATGAACGATGTAGATGTAGAAACGGGTGCTCACACTCGATGATGATGATACGTGAGCGGGTTTTTGTGAGCGCGTATGCGTGACCACGCAACGATGATGCCCAAATTGGATTGCGAAATACCAATAGCACGGATTAATCGTTCCGAAAATGACACTTTCTACTTAAAAAAACTCACTTTTCGATCAATTTACCGGGAACTATGCCAAGAGTCACTTAGTGAGAAAAAAACTGATAATTTATATCAAGCGAATACCGAGAAAACTTCCAAAACAACGGAGCGCGAAACAAGTCGACCGTACTTCTTGCTAGGACGCAGTGAGATGCAGGGTATTTCCGTTGATATCGTATATAGTTTGTCTTACATATTTTAAAAATATTTTAAAGAAAACAATTTTCGTGTTTTTCGCCAGTTTTTAAAAAGCACTCAAACCATCACTTATGAAATGTATTTCCGATATAGCCATCACACATTCAATGTTTTATTCTTTTTGCTTATGATGTTTTCTGATTACATACTCATTCAAAGTTTCATATTTAAAGAACTAAATTGTTTTTGTTTCACCCATTGTTTTCTAAATTCATCGAAAATTATCAAAGTAACCCCAAATAAAAAAGCTGAGTTTCGGTCACAAAACTAAAAAAATAGTGCAAATGCTTTAATTTCCGTTAAACATATTACTAACGAATTGACTCTTCGATCCTCAGAATTTGTTTTAAAAATATAAAATTTGAAAAAACATTGATTGCTGTAAAAATTATTTAGAATATACTTTAAAAAAAAACTATCAATGTTACCCCGTTTTACGGTACTTCAAATCTCCGCGTACATCGTACGGATAAGGCAAAAAGTGTGCGTTTAATTTGCATTGTCGTATTAATGGCCCTTCGCTCATTTTCAACTTCTATTCAATTTTCATACAACCGTACTCTAACGGAACTATCTACCTACCCTCTTCCAATACCATTCTCTAGCTAATAAATTATCACACTAAAGTTTCATGTTAGATAGCATTTCCAACCAACTCTGAAAATTGCAAACTACGCGTATGAAGTAACATAAAAACACTTTGAATGTAACCAAAACTAGTTATTCGGCATTTCAAAATTTTCAGAATTATATGGATATGTCATAATAGACCATGCCAATTTACAAGAGTGACAAAGACCATCCAATGTCCCTGTAGCAGATTCCGGAATCCCCGGAGGAAGTGACCATCGTCTAATTTCACCAAAAACTAGTCATGCGGTATAACAAAATGTTCATATTTTATGGACATTTTATTATATACCTACCATGCCAATTGACAAGAATGACGATCACCACCCAATGTCCCTGGAACAGGCTTTGAAAGCCCTGGAGGATGTGGCCAATCTATGATTTCAGCAAAACCAGGCGTGTGGCATATCTAAATTTTCAGAATTTGATGAACATAGAATTATAGACCATGTCACTCAACTGGATTTATTGACGCCACCCAATGTCCCTGGAACAGGTTCCGGAAGCCCAGTAGGTTGAGACCAACCTCTTGTTTCAACAAAAACTAGTCATTCAGCATATCATAATTTCTATAAATTCACGGATAATTCATTAGAGACCATGCTAGTTTACTTAAGTAACAATGGCCTCCCGATGTCCCTGGAATGTTGCGGAAGCCCCAGGGAAGTTTTTTTTTAATCATTATTAGGGAAATTTTTAGCTATCTTAAGCAAGTTCATCTCGTAAAAACCCCCAGGGAAGTGTAAAGTGTCTGATTGCAACAATAAATAGTCGTGATTCGTATCAAAACTTTTGATAGTGTTGAAAGTATCCATCGTTGAGCCTTTATTATTTTACCTTAGTGATGATCAAAACAATAACAATATTTAAATTCACTATGGTGACAACCAACCAAGTGGAATTCTTTACAATCCGTGTGTTGCGAACACCCCTCGTCGATGAGCACACCTCCAAATCAATCGTGCGGTACCAACTGAATGGTCGACAGTTGACAGAAGCAGATCATGGGAAAACAAAGGGTAACATTATAAAAGCGATCGAGAAGACCGAACTGATGTGATAATATTTCGAAAAATGCTTTCTAAATGTATTAGCTAAATTATCGCGTTTATTTGCATAAGACCCTAAATTTGATTGCTTAAAAAGCCTAAATTTGTTATTCTAACTAAGCAGTGAGTTGAAAAATTATTTATTCTCTAATTGAAGTGCTAATTTACATGCAATTTATTATTCTAGAAATCATTATATGTTCAGTTGATTGCGTGCTTCATCGCCTTCACTTGGCTAATCATTAATCACTGTAAACACACGGTAAATCTGTTAGTTAAAAGTTAATTCGAATAATTTATATATTGATTAAATTCAGGATTTCCAAAGTCTAGTGGAAATAGATTCTATTCCGGGTTGAAACAAAACGATAGTAAATTACAAAACGTTAGTCAAAAACATTGAAAGTTAAAGATTGTGAACTAAATCACATGAATTTTCAGAAAACTTTAACGCAATACATTTTCAATTCGTTCAAAATTTCGGAGCAGACCTTTCTATTCATTGCATAAGCAACACCGTGCTTAGAATCAGCACCACAGTTGTCACATGATTTCCTTGTTTTCCTTCTCCCACTTTCCCGGGACTTCCGGAATCTGTTCCGGTTTATGTTGCAATCAGAAATTAGAAACTTCCCCGGGGACTTCTGGAACATGTTCTGGGGTCATCGCGATGCCATTATATTCTGTTTAGTTAATATGGACTTTAATGAATTGTCTATGACATTATGAAAATGTTGATATGTCGCACGACTGATTTCTATAACAATAAGAGACTGGCCTTTTTTCCGGAGCTTCCAGAATCTGTTCCAGGGCCATCGGATGTTTTTTGTCAGTCTTGTCAGATGTCATGGTCTCTTATCTATTTATTTATTGTAATTCATCTGACAGTACTTGTCTAAATGAATAAAACTTAGATAATGGAAAAAAGCAACAGATAAACAGATTACAAAAATAATCACAATCTTCTCAATCGGTTTCAAAATTGGTTCGATGTTTCTCCGAATTCAAATGCTTCAAATGCCCGAATCATCGCAGATATTGGCTCATGGTATCCATATGCAGTCCGATGGAATCTTGGTTGTAGTAAGGATGATTGCCGCAACATCCTTTGAGGAACACGGAAGTTTACTTGTGAAAGTAGTTGAGGACAGTCCACATCGCCATTTAAAAGTTTCGCTACAAATAAGGCTTTATGTATTTTTCTTCTGTGTGCCAATGTGTCCAGGTCCAATAGTATGCATCGGTCTGCATAAGTTGGCGATTCGTCTTAGGGCTGATCGAGGAATAGTGAAGATTGAAGGTCAACTTTGGGTCCAAAATAACATCAAGATCAGTCATACGTTCTACTCTGCGAAGCGTTACATTGTCAATGCAGTAGTCGTAAAGGATTGAACTCTTAGAGCGATGAAACGTCATCACTGCACACTTTGGAACGCTGATGATGAGCTTATTGCGACGGCACCAATCTACAAACAAATCTAGCAGAGCTTGAAGACGATGACAATCCTCAATCGAGTGAACTACGCCGTACAGCTTAAGATCATCTGCATAAACGAGCTTGCATATAACTCCCAACAAAGCTGCTACATCGTTGAAGAATAATGTAAATAAAAGTGGACCCAGGTTACTTCCCTGAGGTACTCCAGAGGTGCTGGTAAACGTAGAAAAGACACCAGATCAGTGCTCGAAACAGTCAGGCTCAATGGGTCATTTTCATATGAATATGAACAGACAGCCGCCTCATAATTCACTGCTTCGTGAGAGTCTGAATGATTGGAAGGTAAACGAGTCACTGATAGACGAGCACTCAGTCAGTAGCTCAGTCAGCACGTTTGTTCTTCCGTTATGGTACCCAACCCTTATTTTGAAGACTAAGCGTACATTTTCTACACTCAAAAAATTCCACACGTCATCATCATATGTTTCACATTTAATTTTGCGCTTGTTGTGAAACACATTCATTTCATGTGTGAATCTTATGCTATGAACCATGCCTGAACACTATGGATTTGAATTGTGACACACTTGGATTCTATGTGCCTCATATGGTGATATCAATGGCTTTGCACATCATAGTTCAATATTCTACTTTATCGACATCTACTTTACCGTTTCTAAAAATTAATCGACCAATATATAAACAAAACTTCCAGAGGCCAGAGCATTCACATATCTTTTTAATGGGTCTGATTTAGGATTCGATCATGGACTGTTGGGGTGTGCTGCTGCCGGAGTCTTCGTTCGATCCCACTGTGCCACGGTTGTTCTCATTTATGAGGCGGGTTGATAGGATAAAGTCACAACTCTTGTTTTCGATGTTTACCTTTATGAGCAAGCAATTCACATCGTATTGAAATGCAAAACACTTTAAATCCATCTGTTTTGAACAGTAGTGTGATTCACTGTGCAATACACTTGAATAGATAGTGAAATATTTTCAAAATTTCAAAATTTGAAACACCAGAAATTAATGTGTATAACACATTGAACCAAGGTGAAATACACTTATAGTAAATGTGATTATGCATTTAAAAAATCAAGTGTTTAAACACTTCGATCAAAAGTGTGGAATTTTTTTAGTGTATGGAAAAATGCCTCAATTACATGCTGTGTGAGCGAAGACAAGTAGTATGAGTCGCCTGTTCGTGAGTGACTGAATGTTTTTGTTGGCTCTTTCATTGCCTCGTCCTTTACCGTTTGGTACATACGGTCAGGATAGAGCAATGAATCGAATCGAACCGGTCTTTCACAGTCACCCTAAGCAGTCAACATTTTTACGCTATGCACCAGATCTAGGTGAGTAAGAGAGGCTTCCGACTGTGGCACCTATGTATTAGCCGTCTCGACCACGACCTAAGTTGCTCAGACGCTCCTAGTCGGGAAAGCTTGCATAACA
Source organism: Ochlerotatus camptorhynchus (assembly GCF_037179485.1). Lineage (NCBI taxonomy): Eukaryota > Metazoa > Arthropoda > Insecta > Diptera > Culicidae > Ochlerotatus > Ochlerotatus camptorhynchus. Next base: position 811,331 of record NW_027040741.1, read on the forward strand.
AAACTTTCTGGTCGATTTTGTCGAATGCGGCTTTCAGATCAGTATACATGACGTCGACTTGTGCCTTATCCTCCATCTGGTGCATGTACTGGGGAAATCCAAAAGCTTAGTAGCTACCGATCTACCGGGAATAATGTCCATGAAATTATAAAAATTTGGATATGCTGCATAACTAGTTTATGTTCAAATCAGAGATTGACCTCTTCCTTGGGGGTTCCGAAACCTGTTCCAGGGCAATGGGAGTAGCCTTTGTCTCTCCTGCTAGTTGACATGGTATCTAATAATACTTCCATGACATTATGAACATTTTGAAATGTTGCAATCAGAAATTAACCACTTCCCCGGGGGCTTCTGGAGTCTGTTCCTGGGTCATCACGTGGCCATTGTCAATCTGCTTAGCTGGTATGGTCTTTAAAGCTTCTCTAAGAAATTCTGTAAATTTTGAAATGGCGTACGTCTGTTTTCTGTTGTAATCACTTCTCCGGGGCTTTTGGAATCTGTTTCAGTGACATCGGGTAGCCTTTGTCTTCTTCTTCTTCTTATTCTTCTTCATCGCATTTCAAGATTATTGCATATCGTATATTAGCTTATTGCGTGCTCTCAACTTAGTGTTCTAGATGCACTTCCACAGTTAATAATTGAGAGCTTTCGATACCTATTTATACCTGTGTGGCAAGTACAATCATACTCTATGCTCAGGGAAGTCAAGAAATTTTCCAACCCGAAAAATTCCTAGACCGAGCCACCTCCAGCATGGTTTTGCTTTTTAGCTGCGCCTTTACCGACTGAGCTAAGGGAGGCCCTCCGGTAGCCTTTGTCACATTTGTCATTTGACATGGTCTCTAATGTTCATGAAATTCTGAAAATTTAGATATGCCGCATGACTAGTTTTTGTTAAAATCAGAGTTTGACCACTTCCTCGGGGGCTTCTGGAACCTGTTCCGGGGTCATCGCGTTGCCATTGTCATTCTGCTTAGCTGGTATGATCTTTGAAGAATAGTTTTGAAATTCCGAAAATTTTGATATGTCGCACGACTGATTTCTGATGCAATTCCAGGGTCATCGGATAGCCTTTGCCACTCTTGTCAGTTCACATGGTTTCTAATGACACGTCCATGAAATTATGGAAATTATGATATGCCATAAGACTAGTTTTTGTTAAAATCAGAGTTTGACCACTCCCCGGGGCTTCCGGAACCTGTTCTTGGGACAGTGTAGGCCAAGTTATAGTTTTTTTTTATCTAAACCTACTACTTTGCATAACATTGTTTGGTTCTACCTTATTGTCAGAGCTTCACAATAAGCTTGGGTATCCAGGTACCCCGTCACCTTTTTATGGGTGGAAAAATCATCACGCACATAATGGTTAATGGTGCGTTACTGGCATAAAGATCTACCATCGGAGCAACGTCCGAACTACATAGAACTAGGGGAACAGTTTTAGTCTTTATTTTATTCTTAATGTCTTGTTGATAGACACGACTCGACTTTGTCGAAGATGATCTTGAAACAAAGAAAAATTGAGGTAGTTGGTTATTTTTTATTTAGGGGAATTTACGTATTTTCGTCAATCTAAGCACTTCTACATATTAGCAATGTATCAGCGTTACGGAAACATATGAGGTGTTTAATTGTTTACCAATCGACATAATTGAAAAAGTTTTTACAACGCTCCAAACTATTCAGGTGATTGTGACTATTGTCGGCAGCCTCTTTTGCTTCGGCAATCTTTCCATTTGAAGTGCGTGCTAACCAGCTGTCCTATTATCAGCATCTCGAAATAAATCGTGTGTTGTAGTGCGTATCATTTGAAGAAAAACCAGATAGAGCAGGTTTTCTTAGTTTTGTTTTCCGTCGACATTGTTTTCCGTGCTGAGCACCAATACCACCGACGCTAGGGAGGCAGCTCCCAGTCCTGGAACCTACCTATCGACCCATCAACTAATGAACCGGTGACCAACGGCTTTACCTCCCTTGCGAAGGAAGGCGTGATCAAAGATGTTATGCCTCCCGGCGGCACCGACTGGGATTGAACCCAGGCCTGTTGGGGTGCGAGGCGATCACCCGAATTAAAAGTATGAAAATTTTCTTTCGATCAATTGTACTTCAATTTTTAGTGAGATTAGTGGTATTGTTGTTAATTAATGGTTTTTTTAATTGTTTTTTAATATTTTGCATTTTTCTATGAAAAATTTACTTTCTGCTTAGTTAAAAACATAAAAAAAAAAAATAAAAATGTCTTTTAGTGGTTGTTCCATTGATCTCACTAAAATACGGGTTTTAAACGATCAAAAGCAAATTTTATCATCTTTAATTAGGCTTTAAAATCAACTTCATAACTGTCGGAAAAATTTGTTTTTTAGTACAAACATTTTTTTAAAGTGAAATTTCATTTTTCAGTTATATTTCAAAAAATGTCCTATTTAGTTTTTTTTGGACTACATTTTTGGATTCAGCGCACGATTTTACATGGGAAATGACCATCAGCGTACAAAGTTCAAATATGCTGTAAGCTAGTGTAATTAATTTCAAGTAACACGGAAAACATCTTAAGAAAAAAGAATTAGAAAGGCTTGTTGTATAAATGTTTTATAAGTGATGCGGTTGATAGATTTCTGTTGCCGTTACTGTTTTAATACTACTATAAAGCTTGTCAAATACAAACACAATATTAATTGCATTTATAAAGTTATTGAAGAGATTATGTACTTTAGAAATTGGAGTTGATTGACAGTCTATTATGAGGTTTTCCGAGAATGAATGTTGAAAAAACCTTTTTATGACATCTCATAAATTAATACAACTGAAAAGGTGCAGGTTGTCTTATAAAGAGTTTAAATACTTTCCTGTTTATGTGTTTATCCTGTTTATCTGTTTATATGTATTAAATGAAGTATATTAAAAAATTATTGATACTTCACGTAAGTCATTCGGAAGTATTTTCAGCTCGGGATATAATACATTTCTATCAAATGATTAAACAAACATGGAAAACAATACAGATTAACTGATGCTTTTTATGATAAAATAATAAAATTAAAGTCAGCCAATTACTCGGCGTAACGGTAGAATCGCAATTACTCGCAGTGGATTGCATTTTTTTTTTATGCTATCCCTAAAGGAGCTTAGCGGATGCTGATAAAGTACACATAATTGATGTAGCGCTCTGCTCTCAGCAAAATGAAATGGAAAATATTCAGCTGAATGGTCTTCCTCCCACTTAGTAACCGCCCGTGCCATTCCAGTCGAGCAAACAGCAAATCAAAGCAGCGAAAATATTTATAAAAAAAAAATATGGATATATTTCAGAGCCATTCTTCCCGGAATTCGGTCGCCTAGGAGTACCCATTTCCCAATTCCCCCGGAAAAAGTTAAGAAGCTAACGAGGGAAAATTGCGTCCAAATTTCATGTCTCGGTCCGCAGATAATTAATTCGTAGAACGACCGGCGGAGTGGAAGTCGTCGAAGTCAACAGCTCGTTTTCGATTGGATCTGTCATCGAGGAGGATGATGGAAAAATAAAATATGATGATGCGATCATGGCAATGAGCCGTGCATCATTCGCTTTATATCGAACCAAACCAAATTCACACCGCTCGCTCGCTTCATTTATACTTGGCGAACTCAACCCACTGATAAGTTTGCCATAACAGGCTGTGTTCAAGCCATACTTTTCTCCAGAGGGCCACGCTCTGAAGCAGCGCCAATTTAGGTGGAGATTTCCGCTTTCTTCATCACTTGCTTTGATCTTTTTTTAGGAATTTGTTGCCCTTCCAGATCCGTGCTTTGGGTTCTCAGTGAACGCACTCAATTAAATTTGCTTACTACAATTTGATTGGCGTGCTGTTATTTTTCTTCGGTTGGTTTGAATAGCTTTTGCAAACAAGATTGTCCACAATAAGATACAATTTTTTGCCCAACTTAGGTTTTTGATTTTCTGTTTTCAAGATGATGTGACAGTCAGCAATGAATGGTTTGCAATGTCACAAACGATGTGGATCTTTTTTATGTAATGAAATGTTAGCTGTTTGTCCACATTTATCCTGTTTTTTGCTTTTAGCACACATTGGACCAGTTCCACGCCAGTTGACGAATCGATCAGCCAATTCTAGTTTGTACAAGTTTTCGGCCATTTTGAATCCAAATGAAAATTTAAAAAAAGGCGTGTATGAGGTTTTTTTCTAGGAAAAATACACATGGTTGTTAATTTTGAGTAAAATATCATAAAAGGTGTTCAAATCTTGATTTTTTGTAAAGCTTATGAATAATGCAAGCTTTTGAATATTGAAATCCTTGAACATATAAAAAATGACACAAATCGTTGTACAATATCTGAAAGTCATATTGTTTTTAACTTTATTTCTGAAATATTTAAGAACTTTTTAAACAAAAAAAAAAGATTAAAAATGTTTTAAATGTTGAGTTCTGTTCAAAACTTACAAAAAGAATGCAAAGATAATGTTAAAAATTTGACCAAAAGTTGTTGCTGTACGCATTTTGTAAGCTCCCTAGTAGCACACTTGTCACAAATCAATTGTAGAAACTTATATACGACTTATTTCAGTCATAAACAAGTTGCTATAACTTATTGTGATGAAAGTGTGCTACTCGGGTTTTTAAATGCCCAATGTTTTCATTACTTCACAAAATTTAATTTTTCGTTAGGTGTAGTGGTAAGCGTGATTACCTCTCACCCCAGCAGGCCTGGATTCAATCCCAGTCGGCACCGCCGGGATGTTCTGAGACATAACATCTCTGATCACGCCTTCCTTCGGAAGCGAAGTAAAGCCGTTGTGCCCCACCCAAGTAGCATTTCTTGTTTTATTGCACTCTACAGGGTGCGTGACGAATTTTTGCAGTAAATTTCAAATAGTAATTTCTCATGCTTGTGCATCATTATTTAGATATATTTGGCAGCACTGGATAGCTTATACTTTTAGGTGTAAGATTTAAACAAACAATGTTGAGTAAACGTAAAGATGTCGAAACAAGAGAGCAATCTGTCAGCCGTTGTCGCTTTGTTGCGCGCCGGAGTATGCATGAAAGAAATAATTCGGTCGGTAAATGTGTCTGAAAGAACAGTGTATAATATTAAAAAAAAAGGCTTGGGAAAGTGATAAGACGGAGCACCTGCTCATACTGCTAATAAAGCACAGAAATGGCTTACGGAAAATATTTAGTTAATTTGGGAGGAAGAAATTTGGCCCCCAAGCAGTCCCGATATCAATCCGTTGGATTATTTTGTATAGGGCGTCGTCCAACGGGATACCAATAGAACCCCTCACACCACACTTAAGTCGCTAAAAGCTAAAATCAAGGCAGTGATGACATCTATGGATCGAAACATTTTAAAACGTGCATACTGCAGTTTCCGGAAGCGTCTAACTACAGTCGTCGAAAGGGAAGGCAATTTTTTTGAATGAATTTACTTATAACTTCCATATGTTGCGAAAGAAAATAAATCGCACAAAATTCATTGCTAGAATAACTAACTGGTGTATTTTTTCTCAAATATGCCATTTACTGCAAAAATTCGTCACGCACCCTGTATTAGTGGTTTTTGGATCAGTTTTATAATACCGTCAATTAAATAAATAGCTCCAGCACAACCTTCTGATAACCGCTATAAGATCGTCTTCCAGCTTAGTGGACCACTCTTGATAAGGTTTATAAAGCATGTTTGAGAAACCTTTTGTAAGAAAGCCCCATGCTCTACAAAAGGTTCTCATAGTCTCTTTAAGAGTAATATTGTATTCAGGCAGTTTTATTACGCTTTGGTGAAAATCAGTTATAAATCCAATTTAATTTTTATTGCTTCAAAGCAACCGCCATAAATTAGCTTGCTATTGTTCTGTTCTGCTGAAACTTTAGCGGTAAAAATAGGTTTGAGTGTTGGTGTCAAGATCACCAAGCAATCAATTTTGTTTCATGGTTACATTAGTGAAAATCTTAATGAAAATATATGACTTTTTAGAAGTTCCCAAAAAAAAGTGCTTGAAATTTTATCGTGTATATTGGGATAATATGAGCGTTAAATAAATGCTCCTCCAAAATAATTCAAGTTAGGATAGAAACAGATTGTTTCAGAAATCAAATGAATTTGGTGGAATCATCTCAATTGTACAGACAATAGATCTCAATAAATAAATTCATACCAATGCACACCATGTGGCATTTTTTTTGATTGGAGTTATTCACGAAGGTTTGAGGCTGACTACAGCAAATAAACGGACTCATGCTAACAATTTTGTTGATTTTCTTTGCGCTCTGCTTGGAAATACCGGAAAGTTTGGATTATTTTCTATGTTGTAAAATTAATCCGCCCATTTACACTTCTTTTTTTTATTATAGTCACTTTAACGCTCTTGGGTCATTCGTGACTTATTTACACTTCTGACAAGTTACAACTGAATGCTTATAATTGTTTTAAAATAACTGTTTCATTGCCAACTAGTTTTATTACGCTTCCCAAGTAACTTTGCAAGTTTTATGGAGGTTTTAAAGCATGTTACAAGTCTAAATCATGGTCTACAGAACCCTTATAAAACCGAAATTGTTACTTGGGTTACTTAGATAGCAATATAAGGATTTGTTTTTGGGTTTTATAAGGGCAATTCATATTGTTTTTTTTTATACTGCAAGGTAATCAAAACCTTTCATAAGTGAAAATAGCATAAGCACCAGTTGTTTTTTTTTTAAATAAGCTTTACTGGGGTCTTTGTAGATAGCTATAAGAATGTTCCATGACTTGTATTGTATATGACCGTCATAAAACTTTAGGTAGTGGTTGCAGCTGCAATAAAACCTTTATAAAATTTTTAATATAGCCAAGCAGCTCTGGATTTGTTACTGGCGTCGATAGCATTGGTGCGCACACGAAAAAAAAAAAAGATTTTCCAAAAGAGTTAAATTTCTGAACATGTCCCAACTACATTTTTTTTTCCATGATTTGTTTTCCATCGAGATTGCTTTCCGTGCTGAGCACCAATGCGCACAGTGGGGATTGTGGCAGCAAAAAGGCTTGAAATTGTCTGGTGCTTAAACTACACATTGTAACATATGACTTCCTTTAGGAAAAATGTCAAGAATTTTATTTTGCATATTTTTAATTGGCGCACGCAGTGATAAGTGCATGTGTGGAGCCTATTTTGCCCTAAAATCCCGTATTTTCTGTAGTTCTGTTGATATTCATTATGATACTTCACTGATTCAAATAGTCAGTACCTTTTATCAGAAATAACCAATTTGTCTTTTAGTAGTCAGCTTGTGCCTTTTAAAAACTATTTATAACATTTAAAGGAGAGCATGGGGTCAACTAAGCCAGATTTTGTAATAAAATATAAAAGTTTTCCGAATTTAAACTCAATAGTAAAGCTATGCTTCAAATTATAAAAGTGTATGTGATGTCAGCATTGTTTACATCTATACCGCTGAAGATTTACAAACTTCTGTTAATGTTAATGATTTATTAGCGAGATGCCTTTGGCTGGTTCATCTCGAATAATCATGAAGTGATTTATATGCTCTGTCAATCAAAGATGGTTGTCACTGAGTAGTGATAACCATCTATGATTGACAATTATATTTCTCAACATATTGCTAATTTGATAAACTATTGCAACCAATTTACTGAGCATTTTGTGCAGCGTACATATTTATTTTTTAATATGCCATTCAAAATGAGCAAACTTGTATATTTGACACATGGCTTATTTGTCTATAAATGTTTCAAATAGTTAATCAAAGCTCACTTACCGGCTTCTAAATGGTATATTTGGACATTTTTAAAGAAATTTATTGTCAAATTAAGCCAATAAACCAGTTTAAATGCATTCAATTGATAGAGGATTTTGGGGTAAATCAGGTGCTAAACATGTATTAATTTTTCCGTACACAGTATGAAAACAAGCACATTTGATGCTTGGATTCCTTTTTACCGCAAGACAACCTAAATCTCGTGTTAGCATTTCAGCGGCAGAAACTGTTCCGTCATCAGAAATCTTTCAAAAAAAGTTAATTGTTTTGATATGAGATACCGGGGCAAAATACGCTCAAAACATGCATTCGAATCAGTTTTGTCCTTTAGACTATTGTAATCCACTTTCTGAGCATCTGTTTTTTTATTTTTTAGCATTGAGTTTAAATTCGGAAAACTTTTATATTTTATTACAAAATCTGGCTTATTTGACCCCATGCTCTCCTATTAATGTTATCAATAGTTTTCAAAAGGCACAAGCTGACTACTAAAAGACAAATTGGTTATTTCTGATAAAAGGTACTGACTATTTGAATCAGTGAAGTATCATAATGAATATCAACAGAACTACAGAAAATACGGGATTTTGGAGCAAAATATTCTCCACACATGCACTTATCACCGCGTGCGCCAATTGAAAATATGCAGAATAAAATTTTTGACATTTTTCCCAAAAGAAGTCATATCTTACAATATGTGGTTTGAGCGGCAGACGATTTCAAACCTTTTTGCTGCCACATTCCCCACTGTGCGACGGTAGGGAGGCAGCTCCCACCCCTGGAACCTACCTATCGACCCATTAACTCATGAACCGTGGACCAACGGCTTTACTTCCCTTGCGAAGAAAAGCGTGATCAGAGATGTTATGCCTCAGAACACCCGGTGGCCGACTGGGATTGAACCCAGGCTTGCTGGGGTGAGAGGTAATCACGCTTACCACTACACCACCGGCGCCGCTACTTTGGAAAATCTTGGTGGGGTGAGAGGCAATCACCGGCGCCGCTTGTACTAAAATTCATATCAAAAGGTTCTTTTCAGGGTAATCATAGTCATACTAAAGAGTATAATTAGAGAGAACCCCACTCAAATTAATAATTCCTACACAAAACACAAGCTCCTGCTGCAGTTAACAAATAACATTTATTATATAAGACCACGTAGTCCAACGTCTCCATCGCGTACAACCCCATTAGGCTGTTCCTTGTATTTTTTAGCGATGGGTCCGATCTTAGATCCATAGGGTTACATTAGAGCCATTTCTTATCCTTACGTCCCAACTTGAACTTAGCGATTGTCATCAATTTTCATTTCATTTGCTGATTTGGGACTGCCTTCGATGGTAACGTATTATTGTGTCAGTATACGATATGCACCTTTGATGGCATACATCAGCGAAAGATGGGCGCGCAAAAATAATAAATGCTATCAGAACGGTAACATCATGTATGCATATTTAAATATATGCTTAAACAAGAAAAGGTCAGTTCTGAATTACAGCGTTCACCATATGACCAAACTCAAATGGGATTCCGTTTATCGGTAATAATTATAAATCATAACTATACATCATAATTATACATCATCAAAATTTAATATGGTTGTCAAAAGACGCACATGAAATCGGTTTGATTTATTTAATTATTGTTGCCATACATCAACAGGCTGGCTGTAGCCCAAATGATGTGAATAATACTAATAATAATAATAATAATAATAGTAAAATTACATGTCAAATAATCACAGAAAGAAAAACAAAGCAACATGGCAGAATGTAAAAAACATAAATGGAAATACACTAATTTTCTCTGTCAGTCACTGCGGCCGGCGAAAACAGATGAGAATCTCCGACGAAGCGCATCACGTGTGAGGTGAAAGTCGAATACATATGCGACTCTGTTGAACACACGCTGTAGTCCGCAAATAGCACCATATGCCCCGAAGTTCGTGCGACGCAGTGGCAGTCTCAGCATGAGGTTGTTACGGAGTGGTTGGGGTTGCACGCTAAGGTCAATTTGCCTCAGGATAGCCTCACAGTCTATTCGTCCCTGTAAAGTGTCGGCGATAATCAAAGCTCTGCTGGCGTCCCTTCTAATCCGGAGAGGTTCAAGGTTTATCAGTTGGCAGCGACTCTCGTAGCTGGGCAGCCGAAGCGGATCTCTCCAGGGCAGTCTACGAAGCGCAAAACGAAGAAAGCGACGTTGAACAGATTCGATTCTTTCGGCACCATTGTTGTAATTCGGATTTCAAACCGCAGAACAATACTCAAGCGTCGATCGTACGAGGGAGCAGTAAAGAGATTTTAAGCAGTGGATATCGGTGAAATTCTTAGGGTCTGCTTTGTGCTTCGGTTGAGAGAGGTTGTGCCGTTCCTCCGTAACGTGTTATTTTTCTGGTGTCGGCAGATTAATCCCGTGCGCGATAATTTAATCTGATTGAATTAGTTTTTGCAAACGTTTTGTTCTGGAATTAATGATGCAATGGTGTTTTGTGTGCTCTCACATTGTTTTTTTGTTATCCGACATATGACCTCAATCACGCCTGATCTATTGTTCGCGCGCTGATCTATTTTTCTGTTACTGCGATGAGCAACGTCTTTGTGTAGTGTTAAAGAAGAAAGTCCGAAAACACATGACCTTGATTATGCGTGGAGTGTGTTCTTTTGTGGATGCGAGGTAGAAGAGCGTTATCAGTGATTGCGGTGGTTCAAGGAACATTAAATAAAGCATTTTCGAAAACATGACGCTGAAAAGTCACTAGGCCAATCGGGTGAGATCTTTTCATTTTATCTATTTAGATTCCATTTGTGTCACTGATTTATAAAATGCTCTATATTGACAAATAGAGCTTCCAAATCATTCACCCTCCCACTAACACAACTCTTTCCGTCCTGTGACACCTATGAAGGTAGTATGGGTTCCCTGCACCTTCTTAAGTAGATGTTGAATTAACTTTCCCTCCCGTCCCCTGCGATTGTAAGGATGTGGCCAGGTGTATAATGCGATGCTTGTTTTGTAGATTTTATGTTTGTGTGGGGAAAATCACAAATCCCAAGTGATATTTTCTGCGTCAACACACGATATTTTCTGCAAAACGTATTAGTTGACCATTAAACAGCCACCCACGATTTGTACAATCGCATATGCTATGCTATGCTATGCTATGCTATGCTATGCTATGGATATCGGTGAAATTCTTAGCTATCCTGAAGATGAATCCTAAAGTCCTAGACGACTTATCGATGACATAAGAATGTGTTGCCTGAATGTTAGCTGTGAATCCAACACCACACCCAGGTCTTTCATCTGATTCACGCGTTCGAGTGTCGTTCCAAGCAGGTCATAGCTAAATACAATCGGTTGCTTTTTTCGTGAGAACGTTATGGCAGAGCACTTTGGTGGGTTCACTACCATTCGATTTAAAGTACACCAACTGGCGAAGACATTAAGCTGATGTTGAAGATTGTGGCAGTCAGCGATCGAGCAAATTCGTAATAATATTTTTAGGTCGTCTGCATATGATAATCGAGGTCCTTCGATAACCAGATTCACGTCGTTGAAATAGAGTAGAAAAATTAACGGTCCCAGATGGCTTCCCTGCGGTATACCTGATGTGGCAAAGAAGCTAACTGATTTGCAATCTCCTATAGTAACCATAAGTTGGCGACCAGTAAGATACGAAAGGAACCAACTCAAGAGATTACCGCTCACCCCAAGCCTGTCAAGTTTAGCAATCGCAATGTCATGATTCAACTTATCGAATGCCGCGGATAGATCGGTATATATAACGTCCGTCTGTACCCGTTCAGTCATACTATCGGTAATGTAGGATGTGAGGCATAGCAGATTGGTGGTTGTAGAGCGACCGCCAGTAAACCCGTGTTGATCAGCACTCAGATACTGATTGTTGTGAGAGAGCAACGGTTCCATAATAACAAGCTTATAAGGATCCCTGCCTGGGGATTGTCATCAGATTTACGATGTAACATACTTGACGGTAAGAATGAGAATGAATTTATTCAATTTATTAAACTTATCCTAGGCTGTCGTTTTGGAGGCACTTGAAGTCTTATGTATTAATTAACCAATCACCAATCGATGGGTTATGGAGAAGGCATAAGTGGAAAAGAGAGTGAGAATTTGGGAGAGACCACACGGTCAGCATTCATACGCTGCCGGCGGGTTTGAAACAGCCATAGTATAATGACTCTGAAATATGATTCTTTTGTTTTGCAGTAAAACGTCCAATTGCGACATGCTAGTGCAATGGGTCGATGACTGACGAGGGTTATGGAAGAATTCGACTCTTCTCAGCATAAAGCTACAAGTGCGGCCTGCTAGCATTGTCTATGGGAAAAAGGGATTTGATGACATGTGGAATGCACATGTCACACCATCCTCCTATAGGGAAAAATGATTGAATTTTATGAGATCATTTTTGACTTCAAATACCTCTCACAAAATATTACGGTTATCCTTGCTTTTTTTTTAAATCTTTATTTTTATAATATGTATTGCTCACCATCCCCTTTTGAGTGAGATGATTTTACGCGATGGCATTAGTTTCTATGTTTTCAATCTAAATATTGTATTTTAATGTATTGTTCAAATAGTGGAAATACATTTTTCATAATTTTAAGCTTTAATTAATCTGTTCTTATGCACTATTTTCTTTTCTTGATTAAGTAAATTTTTGATAGTAACATTTGGATGATTTTCTTCTATAACTTCAAACGGTCCTGAATATACTCTGTCTAACTTTTTTCTGTTTTCTAATTTCAAATAGACTTTATCGTGTAATTTAACATCTATAGGGTTTACGTTTTGAGAATTATTTTTTATTCTAGCCGCTTTGCTTCTTTCTAGCAATTCTTTTGCTTTCAGTGCTGTTACTTGGATTTTGTATTTTAATTCTGTTAAATATGAATCATGATTATATTGTGGATCTATGGATATGATATTTTCAATGGAGCTTGGCGTGTTAGCTACTCTGCCAAAAACTAATTCAAAGGGGCTAAAGTTATGGGCTGTATGTATGGTTGTATTATAACAGAAAGTGTAGTATTGCAACCAGGTGTCCCAGTCATCATGTTGATCGTTAATGAAATGTCTTAGATATTCATTAAGGACACGATGATTCCTTTCAAGACTACCAATGGTTTCGGGGTGATATGCTGTAGAGAATGTTTGATTGATTGAGAGAAATTCACAAATATTTTTGAACAGATCATTCTTATATTCTGTTCCGAGATCTGATTTTATAGTTATCGGGCAACCATATACCAGAATCAAATTTTCGACAAAAGCTTTCGCTAAAGTCTGTGCATTTTTATCTGGAATTGGTGCGATTATTATATATTTGGACAGATCGCATTGTATTGTTAATGCGTATCTGTTCCCAAGTTTAGATTTTGTTAGTGGACCGATGGTGTCAATTGAGACTAGCTCAAAACACTTGATCGGAGTAGTTGTTTCTATAAAATTTTCTTTCGTCTTAATTCGGTGTTTATTTTTTATGCACTTATCACATCGTTTTATATACTCTGTGATAGTACGTTTCATGTTTGTCCAGTAATATTTTGATCTTAGCCGTTGTAATAATCTATAAGTACCGATATGACCTCCCGTAGGTGTGTCATGGTTTTCAGAGATTATCCTTTGTATAGTTTCCTCATCATTAATCATTTGTGCTGGCACATAAAGTATAATTGTCGTATTTTTTAACATTTCGTTGCATGCTTTTTTGAATGTTTCTCGAGGAATTAGGGTCAATATTTTATCATTCATTTTCATAGCTAGCGTTTTTAATTCCATTTTCTTGGCCATATTATCTATCGTCTGCAGACTTTTTTGCAATTCAGTGTTGCTACCGTTATAGAATATTTGCGCTTGCGCAATTATTCTTTTCTGGTTCTTTGTCAGAAGTCGTATATCTAACTTGTGGTTGTCAAAATCAAAAATAACTTTAGGCATATTAAAAGCATCTAAGTTATTGACTGATTCATATGCCCTGAGGTGATCAATCTCAGTGGCACGTGTGTCAGTATCTGTGTTGTCACTATTAGGATTTCTTTGCTGTCTTGTCATATTTCTTGTTTGAACTGATAAGCATGAGAGGTTTTTGAGCTCATCCGAATCAATAGTAATACGTGAAAGAGCATCAGCGCTGACATTTTCTTTGCCTTTCACGTATTCTATGTCAAATGTGTACTCTTCTAATTCCAATCTCATCCGTGTCAGTTTTGACGATGGATCTTTCATTGAAAATAAGTATACAAGTGGACGGTGGTCGGTTTTTACTGTAAACCGTCTACCGTATAAATATGGTCTAAAATAGGTTATCGCCCAATGAATCGCGGATAGTTCCTGTTCAATGGTCGATTTATTTTTCTCGCCTTTTGTAAAGCTTTTGCTTGCAAAGGCTATTGGTAATTCAATATTTCCGTGCATTTGGGTAAGAACTGCGCCACTGGCTATTTTCGACGCATCTGTATATAGAATAAATTTCTTTTTAAAATCAGGAAATTTCAAAATAACTGGATGTAAGAGTTTTTGTTTCAGGGTTTCAAATGCCTTTTTACAATCTGCAGTCCATTCAAATTTGACCTTTTTCTTTAATAAGTTGTTTAGTGGAGCGGCGATATCTGAAAAATACGGTATGAATCTCCGATAGTAATTTGTGAACGCGACGAATCTTCTTACTTCGTCAGCATTTGTTGGTGTAGGAAATTTTAAAATTGTCGAGTATTTCGACTTATCTGGTTGAATTCCTTCGCAAGAGATATGATGTCCCAAATATGTAACATCAGGACGAAAAAAATTACATTTTCTAGGATTGAGTTTCAAATTATACTTTCGAAGTGCTTTTAAAACAGTTTCCAAATTTGATAAATGATGATCTATCGAACAACCAATGACGATAATATCATCAATATATAGAAAAGCGCATTCCGGAGGGAGACCACTTAGGGCTATGGTCATCATCCTCTGAAAGCTATTTGGAGAAATATTAAGGCCAAATGGTAGCCTACAAAATTCATAATGACCGGAATTGGTCGAAAATGCGGTATATTGTTTTGATTCATCTTCCAGTTCGATTTGATGAAATCCTGATGCTAGGTCTAGCGTAGTAAAGTACTTTGCTCTACCTAGTTGATCAAGAATGTCATCGATCCTTGGAAGAGGGAATTTGTCTGCTATAATTTTCTTGTTTAGTTGTCTGAAATCGACAACTAAACGCCATTTTTTCTCTTTGTTTATGGATTTCTTCGGAACGAGGAGTAATGGTGAATTATAAGGAGAAATTGAGTTCCGAATAATTCCATCATCTAGGAGTTTATTTACTTGTTCGTTTATTTCTTGTTTGTGTGCTTCCGGTAATCTATAATTTTTTATATAGACCGGGCATTCGTCATTAAGATTGATTTGTTGTTTGTAAAAGTTGTTATGCGTTAGCGTGTCTGTTTGTAACGCAAATATATCGTTATATTTTTCGCATAGTTGAGTCAGTTTTCGTTTTGTGTTTGGATCAATGTTAATGTCTTTTATATAAAGTTCTTCAAAAAGTTTTTCATTTCGTAATTCTTGTTTACTTTGATCAAATGTTAGAATGTCATATTCAGTTAACGGTGTAATCGTTGTTGGACAAGTATTTTTAATTTTTACTGTTTCATTTGAAGTGTTTATTATTTTAACAATTGAGTTGTTTTGGCTAATAATAGCGTTTGAACAAAAAACTCCTGGTTTTAGTTCAGTTGCGTCTAAAACGAATTCTTCCTTCAAATGCTGTGTGTCTAATTTTCTGAAGACCTCACATCGTGGAGGTAGAATTAAATCACCGTTTATAGTATCTTCGATTGTTAATTCAAAATTTTCTGACTGTTTAGAGTAACCAGTTAACATCCAAGTGTCATAATCAATTATGCACCTGTAGTTAACCAAAAAGTCTCGACCCAAGATACCATCTGTCGGTATAGGTATTTCTTGGGATACGATTTGGAATTTGTGTGGTATTTTATTTCCATTAGGTAAATTTATCAAAGTCGAAATTGTTCCTAAGGTTTCAATGGATTCCAGATTTATGCCTGTTATTTTACATTTCTCTTGAATGTTTACTAATTCAGTAATTTTTAAATTTCCAGTTTTTAGTAGAGAAATTTCTGCTCCTGAATCTACGAGAAAAGTGTTGTATTTATGTGAGGCTTCTATTCCCAATGTAATGAAGTTGCTATAAACAGTCTGAACAGTGAAAATTTTGTTTAACGTCTGGGTATTAATTGGGCTAGTGCCACTTGGTTTTGCTGCGGTTGGGCATGTACCACTTGAGTCTGCTGTTGTTGGGGTAGAGGTTGTTGAAACCCCAAATTATTTTGAGAGCTTTGAATCTCTTGCAGCATTTGGTTTGGTTGTGCTGAGTTGTAAAAAATTCTTGAATTATTATTATGGAAATTTCCACGGCTATTTGCACGACCGTTTCCACGATTATATCCGCGATAGTTTCCATTTGGATAATTGTAAGTTGTACGATAGTTGGATTGTTGGTTACGTCCTCGGAAAGTTCTATCATTTCCACGCTGACGTCCACGTGAGTTTTGAATATTTCCTCGGTAACCGTAATAGTTACCTCTGTATCCAGAGTTGTTCGAGCGAAAATGTAAAATGTTGTTGGTCGGTGTTGGTTCATTTTCTGTAATTTTTTCTATTGCAGAGGACAACGAGGTAAATTGCCCTGCCTTTATTAGTAATTTGGATTCCTCGCTTCTTATGCCAGAAGCGAGTGCTTTCACACCGGCTTTGACCGACATTCTTGTGGCCGTATCCACCGGAACTTGTTCATTAAGATAAGCTCTTTCAAGCTCCAACGTGAGCTTTTCAATTTGTTCGGTGAATTTTGTTAATTCACCGACTTGTTTTGTGGTATTTAATTTCGCCATCACAGTTTCTGGCGCAATTGTTATTTTGCACTTTTCCGTAAGTTTTCTAATTATCTCATCTATATCCTGTGGGTTATCTCCCACTGCCGCTCTGGCCTTGCCTTCAAGTCGCGAGAGAATGACCTGAATGGCAACTGCGCGGTTTTCGTTTGTGATAAGTACCTTGCATGCGTTCAATGCTGCTATGGTACTATTCAATTTCTCTCCATCCCCATTAAAGGGCACAATTAATTGCGGAATAATTTTTACTATTTCCATTATATTCGCCATCTTTTGACGATTAATTAATCTGTTTGTGAAAATGATCGCTGTAGCCACTCCTTTGAATGAGTTTAGTTTTGATTGATTTTTCTCTTTAATAATTCTTATAATTGTTTCATATACTAGTTTGGCCTTTTCAAGTATTAGGGCATGTTTTTCATTATTACCTAATTTACTAATAATTTGATTGTATAAATCCGTAGCAGTAGTTAATTTCTTATTTAAAATTCGGGTTGAAGACCTGACTTCACTCTTAGCCTTTAGTTCTTCAAGTAGTATTTTTAACGAGTCGTATTTGTCTTTCATGACAATTTTTCGAAATAACGGAAATGGTTTTTAAAAAAAAATTAAAAATAACTCACAATTCATCTGCTTCAGCGGAGGTGGTTACCTTACACGCACATTTGTTGAAATCTTCCGGCCTCTGCTGATGAACGGCATCACTTTGCGTCCCCTCACAAGTTCATTCCAGGTGGAGGCGCACTCCTCAACACCTTATGGTTTTAGTTGTTGAATCGTCCGTAGCTTTGATGCTGGATGGCCTCGCCGAGCGGGGTGCTCCGGGCATTTGTTATCGTTGACCGAACATGATTTGTCATCAGTGACCGAACATGATTGGAGAACCACTGCAGCCATACACTTTATCAAGGCGAGCGAAAATTTTCTGGTCACTACCGTACCGTACTGTCTGTACCGTAAAAATTTCTCTTGTAGCAATTTTCACCTTTCACTTCAACTTGTTCACATGTTTCAATTGTTTTTCAAGTGTTTAATTTTCGCGTTCAGTCTTTGAGACGATTTTCACTTTAAACTACATTTAGTGCCGCGATCGATCGGGCAGCATTTAACGCGACTTTCTTCTCTCGTTTTTTATACTCTCCGTACAGCGTAATCACTAGTTGAGCGAGCACAGTCATAAGAATTAACCATAGTAACAGATTGTGAAATTCGTGTTCTACACTGTGCTGTTCTTGGTTCTGTATTACGGTGACTTGCGGGTCACCGTTTTGGTTAATGTTTTTTGACTGGTGTTTTCCCATCGCTCAACTTTAACTTTTAATTCCGTACGGCACTGATACTATCGCACTGATTCTGGAACTTTGGCACTGTTTGGTTTGGAAAAAACTACTTAACACGGAACAACTTTACATGTCACGGTATGCCATATAAGGATCCCTGCCTGGGGATTGTCATCAGATTTACGATGTAACATACTTGACGGTAAGAATGAGAATGAATTTATTCAATTTATTAAACTTATCCTAGGCTGTCGTTTTGGAGGCACTTGAAGTCTTATGTATTAATTAACCAATCACCAATCGATGGGTTATGGAGAAGGCATAAGTGGAAAAGAGAGTGAGAATTTGGGAGAGACCACACGGTCAGCATTCATACGCTGCCGGCGGGTTTGAAACAGCCATAGTATAATGACTCTGAAATATGATTCTTTTGTTTTGCAGTAAAACGTCCAATTGCGACATGCTAGTGCAATGGGTCGATGACTGACGAGGGTTATGGAAGAATTCGACTCTTCTCAGCATAAAGCTACAAGTGCGGCCTGCTAGCATTGTCTATGGGAAAAAGGGATTTGATGACATGTGGAATGCACATGTCACAAGCTCGAATAGTTTCGAAACAGCACTCAGACATGTCATTCCACGATAGTTATCCACGGCTCGTTTGTTTCCCTTTTTGTGGACAGGAAACATGTGTGCAAGTTTCCAGGAGGATGGAAATATACCACTGGAGAGGGACATACGGAATAGACGGTGAAGTGGAGTTAACAAGCAAGCAATATGTTTCTTCAAAAACACGGACGGAACTCCATCGGGTCCAGGGTTGAAGGACGATTTGAGCTGCGTTGCAGCGTTAGAAATCATCTCAACGTTGACATCAATTGCACCCAGCGTTTGACCATTTAGTGGGATGTTCCTGGCTGCGAGGGAAACATGGTCGTCACTTAGTCTCTCATCAGTGAACACACTAGCGAAATTGACAGAAAAAAGGTGGCAAATATCCTGCGGAGTGGAAGCGACTTCACTGTTCAATTCCATTGACGATGGGAGGCCAGATTCTCTGCGTTGCTCGTTCACGTAGTTCCAGAAGGATTTCGGGTGTAGTTTAAGGTTACGCTGAATACCTCGTTGAAATCGCAGAAAGCATCGACGACTGGCTCGCTGGACAAGGTGCTGTGGAAATGAACGGAGCGTCCTGAGTGCTCACGAAGTAGAGGTCCAAACTACGGTTGTTCTCGTTGACTACGTGGTTAATTTGAGAAAGCGTTGCTACGCTATAGTTATCGAGAAGGCCGATAGCTCCTGCATGAAATACAGAACGTTCTGGATCTGGATAGAGGAAGCCGCTATGGGATGGTCTCCACGAAACGCCTGCTAGGTTAAAGTCCCCAAAAATCAATAGCTCATCAATTGGAGTCGCTCTTTCCATTACTGTGAAGACTGATTGACAGTGAGTTTCCATGATCATGAACCCGATCTGGAGGCATGTACAAAGCACACAAAAAAAATGTGCGATCACCCAGTTCAATGGCTGTCCAAACCTGTTCCACACTGTTCCACGATTCATTTTCGATTGCACTCGCCTCCAATCCGGAACGGGCAGCCACAAGAACGCCACCACCAGTAGATTTTTGGCTGTTGTTTGGATTCCGATCGCAACGAAAAACCTCATAATCGGATCCGAACACCTGGCTGGAAAGCGTTCGCGAATCGAGCCACGTCTTGCATAGGACAATCACATCATAGCAACGATCCGATACAACAAGCCGGTAGTCGTCAACATTAGAATTCATTCCGCCGGCGTTTTGGAAGAAAATCACGATGTCCTGCTTGCGTCTGTTAAAATGCATTGTAATTATCAAATGGCCGGTCCGGTTACTATAAAATAAACTTTATTCTGTTGTCAAAGAAAGATGAGTGTACATGTTTGGAACCCAATTTTGAATGGAATAGGAACCTAATTTTCAATTTTAATAATTGAATTTGAATTTTCAATTAAGTATGAATTTCGATTAATTTCAAAACTTTGAACATTGAATTGAATCTTTATTGATTTTGGAATTAGTAATTTTGTATGTAATTATTATTGAATTGAGCCGCAAAACAAGTTCTACGTCTGTGAAGCGGGTCGTGCTTCGGACATAACCCTTAACTTTTTTAATAACACCCCCCTCTTTGGGTTGTTTAGAACGCTCTTGCAAACTGTCCGGTCTGTGTACCCCCGAAGACGAACCAGCCCAGGGCTAAAAGTCTCCTTAATAAAGATATAAAAAAAAGTCTGGCTACCCGGTTGCCCGTAGCAGGAATGAGACAGACAGACCTGTTTAGATGAAATTGATGCTCCGCTCGGTAATTAATCGACAACAAGGTTCATTTGCTGGTATATCAAACGCAGGCTTCCGTTGACTGGGGAGTGGTAGAGAAGAGAGAGAGAGGGCAGGAAATATGAAGATCCACTGTATTTCGGCTAGGCAACCATTTCCCGATTTACTTCTGTTCGCTAATGGCTTTCAATTAAAATATAATTAGGATACTTTTGTCGATATTTTTCTGGAGCTCGACCAACCAGTGAAGGCGGAGATTGCGAGAGGAAAATTGCAACCAAGTGGAAATTTCTTTCAATATGGACTTTTGTCTGCGCGATGAGAAACTTTTCTAGGCAATGGAAATTAAGTGTTGGTTCACTTGGCAGTGATTTGAACAAGTCAATGTCAATCAATCATCCTCTTGGGTACGAACATATTTTAAAGGTGGTATTTTGGGCCAAAATACAGTCTATTCCCCTCAATTTTGATGGAATCATGAGATTAGGATTGATATAGAATTAATGGCTATTCCGTCAAGAGGAATTGATTGTATTACATTTATATTTTACATTTATATTAAAATGTGCAAAAGATCCCACAAAAATAGCGCTGAACAGATGTCTATGTTTGATTATTACGTCAACGAAACATAAATAAATAGATCGTACAGCTTTGTTTTATCAGTATTTCCTTCCTAGAATTGAGCTCGCGTTCGTGACTTTTTGTTAATAGCGCTTCCAAATGATTTACCCTTCCAATATAGGGCTATGGGATGTGCCCCTTACTAGAGTACTACGAAGCAGGTAACTCATTCAATCAGCAATAATACACAATAGTAATGAAAAACTCATACCAAGTCTGATGTGAAATTGTAATCCGCAAATAAATTTCCTATTTTTGGGGCAAATTTATCACATTTACTGCACTTTTTTAAAGAAAAATATGAGGGAATTTTTTTTTTCGATTTATTTTACTGCACTAACGAAAATCCACACTTCGGTGGTAATCAAAATACATACTTCAAATCTCTTAGTACATCGTACGGGTTAGGAAAAGAGTGTGCATTTGACGTTGTCGCATTAATGGTCCTTCGCACATTTTCAACTTCTATTCAATTTTCATACTGCCGTACTCTAACGGAACTATCTACCTACCCTCTTCTAAAGACCATTATCTTGCTAATAAATTATCACACTAAAGCTTCATGTTAGATAGCATTTACAACCAACTCCCAAAATACCTGATAATTTCATGAACCATTTCACCTTTTGTAACATGCTAACCTAATAAATCAATATCACAGATTCCACTGTAATCGTTAATGTGGAAGATTTTTACGCTATTTGCGCATTATACTAAGGGCTGAACATTAGGGACGTCATTCTGAGACGTGTTTCCAATTATCCAATAATATAAACAACACATTAAGGGACGTCATTCTGAGACGTGTTTCCAATTATGGCCAATGAAATTTATTTGATAACTTTATATTGGTATTGGAGAAACCATTTGCGTTAACGACGACTCTGCAACTCTATACTCCTATAGTAAAATCCCATAAGCAAACGTAAGTTTCGTGAAACATAGCGGATTGTCTCTTGTCCTTGCTCGCCGCTAAGGCATCTGGGAACGATAAGGTCATACTTCTCAACGAGAGGAACATAGCCCTCTGCACTGCAGCCAACCTTGAACTTCCTCCGGTGGCCAGAGTCCACTGGCATGGTGAGAAGAGTTGGCGATCAAACGTTGTCAAAATAGATACGCAGATTACGAGAAGATTCCAAGCCGGAGATAATTATGCAGCGTTCAGGCGTTCTGTTGCAGAGCTTCTCGGGTCGGTTTATCTGAGGCATGTGGATCGCTATACGGATGGATCTTGACCGCGGGTTAGAGTTGGACTCGTAGGGGCAGGACCGAACATTGCAACAAGCCAAAGTCTACTGAAGGAGCGTTCCGTCTTTTCCACAGAAGCCGCAGCTATTCTGGACGCAGTCATCACTCCAGCAGATCAACGGATCCTCATGCTAACAGACTCACACAGTGTCAATACACGGTACGCCCACTACATCTTTTGGTGGATTGGCAGCAGGAATGGCTCCAGTCGCGGATCAAGAAAACCGTACGACCCAGGCTGGGCAAACACAAGTACAAGGAGCGCGATTGAGCCTTCCAAATAAAAGGACTAGTTACAAAAAGTACAAGGAGCAGCGGATCATTTGAAGACTCCAGACCAGCCACGCGAGGAGTTCCTGCAATTTCGGTGGGACAACTTTCAGCAAGGTTTGTCCAATTTACAACTTCCCCGCCTCGGTGGAACACGTGCTGTGTGTCTGCCCGGAACTCCAGAGGATACGCGAACAACACGGACTCCCGGATTACGTTAGGAATTTACTTGGTAACGAACCCTCGATGTTGGCTACGCTGATCGCTTTCCTGAAGGATGCCCACCTGTACAACCATATCCGATTTTAAATCTTCCAAGAGCATTTGACTGGAAAACTAGCATTGTTCTACGGTGTGGCCACGAAAATAATCCTGGTCATGGAGATATTTCGGGTTTCCGGATGGCTTGTCTAACTTGCTAAATTTTTGGTGAAATTTTATATGTGATGCTGGTTAAATATACATATTTTTAGTAAATACAACGGAAAAAGAACCATTTCTAAAGCAAATCATATGCCAAGAACTAAAATCGGCTTATAATCAACCGAGATATGGCCATTTCCCTGGAATCGGTTCTGGTGGAGGGTTCTGAATTTGGGCAGATCATTTAATCACTCAAAACAGCTCTCTTTTCATGGGTTCTCCTCAATAGACGTTCGATAAACTTTAAATGCATCATTGACCACATTGGCCACTCTCAAACATCCAGTATGCCCCCGGGGAAGCCTGGAGCAGGATACAATTGCATTCTTACACCAAAACATGCCGTGCGACAGCTCATTCTTCATGGTTTTTCATGAATAGGCTTTCCATAAACTTCAAATGAATCTTTGACCACATTGGCCGCTCTTCGAATCACGGGATACTCTCGAGAGATCCTGTAGCAGGAGTCAATTGCGTTTTTACACTAATACATGCCGTGCGACAGCTTTTTCTGCAAACTTTTTCATGAATAGGCTTTTGATAGACTTTAAATAGATTAGTGACCACATTGGCCGCTCTCGGGACCTCCGGTATGCCCTCGGGGGAACCTGGAGCAGAGGACAATTGCATTTTTACACCGTGCCGTGCGACAGCTCAATCTTCATGGTTTTTCATGAATATGCATTCATTAAACTTCAAATGGATCAGTGACCACATTGGCAGCTCTGGGAATCACGGGATACCCCCGGGGGAACCTGTAGTAGGGGGCAATTGCGTTACTCAAAAACATGCCGTGCAACAGCTCTTTTTTTCATAGATTTTCATGAATATTCTTTCTATAGAAAGAACCACATTGACCGCTCTTGGAACCACTGGAATGCCCCCGAGAAAACCTTTAGCAGGGGAAAATTGCGTTGTTGCTAAAAAACATGCCGTGCAACAGCTCTTTCTTCATGGATTTTCATGAATATGCTCTCTCAACGTTGGCTGTGCTAATCCTGTTCTCGTCACTTTTATATTTTTTCTGCCGTCGGAGTATCTCTGCCGGACGGGGACACTGCTTCTTACGCTGGAGCTCTACCTAGTTCGCGCATCCATTCATTTCCACAACCTCGATGTAATTCTCATTTTGCGTTAAGTTTTAAAATGTGGTCTGTCTCTTTCGGCGGTTAATCATAACCAGTCATATGTTACGTTAATGTCAAATTAAAAAAAAACCTCTCTTTTGAAGCAAGCCCTAAGCCGACCCTCCTTCTGCTATCTTTCTTCCTTGTTTCGGACACAAGACGGAATAATTATTTGCGGTTTGAGTTCAATATAGACTAACGTCAAATCCAAGTACAGCAATCGTTCGCTAACTGAGCTAAGCCTGCAGCCCAGTCTATATCGAATGCTGCTCGCTAACTGGGCTGACATTTCAAACGTAAATAAACACCGATGAGGACTCCTATGCAGCGTTGCCAGTATTCCAGATTTATCTGGATTTTACAGATTTTCAGTCGTTTCGTTAGATACACAGACAGATCACGTTAATTCCAGATTTTTTAAATATGTTCCAGATTTTCCCAGATTCTTAAAATGTGTTGCTTTATATTTATTTATTCTTAACGATATTTATTTAATCTTATTTCATCTGACTTTTTTCAATCTTAATGAAATCTAGGAAGGGGAAAAGCCTCTTTGAGTAAACCATTCAGTTGGCTCAAAGAGGCGTAAAAACCCCATGTCTTTTCATACATATAACAATAAATAAAATTACGAATATTCAATACACAGAATACGTTGAATACAAATGAATACAAATGACAAACATATTAAAAGATAAGTCAATGATCTAAAATAATTAAACACAACAATCTGCTAATGCGTCGCAGCTCACGCGTCGGAGGGTTGGAAACTCGGCGTAGTGTTGTAGAAGGACCATGTAATAAAATGAATATCATGTAAAAATCACTGCAATTTATGGACCCTTTAATCAAAAAATAAAAAGCCAAAATTACTACTTTCATTACTACAGACCCTCAAGGTTGGACATTATTGCAACATCATACATGGAATTGTTAGAACATGTTTGCAATGGGTTGCAGAATCAGGAAAATTGAGACATTTTTTTTACATTGGCTTTAAAAAATCTTTAAATTTAAAAAAATATTCGGCAAGAATTGTTTTATTTGGAGTTTGTGTTTAAATTTTGGCAATAATATTTTTTTTTGAATCTTGGGTTTATAAAAATCAATACTTCAATGCAAATTTGGCAAACTCTGATGAATATTGCATGGAGATTTTGTGAAGAAAGGAAATAGTTAGAATTCGAAAGAGAAATCATAGAAAATTCTTAAGGTGAAACTTTACGAGAATGCTGATACGAATCGTGAGAATTATTTCAATGGAATTATGTACGGAGATTAATTTTTATAAAATTTTAAGAAATCTGGTAATTTATGGGAGACTTTGTGCTGGCGTGGAGTTTTCCGGTGCTCGCATATGATTAGTTTTGTGTCCGGGGTGCGATTATTTGATTTGGAAAGGTTTGTGCTGATGTTTTGCCTCCTGTTTCTTAGATACCTGGTGTGCTATCGCTTCCCTTTGTTGCCGGTGTGACTCGAACGTGCTGATCTATTGTTAGGATTTTGCTATGT
This sequence comes from Ochlerotatus camptorhynchus, assembly GCF_037179485.1. Taxonomy (NCBI): domain Eukaryota; kingdom Metazoa; phylum Arthropoda; class Insecta; order Diptera; family Culicidae; genus Ochlerotatus; species Ochlerotatus camptorhynchus. Next base: position 836,824 of record NW_027040741.1, read on the forward strand.
GCATTGCTTTTGTGCGCAGAGTGATTTGAAAAAAAAGGTGATATTTAGCTATTGTGTGATTGGAATCGCTGGAGGAGGAATTGTTTGAGAATGACAAAAAGAAAATATGCGTGGAAGCATCTAGAATGCGCTCCTGGATATATTTATTTGGTGAGTACGTTCCAGTTGAAGATTGTTCCTATACATTTCTCGATTGCATTTTTGAGTGGACGTGTCTGTTTTTTGGGCAGTGCGTTTGAAGGTCAGTTTGGTGTGGCTGGTGGCTCACCCGCCCATGTTGGTGCCCCTAACAGGTACAGGAAAGTTTCCCCTTTTTTTTTTTTCCTTTGGTTTGTTTTTTCCGTCGATCTTGTTTTCCGTGCTGAGCACCAATGCTACCGACGTGCCAGGAAGGCAGCTCCCACACCTGGACCCTACCTATCGATCCATCAACTCATGAACCGGGGACCAACGGCTTTACTTCCCATCCGAAGGAAGGCGGGATCAGTGATGTTATGCCTCAGAACATCACGGCGGCGCCGACTGGTATTGAACCCAGGCCTGCTGGGGTGAGAGAGGTAATCACGCTTACCACTACACCACCGGCGCCGTTGAAAGTTTCCCCTATCTGATGGTGGTGTTGGCGTGCGTGGACGAGATGCCGGTTGCGTTGGATTGGGGTCGGATGCATTATTTGCGGGAGTGGATGCGTCCCTTCAGGGGAGTAATCGAGATTTATTTTCATCGTTTCCCATTTGCCAGAGGGATGACCTCGATCGCGTGAGGTATGTTCCTCGGTTTTACGGTTAGGTGCATACGAATAATGCATTTTGAAATTTTTCAAGTTGAAACATGATTCATTAAGGAAATAAATGTCACGATCGAACATGCAAGCTTGGCACTTGACCGATTAGTTTTTGATGCGTGTCCATAGCATGAGACATGAGGGCCGTGGATGAAGACTGACGGTAGTCACGGTGGGTCGTGATAGATTATGTTGGTTGGTGGTTTTGATTCGGTAGTTTGATGCATAATTGGGGCGGTCCGGTGAAATATGAAGGAGAAAACGCAATAGAGTTCGATCGAGATAGCTTAAAAGATGTGCAATATTAGTACGCTGGTAAAATCATCGCGTCAATCGTAGTTTACTTTATGAAGTAAGGGACACGGTAGCCCGAAAAAAAAACCAAATGTGAAAGTTTTATGAATTACGTAAGGACCAAATCGAAAAAAGGAACGTCGCGTAAAAGTAGAATTTTGTTAAATCATAAGCGCATTTTCGTAGCTTTTTTGTCTCCAGGTTTTAAAGATCATGGATCGTAGAGGCTTATTCTTGTGTAAAGGGCACCGCCCTCGAGTTTGAGTTTGAATAAATCATAGGTTATTTCATATTAAGGAGACTTAACATCGTCATCAATGTAACCGTCGGGGCCGGTTTTGAATGGTTGCAGTAACAACGTAATGTTATATGAGGGGCTTGGTGGCCTTAGTGTGACCATTTTTGCTTACTGAGTGAGTTTTATCTCAAGCCCCTCCACATTCAAGATTCGTTAATCGCTTTATTTGTTAATGAGAATACATTGGAATAGTGCCTAGTGGAAAACGTGTTTGATTACTGAGCAGAATATCGTGGGTTTGATCCCAAGCTCTTTCGCGTTATATGATCGTTAGAAAATCAATTCAGCTTATCGTTTACCAAAACGAGCCCTGCTGCAATCCCAACCCTCTTACCTAATATCGCAGTGATTCCTCGTGGAAGTACAGAGGTGTTCTCGTATTTCATCAAAGCGAGTGTCACGTCAACACATTCCTACCTATTCCTTTCTTGACCAGCGTTTGGGCGCGGCCGGTGCTGGTATTGCCTAGTTTTAGATCACCAGTTTTTACACATTGATGATGCTAGTCCCAAAGCATCGTCTATTGGTTTTCTGTGTAATTACAGCTTATCTAGCAATAACACAGTAGCAACCGTGGGTGGTCAATCATGCTCATGCTCATAGCGACATACTTGAAGTTCAAGGATATTTTGGTAACGAAAATGACCGGTTTTAAGAAATCGCAAGCTTACAACGCAGATGAGTCTTCAGGGCGAAAGATCAATAAGATGCGCTACACCTTCATGCCATGTACCAATATCGATGGCTCCAACAAATTAAAACTAACGCCGCCAAACCACGCTCACTTCCAGCTAGAGAACATCACAACATCCAAGGAAGCTTGGATGACGCGTGATTTGTTCAGAACCTGGTTCTACAACGAGTTTGTACCGGCGGTGTGGGAATTTTCTAAGAAGTTTAACTTAGGACCTAAGACGTTGCAGGTGTTGGATAATTGCACCGCACATTACGATGGAGGAGAAGATGTGGTGTCAGATTATGGCTTAATAAAGATGAAGCTATTTTTTTTGGGTAACTTATAAAGGTAAATTTGTAAAACAACAGTTCGGCATTTTCAATTTCCTTTAGGTAATTTATCAACCATTAAACGTCACTTCAGCATGCCAAAATATGGACCAGGCAGTGATTCACGCTGTAAAAATGCGATACAAATGGAAGCTCATGCTCAAGTTGGTTCTAGAACACGAAGATCTGAAGTTCGAGGATCGGCTCATACATATTTCTCTACAGCAAAGCATTGAATTGTTATGAGCCGCGTGGGCCGAAATCAGCTCATCTACGATCGAAAACTCATGGAAAAAACTGATCACCCAGTTCCCTGAATGCGAGTAATTTTTTTTTTTATTTCGGTAAGTCCGATATTTGCGATGACGTAAAAAGCCATATATGCTCTAGCCGGAACCACAACTTTTGATTAAGAGTTAAAACTATGGATGGACGAGCGTGTGTACGATACCGATCGAAATCCAGCATGGCTCACAAGTGTGGTGTTTATCGAAGGAGAGATAGTTGATTCTGTATTAAGCGAGAATGACGAGAATATTCCGCCAACGGAAGATTATTCTCAGACGAACCGAACATCAAATTATATCACGGAAAAAACGCTGTAGAAAATTACCTAGTTGACCGATAACAATACAATAACCGTACGCTCGCACCTTACGATAAACTCTACTCATAAGGTTCTGTACAACATCTGGCTACAGCTTCTTCTGTACGGAAACCCACTTTTTCTCCATGTCTTTCTCAGATTTGACCGCCTTGGGATGCTTCCGTAGTGCCAGCTTCATAATAGCCCAGTATTTTTCGATGGGTCTTAGTTCTGGTGCGTTTGGGGGGGGGGGGAACCGTAATTCATTCAGGCCATCCAATCCTTGGACTCACTGAGATCTAAAATGGTCGAGAATAGATGGCGTAAGAGGGCATTGTAACAACTGGATTTTAGTATTCATTATGCGAAAAGTTATGTATAAATCATTATCGATAAAAGACACACTCCGTACTTGAACCACAGCTGACTTTTCAATGTGGGACATTGATCACTGATGATCATTAATGTTTGTTCTATGATTTTTTAAATCCTTTACATATAATAGTTAATATTAATCTTCTGACAACCTTATTATCGCTTTGCATGCCGTTGGCCAGTTTTGACAGCAAAATGTCAAATGCTCATTGATGCCTATTTTTGACGTTTTTTTTGCATTTTAACTGGGCTGTAGCCCAATTAGCGAATGTCCGGTTAAAAAGCATCCCAGTTAATACTACGAACACGATGTCTCTGATAAAATGTGTAACGGAAAATTGGTCAACAAACGTAAAATCACAACCGGATATTTCCAATGCCTTTCGACTTCCACAACAATTCTCAACCTGAAATCCATTGTATGTCCCATTCTTCCAAATCAGAGCTTATGAAATCAATGCACCTCTACACCTGAATGATCACAATTCCCCATGGATGGAAACAACATAAGCACACACACACACTTTTCTGAGCCTGAAGAGCTTCTTTGGTATTGCGTCCACGCCACTTCTTGTCTGTTGGAGGATAGGATGACGTGCCTCGTTAAAATCAGATTTATTTCAAGCATTCTGTTTGTGTTTCAAATCAAAGCCTTATGGTACCGTACTACTCCAACGCGAAAACGACGACATTTGCCATGTAGAAAAAATTGCGCCTGGGGGAGAATCTTTTCCCTCATCCAAAAACCACCCATCACAATTTTCCTTGCCCGATGTAGGTAATTGCAAGGAATGAGAGCTGCTTTTTTATGATCACATCATATTGGTAGCTCTCCATTTCAAATAAAGCACAATGAAGACGTTACACCGAGAGCTAGCGTTTCCCCGTTGGAAGTATGTTTTCTTTTGAAACATTTTCGATTTGAAGAAAAACGCGTAGGGGTGGTTCATACGCATTCAGCGTTTGAACTTCAAACGTTTTTGAAAAATTGTGAAGGGGATACCTGTCTCCCGTACATGTTTCAAGGTGACATTATGTCTATTAGAGTATTCGAAGAATTAACATGTTATTTCCACGATCTTTGAAAAACAGATTATTTCGTAGGAGACAAATGAAATGCATAAGCAGCTCATGGATTGCTTTCAAACGTGGTATGAATGAACTGATTCCAATTAAACGGTAATAATGTGGAAAAAGACATTTAGGAAATTATCTACGATCAGAGATAAATGGATCAGCCTATATGATGCAATATTTTGTGAGCCAATTAGCGCTCATTAGTCTTGTTACTTAAGTTGTTTCCAGCAAAACATGTAATAATAGAAACGCTTCATTTACGGTTAAATGAGTTTGGACAATGCTGAAGCAACACGAGATGTCATAAAATTCCAAGTTTGACGACCAATTATCTGTGATGGTGGTAGCTATATCATAATAGTTACATCATATTGCGACCAAGCAGGGCTTTAAATGATCAATATCAGTAAAATATCTCGTATGGTTTTTCCTATTCATGGGAACGTAATTTCATTTGTATAACTCGTTTCATCCAGACTTAAAAGATCGTCGGTAGTAGCTCATTGTGATGTCTGGAGCACGGCTTATTGTGATGTCTGAAGCACGCATCACTTTCCAATGTGAATCCTGATGTAATCCGCCCTTCGCACTAACAAAATCGTCCTTCCCGTGACAACCGTGGAGATACAAAGGTAAACTCGGTCTCTAGTAGCAACGGGTGTTGAACTAACTATACATCCTTCCCCGACGACAGTAAGCACGTGGTCGGTTCTGTTATTGACCTGAACAGTAATTATTTACAGGATTTTGCACACTGAGAATAGATTGCTAATCTCAAGCCCCATTTACATGGTGCTTTGGGGAATTTCACTAGGTCTGGTCAATAATAGAGTAGCAGCTACTAAATTGAATGGTCGTCAAAGCTGATGCTCATGTTCATTTTGTGACCGTCGTCGCCGGTACGTAGACAATCGTTAGTGAGACAGAATCCGCTTTCTCAGTCAAATATGACACATGCTTGATGCGGGACATCATTTCATTTGAAAAGCTTCATGCCGCCGGACATCAATGATGGTCGAATCAGTTGCCATACTCCGGGGGATTATTCACGTGAGCTGACGAAAATATGTGATGAAGTGACAAATTTAAGCAGTCTAACCATGAACGCAATGCACTGAACGGTGTTCTACTTCAAATGTATTGAACAACAGAGACAATCAAAATAACAAAGATTCCGCCGACTCCGGTTGGAGGGTTTTGGGCGACAGAAAGGTGTGGAAAGCTGATTGGACGGAGTACGATGCTCGAAAATTGCGACACTTGAGCCAGCAAAAATTGGCTGCAAAAACTAGTAAGCGGAGGAAGTAGAATAGGGCCCACAAAAAATGATCAACAACAACAACAATTTACACAAGCGTAGCAGAAACAACAACAACAACAACGACGACAACAACAACAGAAACAACGACGACTACAACTGCAACACCAATCACGCCAACTACAATAGTGACATCTCCAATAACTATACCAACTACTAATCTAATCTAATCTAATCTAATCTAATCTAATCTAATCTAATCTAATCTAATCTAATCTTATCTAATCTAATCTAATCTAATCTAATCTAATCTAATCTAATCTAATCTAATCTAATCTAACACCAACACAGCCAGTTCTTGAAAGCATCCTGGAAAATGATATCTATACCTACATCATTTTTCTTGTCTATTTGATATATGTTTCACATCAAAGAAGCGTCACACATATCAAAACCGGAGACGAGCCAGCCAACGGCTGAAAGTCTCCTTAATAAAGATATAAAAAAAAAAAAAAAAACATATCAAAACGGCCAGGCCTACTGTGCTGCATTTAAGGGGCAAGATGGTTCAGAAAACATCGGGCCGGTTTAAATCGAAGATTTAAACACGATGCTTCAGAATCCAATAAATGGATGAAACGTGGACATCTCGTACCGTACGTTCCGATTTTGGAAATTATATGACTGGTTGGTCGTTGGAAGCATCGAAGCTAGAAAGGTTAAGTAATGCTCCATTTTCTTCTGACGGTTGGGACATGAGCACTAACTCTTGTCCTAGCCTTTTATGACTTATGGCTATAGCGCCATTACTCGCTTTCTGAAAAGAGAAGAGGGAAAGGAGAAGGGCAAAGGGAAAAGAATTATGTGAAATCTATGAGCATAAATAATATTTTTATTTGAAATATACAACATAGACATGCATAACGGCGCGGTGGTCACCACCCGAGTCTTATCACTGTTATCAAGTCATTAAAAGTAACAAGTAAAATCAATATTCCCTAGTTTGAAGTTATCACGACTAGGGTTCGGTGGTAGATCTTAACGCACAAAAAAAAAAGTGATCTCCCAACGTTACTGGTTTGAAAAGATAAAAATTTACAAAATGGAACGAGCTCACCAAGTTTAGCCAATTGAACCTGAAGGCTGCCTGACATGTGTTGATGTAGAAGTCCAAATTGTAGACGAAGCTTGACAAAGATCAACATGAACTAGTCCGGTTTATGGTAGTTGCGCGGAATGTCTTCCTTCGATTTGAGATAAACAAATGTTCGGATGTATGTAGTCGATTTTTGATGTGCATTGGCAAGCCTTTTCGTAGCCAATAGTCAGGTTCAACGCTGCGACTCAACGAATGATGGAACTAATGATGGGACGAATCATGGGACGCCTCGTGAAGGTTCTACTTGGCTTCGGAACAGCTTCTCAGTGGCAAATAATAGGGACTAGAACTAGAAGTTGTCTTTTGGGCCTGGTTATGGCCAGATCAGCAACCGATTATAGATAAAAAAAACTCCACGGGAAAAACAAACATCCTCTCCAATAACTATAACAACTACAACAATAACTGCAACAACAAAAACAACATCAGCGGTCAGGTTAATCATGGCATAGTAAGCAGACAAAATAGCAACCACTTGCTACCACCTGACAGAAAACTTCTTGTGGCAGCGAAAGATCGCTTTTCGCGACCGCCGGTTAACTATCGACCTACAATTCAATTTCGAAGGGAAGAGATATTGAACCCGTACCTGGTGAGTGCTGAATTTTCACCTTCTATTTCAGCTTCATCGTATGAGGCGTGCTCATGCAGGCACTCGTGTTTTCAACGGAATTGACGCACCCTTTGGAGGAAATAAATGTGTTTCTGCTTAACCTGATGCTCTCTTTAGGAGAGGATGTGACGTACCGGATGCAGCTGAAAATGAAATTGACGAGGATCACGACGTTTTGCAGGAGATGGACCTGACGCACTTCTCTGCGGCAGACTGTGACGAGCCGGATGTGACTGGTGATGAATCCGATATTTTTAATAATATTCTAAGCTCTTACGAAAAAACAAAAAATTTCATCAGAAACACATTCTACAGAAATTGTGGTCATAATTTTAATCGAATCAAAAACGCATCAAAAGTGAATTAAATTTATCCTGAGTTTCTCTGACACTAGTTGGAACGAGAACATTAAAAGTGAGGAAACTTTTGAAAATGATTATAATGTTTTTCAGAGATGATCGTGACTTACTCGAAACCCAAGAAATGTCAGGTGGTTTAGTTTTTATTGCTATTTCTTCAAAATTTATTTCAGAACTTACTGTCTCATCGAAAGTAAAAGAATTTGAGCAGTTGTGGGTAACGATAAATATAGCTGGTGAAACTCATATTTTTGCCACAGTCTTTTTTCCCCCAGACTACGCTTGGAAGTCCTCGTATGAAAACTTCTTCCTAATAGCTGAAGAAATCGTATTTCAATTTCACCCTGAATTCAAAATTCATATATATGGAGATTTCAATCAAGCTGCTGATTTTAATCCTGATTCAGATAATAAGAGTTTCTTCTGTTGGATTACAAGAATGCTAATTAAGATAATATTAAAAATAAATTCAGAAGAGTAAATTGACAAACCATTTTGAAGGCATTTTTGAATGTGCAGTGGAGGTTTTTTTTATAAAATTTTGTTTGATGTAATTCACGAAGAAAATTCCATTAAAAAGGAAACGACAGAAAACACAAAAACCGTAAAATTTAAACAAATTTAAAAGATAAAAACCGTGATAATCTCGAAAAGTGTTGAGGTATTTATGATCAACTTAATGAAGCGATTTCTTTGCCACATAAAAAACTGAGAATGAAATTAAATTATGTCCAAGAAAGTTCTTCAATTACGTCAAAACTAAAATGAAATCGTGCAATTTTCCATCATAAATGACTTTGGATGAAAAGGAAGGTAATAATTCTGATGATATAAGTTAAGTACAGCACTTTCCTGAAAGCATACCAGAACCCAAACCTATAAGCAATTCAACAAATCCAAGAAACAGCAACGACACCATCGACAGGAACTCCAGTCGATATCAGCGAGAATAAGACACTCCAGCACCAACACCACCAACAACAACAATAGAACTGCATCCCAACAGCATAATCATCAGGCATCAAAATTATCTATCATTTTCACATCTATCTTTATCACCTATCTCTATCCCTATCACAACTGCTTCTATCAAAGATACTATCAGTGGTAGAAAAAATAACAGATAGATAATAGAGGGTATTATCCCTATCATTGATAGGAGTGAGAGTGATATTATCAGCAGAGAACCTATCAATGAGGGAGATGTTATTATCCATCCCTATCTTTTGAGACGAGGTTTGTGATATTATCACTATCAATTAAACGGCGTATATTATCTCCATCACATTTTTGGAGACCTGTTTCATCACTATCATTTTATATTATCATGTATACCGAAAAACCTGGCATAGTGGGAAAAATGGTTTGTATATGAAAAGAATCTGCCAAACTTGTTCAACAAACTATACAAAACATGGAAATTTTGAAATACCCTTTGTGGCGGTCATCACGGCTCACGCTATGTCTGAAGGCACTATTTTTGCAACATTCATGTACCTCAGATTTTTCTTCACAGTATGTTAGTGTTGATCCTAACAATAAAAATTTAAGATGGTTCTAAAATATTTCATCTTGAATTTTTTGAAAAAACGTGTTTTGAAGTTTACAGAGGCGATTATCAAGACGCATATGGAATATGTACTATACAAAACTATTATGAATAAAAAAAGCAGTTAAATAAGGTTCAAAATTGATTGAATTAATGTAAATGGCATTAACGAAGTTCTCTTTGTAAGCAAGATCCATATTTATGATGCCGACTTTGCGCAAAATCATTTTATATTTGTTGGTAGCACAACATTTTATTTAATTTCTCTTTCCTCATGAGAGTAAAAGAAAAAGAAACGAGTAGGACAGTTCGTGACAGCCACGTAATTAGAGATGGGCGATCCGCTCCCGAGCTGTTCTTTAGACTCGATTCTCTAAAGTGAGCTGATGACCCGCGGTTCATTTTTTAGGAACCGCAGCTCATCAGCTCACTGATATCACAAGTCTAAACCATTCAATCCATCATTCATAGCGGAACTTTAAAAAAGCAAGACTCATTACTCCACTTACGCATTGAATAGTCACCGCGTAAACCAAGACGCAAGCGTGGTTACAGATAAACTAAATAGTAATGTTAAATAACCCCACAATATGGGTATTTTGACGTAGACTACGTTTTACGGGAAGGTACTGGGGGTAAATCAAAAATCTAAAATTTCTACCGTCACGAAAAGGTGTAAGGTTTTGAACGCTTATAACTTTGCCGTTAATAGATGAAATTAAAATCCAAATACACCAATCGATAGGAAATAACTCTCGTAAGCTGTTGCAATAAACGCTTTTTCAATTTTTCATGAAACTGAGAATTTCACAACACAGCTTAACGTAGTCTACGTCAACCATGCGGTCGTGTCTTGTACACAACCCCACCAATTTTTTGAATGGGGACGATATGTAGAGGCTCAAAATCGATATCCGAGGTAATTTTGGAATCTAAGATGGCAGTCCTGTTTTTAAAAACCTGTCAAATACCTTACAATAGACGGAAAATTGATGGCTGACGCCATTTCAGCATTCCAATTTTCTGCACGTCGTCTTTGTTTCGAAAATATTCATATTGTTAAGTATTTGGCAGTATTTACCACTTTTTATGAAATCGACAGCCACCAGGTTTGATTTCAAGATGGCGCTGGGCAACATTTTCGGTTTCTACACGTCATCCCGATTCCGAAAATATCCATATTGGAGGGTATCTAGCAGTATTTCCCACTTTGCCTGAAATTGTAAGCCACCATCTTGGATTTCAATATGTCGCTGGGCATCAATTTTTGGTCTCTAGACGTCATCCCGATTCTAGAAATATCCACTTTTCTGAAATCGGCAGCCGCCATATTTGATTTCAAGATGGCGCTGAACATCGATTTTTGGTCTATAGACGTCATCCCGATTCCGAAAATATACATATTGAAGGGTATTTGGCAGTATTTCCCACTTTTTCTGAAATTGGAAGCCCTCCATCTTGGATTTCAAGATGGCGCTGGACATCGATTTCCGGTCTCTAGACGACATCTCGAATCCAAAAATATTCACATTGAAGGGTATTCAACATCATTTCTCAATTATAATGTAACCGGAAGCCGCCATCTTGGATTTAAAAATGATGGCGACCATTGTGTCCGGCATTTACACGTCATTTTCGTTCTTAAAATATCCATACTTTAATGACAGAAATCAATTTTCGGTATCTAAACTTCGTCTTACTTACTTACTTAAGTGTCCTGAGCGCCATTCCTGGCGCAAAGGGCCAACGTGAAAGATCTCCATCCTGGGCGATTGTTTGCTTTCGCCTTGACCTGGGCCCAGGTCAAATTCCGGTCGACTTGCTTAATCTCCTTGTTTAGGCTTCGCCGCCATGAGCCCCTGGGTCTGCCTCTGCTGCGATGTCCGGCTGGATTCCAATCCAGCGCTTGTTTGCAGATTTCATTTCCGCTCTTCCGTAGAGTGTGGCCAACCCACCTCCACTTACGTTCCCGAATTTCTGTCGATATCGGCTTCTGGTGACACCGTCGATGGAGCTCGGCATTCGAAATCCAGTTGTGAGGCCACCAAGCACGAATTATATACCGCAGGCATCGGTTGATGAACACCTGCAGCTTCTGTGTGATCTCCGCTGATACGCACCATGTTTCGCTAGCGTACAGCAGTACAGATTTCACGTTAGAGTTGAAAATTCGGATCTTCGTGCGGAGACTAATCTGATTTGACTTCCAGATGTTTCGTAAACTCGCAAAAGCAGCCCTTGCCTTCTTGATCCGTGCACCTATGTCACTCTTGGTTCCGCCGTCCGACGCTATCTGGCTGCCAAGATATTGGAAACTTTCAACCTTCTCCACTTCCTGACCAGCTACCGTAAAATTGGATGGATTTCCCGTGTTGATATCCAACGATTTAGTCTTGCTGACGTTGATGTTGAGACCTGCCGCTGAGGAGCGTTCGGCGAGATCGTCGAGCTTACTCTGCATGTCAGAACGCCGTTGTGATACTAAAGCAACGTCATCCGCCAAATCTAGGTCGTTTAGATGCTCCATTGTAATAGGCTGCCAGAGCAACCCACGGTTCGGCACACGGTCGATCGCACCAACCATTATCTCGTCGATTACGATGAGGAACAGTAGCGGTGATAGAATACATCCTTGCCTCACTCCAGCGACTACCCGAATAGGGTCAGATAGGGCTCCGTTGTGCAGCACCCTGCACGTGAAAGCCTCATACTGAGCTTCGATGAGGTTGACGATTTTATCCGGAACTCCCTTGCGCCTTAGGGCGCCCCACAGGTTTTCGTGGTTGAGTCGGTCGAAAGCTTTTTCGTAGTCAATGAAAACCAAGTAAAGGGACTCTTGGAATTCGTTGACCTGCTCCAAGATTATGCGGAGCGAGACAATATGGTCCACACAGGATCTTCCAGCACGGAATCCCGCCTGCTGCCGTCGGAGAGTCGCGTCGATCTTCTCCTGTATCCGGTTGAGGATAACTTTGCATAGAACTTTGAGAACACAACACAGTAACATAATGCCACGCCAGTTATCGCATACAGTTGGGTCCCCCTTCTTTGGGACCTTCACTAAGACGCCCTGCATCCAGTCAGCCGGAAAAGTCGCGGTGTCCCAGATATTGCAGAATAGTTGATGCAACATTTGTGCAGATAGCATGGGGTCAGCTTTGAGCATCTCTGCTGATATGCGATCGACCCCGGGAGCCTTGTTGGATTTCATGGTTCGGATAGCAGCTTCGATCTCCGGTAGGGATGGCGCCTCAGAATTGACGCGAGTGATGCGTCGCACTCTTGGCGGTTCATGCCGAGATGTTGATGGCTGGTTGACCGACGAAACTTGTAGAAGCTGTTCGAAGTGTTCAAACCAGCGTTTCAGCTGATCAGTGGGGTCGGTGAGCAACTGACCAGTCGCGTCCTTCACTGGCATCCTAGGATTCATCCTTGCTCCACTCAGGCGTCGTGAGATATCGTAGAGGAGACGGATATCGCCTGTTGCTGCGGCTTTCTCACCTTCATCGGCTAGGGAGTCCACCCACGCTCGCTTATCCCGCCTACACGAGCGCTTCACTTCCTTCTCGAGAGCCGAATACAGTTGGCGGGCCTGGTTCTTCGCTCCTCTGGTTCTCGCCCGCTCTATCGCGGCTTTTGCATTTCTCCGCTCCTCTATCTTCCTCCAGGTGTCATCCGTGATCCACTCCTTTCTCTGAGCGCGCAGCTCGCCCAGGTTGTTTTCACTCGTTTCAGTAAAGGCATCCTTGATCGCCGTCCATTGCTCTTCTACGCTGCCACCATCAGGAATATCCGCAGCTCTGGTCTCCAGTTCCTCGACGAATGACCTTTTTACTGCTGGATCTTCCAATCGGCGTGTGTTGAATCGCCGTCCGAGCCGCTCCTCCCGCCGCTGGACCCGCGCGATACGAAGGCGGATCTCTCCAACGAGGAGATGGTGGTCAGACGCGATGTCGGCACTGCGTTTGTTCCGAACGTCAAGAAGGCTCCTTCTCCATTTTCGGCTGATGCAGATGTGGTCGATTTGATTTTCGGTATGTCCATCACGGGAAACCCACGTGACTTTGTGCACTGGTCGATGGGGGAAGAGCGAACCCCCGATCACCATGTCGTTATTGCCACAAAACTCTGCCAATAGCTCACCGTTTTCGCTCATTTCGCCAAGACCATGGCGCCCCATGACACGCTCATAATCCGTGTTGTCGGAGCCGATCTTCGCATTGAAGTCGCCGATGTAGATCTTGATGTCACCTCTCGGAATTTTATCCACGACTGCATTCAGTTGACTGTAAAAGTTCTCTTTGTCCTGTAACTCGGCAGCATCGGTTGGCGCATAACATTGGATTATGGTTAGGTTACGAACCCGCGTTCTGAATCTGGCAACGATTATCCTCTCATTGATAGGTTCCCACTTGATGAGCGCCGCATTTGCTTGGGCGCTAAGCAGGAAACCAACTCCACGGTGGCGGGGAGCGTTTTCACCTCGAATACCAGAATAGAGTAGTACCTGTCCCGACGGCAGCTTGTGTTCTCCAAAGTTTGGCCAACGGACTTCGCTTAGTCCCAGGATTTCGAGCTTCATGCGTTGAGCCTCGCTGGCGAGTTGTGCCAGCTTCCCCTGTTGGGCTAGCGTTAGTACATTCCATGTTCCAATTCTTGTCCGTTGTTTTGCGCTAAAAGTCGTTGCCGTAATATCAGTCCGTGATCTTTCTCTATTGGTTTCTGTAACAGTTGTAAAGTTTCGGGGACAGTAGGTAGTTAGCCTAAGGTCTCCTATCCGCCGTGATGGGGCTGCCATCTTGGGTATAGCTTTCGGGGATAAGCATTTCTTGTTTCAGCCGCTGGATGCCAGGCAGACGCTGTTTGAGCCGCACCTCCATGGTGGACAGACGCTCAGTTATTGTGTAGATGGGGCTGCCATCTTAGATTTAGCTGACACAATACAGCATTTCTTATTCAGCCGCTGGATGCCAGTCAGACGCTGTTTGAGCCGCACCTCCATGGTGAACAGACGCTCAGGCCGTGTAGGCCGAACCCGCTAGGGGCCCCCTTCCCTGTCAGCATATGACCAAAGCTCCCACCGGGGTTGGTTACCCGATCTTCGCTAAGGTTGCTCATATCCCAGGAGACACCACGAGGAGGTAGGGATAGGAGTTACTGGGTAAGAGGCTAATGGACCACTAATGGGGTCTATTTTATCCTTCAAGTACTCGCGGTACTGGTGGTACGCATTACCCAGTCGTTTGCCCCGCTGGCCAATGGCCAGCGGTGATGAAAAGAATATGATACTTTTACATCATCCCGAACATCTAAACTTCGTCACCGGTCCGAAATGTAAATATTGATTCTGATTGGAATGTTTTTTATGTTGACCATTTGGAGGTGATTTGTCCGTTGTTGATGATGCCTTGACCAAGGGGTTGAATCAAAGACGTGATCTTTGGGGTGGCATGATAGAAGCATTATGTTGGGATTGCTTATGGTGGGCGGATGCAACGGAGCGTTATCAAGTAGCAGCAAAGCCTTGCAGCTAATGTTCTTGGCTGCACAAAACTCCTCCAACTGTGGTGAGAAGCAGTCGTTTATCCAGTCCTCAAATAATTTTTGGGTCATCCAACCTTTCTTGTTGCCACGATAATGCCCACGGAGATTTACTTCATGTAAATTTCGCTTTAGAGAAAATCATGATTGAGAACCCTTGTATATCCCCTTTCGGTCCCGGCATTGTTTTCAGATGCTCTGAGACATAAGATCTTTGAAGCGTTTTTTTTTTTTCTAAAACAGTTTTGTTTCATCCCAGTTGAACACTTGGTTAAGGCAATACTGAACACTTTCAATTTCTTTTTTTTACCAACGATCAGTGTATTGCCTTTCCGGAAATACCCATATTTAGAGTATTTGACAGTTTTTCTCGAAACGATTGTTACTATCTTGGATTACAAAATGGCGTCTGGCATCGATCTACAACCTCTACACGTCGTCCCCAATCCGGAAATAGCCATATTGTAGAGAATTTGACAGTTTTTCTTGAAGTGTTGGTCGCCATCTTGGATTCTAAAATGACGTCTGGCATCTATTTCCGGCCTCTACACATCATTCCCTTTCCGAAATTACCTATATTGTAGGGTATTTGACAGTTTTCCTTGAACCGATGGCTTCCATCTTGGATTTCAAAATAGCATCTGTCATCGATTCTCAGCCTCTACATGTCATCCCCTTTCGGGAAATACCCATATTGTAGGGTATTTGACAATTTTTCTTGAACCGATGGCCGCCATCTTGGATTCCAAAATTACGTCTGACATCGATTTCCGGCCTCTACACGTCATCCCCTTTCCGAAAATACCCATATTGTAGCGTATTTGACAGTTTTTCTTGAATCGATGACCGCCATATTGGATTTTAAAATGGCGTCCGAAATCGATTTACACACAGCTAAAAAAAAGTAGTGTAAATTTCCGTTACTATGATGCACATAAATGGAGCGTCATAAATCATACAAATTTACATTATAAATCGTGTAAATTTATGAGACATGTCATGCAATATTCCATATATTGTATGCAACTTTCCACTTTTGTTTGCAACATTTCTTGCAAGCTGCTAGTTTACGTGAAAAGGAAGTTTACATGCATGAATGTTTGCATGCATGGATGTTTACATCACCAGTAAAATTCAGATTTTTTTAGTGTGCAGCCTCTCTACACGTCATCCCTATTCCGTTTCGTGTCCTCACATTGCACAGCAACATCTTATATGGACAAGCTTTGCAGACATAACATATTAAGGAAGTTCATGTGCACACTAGCGCCGCGTAGTGAGAGATTTCTTAAATAATATTATCACCACCCGAAAGGACTTGGCACCTGAACAACTTTGCTGAAGACAGCAACGTTCTATATGGTCAGGTTCTTGAAATACAGTTTATATAGGAAATTCACATGCACACTAGCGCTGTGTAGTGAGAGCGTTCTGAACTAATATGAACACCATACAAAAGGACATGATCACCTGAGCAACTTTGCAGAAGACACTAACTTTCTATGTGGGCAGGATTTTGAGATACAGCGCATATAGCAAGCTCATATGCACACTAGCGCTGCGTAGTGAGAAAGTTTTGGACTAATATGACCACCATCCGAAAGGACTTGGTCACATGAACAACTTTGCTGTAGACAGTAACTTTCTATATGGCCAGGATCACGAAATATTCTATGTTGGACCTATGATCCATATATTATAGCGTCCGCCATAAATAACATAAAAGTGAAGCGCCTCTAGATGCGTAGTTCCCAATTAAACCTGAATCCAATGACGCAAGCTTGTTGGTCTATCTCAGTACAACAACTTTGTCGAACACAGTATAGCTCTATATATTGTAACAAATTAGATAATCCACCAGAGCCCCTATTAGTGAAAATCCCTTAAGCGCTGATAGCCCGGCAATAAGGATTCCTGACTGTAAGTAATAATTTGTGCACTTAGCGTTTTTCATAAAACCCTTTAGTAGATACCACGTTGTAACTTTTTGCTTTGGAAAAATAAATAGCTATCTAAAATTGAATGGAATAACTCTCCAAAAATGTGCATATTACGAACTTTGTTTACAAATATGACTAATTCTAATAGAACAATTATCTGTAAAATTCTCAACCTTCATTTAACAATCTGTGATAAAAAGAACCTAAATCAATTCTCGATATTACCTTTCCAGAGTTATTACAATAAATATCAATCATATGCTGAAATAAAAATCAAATAGGCCAAAACTCCCCCCACTTCAGTCAATTTGATCACAATCCATTTGTTGCTCCCAAACTACTCTTTCCTGCTGACCAAACCAATTCTCATAATTTTCAATCATTTTTAAAAGCTGGTTTCCCTGGCAACTTTTTGACAGTAACTGCTAACTAATTGAATCCGACGTTCTGTGTTGGTTCCGGAATGCTCCGTTTCGCTTCACCCAATCGAATTTCAGGTGGAGATTGCCATCAACCAGTCGACAAACGACAGAACGCCCTTTCAGCGCTTCGTAAAATCTAATTGTTTTCATAATTCCATCTGCTGCCAATTTGAAAATTGCTTTTTCTACAATTAAGCTGCCAGATTTATCGATCGTTGTTTGTCGTCAAAATACTAATAGGGAATCCTATCATCACCATCACCATCACCATCATCACCGTTGTCGTCTTCAGCGTCGTTGTCATGAAATTGGTAAATGGGAAAACCATAGCTATTATTCGATATGTTTTCGACAGTACGTGGCCTTTGATATCAATTTTCAATTTGTGATTGATTTTTAGTATCGCTCATAATACTGAACTGTTATTTCATTTGAATGCTGTTGCTATTTTCGACCCTAATTTTCAAATTGTTTATTTATGACATGGATGGGGACACAGATCCTTCGCTCACCAAGGTCCGTTGTGATGGTTCTACGATTATAAGCAGGGAATCGAATGTGCCTTCTTCTGTGGTTTGCAACGAGAGCATAATTGTTCGTGCAGAAATGCTGACGACTTATTTTATTTGAAGCAAGTAAGTATGCTGAAAATAGATGTTATTCACTTGGCCTGTCAGTGTCTGATTTTGATCAACCAGCAATATTTAAGGATACGCTCGGATCAATTAGGCTTCGGTTTGTTTCCAGCACATGTGACAAAATAACTTTCCCAACAAACTTGGCCATGCGGAAACCAACTTCTGCCGTAGGTTCCAGTGAGCCTGAATATGTACCTATCAGTGTGTGTGTGTGTGTGTGTGAGTGGTTGTCGGTTGTCGTCTACTAAGCACACGCGAACTGCAATCCAATTTCGATGGGAAAAGTTTGACACTCTATTAGCATCACCCCCTCTCACTCTCTGTCTCTGCACTGACCGTGCCTAGTCTGAAATCAACGACGACGGCAGCAAATGAGAGTTAGTGTGGATATGAGTAAGCTTTTCGAGGAAAGTGTAATTAAGTTGGTGTTTTATATGGCGTTGACTTCGTGAGCTGAGAATTACCGCACCAACCAGCGTCGATGTATAAAAGCATTATAGCGACTACAAATTAGGTGCATTTTGCGGCTGCGGTACACACACCAATTAGTAATATTGTGAGAACTTTTCTGGCAGCGGGCTTCTTTCAAGTGAGTGCAGTTGAACAGGAGAATAGGGGTGTTGATCTAATTTCCATCCTACTAAGCACAAACCGCGCTCTGCCTCTCTTTTTCGAACGGTGCAACAAAATTTAATCATTCTACTATACCTAGTTTACTTCCAAATTTATGTATCTTTCCATGCTTGGCATTGATAAGGAGCACGCATTTTTGAAATATTGTTAAAAATATTACTCTGCTTCTTGATTCTTCATACTACCGATGAAGGTTGAAAAAATAGGTTTGGTAGGAGTGCTTCTTTTATTTTTACGCACAATGAATGTAAATTTTAATGCAATGTGCTTTTCGTATTGGAACAAACATATAAGGGGCATATATTCCAAGCAACAGTTTGTGTTTAATTGAAGTTTTAAAGCAGTTGATATAACGAAATTATAAAACCTTCACTGACGACCACATTGCTTTTACAACCTCCTGTAAACATACAGCCAATACAGCCATGGCACGGCCAGTTGGCCCAGTTTTAATGCAATAACTAAAACTTGATATACGAAATACCTTTGAAGCATAGGTTTTATGTAAGTTTTATGACACTCTACACGTGTTTGTTAAAAATGAAAGCATGAAACCTCTTCCTGGTCTGAAAGTTTTAACAACCTTTTGATGACCAAAATAAAGCTATATTACAACCGCATAAATCGCACCTGAAGAAATTGATAATCCTGTTTTGCATTTAAGCAATATATTTTAAATTAAAACACTTTTTTCACAATTTTTCTGAAATTCCATATAACTCGAAAATAGTAGGTTGTGGAGTTTTGACTTCTTCAGAAGAGTTGTTTATTTTATCAAGATTAACAACTTTGCCTAAGTTGTCAAGTTTTCAAAACGCCATTTCAATGCATTAAAAAAAGTTCTAGAAAGAAATACATACTCCACTAAAATGCTGAAATCTCAAAATCACCAAAATATACCTCTCTCAAATTTCGATATTTTGCTTAAAACTATTGCTTAATTTTTGCTGAAATTGTCAGGTTGCGATTTTTTGCACTTTGGGAGATATTAAAGTTCAAACATTGTTGTTTTTTTTCGGTTTTTCAACAATATCTTTAATATTTGAAGCTTAAACCTGTATGTTTCTTCACAAAAGTTATTTATTTAATGCATTTGCATAAGAGGAAACTATATTATTACATGGTTGTCGGCAAAAAAAAAACCGAAAAAAAGAAAAAACCTAGGGGCATCCTACTCTAAACTTTGTATTTCTCGCGTTATGCTCAGAAACTTCTTACTGATATCAAAGATATCTTAAAATACTTAAAAATACTTAAGGAATATTTAGCGCTTGTTTGTAACCTAATGGAGGCGAACCAGCCCAAGGCTGAAAGCCTCCCTAATAAAGATAAATAATAATAGTAGTTTGTAACCACCGTTGGTAGACAGATTTCATTCGTTTATTTACCCGGTGTCATCTGGGATTTTGTGCGTGCGAATTTATAAATTCAACTATTATTTTTTAAATTTATTCCTTTTGTGTAGGAATCGAGGAGGAGACCATTTTGATTCAAGGAATATTAAAGGGCGAACACGAAATTATTGCGACACATTCAACAGGGCATAACTTTTTTACCATTGGGTAAAAATCAACCAAATTTTGCACACTTTCTCATTGATGTGTATTGTGTACATGCTGTCAAACTAGAAGTCGTGTTTTTCGATTCAACGAAAATGGAGGCGAACCAACGCGAGTTGAGAGAACAAATTCTTTCCCAACACCTGGAATTTCCTGACCTGTCGCACCGGCAGTTGGGAAAAATGTTGAACATTCACCATTCAACCGTCTCCAGAGTGTTGAAGCGGTTCCAGGAGCGGTTGACGTTGGACCACGGCAAAGGAGCTGGAAGAAAACCGGGACCGGAGAACAAAAAGACGGAGGGAAAGGTGAAGCGGATGATTAAAGCAAATCCCAACGTCTCAAGCCGTGATTTGGCTAAAAAGATCGGCATGTCGCAGAGCTACGTCCAGAATGCAAAGAAGAGAGCTGGACTACATACATATAAGTTACAGAACTTCCCAAACCGCGATGAGCGGCAACAATCGACGGCTAAAACTCGGGCACGGAAGCTCTACGAGAAGATGCTGACAAAATATGGCTGCTGTGTGATGGACGACGAAACGTATATAAAAGCCGATTTTAAGCAAATTCCGGGGTTGGAGTTTTTCACCGGCAAGAGCAAGTTCGATGTGGACGACAAATTTAAGAAGAAGAAAATGTCGAAGTTCGCCTCCAAATATCTCATTTGGCAGGCCATCTGCTCTTGCAGACTGAGGAGTGAGCCTTTCGTGACAAAGGGCACAGTAAATGGCGAGATCTACAAATCTGAGTGCCTCGAGAAGCGCCTTTTGCCGTTCTTGCAGCAGCACGACGAAGCTCCGCTATTTTGGCCAGGTTTGGCATCATGCCACTATTCTAAAAGTGTCCTGGAGTGGTATGAGGCCAATTCTGTCCATTTTGTTCCAAAGGACATGAATCCGCCAAACTATCCGGACCGGGCCCGGTGGAGCAGTACTGGGCAATAATGAAGCGGGAACTTCGGAAGAGCAAGAAGACAGTCAAAGACGAGAAGGACATGTTAAGAAAATGGAAAATAAAACTGAGAAACTGGTACCGGATGACACTGTAAAGACTTTGATGGAGGGCATCAAGCGAAAATGCGTTCAATTTTACGCTCAAGGCTCCATCGATTAACTTTTCTTTTGATTTTTGAAGTAAATATATGTATAAAACTACCCTAAATTTTGGTTTGATTCTAAACATAAGAAAATTTGCATGACATTTTCGGTGTCGCAATAATTTCGTGTTCGCCCTTTACATTGTCAAACTGGTTCACCTGTCATTCAAAGGAAGAATAAGGAGCTATTTGAAAAGTTATTGTAAAAGAAAGTGCATTCGGAAGCAAATTCTCGAATTAAATGTGTCGATGCCAAAACCATCTATCGATAAAGATGGATTGTTCGTCCATTAGGATCTTGACCGTTGGACGATAACTTCAGGCATTTGCGGGTTAAACTTTATTCCAGAACTTTCTCGTATTTTACAAACTCGTCGGGCGTACGACTCAGCGTTCAACGACGTATTGCTTGTACTTGGAGATGGTTGCAGGCTTGCGTATGCCGATGACCTAAAGCTGTATTTCGTGGTGCGATGTACTGAGGATTGTATTCGTCTTCAATCGCTATTGGATCTATTCGTTAGTTGGTGCAATCGGAATAGGCTTTACCGTGAGCATATCAAAATGCACGGTAATGTCGTTTTACCGCATCAAGCAGCCGATTATTTTCGATTATGCCATCAACGGTGTTATACTGCAAAGAACCGACCAGTTCAGCGATCTAGGCGTTCAACTAGATAATAAATTATCGTTTAACCTCCACCGTACTGCTGTGATCACCAAGGCTAACCGTCAGTTAGGATTCTTGTCGAAAATATCAAAAGACTTCTCTGACCCACACTGCTTGAAAGCTCTTTATTGCTCCCTTGTTCGACTTATCCTGGAAAACGCCTCCTTGGTCTGGTTTCCTCATCAGTTGACCTGGAACTTGAGGATCGAAGGTGTTCAGCGAAATTTTATCAGAATGGCATTGCTTAACCTACCGTGGCGCGATCCGCAAAATCTCACGCCGTATTCTGATCGCTGCAATTTGTTGAGTTTGGAAACCCTGGAACGTTGACGGAAGAATCAACAAGCAGCATTTGTTGCCAAGTTATTGAATGGGGATGTTGACTGCGTGAGTCTTCTTTCGCTGTTAGATATCCGAGTGCCGCCGAGAACATTACGATGTGGTACCCTACTCCAACCACGATACCATCGAACAGCATTCGGTTACAACGAACCACTAACAACTATGATGCGTACGTTCACGGCTGTTGAAGAATTGTTTGAATTTGGGGAACCTTCTGCTCGCTTTTTGACTCGTATTAGAAACGCATAAATGGTATAGTTTTTAAGATATTTCATGTAGACAACAGTCAGATGATTAATTAAACAAATAAATAAATATATAAATAAATTTACGCTGATTGAAGCTGAATACAAAGTTGGGAAAGCTTTCCGCACCATACGTACTTATGGCATCCGGAAAGCCACATCTCCTAGATTGTCACAGAATGAGTTTATTGTAGAAGTGAATCACATTTCTTCGGAAAGTTCTCCTCGTTAACATATCCGCTTTGTGTTAATCTCGGAATCGCCTTAAACATTGTTTAGGAAATTGTTTGAAATTAATTCAAATATTTTATTTTAAGATTATTTAACACAAAATGAGAAAAAATAAGCTACGTTTTTGATATACATTGTTTTATTTGGTATATCAAAGGTTTAAAAAAAATTGATATTACAGAACAGATTAATATTTTCCTTCTTATCCGTACTAGTTTTAAAGCCTAAAAGTGATAAAATCAAGTTGATTTCACATAAATCTGTCGGCTACTATCAGGATACTCACTCAACTCCCTCACCAGTCCGTCGTAACTCATCTTTACCGATTTAAGTTTCTCAAAACGCGGCACGATACGGCCTCCAGTGGCAATTGCAATTATTTCAATTTCGAGTCCACCAACCCAACGAATTGCTGGAAGTAATGCCTCATTGTATTTCTATTGCTCTTTGACAAATAACAAGCGTAGTACTAGCATCCTTGTCAAGAATTCCATACTCATGCAGCTTGTGGTAATTCTTAGCCGAAATTACGTCCAACATACGCTTTTATTTTGGCAGTTCAGACTGGTAGGTTAGGAAGGTCAGATTGGAATCTGGTTGCGAGTCTGGACGACAACGGCACCATTAACCCATCGACGAATCGACGTGCCAGCTCATAGAAGGTACATTCAAATTCTTGCCCAAAACTCCATATTTAAAATACGTTAAACCCTACCGCCCTCTTCTCATCCGGTCGCGTCATATCGTGAGCAAGGAAACGAACACACGTAAAATTTATATTGACTTGGTTTGCGTCTCGCCTCGTTTAATAGATCTGATCTCCCGTTTGAAAGATCGAATCGCTCATTTGACAGATCGAATCGCTCATTTGACAAATCGAATTGTGGTCAAACGAAATGTTCCAGCCACATGTCAGTTCGTCGGTGATTAACCTCCAATTAAGCAATAGAATTCAAAAGGGTTGGCCCTTAGTACCGATATCACTTCACGGTGAAGTGACAACTTATCACTGACGGTGAAGTGATTCCCATATGAGTTTCACGGCAATCACTTCACCGTAAGTGACAACTGGTCACTTCACTTCGTTTTCAGCGTGAAGTGACACCCATAATAAGGGCCTTTATAGCTCATTGAACCGTCAGTTGGAAATCATTAATAATTCGGATCGGATAATGTTTTTTGATGATCTATTTTATAGGTAGAATTAAAGTTCCTACTCATAAACATGATAACACTACTTCGACGGAATATACAACAACAAATTACTACATTAGAAAGCGGTTACTACAATTAAAAAAAAAATCAAAAACTTTAAATACTTTTAAATACTTAAGAATACTTATCAGATACTTGGAAATACTCAACTGATACTAGAGCTATAGTTTAGAGTGGGATGCCCCTAGGAAAAAACCATATTTTCGCCATTTTTTTCTTTAACTCCATATAACTCGGAACCAGTAGGTTGTGGTATTTTACGCTTTCAAAAGAGTTGTTTATATTGTCAAGGCAAACAACTTTGCTCAGGAAATCAAGTCTCCAAAACGTCAGAGAAAAAAGTTAGATTGTGGCGCCATCTTTGCGGAAGAATTTTGAACTATTTGTTTATATCAATAGATGGTCCATATTATGATGAGAAACTTTACGCAAGACGTCGCGGAAATGCTTCGTTTCAATTTTTTTTAATTTTGCTCCGCTAGATTGCATTTCCGGCCTAGAGTGCAATGTGGAAGTAAACTGAAATAACTTCTGCGTTTCTCATCTTGTCAAGTTGGTATGATTTGATGTGTTTTTCAAAAATATTTGCTCAATCTAATAGGCATAGTTGGATAGGGAGGGGGAGTGAGCTTGTAACCATAATTCTGAACAGCTAAAAGTTAGCCGAGACACGACCGAAGATCGTGCGATATTTACTCGATGTCGCATGCGACATGAAGCATGCAACAAACTCTATCTCGTTTGCTCTGTGACAATACGAGCAGCAGTGAATACATTGTGTCGCGAGTATAACCGCCTATAATTGTGGGCAGCTCAGAATAAGCTGAGAAAACTCAGGCCTCTTTCGCCAATCGATCGTCAGTCGGAGCAGTTCAGTGTATTAGATAGTGAAGTAAAACAGAAAAATTTTACTCCCCATTGTACTGGGTCAGAAAAAGTTATACATTTGTTAAAAAACTGCTCCTCTTTTGTAAAACCAGAACGGTTTCAGAAAGATCCTGAAATTTGCAGGATTATAGAAAGCATCAGGTAGGAAAAACCTTTGAGATTAGTAGTGCTGACAACCAGTGGTAAGACGATTTCGTGGTTCGTTTGAAGGTTGTTTAAACCTTCGAACGAAGGTTTTTTTGTTCGGTCTAAATTCGCAGGTTCGAGACTTTTCTCCACACCGAAAGCGCCACGCGGGAAGACCAAGCTAGTGCTAGTGATCTAACCTCCTATAGGAAGGAGAGCCACCTCGTGGACACATAGTGTTCGCTTAGTGCACTGCCATTAGTAGTCCGTAGGGGACCACGCTAACTCCATGAGCCATAGGACGCAGAGTGAGAGTGTTCGAAGACTTCGAATTTGTTCATCGTACGCTTGGCCGTGCTCATACTTGGATAACATGAAGCATACAGAACATGCTTATGTTCGATGTTAGATGTTAGATGATTGTAGCCAAGTTAT
Source organism: Ochlerotatus camptorhynchus (assembly GCF_037179485.1). Taxonomy (NCBI): domain Eukaryota; kingdom Metazoa; phylum Arthropoda; class Insecta; order Diptera; family Culicidae; genus Ochlerotatus; species Ochlerotatus camptorhynchus. The sequence goes on from NW_027040741.1 coordinate 862,165, forward strand.
TAACGAAAGAGAAAGTGGATCAAGATAGTAGATCAATGTAAATAAGCCCTTGTGCATTTCTCGGGTTGAAATTTTGTTTTTTAAATCAGAAAAAATACAACTTAGAATTAAAATGCTTTTCGATATGTAATTGATTCTAAATGGTTTTAACGTATGTATAATTATCGGCAACAACGAGACAGTAAGTAATGATTTGCAACTTTTTGTCAGGGTTTTCATTAAGAAGCGATTTGTTTTTATTATTTAAATCTCGATTTATAAATTAACAGTGAACACAAAACAAGCGATACGCGAACTACATAGTAAATAACCATCCTTTACCATCCATACTTGTAATTATAGTAAAAATATGTCTTATACCGCACCTAATAGGACGTTTGTTCCGCAACATTACAAATTGAACCTCACCACCCAGACCTGTAACTGTAGTTTCACGCATCCCTCAAATATATTTAATTTCAAATCACTCGCCAACACCCTTGATATATGAACTTTTGCTGTGACTTCAAAGTGCCCACTTCATGGAATCATTGTTAACCATTGAGGACCCCTTAAGCATACCTCGTAGCGTATCGCTAACCTATCCGTAGTATAATTAATTTCCTTCCAGTCTATGTGAGTGTGTTTGTTTAGTCCTTCCCAGAGGAAGCCATTACACACGAACAGTTGGCTAATAAATCTCCTCTTCGTTTCACCCTATTCCTGAAACGGTCCGCATCTTTGACGCGATGGCTCACCCCGTTCTGGTCCGGTTCAGGTCGGTCCGGTCTGATGGCAAGACCACACCAAATCCGGTCGTATCGTCGTTTTTTGAATGTGCTAAAATGGCACCATTAACCGGCATCATTAGCACCATTTTCACTGCATATTATCAAAAACGCTTGGTGCTGAAAAATTGCACCCACCCCCGGCGATGATCCGAGAACACCACCAGCTTAATATATACCCGCATTTTTCAGATAAACACTTTCACACGTCGTCCGAGGCGATGGAATTCATCCGTCCGCCCTTGACGGAATATTCAGTCAGTGATTCGAGCATGTGACAAGGTTAAGAAAGAGCGAATACAAAATTAGCCTCGTTATACGAGCAAGGTTTCGTCTACCGGAAGCCCTGGACAGGGGGACGGGAGGAGATGTCGGTTCAACTGGTTGGATTTTCACCGACGATGGTCCCGGTGTCACACGATTGAGCTTATTGCTTGGTCCATAATGAGAAAATTCTGTTCAGTCAAAGACTACCATATACTACAACACTTTCTGGCTTCCCTACATGCTAAACCGAAACGAACTGGGTTCAGTTGGCTAGTTGGTCTACACGTCTACTTAAAATGTCCTCCAGATGGTGATTAATGATCCCATGGTTAGCATTATTAAGTGTGCAGCAATGGCACCAGCATAAGAATTAGCGCACAAATGTGCTACTGATGGCAATGGATCATGCCGGAGGGTATGTGTGTCGAGACTTAAAGCAATTTATCAAGCAAAAAATCTCCAACCTCAAAACGGGCACAACACTGAGAAGCCCCAATTAAACTGCTAAATTTTGTAATTTGTTAAATAAAACTCCTGTATTTGACACCCACTTTGGAAACGATTAAATTCAAGTCAGAAGCGATTTTCTATGATATATCGAGGGTCGATTGATGATTTTCGATGATCAAGGGCGATGTAACCAGAGATGCTAGAAAACGTATAAATAACAATGGTATTAGTGGGACGTACTTTATTCTGTTTGCCAAATCTAGGCAATTTTTACAGCGAGATTTTCACAGCCGATCCCTGGGGTCCCGGCAAACATATGTTGCCTCCCAAGTAACACATAAAACATCTTTTTGAAAAAGAATTAGAACGGTTTGTTGTATAAATGTATTATAAATGATACAGAAAACATCCCACGTTATGGGGGCGACCCCGGCGTAGTGGTTAGCATCCATACCTCTCACGCCAAAGTCACGAGTTCAAATCTCACCCCCGGACAAGTCACGAATGACCCAAGAGCGTTAAAGTGACTATAATAAAAAAAAAAAAAAAAAAAAAAAAAAAAAAAAAAAAAAAAAATCCCACGTTATGTAAGAGGTTTAAAGATGTTTTTTCATACTTCCTAGATTCAACATTTTCCAAAATAGTTTTCTTTTGCTTTTATCTTTAAATGTTATTTAAACGTGCAGTTTACTGTTTTAATACCACTTTAAAACTTGTCGTATACAATATCAATTTTAGTTGAATTTATAAAGTTGTTGAAGAGATTCTGTACTTTCCAGATTGACGTAAACATTGACGGTTCCATTGAGCCGGACTGTTTCTTCACGCAATGATTGACAGTTTCTTATGAGGTATTTAGAGGTTTGTTATAAAGAAAGTTGAAAACACTTTTTATGACATCTCATAAACTAATACAACTGAAAATGTGCAGGTTGTATTATAAGGAGTAGAGAATACGTTTAAATAACATTCTGGAAATAAGATGTACGCTTTGCTGCTAACAAAACACGTCTTTATGACGGATCTAAGGCGTGTTGAACGAGAAAATAATTTTCATTCCATTGGCAAGAATATGATAGATACTTATACAAAACCACTTATCAAGCGGAGTTGGTCTAGTTAGGAAGTAATAGGTCCATCACACCAAGCACCAGTGATCGAATCCCATGCTCAAGTTTTTTTTTATGATGTTTCCAAAACATGTTATAATACCAGTATATTTAGTTGTATAAGCTCCGCGTCTAGAGCTTTTTAGGTTGTATAAATGTATTGAATGATGTATATTAAAGTATTATTGATTCTTTACGTAAGTCATTAAAAAGTATTTTCAACTTCTTTATGACAAGCCGTGTTGCTTGGGCTATATTTCAGCAAATATGACGTTTTCTTGCTCTGAGTCTCGGAATATGTTTTGCTGAATCTCAGCTATGCAGGGCCTCACGCAATAAATTTCGTCATGGTTCGCCATATTGGATTTTGGATTCCAAAATGGTGGCGGATGTCAATTTTTCGCTTCTCCTCATCGAGCCCATTTCGTAGATACCCATATTGCATGGGTTTAGATGAATATTCCCTGTCCGGCGGCCAGATTAGATTTTGGTCTGCCATCTTGGATTCCAAAATGGCGGCGGATGTAAATTTTCTACTTCCACTCATCGAGCCTACTCATACTAGATACTCATATTGCATGGATTTAGATGCTTATTCCCTGTCCGGGGGCCACCATATTGGATTTTGGTCCGCCATCTTGGATTCCAAAATGGCGGTGGATGTCGGATTTTTACTTTGACTATTATTCCAATCTATTGATTTTCCGTTTGGTTTCTGTGGCCGCAAAATCAGCTAAGGTTAAAATCAGCCTTGATTTTCTGCTGTGTGATTTTGCTACTCACAAGATCAGCTAAGACAAAATCCGCCGTGATATTCTGTTTGTGATTTTGCTGATTTTCGACCGTTCCTGATTTTGGATTTTCTTGATTTTTTCCATCATTTCAAGGATGGGTAAAACGCACCTCGGTGTTTTATTACCAACAGTGTTTTTTTATCGTACTATTCAAAGATAAGTTGATACAAAAAATTTCCCAGATTACTGTTCTGCAGCTCTTCTAGTGATTACGGGTGAAACTCCTTTAACTTTGTTTTACAAATATTATCCCATAGCACCCCTTGTACCCCGTTCACATTACGCAATTGCCTTTTTGACTGCGTTGGATTTAAAGTACAAGATGTTCAACTATGTAATTAAGTAATTAAAAATGAAAATTAAGTATTTCAAGTAATTAAATTTAATTTTGCGTAATCAAAGCAGTGCCAGTGTAATTATTGTAATTACAACACGTACTTTAATTTGATTACGTAATTAATGTAATTAAAAATTTATTTTCTGTAATTAATGTAATTAAAGTTACACAAATGTAATTAAAAACGTACCGAAATCCTTATACTCGAATGAATCAATTTATTCAAAAACTCTTCTTACACCCCGAAATACGCCCATTAATGTTTTACTAGACTACAAACAAGACCAATTCTGTGAATACTTAAAATACATTTCTTGAAGCACCATGCTAGAGCTCGTGCTAGAGTTGAAAACTGAAATAATCCTCTCGCGACAGTCGATTTCACTCTCGTTTTGTACGTTCAACATAATGTCGTATCTAGTGCACTGTATCCGTTGAATAATGCGCTTTAATGCAGAAGTAGAATAAAATCGAATGTCACGAGTGGGTTATATCGGTTTACAACTCTAGCGACAATATACAGTGAAAAGGCAGTGATACTCATAATGAGGGCCGTGATTGCCGTACAAATGAAATGGGAATCACTTAGTTGTGACGACAAGTCTTCAAATTTTACATTTCCTCAAATTCAAGCAAATCCTCGAGCAAATTTCCTCCCGATTAAAAAATGTTCGCAGCACAATCGACAGATGATGATATTAGCTTGTGCCTGAATTAACAGATTCAATGGAAGATTTATTTCCTTTTCCATTAATTTTCTGATGTAACGCGTGAATTCTTCGGTTATTTCATAATATTATATATTATATTATATATATTTCTTTCAAACTTAATATTATTATACTAATAATAATTAACAGATTTAAGCCAGAGTTCATTAACAAAAAAAAAATTATAATCAGGTTTTGGTTGCAGACACTAAGATGATTCAAACCAATTGTGTGCTTTTATTTGTATTATCGCCATCATATGATCACATCCGTATTCAGGATTGACGCGATAGCACTTATGAAATTCGCCTTCCCATTATTCGTCTTTCCATGGGTCAACTAAACAATACTATGGGCAGAACTCCAAACCGATAGGAAACGATGAGTCCCATGTGCACAGGACACGAAATGATCGTTACCGAGCAACTTGACACACTCAAGTTATCCGTGCTGGGAAGACAATTGCATACTAGCTGCGATTTTTTCCCGGAAGTAGCGCAGCGTGTGAATGTCCAAAGTATTCACCAGCTCCAGTGTCCGTTCAGCTCTTTCTCTTAGGGGCTGTTCATAAACTACGTAGACAGTTTAGGGGGGTTGACAATTATGCACGGCCCATACAAAAAAATTGTATGGACAATTATCAGGGGGAGGGGGGTCAATAATAAAAAAAATGTCTACGTAGTTTATGAACAGTCCCTTATCGGCCTCAAAAAAAAACTTCTGATCCTGCGAAATGGCTAGCGAAATAACTACCGCCTTCTGCGCCTTTGTCACCGTTCCCGCTTGATCAGGTACCACGTACAGAAATTGATCATCGCCAGTCAAACACAGACACATCGGTGACTGATGCTTTCAAATACGATTGATTTCTATATTGCTGAAAAAACATGCTTTTGAATTTAGTTCAAAATACATATTTTATTTTTAAACATGTTTTCAATTTACTTTGAATCATTCATATGTTTAGAGTATAAAAAGATTTATTTTTGATTTGAACTTCCCCTTAACCATACATTTTGGGGTTAAATACAAAGAGGCAAAACGTGCTTATCATAATTTTCTATTGTAATTCTGTTTTTGTTAACATCGACCAAATTAAATTCGTTATTTCTTAGGTTGAACCAGAAACAAACATTCCTTTCATTGTCGCGTTTTCCGGTGCTTTGACAGGGTCGTGATCCAGGGTATAGGTTTTTGCCCTGCCAACACCTCGGCAGTATTGAAAGCCGACTACATTTCCAATCACGAACCGATCGTTGCATGTGAATTGGCACCAATCACCAACGTAGATTTCCTCGTAGGTCCCGGGAGATGTATGTTTATAGGGTCTATTCTGAAGTCATAACAGCGGTAGCGATACAATCTATCAGAGCTGACATTATCCTACGTAGCATATGGGCCTGTGAAATTTTTGTTTCACGGGCCAATAACGAAAGGGTCTAACGGTACGCTAGGAGTAATTTAAGTACATTTTTTGCTGTACATTAATGGAGTTAATGTACTTAATTTAAGCGACTTGTAATTAAAGCTGAAGTTTGTACTTTTTTTTTTTTTTGTTAATTACTTTATTTGTACAGGCTCAATCGAATAAACTTTACAGAGCCAAGTTATCATTTTCTTTATACATTATAAATGTCTTAAATCTAAAATTAAAGGATTGGAACCGATTACTCGCGGTCTTCTCGAGGTTAGTGGATGACAATTGTTTGGATCGGGAGAGGGAAAAGGAGATTTGGAATATGATTTATGATTCAAAAATTTCACTATTTCTAAAATATATACTTAATCCTATCGACGTTATATCAATTCTGTAATTATACAATTATTACCGAAACAAATCTACAAAAAAAATACACACACACACATACAAAACAGAAACTAAACACAAGGTTAATCAAACTTACAATCTATGATTAATATTTTTCAAGAAAACATATATGAGTTGCATAAACTCCAGATCGCGTCTAGCCAAAATATCCCGAACTGGAACATTAGGTTGTCTACCTCGAGCCCGAAGGGAATCGTACAACTCGGATCTGACTCCACGGTGCTCAGCACATGACCAAATAATGTGATCTGCGTCCTGGTAACCTTGTCCACATTCACAGAGATTACTGTCCCCCAGCTCAACACGGAACAAGTGAGCGTTTAACGAGTAGTGATTGGACATGAGGCGAGACATCATACGAATGAAGTCTCGACCCACATCCAACCCCTTGAACCAAGGACACTTCGACACCTTAGGGATGATTGAATATAACCATCGTCCCAAACTCCCTTCACTCCATTTATTTTGCCAGCTGGCGAGGGACTGTTGACGATAAATGAAGAAAAATTCGTCGTAGGCGATTTGTCGATCGTAAATATCGCCTTCCATAGCGCCCACCTTAGCAAGTGAGTCAGCCATCTCATTGCCCGGAATCGAGCAATGAGATGGGACCCATGCAAAGGTGATGACAAAAGATCTTAAAGATAAAGCACTTAAAAGCTCTCGTATTTTCATGAGAAAATACGAGGAGTGCTTTACCGGCCTCATAGAGCGAATAGCCTCGACAGAACTGAGACTATCCGTAAAAATAAAATAATGATCTGGTGCAAGTGAGGCGATCGTTTCTAGCGTATAATGTATTGCCGCCAGTTCCGCAACATATACGGAACAAGGAGCATGGAGCATTAGAGAGGCGCTATGAAATTCGTTATAAATACCAAAACCAGCGGACGCCTCTATTAGTGATCCATCTGTGAAGAACGATCTTGCGGAATCAACTTGGCCAAACTTTGCAGCGAAAATTGACGGAGCAATCATGGAACGATGATGCTCTGGGATTCCGCGAATCTCTTGCGTCATTGATAAATCAAAATGAACAGAACTGTCGAAGTCGGAGAAGCAAACACGATAGGGATTATGCTGCGAAGGGCTGACATCCTGTGTTATGTACACGTAGTACAATGACATAAAACGAGTTTGAGGGTTTAGCTCAAGAAGCTTCTCAAAGTTTGCAATCACCAGTGGGTTCATAATTTCACAACGGGTGAGGAGCCTGAGGGATAATTCCGAAAACCGATCAGAGAGTGGCAACATGCCCGCTAACACTTCGAGACTCATCGTATGAGTCGAGTGCATGCATCCTAACGCGATACGAAGACAGCGATACTGGATCCGTTCCAGTTTGATGATGTGAGTTTTAGCCGCCGACTGGAAACAAAAACTACCGTATTCTAAAACCGATAAAATCGTTGTCCGGTACAACGTTAGAAGATCTTGCGGATGGGCTCCCCACCACGTTCCGGTAATTGTTCGGAGAAAATTGATCCTTTGTTGGCATTTCCGCTTCAGATACTCAATGTGGGATCTCCAGGTGCATTTTGAATCGAACCAGACCCCAAGATATTTGAAGGACATAGAATGAGTGATCGGTTTACCCAAAAGTTGAAGCTTTGGTTGTGCTGGGCTATGCTTCCTAGAAAAAACGACCAACTCAGTTTTCTCCGTGGAGAATTCGATACCTAGCTGGATAGCCCAAGTAGACAAATTGTCTAAGGTATCCTGTAAGGGTCCTTGCAGGTCGGCCTCTCTGGGCCCTGTCATAGACACTACTCCGTCATCTGCAAGTTGTCTCAACGTGCAGTTGTCACTTAGACAATTGTCAATTTCTCTGACGTAGAAATTATACAGAAGGGGGCTTAAACATGAGCCCTGGGGGAGACCCATGTAGCTAAATCGTGAAGCTTTAGAGTTTCCATGAGAAAAGCTCATATGTTTCTCTGACAGCAAATTGTACAAAAAGTTATTAATTAATGGAGAAAGGCCACAAGCGTGGAGTTTGTCTGAAAGGACTTCAACCGATACTGAATCAAAAGCCCCCTTAATATCCAAGAAGACAGAAGCCATTTGCTCTTTATTAGCAAAAGCCAACTGAATTTCAGTGGAAAGCAACGCGAGACAGTCGTTCGTTCCCTTGCCCCTACGGAAACCAAATTGAGTATCTGAGAGTAGGTGGTTCAACTCAACCCATTTGTCCAGGCGAAAAAGGATCATTTTCTCCAACAATTTTCGAATACACGATAACATCGCAATGGGACGATACGAATTGTGATCTGACGCGGGTTTTCCAGGCTTTTTAATGGCTATAACTCTCACCCGCCTCCAATCATCCGGAACAATATTAAGCTCCAGGAACTGACCAAACAAGTTCAACATGCGCCTCTTAGCGACGTCTGGGAGGTTCTTCAACAAGTTGAACTTGATTCTATCAGCCCCCGGAGCCGAATTGCCACACGAAAGGAGTGCGAGTGAGAGCTCCAGCATTGAAAAAGGCTGGCTGATCTCGTCTACCGAATTCGTCGTTTCGCGAGGAATCATCTGTGCCGGCACAGAATCAGGACATACTTTTCGCGCGAACTTGAGAATCCACCTATCGGAGTACTCCTCGCTCTCGTTGTTTGAAGACCGGTTACGCATCCTTCGCGCCGCATTCCAAAGCGTATTCATCGACGTTTCGCGCGATAATCCGTCCACGAATTGCCGCCAGTATCCGCGTTTCTTGGCTTTGATGAGGCTCTTGAGTTCGCGTTCAAGAGCCGAGTACGCTTCGAAATGTACGGGTGTTCCACGTTTCCGGAAAAGCTTAAACGCGTCGGACTTTTTACGATAAACCTCAGTGCATTGCTGGTCCCACCAAGGGGAAGGAGGTTTCCTACGGAAAGACGTTCCAGGAACCGGCCGAGTTTGAGCTTGAAGCGCGCTGTCCAAGATCAGATTGGAGAGGAAGTTATATTCCTCCAACGGTGGAAGCCCTTCTACCGACGTTAGGGCATCTTCTATCACATTCTTGAACTTTGTCCAATCGATATTACGGGTAAGATCGTACGCGACGTTAACGGGTTCCGACGGATTGAACCCACTGGCAACTGAAACTTTGATCGGCAAGTGATCACTACCGTGGGGATCTTGGATCACATTCCACGTGCAATCCAACGATAATGAGTTAGAGCAAAGTGTGAGGTCTAATCTACTTCCATTCGAGGATGGGCCAGCCAAACGTGTTACTTCTCCATTGTTTAGAATTGTCATATTAAAGCTGTCGCAGAGGTCATATATCAAAGTAGAACGGTTGTCATCATACAGTTCCCCCCAGCCTGTACCGTGGGAATTAAAATCTCCCATAATCAACCGTGGAGCAGGAAGTACCGAACAGATATCTGAAAGTTGTTTGCGATTAACAACGGCTCTAGGAGGAATATAAACAGAAGCAATACAAAGGCTCTTACCTTTAATAATAGTCTGACATGCAACAACTTCAATACCTGGAAATTGTGGAAGATTCACTCTATAGAAGGAATGGCACTTTTTGATCCCCAAAAGTACCCCTCCTCCACGCGAATCCTCACGATCCAGTCGAATAATGTTAAAATCATAAAAAGGAAGATCGATATCTGAAGAGAGCCAAGTTTCACAAACAGCAAATGCATCACAATCATTATTGTGAATTAAAAACTTAAAAGAATCTAATTTAGGAATGAGACTTCGACAATTCCACTGTAGAACAGTGATCAAATCCCCGACCTCGTTTGGAAAATTATCCATCGAAGGAAATGATTGCTGCAATGAGGGGCCACTTCAATGTCAATTGCTTCAAGAGGGTCTTCACAGAAGGAAGCATTGCCAGAACAATGCTTTTGAGAGGATCGGAAATATTCAGGTACTTGAGAATATCGTCCACAATTTTATCAAATGAGAACAACCCGGATGAAGAAGGGGCTTCTGTTCTTAAAAATGAGCCATCAGGGGTTTTTGATGTCCCCGGGAGAGATGGAAAATTCTGGTTATAATCAGTTCTGCGGAAACCAGGAGGAGTTGAAACTTCCTTTTTTCCATCACTCCTTGATTTGGGCAAGCTGATTTGGGGTTCCTTATCTACAACTTTCCGCGAACGGATGCGTTTTCGTTTCCGTGCAGAACCTTCCGGAAAACTGAAAGAAACTCCCTCCTCAGCCAAGTCAGAGTCAGACTCGTCATCAGACAAAACAGCAAAGGGATTTTTGTCGTTGGTTGATGGTGTGGCTGTTTTTAGCATTGCTGCAAAAGACTGCCTGGAACGCTCCTTAAGAGAGCGTTCTAGTTTCTCCCCGCGTTGTTTGTACGCCGGGCACGATGAGAGACCATGAGGAGTTCCCTTACAGTACACGCATTTTGGTGCAGTGACTGTGCAGGCGCCATCCTCGTGCTTCTCCCCGCATTTGGAACAGCGTGCCTTGCTGCCACAGTGAGAGGCCGTATGTCCCAACTGTTTGCAATTTTGGCAGTTCATGACCCGAGGAACAAACAAACGCACAGGTAGCCGAAGTTTTCCCAACTCGATGTAGTGAGGAAGGGCTGAACCAGAAAAGGTCACCCGAAACGAGTCTGTGGGGGTAAAGCTCTTTTTACCCTCGCTGAAAGATACTGAGTTCAGCTTCTGGACTTCCAGTATCTCAACCGTGGGAAGCAAGGGGTTCTTGAAACGGCCAACCGCTTGCTTCGCCAAGATCTCGGGGGTCAGACTCGCTTCGGTGACCACACCTTCGATCTCCACATTACGAGCTGGGATGTACACTCTATACTCGAGTGTAAAGAGCTGGGAGGCAGCAATCTCGTTAGCTTGTTTCAGGTTAGAGACGACAACGCGAAGTTTATTGTACCTCACCTTCGAGATTTCGGTCACGGCCGAGAACCGCTTCGTCAGATCATTAGTAATTTGCATTACATTCAAAGGTTTCTTTTTGGGCTGAAAGTAAACAACCCATGGGCCAGTCGAGTCTTCTGGGTAGGCTCGCGATCGGGGGCTTATCTGTCCCTGTCCATTACCAGACTGAGATGACGAAGCAGGGATGGCATCATCTGATTTCTGGGATGACAGACGTTTTCGACCCTTTTTGCTATCGCGTGGCAAAGTGGTGTCGTCTTCCGACAAAATGTCCATTTCGTCTTCCGACAAAATGTCCATTTTGCCGTACTAGTGGGAGCGAAAAACGCTCTACCACTGCAACGATAATCAAAATTACTCGGACACAATACACGAAGAAAAAAAAATACTAACACAGAAACACAAACTTAAAATTTAACAGATGGGAGAAAGAAAGAAACAAGAACAAAAACTTATCTGATAATCCTATACTACTATCACCGAGCGTTTACACAGCAGCGGAGCGACGCGCAGCTTTGATGATCTTCGATCCGCGTGTGCGGGCGGTCTTCGTTGGTGTGTGCTTGTATGAAGCTTGGCACTCAGCTGAACACACGATGATGGATGAGCGGTTTGAATGTGGAGGCAGATGCTGACACTTGATGATGATGATCCGTGTGCACAGGTATGCGTGACCACGCACCGATGGTGCGCAAAATGATTGGCGAATTGCCAATCGCAAAAACAATTTTCGATGATTCCGAAAACACACTTTCTTCTCAGAAAAAAAACTCACTTTTTGATAAATTTATCCGGAATTATGCCAGGAATCACTAAGCGAGAAAAACTGATTATTTACGTCAGATAATAGCGAGAAAACTTCCAAATTAACGGAGCGCGAAACAAGTCGACCGTACTTCTTGCTAGGACGCGGTGGTGTGTGGAGTTTGTACTTAAAAGTAATTAAATCAAAAAAATTCAGACGCTCGTAATTAAAGTAATTAATCATGTAGTTAACTGTAATTATTGTACTTAAAAAAGACTTGCGTAGGAGTTAAAGGTTATTGCGTGCCCCTCGAGAAGATGATGATGGTTTCAAAAATTTACACGGTTTTATTTTGCAAATGGCTCATTTTATATAAATCTGGAAAATGCTACGTTAGTACAAAACTTAAGAGCTACTCAATAGACATATAATATAGAAAATATCTTTCTTTTCAGATATCTAGGTGTATACATAGATTTCAGCTTTTCTATCATGTGCATTGTATTCTTGTCTTTTGTTGCCTCCTGAGCAGTTCATTGGGCATACTAATTTTCTACAAGCAAAGCTATCATTTTTTATTGCAGAGCAATATGGTAAATTGTTAGAAAGGTATGAACAAAACATTTGGATTTCCCATAATAATTTCAATGTAAACTTCTAATGTTTTGTGCTATGTCAGTTTTTTACCAAATGAGTTCAAATTTTAGTAGGCTAATGAAGACTCGATGTGGAACCGTCTACTGCCCATGTTGTTAAGAAGGAGTCAACTTCTAGATTGAGGAATAATTTCCGAATATTTTCTGCTGAATTTTGCAAAAAGAAGGAGTTAACTCCAAGATAGAGAAATAACTATTGAGTATTTCAATAAGGTTACTCAAAGCCTTGGTTTGATTAACTTATTTTACTCATTGCCTTTCCGACCTTACATTCTTTTTATTTTTTGATCATCTAAAATTTATTTGACCATTTGTAATTTCATATGACCTTTTATTCATTCGACCATTTGCTCATTTCGATGTTATGTACGTTCGTATTTTTATCCATTCGAACTTTTTTCCTTCAGCGATTTGTCCTTCAACCTTTTATCCAACCATTTTCGAAAAAGTTACTTAGGCTTCAAACAGTCTTAAGTGACTGACTGGTTATTAATTAATTTATTTATTCTCAATTTTCAGTAGGTATCAGCGGAAATGCACAGTTTTTTTTCTTTATTAGAGAGACATTCAGCATTGGGCTGGTTCGCCTTTTAATGAAAAGAAGTAATTATGTAGCATCTAATACGACAGCACTACAGGAAACGTTTTTGTTGACTTATTTTCAAATTTAAAAGGTTTCAGGTGGCAGAATTATAAATACAGTTGCCTTAAGTTATACAATACAAAAAAAACATAAATATATTATCTCTCTCAATTATTTGAAACACTGAATGGAAAATTTATTGGTTTTGCAACACAGCTCTTAAATCATAGCTTTTGAAGCCTATACCATTTTTTATCATCCAGAACAATTCCTTGACTGGACCGAGAATCGAACCTACTACCTTTGGCATAATATAATACGTCATTTCTGATTAGTCTATCACACAATATACCGTTTAAAATTATATGGCTATCTACAATTTATAAATTTAAGCTTTTGCTTTTCTACTAGCTACCACCAGGGACACTTGAACCGTGTTCAATTTTAAGCACAATTTGGCACGTAATGTGTGTCCCTAAACTGCCAGCATCCTGCATCCTCAGTGTAGGATACATTAAAAAAAATCATCTCGGCCCCTAACGAGCACCCACGAAAGTACGTAATATTTCTGATTATGCTCATTCTTTCCCATCCATCCCATCTCGCCGACCCATTCCCAGATCACTCATGTGAATTCCATTTTTTTTTCTCCTGGCGTCACCCACCACCTCAGTCACCTGCCACATAGGACAAATGTTTGCTTCCATTACGCTATTTCAAAGCTTTTATCTATGTTTTTATTATATTTTCCCTTCCATCATTAAAAAATCAGGAAAGCGAGACAAGCATACGCCGCCGCTAGAACGTTGCCATCCGTTTTCCTCTGTAGGGTGACTAGACTAGGCAAGAGCGTGAGTTCACTTATATTTTGACGTAGGACTACGTCTTTGATTTCAATACGGGGGTACACTTTGTGAAAACCGAAAATAGAACATGTAACAAATTAAGAAAGATTTTGAACGTTAATAACTCAGCTTCCCTTGATCCAATTTCAATAACTTTATCACCAATCGATCAGAAATATGGCTACGCATCGATAACAATGCTTTCAAATGTTGATTTTCAACAAGAAACTATTGAAAAACTGATAAATGTCCAGCATTCTCCAAAAGCGTCGAATTAACTAACAAATCCACCAATTACCTACATGCATAAGCTGCTTCCCCAGCACAGTCGTCAAAGAGTAGTAAGTAGACGAAACAAGGCAATGTGGCATTCGTCTCCGATTCTCGGGCGCGTGCGAATAGGGAGGATGGAATTGCGTAATATTTAGCACACTCATCGCCATATTCAGAACCAAACGCAAATTCTTCGAAATAACTACCATCCGTCGTCTGGCTCGCCGTGGCGGTATCTGACGTATCTCCGGTCTGATTTACGAGGTGTATTGAAGTTGTTCCTGAAAAATGATATCCGTGATGCTGTCACCTACACTAAACACGTCAAGCGTAAGCGGCCATAGATGTCATCTACGTTTTGAAGTGACAGAGACGCACTCTGTTTGGTTTCGAAGGTTAAATCATCACCAACTTTGGCAACAAAACGGCTATTTTCATGGCCACCAAGCTTATCACAGTAAAGAGTAGGAATAGAATTCATCTGCCTGTTAGTCCATATTCAGAACTAGCGACCATACAAAATGCTCATGTAATCAAACTGGAAGCAGGGGTACAAATTATTTTGATCAACCTTGATCAACTTTGAATCGCCACGGCCGGATATTTTCGATAGAAGAAGCAACAATCTAGCATCTAATTCGACGAAGACTGGGATTGAACCCAGGCCTGCTGGGGTGAGAGGTAATCACGCTAACCACCGGCGCCGATATCTTTCAAGGTGATATCACGGCGAATGAGATCGACCCAAATTTGAGTTAAGTTATTTCAGAAATAAGAAATAAAGTGCAGGAACTTAGCGATGAGTAAATTTGCCTCATGTTTTCCCAGGTTTTTTCCAGGATTTTCCAGGGAAAAATTGCCCAATTTGAGAAAAGTAAAGATTGGATTCACTCAGTCTATTGGTACTACTCGGAGACTAAATAAAATTTTCGTCAATTTCCTCATTTTCTGGCAGATTTTTTAGGTTTTCCACAGGATACCACGAGACAAATTTACTCATCGCTGAGTTCCTGCACTTTTGGTGATTATGCGTGAACTAAACTCAAATTTGGGTCGTTCTCATTTGCCGTGTACGCAAAAGGAAAAGAGCCAGTGTCGCTACTTGATAGCAAACTACTCATAATGGGAGGAGTCTTTGTAGCTTTTATACCACTTGGTTGCACATCATTCTGCTTTAAACTGAAAAGATATAAAAGAGCGCTGCTGTTGAAAAGACGCATCTGTGTCACTTGATAAGTTATACATGTAAACCACAGAAATTCAAGAAATATAGATCATTTAAAGTAAAAAAAAAGGCATTAGCTCATTTTCGCTTCGGATGGTTTGGTGAACAGCAATAGCAGCAGTAGGAAGGTGGTGGCTAGTCCACTCCTTCACACCTAACAAGCAACAATTGACTGGTCGTGGCAAAGGAGGAAAAGGTCTGGTAAAGGAGGCGCCAAGCGTCATCGCAAAGTTCTTCCAGATAACCGCCATCGGTCGTCTGGCTCGCCGTGGTGGTGTCAAACGTATCTCCGGTCTGATCTACGAGGTGTGCTGAAGGTGTTCCTGGAAAATGAGGTCCGTGATGCTGTCACCTACACTAAACACGCCAAGCGTAAGTGGCTTCTTCAAAAAAACGGCCCTTTTAAGGGCCATCAAGCTTACATCAGTAAAGAGTTGGAAAAGAATTAATCTGTGCTTGTTTGTCCATATTCAGAAACACAAGCCCCCAACGACCACACAAAATGCTCTCCAGAGTTGTAATCTTGTAACCAAACTTGGAAGCAGGGGTGCAAGCGATTTTGATTGATTCTCTTAATCAACTTTCTCTTTGAAAAAGATTACTACAAATTTGGTACGCCTACAATTCAAAAACGGAAATAGTTGAGATAATAGATACTTGATCAATTAAAAGAACTAAATGCTCTTCACATATATTCCGTCCACTAGCGGTCCTACGTCAAGCTTCCGTTCGTGCCCCTAGGCACAGACCCTTCTACTTTTTTAAATAGGACAAGGGGTTTTAAAGTTGATGTATGTCGGCAGAAAAGATTCCCGGAATCATGAATCATCCGGGTAGATATCATGTATATGAATTTAGCTTTTGACTTTCAACCAAAACATGTAAAAAAATTAAACAAAGCCTCAGACTGGATTCAAATCAATAACCTCGGGATAATTAAACCCATACTATGGTCACTAGACTAGCAACACATAACATATGTTACATAACATATGTGGAACTTCAAGCAAAACTGCTTACTAAAAGTTGACCCCTTTTTTGAGTTTCCTCAGTGGTATAACTTGTATAGTTGGACATCGATCTGTCAAAATAAAATTTTCGTGATTCGACACTGAGTCTTCATATGGGCCAGTGTCAGAAATGTGAGCAATGTTTTATTTCATAAATATCTTGTAATTCAAAGTCAATCCATGTAACCCAGCAATTCTATCAGCTATGATGACTTTCCCTATACACAAACATCGTGGTGGCTTACTCGTTCAAGTAAGCCACCACGATGTTTCATTCTCAAAAAATTCGTCGAAAAGTCAGTGTTTACGTTTGTGACATTGGCCCTTATGAAAGAAAATCAGATATTTTGAAGCATGCTTAAAGGGCGAACACGAACACACGAACAGGGCATAACTTTTTTACCATTGGGTAAAAATCAACCAAATTTTGCATACTTTCTCATTGATGTGTATTGTGTACATGCTGTCAAACTCGAAGTCGTGTTTTTCGATTCAACGGAAATGGAGGTGAACCAACGCGAGTTGAGAGAACAAATTCTTTCCAAACACCTGGAATTTCCTGACCTGTCGCACCGGCAGTTGGGAAAAATGTTGAACATTCACCATTCAACCGTCTCCAGAGTGTTGAAGCGGTTCCAGGAGCGGTTGACGTTGGACCATGGCAAAGGAGCTGGAAGAAAACCGGGACCGGAGAACAAAAATACGGAGGGAAAGGTGAAGCGGATGATTAAAGCAAATCCCAACGTCTCAAGCCGTGATTTGGCTAAAAAGATCGACATGTCGCAGAGCTACGTCCAGAATGCAAAGAAGAGAGCTGGACTACATACATACAAGGTACAGAACTTCCCAAACCGCGATGAGCGGCAACAATCGACGGCTAAAACTCGGGCACGGAAGCTCTACGAGAAGATGCTGACAAAATATGGCTGCTGTGTGATGGACGACGAAACGTATATAAAAGCCGATTTTAAGCAAATTCTGGGGTTGGAGTTTTTCACCGGCAAGAGCAAGTTCGATGTGGACGACAAATTTAAGAAGAAGAAAATGTCGAAGTTCGACTCCAAATATCTCATTTGGCAGGCTATCTGCTCTTGCGGACTGAGGAGTGAGCCTTTCGTGACAAAGGGCACAGTAAATGGCGAGATCTACAAATCTGAGTGCCTCGAGAAGCTCCGCTATTTTGGCCAGATTTGGCATCATGCCACTATTCTAAAAGTGTCCTGGAGTGGTATGAGACCAATTATGTCCATTTTGTTCCAAAGGACATGAATCCGCCAAACTGTCCGGAGCTGCGCCCGGTGGAGCAGTACTGGGCAATAATGAAGCGGGAACTTCGGAAGAGCAAGAAGACAGTCAAAGACGAGAAGGACATGTTAAGAAAATAGAAAAAAAAAACTGAGAAACTGGTACCGGATGACACTGTAAAGACTTTGATGGAAGGCATCAAGCGAAAATGCGTTCAATTTTACACTCAAGGCTCCATCGATTAACTTTTCTTTTGATTTTTGAAGTAAATATATGTATAAAACTACCCTGAAATTTTGGTTTGATTCTAAACATTATAAGAAAATTGGCATGACATTTTCGATGTCGCAATAATTTCGTGTTCGCTCTTTAGTACCCACCTATCCAAATTTGAGGAAAATCCACTCTGATCGGTCAAAACTGAATCTATTGAAAAATGGGTAAACTATGTTGGGAGTGAGAGGTTAACAATTGAAGAACGTCGGTCGGATCCATGCCAATGTTGCTCATGTGTCAGCTTGTCACTCCCGACATAGTTTGCCCATTTTTTAGTAGGTTTGGTTGTGACCGATCTGGGAGGATTCTTCCCAAATTTGAGTAGTTTTCCTTTCGTAAATCTTTGATTGCCCCTTGATTGTGTGAAGGACATAATGATATCACATGTTTGTGCCCAATACATTCTTATACATTACTTAGTGTTCTTAGTGTTCTAGATGCACTTCCACAGTTTTAAATTGAGAGCTTTCGATGCCTGTACCAAATGTATAAACGTTGAGTTTTATTTTGCACTGGCTTAGAAACCTAAGTTCGTTTGCCCCACCTTACTCTAAACACTTCATATTTTTATTTTCGTTGCGGGTACCTATACACTTAGAATTGTTTGACGAGGTGGGTACCACTGAGCAGCTTGGTATATTATTTTGCATACATACATTTTGCTGAATCTCGGCAATTTTTTCACTGAGATCCAGCAAAATAAAATTCCGAGCTGCTCGGTGTTGCCCATCTCGGCAAAAAAATCTAAATGTGTATGCTATCCAATACCACTAAAGTTTCATGACCTGGTAAAATGCCGTAATCACATAGGATGTGAGATATTACATATGGCTTTTAGGCTTTGATGGTCACTCTTATCTCGAGCAAGTTCGGTCATGACACTGAGAAAAAAATCTAATTATTTATTAGTTGGTCCTCAAATCAGTGCTTATTTCGTAATTATGTGCTGGATGTAAATGTTTTTGCTAAGCAAGTTGTGAGTAATCATTATCTCTATTAGGCACATTTTGGTAGAAATTTATCTCAGTTTACCATTTTTAGTGTGTCTGTGTGTGTGACCACTAGCTCATTTGCTCGTTCTGAAGAAGGTATGAGAAATGATTTTCCCACCGGTGTTCCCGAGAGAAAAATTCAAGCGATGAATGAGCGCAAATGTTTTTCCTGCCGCTCTGTTCCTCGTCAATCTATTCCTTTTTTCATGCACACCAGCCTGCTGTGACGTCCCATCGAAAAGAAAAACAACATTCTAGTCATCGTCCTTTTTGTATTTTCCCCGCCAACTACGATGGCTATAGCTTTTGCTAAGAGCATTGTGTACAGTATACAGGAATGCCCCGAATAGCTCAGTGGGTGGTGCAGTCCGTACACCGCTATTTCTCGGCAGTCCCCCAACTAATTTAGCAGATTTTTTGTATGCGATTCGTTTCAACCACCACCACAGCTGCACCACCCATCGTGCTATTCGGGAGATATCTGTACTTTTTTGTTATCTCGTTTTTGCCGAGCTCTTTTTTCTCAGCTTTTCATGTTCTGGTGCTGTCACTTGTATGTCAACCATTGCAATCACAGTTTTTTCACAGCAGCACAGCCCACAACAAGAATCAATCTTCAGCTCGGAAGGGTGGGTTTGTCTCAGCTCAGATGTGGCATTTCTTTATCTCTAACAGGGCGTCTCCGTTTATTGACAATGATGATGGTAGTTACATTGGTTTGATTAACCTCCATGGTTGTTATTTGATGGGCGTTGATCTTTTACCATTGACGTTAAGCAAATATTATTTTTTTAATTTTTAGCCTTTGGAAGAAATCCAAAATTTTGATCTAGGAACTAAACTATGCTTTAATTTTTAATCGGCCCTGCAGTTATTTCACTGCGGTGTCCCAACTGATGCTGGCAAATTGCAGAGGCAAGTGAGTTTCTTCAGTTTCAGTTGACTATTTAGCTTCCGAGGACTAGGTTCCAATGGGTAATAGACTTACACTGGCGACTTAAATCCGAAGACCGACTCCGATTATATGGGCTATGATCGTGTATTGGGGCTATATATTTATTAATTTGTTAACATCAACTGGCTTTAAATCAAATAACAAAGAGACTCGATCACTCGCTCTAGATCACCAATCTCAAGGGATTTAAATTAGAATGGTCAATATTATCTGTGCAAATCTTGTCATCTAAAAATCATGTGCGTTTTAGCAGGTGTTTACTGTCAATTATAGAACCCAATTCGACCAATAATGTCCAACGAGCATCATGCGGATTTTGTTACCCATCTCCAGGAGCAGAACAAGCGAGGAAACCGACCAGAAATCGTTGGTCGACATCAACAAGATCTAAACTGCAATCCTACAGCACGGACAATCCAATCAATGCTGTACTCATTCGGAATCAAAATGATATCAGCGAGAAATTGCAACCCATCTACCAATCTCTCACACCATGTGAACAAGCCCTAAAACCCTCACCAAAGAGTGCTCCTTCGTGTCTAGATGCAATACCATAATGGACGGCTCGCTTTAGGGAAGCATGTCGAAAAATACACTTGTTTTTCTTGCGCGAACCGTTCATGGCATTGTAATGAACATGTATACACATTCTACACCAGAGACGGATACCCGACCGGCACGCAACGGAACTATTCTGGAACCCGCACCATCACGCACTGTACACGAACAACCAGATTGACATGTTTTGGGGTTCATTGAGAGAATGCTGCCTAGATCCTGTGCGTGAGCCACGAAGAGCGAAACCGAGGGAAAAGGACATTAAGTGTGGTTGGTCTGATGCTGCCCATGTTATTTTTGGGGTAAATCAGTGCACTATGATGATGGGCCTGGATTGTGCGGAAACAGCTCCCGCGGGTCGGTACAATGTGGGGGGTTCTCATGCACCCATCAGCGGAAATGTACGGCGCCGCGTGCAGACTTGTATAGCAGCACAATAAGGCCATAAGATCGCTTACGCCGGAATGGAAATTTTGTTTATTCATGTGCAATTTTAGCGTGCGTAACGCGCCAATGGCACCGCAACATTGGCGTGTTTATTTTTGGCTGATATTTGCCGTACGTGTACAAGGAAGGACGCATCGTCACAGGATATTGCAATCTCTCGGGTTGGCAAACTTTCCAAATGGTAAAGAATTTTAAGAGAAGGGATGTTTTCCTCGGGGTTCTTGTTTTGACCAAACCGAAGAAAAGTGAATCTATGAAGTGGACAATTGTCATATGCAAACCGATGTCTTTGAAGAAAATCTTATGCTATAAAGGGTGTCCCACATCAAATTGCATCACGTAAAAAAAAAACACTGTAGAAAATCTAGTTGATCGATCTTTTTCAAACTTTCAGGCAATAAAATATAACCCATTAGTAAGATTTTGGCATATTTATTTCGTTCAACTTCAACGCTCGCACCTTACGCTTAACTCTACTCATTAGGTTCTGTACAACATCTGGCTACTGCTTCTTCTGTACGGAAATCCGCTTTTTCTTCATGTCTTCCTCAGATTTGACCTCATTGGGATGCTTCCGTAGTGCCTGCTTCTTAATAGCCCAGTATTTTTCGATAGGCCTTAGTTACGGTGCGTTGGGAGGGTTCATGTCCTTGGGTACGAAAGTGACCCCGTTGGCTTCGTACCACTCCAGGACAACATTTGAATAGTGGCACGAAGCTAGATCCGGCTAGAAAATCATAGGGCTCTCGTGTTACTTCAACAGAGGAGAACAGAAATACTCCTTGAGATAAATCTCTCCGTTTACAGTCCCGGTAGTTACAAACGGCGCACTCCGTTTGTCACATGAGCAGATCGCTTGCCAAATCATGTATTTCTTGGCAAACTTTGAAAATTTCTGCTTCCTTACTTCCTCTGGAACATCAACGCTGGGCGGTGATTAACAGTAGCCCCGGAAGCTGCCGGAAGTCCGCCTTGACGTAAGTCTCATCATCCAAGATGAGACAATGAGGCTTCGGTAGCATCTGGGTGTACAGTTTCCGGGCCCGTGACTTATCCACCGTATCTTGCCGTTCGTCACGATTTGGAGCCTTCTGCACTTTGTACGTATGCAGTACCTCCCGATCCTTGGCTATCTGAACGAAAGACTTGGATAGATTCAATTTTTTGGCCACATTCCTGACTGAAGCATTGGGATTCCGCTTAAACGCTTTCGCGACACGCTTGTGATCATGATCACTAATAGAACATCCATTCTGACCGCATTTCTCCTTCCGTTCGATGCTCAGAATTTCGTAGTAACGTTCAATCACGACTGTCCCGATGAGAGAGTTGAGGATTTTCCAGGTGCTTGCACAAAATCAATTCGCGACGTTGCTTTTCGGGTGACACCATTTTTTCAACTTTCGAAAAACTGACAGCGATAAAAATACAGTGTAAACACTCTAAACTACTTCTACCCAAAATTTCAAGAGAAAATACCCAATGGGTAATTTTGTACAGCGTTTTTTCCGTGATGCAATTTGATGTGGGACACCCTTTAGGGCGTGTCAGACATTCAAAGCACACATTCAACACGCCGCCATTAGTATCTAGATAACGTTTAGCAGCTGTTCATCGGGTCTGCGTTGTTAGGGTCAGATTCACGTTTATGGAGCTTTCATCCCGGGATGTTGCGAGATGAATCCTGGGAAATAAGCTTTAAAAACCCGTGATTTTAATATTGAGCAAATTCTTGTCCTTAAAGTCATTCTTAAATTATTTTGCAGTGAAGTTTGAGCCCGTGACTTTTTGGGTAAGGAATGAATGTCAACCCCTATAACAGAATCGGACAGTTGTAGTCTTTAATGAATGAATATTTTCTCTTCATGTAGATAGGCGTTTATTCGGATTTGAATTTGTAATTCTGTGCAACAAACAGCCTTTTTCGTTTAAGAACGTTGTTTCAAGAAGCAATAGCAAAAAAAAATCCGTTGAAGTTTGAATCTCAAGCATAAATATTTCGATAATTGGACAGGATTCGGTAAATATCAGTGTTGTCACGGTAAATTTAGACCTGGTTACTCACTGATTATAGAAGTGGCGGCGTACCCACCTCAAATCTATGCGCCCGTTTCAAGAGTGCCTATAATTGTAATATAGGAATTTATAACTGCATATGTAATTGCAATTAGCATACCATAAAACTTAAAATGAGATTCGACCACAAATACTGATAAGCCAACATCTAATCATTGTTCTATCTCACCATGCTTTTTCACAGTCATCGTTAACAAATAAAAATTGGGAGGTCCTATACTCCCTTAGCAAATTGGGAGGTCCTATACTCCCTTAGCTCAGTTGGTAAAGGCACAGCTACAAAGCAAGACCACGATTCCCATGCCCGAGAGCTTTTACGTTTTCTTCTGCATTGAACTCTAAATTTTTCTATTCATGTTTTATGTCTTTTTTTTTGAGGACATAAAAAGTGGAAATTGCTACTTTCAATCGACCAGGAATTGGATCAAATTTCAATATGTATAAAGTTTTAGGTTTAATTTTCTTGTTTTTTTTTAATTTAGTGTAGTGCCATTTTCGGAACTCTCTCAACTACATATTTATATATTTAAAAAATTGGTACAAAAATTATTCTCATACTTAACCAATATAAAACTAGAACTTAATCCATAGAATACTGTCAAAACGGTAGAAATTTTAATGATGCCGTAAACAAGTTGAGGTCTTTAATGATTGTACTTGCACACAAATATAACTTACTTTACTTTTCCTGGTCTGACGTCCCTCAGGATTGTACACTGAAGTCTTTTTTTACACGGTTTTTTTTACACGGTTTTCCACGATTTACACGGTACCTTTTTTACGATTTCTCGACAACGATACATCCTATCGACTTGATTCTAATCACATTATCCGTTTCAAGCTATTTGTAATCGAATGGCATACTTAAAAAAATCACAATTTTTGGTGTAAATACAGAAATTTTTAAAATATGTCTATATGGACCATACCATGCTTTAATTACAAATGGCATCAAAATCCGATTTTTTAAAAACATTTAAGCATACGAAAAATCAAAATCTCGTAGGTTTTTTTTTACACGGTTTTTTTTTTACACGGACCGTATCCCCCGTGTAAAAAAGACCTGAGTGTACCTGCTTCACAATGTAACGCCAACTCGGTTCGTGGCTGATTGTCTCCAATTTCATGACCGTCCCACACTTGCTAGACCTTGCTCGCTGTGCATCTCTGCGTTTTGTACCAGCCGGATTCGAGGCAAACACAATTTTTGCGGGATTGTTGTCCGGCATTCTTACAACGTGTCCCGCCCATCGTACCCGTTTAGCTTTCCCGACTTCCTGGATACTGGGTTCGCCATAGAGTTGCGCCAGCTCGTGGTTCATCCTTCTCCTCCATACACCGTTCTCACATACCCCGCAAAATATGGTCCTAAGCACTCGTCGTTCGAAAACACCCAGTGCTTGCAGGTCCTCCTAGAGCATCGTCCACGTCTCGTGCCCATAGAGAACTACCGGTCTTATCAGCGTCTTGTTCATGGTGCATTTAGTATGGGGGTGAAGTTTACCCGACCTCAGGGTCTTGTGGAGTCCGTAGTAAGCACGACTTCCGGCAATTATGCGTCTACAAATTTCTCTGTTGCAGTAGTTATCCGGGGTTACCAATGATCCGAGGTACACAAATTCATCCACCACGTTGAACTCATCTCCGTCGATTGTCAAGCTTCTGCTTATACGAACCCTATCGCGCTCGGTTCATCCAGCTAACAGATACTTTGCCTTCGACGTATTCACCTTTAACCCACGTTTCACGCTTCACGTTTCAGCCTGAAACGTTCTTCCGACAATGTCCACGTCGTCACCGAAGCAGATGAACTGGCTGGACTTATTGAAGATCGTGCCCCGCATGTTAAAGCCTGCACGTTTCATAACACCTTCTAGCGCAATGTTGAACAGGAGATAGGAAAGACCATCGCCTTGTCGAAGTCCTTTGCGAGTTTCAAACGGGTCCGATAACGCATCCGATATCTTCACGCAGCACTGTACACCATCCATCGTGAGCTTCCCGGGAAAACCGTTCTACTCCATAATCTTCCATAGCTCTTCACGGTCAATAGTATATGGGTCAAATTATAGCACTTTTACCCTAAACTGTTTGGGACAAAATTCAGATGGAAGCGTGCTCCCTGCCCTTTGGTTCAGTAAGGGTTTGGGCGCGTTCTGCCAATTTGGTCGAGGCAGATTTCTAGTTCGAGTCGGTGACGAATGGTTGTTATGCGGAACTCACTCTTAATAAATGATATATTTTTTGATCTTTTGTGTGAAAGGGTGCGTTCCATATTTCATCATATGGAAGTTCAAAAGCGCCTGAATGAAATATGACGCTTGCGCTGATCACTTGAAGATGTGGTAAAGGGCGACAACGAAATTATTGCGACACATTCAACAGGGCATAACTGTTTTACCATTGGGTAAAAATCAACCAAATTTTGCACACTTTCTCATTGATGTGTATTGTGTACATGCTGTCAAACTCGAAGTCGTGTTTTTCGATTCAACGAAAATGGAGGTGAACCAACGCGAGTTGAGAGAACAAATTCATTCCAAACACCTGGAATTTCCTGACCTGTCGCACCGGCAGTTGGGAAAAATGTTGAACATTCACCATTCAACCGTCTCCAGAGTGTTGAAGCGGTTCCAGGAGCGGTTGACGTTGGACCACGGCAAAGGAGCTGGAAGAAAACCGGGACCGGAGAACAAAAAGACGGAGGGAAAGGTGAAGCGGATGATTAAAGCAAATCCCAACGTCTCAAGCCGTGATTTGGCTAAAAAGATCGGCATGTCGCAGAGCTTCGTCCAGAATGCAAAGAAGAGAGCTGGACTACATACATACAAGGTACAGAACTTCCCAAACCTCGATGAGCGGCAACAATCGACGGCTAAAACTCGGGCACGGAAGCTCTACGAGAAGATGCTGACAAAATATGGCTGCTGTGTGATGGACGACGAAACGTATATAAAAGCCGATTTTAAGCAAATTCCGGGGTTGGAGTTTTTCACCGGCAAGAGCAAGTTCGATGTGGACGACAAATTTAAGAAGAAGAAAATGTCGAAGTTCGTCTCCAAATATCTCATTTGGCAGGCCATCTGCTCTTGCGGACTGAGGAGTGAGCCTTTCGTGACAAAGGGCACAGTAAATGGCGACATCTACAAATCTGAGTGCCTCGAGAAGCGCCTTTTGCCGTTCTTGCAGCAGCACGACGAAGCTCCGCTATTTTGGCCAGATTTGGCATCATTCCACTATTCTAAAAGTGTCCTGTAGTGGTGTGAGGTCAATTCTGTCCATTTTGTTCCAAAGGACATGAATCCGCCAAACTGTCCGGAGCTGCGCCTGGTGGAGCAGTACCGGGCAATAATGAAGCGGGAACTTCGGAAGAGCAAGAAAACAGTCAAAGACGAGAAGGACATGTTAAGAAAATGAAAAAAAAACTGAGAAACTGGTACCGGATGACACTGTAAAGACTTTGATGGAGGGCATCAAGCGAAAATGCATTCAATTTTACCCTCAAGGCTCCATCGATTAACTTTTCTTTTGATTTTTGAAGTAAATATATGTATAAAACTACCCTAAAATTTTGGTTTGATTCTAAACATTATAAGAAAATTGGCATGACATTTTCGGTGTCGCAATAATTTCGTGTTCGCCCTTTATGACGGAACATTCTTTCTGATAGAATGGAAATCAATGTTGTTCTTGATATTGGTTTTTGTAGAAATTGCAGGGAGTTTAATATTCCAACAATTGCTCCTTGTCGCGTTAAATTTAGATGTTTCTTTTCCGGTGTCAACGGCGGAGTCATCGAAGAAAAGGCGCCAAGAAACAGTGCAGTAGCAAAATGGACCACATGCGATACGACAGTGGAGTGATCCTAGTGAAGAAAGTACCCGGAGATGGTCACTGCCTGTTCTCCGCGCTGGTGCTACAATTTTACAAGACGCAGCTAGGAACGCATGATCATTTTGTGAAGATCATGGAATTACGTCGAAATGTCGTGGATCATATTAGGAATAACTTGGAAAACTTCTGGAAATCACTAAAAGAAACCACCAGGGAGATGACACACTTGGGGGAAACTGCGGAAGCACGTTTACTAGATACATTTATTTATTTGTCGTCAATCATTTCTGGAACACAGTGTAGTTCAAAAATGATAATCAACTCGGAAAGAAATACTCCTAATGGCAATGCAGAAAACAGTGATTTGCTTCCCCCCGTTTCGCACTTTCTGAATATCCAGAAAAATGTTAGCTCAAACGCATCGTAACTAACTACCGGGTTGGGCGTGGATTCGCAGCAGTCAGTGAGACCAATACAACAGGTGAATAAATTCGCCTTCACTAGCTGGAATGCTAGGGGATGCTCGGATGAAGTCAAGCGAAATGCAATGGATGATCATTTCATACGGAGCAATTATATGTTAATTGCGTTGCAAGAAACTCGCCTAGCGCAATGCACAATCGAAACAGTGCTCAGTCTCCGGGATATGACTCGGGAGAGAATAATTGTAGCTGAAGACATGAGCGTGAGAATTGGGAAAAGTGACCTGGCTGACAACGAAAAATTGCTTATCGGGAATAACCTTCTAAATGACTACAGCAACGGAAATGGCTCGGCGTTGAAAAATCTGATGCATGGGTTCGGACTGAAAAATTATCTTACTTTCAGTCATTCACCGATTTCACAAAATCAACCGACGATTGCCGGCAGAGAGCTCCCCCGGTCAGACGATGGATGTTGAGGGCAGCTGGAACAAAATCGAATCGTCCATTATTGGAGCAGCTAAAGAGACACTGAATAAAACGGGATCATCCCCCACTCCTCGCAGGGTAGAAGCTTCCAAGCAATACTTTATAGTGCAACAGAAACTTTTGGAGGATAGCAAAAAAAGTCTTATGAACAAGGAAGCAAAACAAGCTAGAAAGGAAAAGCGAGAAGCATACCAAGATCACTTCGAAGAATAAGTCAACTAATTTCTACTAGACATCGAAGAAGAGAACCCTCTGTCCAAAATGACAAAAACGTTTCGGTTCATCAAACAGCATAAGAAACAGAAGGAGTCAAATAATAAGAAGTACATAAACATACAACAGTGGGACCGAAAACTGAGAGAGATGGCGAATGCTGAATCGGACGACGATATCGAGCTGCTAGTAGAAGATGATTGCAGGGATGCTGGTCCGGAACCTACTTGGGAGGAAATCAGAACAATCATATGGGCAACCAGAAACAATAGTGCACCGGGACAGGACAATTTATACAATGAGTTCTTCAAGTATGGATCAGAGGAGCTTCTAAAGAAGATCCCAAGTAACATTGCAAGTTTTATGGAGGTTTTAAAGCATGCTACAAGTCTAAATCATGGTCTACAGAACCCTTATAAAACCAAAATTGTTACTTGGGATGACAGATCTCATGAAGGAAGTTTTCAGAACCAATCAGGTTTCTAAAGCCTGGTTAGAAACTGTTCAAGTCCCCATTCCAAAGGTTCAATATCCGCAAAACACCGAAGGCTATAGATGCATCACTCTTTGCTTAACGGCGTACAAAATTTATGCGAAATTGCTTCTGAAACGCTTTCAACAAAAAAGGAGTCCTTCGGATCAAGTGTTTGTGCTTCGTCGAATATTGGATGAACGATGATGAAAAGGTAAGCAAACCATCCTGTTTAACTTGATTTGAAACAGGCATTTGACAGACTGGACATATCAAAAGCAGCCACAATTCTCGCCGAAATGGGTTTTTCAAAATCTTTAATCAACCGGATTATATCAGCATGCCTGCACGAGAAAACATCGCTCCAATGGTTTTGGTAGAGGACGGGTTCGATCAAAAAAATGAGAGAGGTAAAGCCAGGATGTCCTCTGAGCCCACAGATGTTCATTTTGATATTGCATCATGTCTTTCAATCGGACAACGGATTCATCCCGGAAATCAAATTGGCTCATGGATCGAGGATCGAATTACCGTACATACTTGGATACGCGGATGATCTTATGTTCATTTGCGAAGAGGTTGATGATGTGGAAAGCTATTGGATTCAATAGGACTGGAGATCAGACTAAGAAAACGAAGGTGTTATTCCGAGACCCCAGAGGCACAAAAACATAATCCCAGAAACAACTTCCACGTTCGGAAAGTATCAACTACTGGTGGTAACTATTATGAGATACTTGAGAGCATACTTGACCAGTAGTCTTACGAGAGGAGCTACATCTTCAGAACGCATAAAAAAAAGCGTACAAAGCATATCCCCATCTGTCTTCTTTCCTCAAGCAACATCCTCTTAAATGGAGCGTAGTAAGAAAGCGTTACCATTATCTAATTACTCCAGTGGTGACGTACTCCATGGAGATAACACAATATTGAAGAGAAATCGTAATTCACTGCGAGAATGGAACAAGAGATGCTGCTGACTCTTCATAATTTGTGTCATGACGACACAGAAGTGCCTACGAGGAATGATACTGAGAATGAGCAGTCTAGCGATTCAGTAAACGTCAACAATCATCACGAAGATCGTCCACAAGAGAGTAGTAGAAGTGGCCACATTGCCCCCGAGTAGCTGGGTGGATACACGATAAGCAACAAAATATGAATAGCAAGGCTTAACTACTACGGGCATATCCTCAGGAACGATCCAGGCTTAATTTTGAAAACGACACCTAAGTACAGAATACCAGAACCCAAGAAAATTGGAAAACCTGTATTCGACAGGACGTGGAGAGGAACAAAATTTCCATTGAAGTATGGCAGGATATCGCACATGAAAGGAGCAAGTTCAAACAAAAACACTAAATAACACTAAAAACCTGTATAATAGCATGGTGGAGTCGGAATTTGAGACAAGCAGCGACTCGGACTGGGAGAGTGATTCAAAAGACCTAGTTCCATCAGACTTCCTCGGATTTAGTGATGAAGACCCCATCATGAGAGGAATCCTGTCAACTGATGATGATTCAGCAACACAAGTAATCCAAGAATTCATAGGTAAGTTCACACAATCGTTATATTAACATGCTTTCCCAATAAGTCCCTACTCAAATGTGTTAGCAGTGCCTATTCGACCACCATTGACGTGCGAGTAGTGGATTTATTGGATAAAGCAGGCGTTGACAAATGAGCCCCAAAAGGGCTGCAACCTGTAGTCTACAAAAAAAAATCAGACGGAAGCGTGCTCAATTTTATGCCGAAATGCGCGTTAGCGGATTATAACATCGTTACCATGATAAAAACTCCAAGTGGCATTGCTTGGTAGTGACACAAGAAAAAAAATCAATACTTCTTTCTTTCATTCACCGATCATAGAAATGATTGATTGGTTTAGAGGCAGCGTTATGGCAGGTGTTCTTTCCTAGCTTAAGCATTATTTCAGGACACGTCAAAACTTTGTTGGAAAACTTATTTTCAACTTTTCCACTAATCCCATTCCCTACGTAATCCCCGAGGGAACGCTCATCGAATATCAACAACGCCCTGCAAGTATTGTTAATGCACACAACAAATTCTAAATCACCGCCAGTATTTAACAGGATTCTTTAATTAAAATTATTCCACTCTAATCACGTAACGTCATTCCAGTCCACCTCCTGGTCCCTCTACCTGGTAAATTCAGACGGCGCACGTGCTCCACGCCACCGTACTGAGGGGGGGGGGGGGCACCAACAAATTTTCCCCATCACAGCCAACGTAGAAGGCAAAGCAGCTTGAAAAGGACGAAGAAGCATTAGCAGTGCTTAAATTATACTGATTACATTAGGCCCCCTTCTCTTCAGAACAGAGATGAAATCTTTCTTTTGCGCTCGATAATTCCATACGATAGAAAATCAATTTCGGAGGAATTTTTCATTTCCAATCACTGCAACGGTTTCCCTGCCAGTCACCCCCATCTGTTCATCATGGCTCACACAGCTATACCTACATACCATTGGACTGATGATTTGCGATATAACAAAAGCGCGCGATGCGGAAAATCTTCCCTAAGCCGCATTTTGGCAACTATTTCACAGAAGCTGAACGAAGCACAGAAGCTGGCAATAATGGCAATGGTAATGAAAGGAAATATGTTTCCATTAATATATCACTTCAGAAGGTTTTGCTTTGGCTGTTGGGGTGGTAGTGGTGGTGGCAAATGCTTCACGGCACGCACTACTAACTGGAACTGATCGGAATTAGTGCGATATGATTAGCGGCGCTGTTTTTGGCAAATTAGTGTGTAATTAACGTTTCCAATTGTTCTGGTTGCTTTTCTCATAGATTCCTCGCAATTCGCTAATTGTTGCGGCATTTACCGTGCATGTGATTATTAGTTAGTGTAATACTGGTTGATTGAAGAATTTGAATTTAGTGTGTACGATTTTAGTAGGAAAAATGTTTCCCGATGTTATCGTTTTCCCAGCAACGGAAGGAGCAAATAGGGTTCACAGGTCCAAGGAGGTATACGGTGAGAGAAATTACAAATGAGATTACGATTATTATTATTTTCAAATCGCATTTTCCGCGCACGCAATGCCACATGGCAAAGGGACAACAAGCACGGGGATCGGAGGTGTCATTGGAATGGAGATAGTCTGGCAGCAGAAGAGCGACGAAAACAGCGAAGATATAACCCAAGAACGTTAGGGCGACTGGGAGATTATGGCAGCAAAGCTGTTAGGGCTCTTCGTCAAGCGAGGAAAATGTGAAAAGAATTGGAAATTGAATATTGGAGAGTAAAGATGGATACGGCGCGGTGGTGAGGTACAGTGGAAGTAAATTTAATGGAATGAACGATTATGTCGGAGAGATTTTTCCGGAATGGGCACCAAACGGATGATGGAACATGCCACTGGGGATTTGATTGGCGTTTTGTTGGACCAGCTCGAGAGCTGAGATTCGTGGCGGCAACGACAAATTGAGCAATCATTGGGCGATTTCCGAGGTAATCGATATATGATGATGCGTCCTCTAGAGGGCATTAACAAACAATTGCGGGAACGAAACAAGTAATTGTACTTAATAAAATACATTTTGACGTTTATTTTGTGGGACTTTTATTCCTACGATTCCTACAATAATTTGTGCAATTATAATTCGATTTTAAGTGTTGTGAATCAATCTCGTTCCATATTTTCGGCTTACGTCAGAGAATATATTTTCAATCAAACTTGAGAGAAGACAAAAACCGTGAATTCGCGGAATATATAATAAATTCTCGAGCGGAATTTAAAATAAGGGAAAATCAAATCTTCTTCTTCTTCGCATTTCAAGCTAATTGCTCTTGGCATATTAACTTATTGCCATTGGCGTAGCTAGAAATTTATCTGGAGGGGGCCTGGGAGGGGGGGTAGGCTGCCTCATTTTTTTTTTTTGGTTAACTACGGTTAAATAAAAACTCGCGAAGTTGCTTTTCACTCAAATTGCGGCAACGCAACTTGTTTTTTGGGTCATTTTTTCAATTTCAATTTAATATTGAGGCTTACTGATGAAACAATAAATTTGACTATATTTATTTCATAACAACGATTGGGACCTCGATTGGTGGAGCCATAAAAGCTTACTTGAACAAGCAATTATCGCTTGTTAATGCTATTTTGTAATGAAATCATATAGCGTCCGGTCCTCATAAATTTTAGTATCCGAACATAACAAAATTCTCAGAGTTAGGTTATTCCATGAATTTTACAACTAGCTTTTTTTTAGGTATTGAATATTTCATCGTCAGTTAAATCTCAGACATGGGAAACAATCCTAAATTCTTGGAGTTAAAAATTTCTCAATTCTGAAAATGAGGCTATATCAGGATTCAACAAGTTCTTAAGAAACCGGAAATGTCTTGATTCAGATATTTGAAGAGAAAGGAAAGTAATAAAGCATTTATTCAGAACAATTTTTGATTCGACGCATCGGACTAACAAACAATTGGAGTTATATATTAAAACAATATTCAACTTTAATATCAATCGAAAGGAATGAGCTTGAAATTTGAATAATTGTGTCCCTGTTTGTAACTAGATAGGGGAAATGGCTCTAATGTTGGCCTATGGATCTAAGATTACTTTTTCAAAGAGACGTATTAGCTTCTGTAAACAATGCATTTGATCGTCAATTTGGCGGAACTGGTAGCTCGCACACGCTTACTAACACCACTAGCAGGTAGAGGAAACTTTTCCCTATCTGATGGTAGTGTTAGCATGCGTGGGCGAGCTACTAGTTACGCCAAATCAACAATCAAATGCATTGTTTACAAAAACTGATACGTCCCTTTGAAAAAGTAATCGAAATTTATCAATTTTATCTAGATGAACGCGTCATTGGGACGGTACTAATGGATATTTTTGGTTTTGAAAATTTAGTAAATTGCTGAATTTATGTTTGGCCCAAATAAGGGGCATTTTGGCCTGAATCATTTCCAAGTATCAAAAATGAATTCTACTCCTAGCCTTCATTAGTTTGATGCATTTTTCAGAAATATAACTACAAGTTATGAACAATCTCAATTGAACCTTTGCAAATCATGAATTTTGTGACACTATAGCAAAGCATAAGGGATTGCACAAATGGTAGGGGCTGTATAATCGTCAACCAATACATTTTTCAGGAAATATCGTGTGTTGCCGTGAAAAAACACTTGGGACGTGGACTTGCAACTCAAGCATCGCATTATACACCTAGCCACATCCTTACAATCACAGGGGATAGGAAGGAAGATTATTGCAACATCTACTTAATAAGGAAGATTATTGCAACATCTACTTAACAGGGAACCCATACTATTTTCATAGATGCCACGGGAGGGAGCATTTGTGTTAGGAAATATGGAATATATTTAGGAATCTCTTCGAAAATAATTATGTGAAAATGTAAACAAAATTAAATGAATACAAAAAGAAAGATCTCACCAACATTATCTGCTATAAGCCTGTCTTTCTATGAAGCTGTTCCATGCATCATCCTCGCCAGTACTCTCCAGCATGCTTGGCACAAAAGTTTTGCTCACGAATTGCTCATTTGCTAATAACTTTGCACAGAGTTAACGAAACATAGTTCTGTTTGAAGCAGTCGATAGAATAGAGTTTATCTATTTTATCAAATATTATCAAAAAACTGTATTTGATTTTGCGTTGCGAGGCGAACCAGCCCCAGA
This sequence comes from Ochlerotatus camptorhynchus, assembly GCF_037179485.1. Taxonomy (NCBI): domain Eukaryota; kingdom Metazoa; phylum Arthropoda; class Insecta; order Diptera; family Culicidae; genus Ochlerotatus; species Ochlerotatus camptorhynchus. Next base: position 896,290 of record NW_027040741.1, read on the forward strand.
CTGAAAGCCTCCCTAATAAAGATAAATAATAATAATAATTTTGCGTTGCAAAAATGAAGTGATAAATGGTCACTGCACATCTCGGATTTTAAGTGTAAACATTATTTGGTGTTGGTTCAAATGAAAAGATTAACCTACTCTTTGCATGTCTAAAGTAAACTATGATCATAATCTATCAATTACTTTAAATATAACTAAATTTAAACAACTGAGTGAAAAGTTATTAACAAATGAGCAGTTGGTGTGTACAACTGCGCATGCCAAGCATGTTTTCAGCCACATGAAATTGGTGTGAATTGCATTGATTTGTCGTATGAATTATAATGTTGATAAAAAAAATAAGATGCAGCATGCTGGAATCTAACCAGTATCATTGAGATTATTAGGCCTGTGTTTTAACCACACGGCTGTTGGATGTTGGATCTGGAAACTTAAGACACCAAAGACAAATAAAAAGCGCTCATGGCAGCTTTATGAAATCCATTCGTCATTATGACAAACTTATGAATATTGGTTATTTAGTTGCGTGCATGAATTACACCTGACGCTTTTATGGAACTATCATAATTAACGAATCTGATAAGATTATTCTTCACGACGAAAATTTAAAAAAATACTATGACAACGAAAAAAGCTGACTTGTTACCTATTTGCTTATTTCACAGAGTCATGTGTCAGTGCTGGCTGCTCTGCAATGGTTTCCCGAGTTGCCGTTTTTTTTGTTTTTCTCTTCACTGTACACAAACATCATCCTCTGATCGAATGAAACCTCAGACCATTCAAAACAAAACACCGAAATCGCTTTTTCGAATGATAGCTGCAACCGGATGAAGGTTGTTTTGAAATCAGATGATTTTCCTCTCGAGGATGAAAATTGTTATGAGAAGGGATAGGGCCTTCAGTTGAAGTGCGTAATGCTCTCTGCAGAATGACTGTCATACTAAATGGAAATGCATATGGTATTGGTTCAGCCCCATAACGCAAATCATTCAAAACGATGATCTAAATAATTCTATAGAATGTCATTTGCTGATCTGAGCTGATAAACGAGGTAGAAGCATATGCATCGCTATCAGAGCTGTTACAAACATAGGTAAAGGATGAAAACCAATGTTTGGCTAATTCGTGGTGGAGGAGGTTTTCAGCACCACGAAAAAATTTTGTATCCATAATGGAATGGCTTATTATGGCTATTCAGTATGGAAATGTAGATAATCAAATTATAAATCTAATTAAAAGCACTTGCATGTCATACTATTCTTAAATGTTTGCCGTATTTTTTACAGCTAATTTTCAAACGAAAATCATCCTGTATTTGGATGGCAGTCATATGGATGTTTATCATCTGACGACGAATTCAACAATAAGAAAATCATCCAAAATTCGAATGCATATTGTTAAAGGGCTCGAGCAATGCAATAATCATTCGAAGTATTGCGGATGTTTTCGTTCAGTGTTCTCTCCGCAATAAAATGACTATACTTAGAGCACCCGCACCAATGAGTTGCTAAAGCTATTTTAGCTACCTCCCCATAACGCAGCAACTGCACCGAAGGTTGCTTTTCAAGTGCGCGAAATAACAATCTGCCTTTCGGTGAACAGCGTATTGACAAATATAGCAGCGCGATAGGAACCGACCCAAGCGTTGCTATCTGTGAAATGTCAGTTTAGTTTTTCATTTGAAATTGTAGAAAATTATAAATGAATGAGTTTAAATCTGAGGAAAAAAATGTGGACCCAACGGACAACAAAGCGGTTCTCTGGAAGACCCGAAAAATCCGTAAATGTGGAAAATTAGTGAATAAGAATCTAGTTTTTGCCAACTTTCTGTGATGCTGCATGAATGAATTTGAATTTGAAACCAGTATGTGCACTATGGTGACCACGAAACGGTCCTCCGGAAGATCCGGAACATCCGTAGAGGTGGTCAATTCATAGACAAGGTCTTAGAGCTCAAAACTTTTTTAAATAACTTATTTTGATGCTACATTAATGAATTTGGATCTGGGACCAGCATGCGCACTTTGCTGGTCACCAACCAATCTTTCGGGAGGTCCAGGTCATGCGTAAAAGTGATCAATTCGTAAAAAAAAGATCCAAGAGCTCCACGATTGTTTGGAATCACTTCTTCTGAAGCTACATGTGTGAAGTAGGATCTAGGACTAGCATATGCAATCAGGTAACGGAGTGGTTCTCTGGAAGATGTCCTAGAGCTTCTCGATTTTTGTTTTGGTCCAAAGGAAGCCGGATCCAATTGACAAAGATCACTCGCACTTACTTTTAATTACATATGGATGTTAAAGGCTTTTGATATTTGATATTAAACTAAAAATGCAAACAGTAGCAACATTACCGAATCAAACCCCTTATTGGAACAGCCCGAAAGATATCTGTGCTTCCCTTAAGTTCTGTAGACTTCCTTAAAGTTTCTAAGTCTCTTTTTTAAACTTCCCGCAATTTTACTGAAGTTAATTGAATCACTTTGAAGTTCCTTGATCTTCCTTTAGGTTCCCAAAATTTTCCTAAAGGTTTGAAAACTTCATTGAAGCTCACGGCACTTCGTCAAAAATCTTTCATTCTTCTCTTTGGACTTCTGAGTGTTTGAATCATTTCTTAAGTTCACTATTTTTTTCTATTGTTCTGGAAATTTTAATCATATTCATAAAATTCCCTGAAGACCTCGCATTGTTTCTGAAGTATCGCAAGATTCATGACTTTATTGGAATATCCCATAATTCCTATGAAAGACCCTGCAATTTTCATTAAATTAATTAAACAGATTGTAGCACGCCCAAAATCGTCCAGTGACGGCGTTCTACTTGCAAATGAAAGAATTAATCCACAAAGAAATCACCAGGGACTAACGTTTCGCATACGATTTTGTTAAACGAACGGCTTATGCGCCCCCTTTAATGAGGACCGATCGTCAATGTTTAGTTTGCCCGACATGAGACCTTACTACAGGTAGGCTCAGTTTGTTCCTTGAAATGTGTCAGAAAATGGTCCGGCTGTCCCCAACTTCACGAGCTTAACTTTTTGGCTCAGCTCTGGTACTATCTTCGGTCCCAAGCTAATCGGTACACCCCTCGATACATAGGAAAATCCACGAACCCCTCATTTTATCTGTCAAAATTTCATAGCGAATCAAAACAAACATTGTGTAGTACTAGAATTTCGACTAGAATGGCACAATCGTTTGCTTGGGACCAATGGTTAATCGTTTGCTTGGGACCAATAGGCTAGTCAAGTAGTGAGCCAATTTAAAATCGTTAGTTTCGTATTGATTGTTGATTGAAGTGCATCCTTTTGGATGTAATATTAAAATTTATTTTTTGCTGTGTAGTTGCTAACTAAAATAGCAACGGCTAAGGTTGTCGAACTAGCAGCCAGAATAGCAACGCACTGGTGCGAGTGCTCTTATAACATGCTGCTTCTGGATTCCGAAAGGGACGTTTAATTTATCGTCTGCTGCATTCCCTGGTTTTTGGTAAGTGTACACATAATTGTTTACTGGGGTTTCTTCATACTGTTAAATGACCTACAACAAAACATTCTGCTTTCTTTGGTCTCCAAAGGACGGACGGTCGTGTAAAGTTTCCCACCTCACGAAGTTGACTCTCTACAAAACGCTGATTAGACAAGTGTTCACTATGTCCACTATTGTGAACTGTCAAAAAATGTCAAGAGTGCCATTTTTTAAAGAAAACAACTGCATACCATCTATGGTGGAGCGCAGATGGAAGACGGAACGTAGAGGAGGTGTATTAATTGCTAAAACTGGGCAACTTCAGTAAGCTGGGCACGTCGCAAGAATGCCGAACGGCAATCTGGTGAAAATGGTTATCAAAAACGATCCGTTGCAAAGCGTTATTTGTTCCAAATTCAAAATAAATTACATTTAATTTTAACCTATGTGCTCCAGCTACTAAAGATTGTACTCTAAAAAAATGCAACACTTTATTTTGTGCATAACTTTTTATTGCATCGGTAAAAATTGATAACATTTTATGTAAAACTAGTTTAGAGTGTAATGTTTGCATGTGCAAAATCCCGCCATAATCTGTCAAGTGGTTATTGAGATGACTTCCAAACAAGAAGTGCTTCGACAAAAAAGTATGGGAGCGGTCGTGAAAAATCCAGGCCAGTCCCACAGGTGGATCACGAAACAGTTTGGAATCGACAATTCGGCCGTTTTCCCTGTGGTAAAATCATTCAAGAAGACCCAGACGACCCAGCGGCGAGCTGTCAGTGGAAGAAAAGCGAAGACGACCGACCCCGTGAACGCAAGGAAGGTGCGGTATTAAGGGAGAACAGCCCATAATGCACCCCTGGGGTAAAAGGCCCACTTATTGAAAAACATCGATAACTTTTCCTCAGATGCGTTTTCCGGATAACGGTTTGTGATTGTTTTCAACTGGAGGTTTCACAAATAATTCTTGATCATAAAATCATATATTGACCTATTGATTCCTTTAAAAAAAATAGCATTTTGTGTAAAACAGGACACAGTTGTTAAAATCATCGACTGAAAATTAAGCTTTTAACATCATATATCACAAAACTAAATTTAACGAATTTACTTTTTGTATATTTTTTAGATATTTTACTTGATGAATCACAGTTTAACATTCTATTGAGATTTTGAGACCTTATTTCTGATGTAACATAAAGAAATAATCATTTGAAATACCGCATCCCTTTGCATTATCTACTTGCAGGGGTTATGGTTTGTCTACCATGGGGTGCATTTTACCCCAAATGTTGTGTTGCGTTTTGGCCATTGTTGTCGTGCGTCTTGCCCCAATGTTGTGGTGCATATTGCATCATGAATCAGGCGTTTTGCCCCGCTATAATTTTGGAAACAATTTATAAAATACCTTGAAAGTCATGGAAAATCATCCTTTTGTAGTTCTAAATCACTCGATCTTCGTAGAAAACATGGTAATGAACCAAACGCCATTACTTTTTTCTTGATTTTAGCTTCCATTCGCCAGCAATTGACGATTTTGCTTAAACGGTGCGTTTTGCACCATCCTACCCTACGTCAAGTGCAATCCGAACCTTTCGATTCGAGACGTGGCCAAGAAGGTCAATTCTGGCCAAGAAGGTCTGGTTCGTCCAGCAGACAATTAAGCAGGCCGGACTTCATGTCTTCAAGGTAAGGAAGGCGCCTAACTGAACCGATTAACAGAATACGGTGGCCAAATCCCGCGCCAGGAAGCTGTACCGCGAGTGGTTGGTGCAGCCGAAATGCATCGTAATGGACGACGAGACGTACATTAAAGCGGACGTCAAGCAGTTCCCGGCCTGGTCGCAAGTAGCGGCTGGATGTTCCGGAAGACGAAGGTCGAAAAATTTGCCAAGTACTGTGTGACAGGCGATCTGTGGGTGCGCCAAATTCAGCAAGCTGTACTTAACAACCGGCACCATCAACGGCCAAATACATAAAGAAGAATGCCTCCAGACGCGTCTGCTGTCCTGCCTCCGGTCCGGAAGGTGACACTCTGTTTTGATTGGATCTGGCATCGTTCCATTACGCCGAACCAGTGAGGGAGTGGTACGAAGCCAACGATGTTGTTTTTGTGCCGAAGCAGGAAAATCCGCCAAACTCGCCAGAACTTCGCCCAATAGAAAAATTCTGGCCGATTATGAAGATCAAGCTCCGGAAAACAGAGAAGGCATTTAGCCTAGGAGAGGAGGTTGAATAAATAAACTTTGCAAAACTATAGCTAATATCAGAGAGTTTAAAAAATGTCCTACTTATAATGAATTTTTGGTGATCATTTTTGTCTGTTGCATTGTTCTCGAGTACAGTTTTTACAGCAACTTACCAGCCTTAATTGTTATTATATAGGGGAGATGCAGTTAATATCGGCCTAAGTGTGCATAATTTGGGCCCATACATAAATTCAGCAATCGACTAAATTTTCAATAGCAACCAAAAATATCCATTAGTAACGTCCCAATAACGCTTTCCTCTAGATAAAATTGATAAATAGCAGATTTTTAGCGATGGGCCCAATCTTAGATCTATAGGCCAACATTATCTATGTTTTATTTTTTAATATTATTAATATAGTCCCTTTAACATTCTTGGGTCATTCGTGACTTGTTCGGGGGTGAGATTTAAACTCGTGACTTTGGCGTGAGAGGTATGAATGTTAACCACTACGCCGGGGTCGCCTCCTATATTTCTAAGTGTTTTTTACATTGTTCCTGTCTTGGCAATTCAGTATTTAAAACAGGTTTTCAATACCTGCACATCAGTATAATTATTGACATCTTCAAACTAAGACCTAAAACTAAATCTTATCTAAGTATAAAGGGAATTTATTTATTTTTTCTATCTGAAATTATTAATTATTTTGTTGGACATTCGTTCTAAAGTCTCACCTTTCGAAATTATATGTACCTTGGTAGTACTGTAGTCAAATTCAAAATCATCTTAACTTTTCCTAGCCTTTCGGTACACCTAGATGTACAAATGATCTGACTGCACAATTTTTTTTTTTTTGTTTATGTATTGTTCGATATTGAATCAATACCATAGTAATTTGAGGAGTGATTACACGTTTCGCTCCTTCTTAAAAAGATATGCTAAGAAACCATGTTAACACAAACACAATATCTAGTTTCATTAAAAATTCCTGGGCTCTCCATGGATCTTAAGCTTGGAAATCGTGGAAACAGTCGCATTCGCCCGACCTGCTCTAATTCCTTTGTTGGTGAAAGCGGATATTACAATAAATTAAACCTGCATAATGAAAATCCTTTCCAAAGCGACCCCATTTAAAGCAAGCACACCATCAAAATTCCTCCACCGAAAGTGTGTTTTTCATACTGACACGCCGGAAAACCCAATTCTGTTGACGATTTAAGAGCAACGAATGGTTTCCTTTCATGCTTTCACGTTTTTGTTTTATTTTACGCACGCCTGTTTTCATTTTCCGGTTCCGCTGCCAAATATCGAAAAAAAGAACAACACACAAAAAACGGCTTTCTCAAGTGTCCCCGGGAAAACATAACACAAATTTCGTGCGAGAAAAAGTAGGATTAGGCATTGTTTCTTTCGGGCGGATCGTCTCGGCTAGCAGTTCGGGAAAGGTTCGCTTTTTTTTCCTGCATGAGTGACGGTGCTGGGCGAGAATTTGTTAGCTTAGGATTTTTATCACGTCTAATGTCTGCATTCTAGCAGTTTCGTGTGTTTATTCAGGTTGTATATTGGGTATTTTATTTCCATCACGTGCTTTCTGATATCACATGCTAAATCCCATGCACTCGATTTTCATGGGGGATTATGAGCTTTACCGGCCCTGCCGCGAAGCATTTGCAAGCTCCAATTTTAAGCAAATTGCACCTGCGACAAAATAACATTCACATGTAACCGTTCACTTTCATCAAAACTGAATCAGCGCATTCCATGCAAAATCTGTTTTCGCGGTCTAAGCTCGGCTCATATTGCGCTATCCCCTCGTTTGCATGCATCACAACATCCAATGGATCGGAAATTCCAGATGGACTGCTCATAAAACTGTAATATATGATTACCTAAGGCCAAATCCTCCCCTTCCATGTACATTACACAATATCGAGCTGGGCCACGATCGGATCAGCAACCGAAAAAAAATATATAGCTATCCCCAATATGCGAGCGATTTTCTAGATGACCATCCAATATGAATTCGGTATAATACATAAAAAGTGATACCCAAATTGCCATTACATGTATGCATATTTGATTTCCTCCAGCCGGCTGCGAGAGAGCACTCATTTTGGCTCAGCACCGGATCCTGCCATCGCATCGTCTGTTGGTATTGCGCACAAATCAGAGTGGCCGCCCAAGTTGGATGGCTTGATGTATCGTTTCAATTTTTGTTCGATCAGAGAAAATATCAGCGGGCGTTTCATTCGAAATGGAAATGCGAACCACTACTACCCGCGTATCCGAATGTCTGTGAACCTATCCGTTCGGAGGCAAAAAATAATGCTGCTCCCCAGACGATTAATGGCTTCGTCAGCATAGGAAAAGCTTTGCCCTTTTTCGGTTGCGACCTCCGTGAACCGATCTTACTGACCTTGCCATGTAATTGGGTTCTATAGCGGGTGGTGATACTAGGAACACAATGGAGCTGTTGTTTCGGTACCACACCCACTTGAAGCCATTCTGGTTATCGATATAGTAATGATTTCGTTGGAAACATGCTTTGCAATAGTCTTGCACGATGGGTGTATCAATGACACGGCATTTTTTTTTATGAAAAACGAACTTGGTTGGCATGGAACAGGCTGTGTGCAGTGAAAGGTTTATGTTGTCGTGTATTCCTTTTTTCCTTTGTCCCTTGTTTTATTTATATAAATTCAAATCAGCATTCCTCCTAGCATATCAGCAATCCAACTGTACATTTTGCAAAATGACATTTTGCAGTTGTACTAACCATTTTAGATATAAATGTTCCTCCATCTATAGGAACCGTGCTCCTACAGTTGCGGTATTTGATACTTATTGTTCCAGTAGCTGCGGTACTGATTGCTTAATTTCAAGCCACCACCTTTTCAAACCGTGGTAACGAGTCAACTTGTCAAATCTAAACATATTAGGGGAATTTACGTATTCTCGGCAACCTAAGCAGCGACCTTCTTTCTATAGCCTTTTTCTCTATGGAACGCACACATATGCAGTATTGGTTTGATTACAAACATTTGCTGCCAGCTGCTCTAACAATTTCAGTCGAAAGAATTGTCAAAAACTGTTTTGAAACGCTTTTACAAAGCTCCAATCTTCTCTAGTGAGAGCGAGTATTGTCGGCAACCAGTTTTTCTTCGGCAACCGTTCCATTTGAACTGCATGTAAATCTGCTGTTCTATTATCGGCAACTCGAAATCAGCTACAATTTGTAGTGCGTGTGTTTCATTTCAAGAAAACCCTGCTAGATTGCTTTTTCTCAGTGGTAAAAATATAGTCAAAAGAATCGTTTGCATGCATTCAGCGAAGTGTTTCCGTAAGAAAATCCAGTGAAAATAGTGTTTCAATTTGGGTTGCCGAAAATAGTCTGTCATGCCGAAGCCGTCATTTCCGCTATTTGAATTATGGTATCCAAATGTTAACTGCGCCAAATGCGCTCTATATGTTGGTCACAGACAAAATACTTGCTAAAATCACAACTATAGGTACAAGGGTGGGTCAAGTGTGTATGGTGCATCACAACCCTCTGTTCCCTACTGCTCTTTCAATGAGTATTGAAGTCCCCAACAATGGTGTCAAATATTAACGAATCTGGTTATGATCTAGATTTGCGGGATAATTTTAAATTTTGTATGGGAAATGAATCGAACCTATTAATTTGTTTGCCAAAAATTCAAATATTGCTCAAATTTTACCAAATCTCGGAAAAAGATTGGGAATACTTTGCAGAACAACTTTTTCGGTGTTATTATAGTTTTAATTTTGACCTGTTGCCCCACAAATACCTACAAGCGTTTATAAGAGCGTGTGAAACACTTGGTATAAAGTGACTAATCTTTCTGACTTTTTGTACAAAGATCAAATTGGTTTGAAGTCGAGTCTGCTTTGTGCTTCGGTTGAGAGAGGTTGTGCCGTTCCTCCGTGGCGTGTTATTTTTCTGGTGTCGGCAGATTAGTCCCGTGCGCGATAATTTAATCTGATTGAATTAGTTTTTGCAAACGTTTTGTTCTGGAATTAATGATGCAATGGTGTTTTGTGTGCTCTCACATTGTTTTTTGTTATCCGGCATATGACCTCAATCACGCCTGATCTATTGTTCGCGCGCTGATCTATTTTTCTGTTGCTGCGATGAGCAACGTCTTTGTGTAGTGCAAAAGAAGAAAGTCCGAAAACACATGACCTTGATTATGCGTGGAGTGTGTTCTTTTGTGGATGCGAGCTAGAAGAGCGTTATCAGTGATTGCGGTGGTTCAAGAAACATTAAATAAAGCATTTTCGAAAACATGACGCTGCAAAGTCACTAGGCCAATCGGGTGTGATCTTTTCATTTTATCTATTTAGATTCCATTTGTGTCACTGATTTATAAAATGCTCTATATTGACAAATAGAGCTTCCAAATCATTCACCCTCCCACTAACACAACTCTTTCCGTCCTGTGACACCTATGAAGGTAGTATGGGTTCCCTGCACCTTCTTAAGTAGATGTTGAATTAACTTTCCCTCCCGTCCCCTGCGATTGTAAGGATGTGGCCAGGTGTATAATGCGATGCTTGTTTTGTAGATTTTATGTTTGTGTGGGGAAAATCACAAATCCCAAGTGATATTTTCTGTGTCAACACACGATATTTTCTGCAAAACGTATTAGTTGACCATTAAACAGCCACCCACGATTTGTACAATCGCATATGCTATGCTATGCTATGCTATGCTATGCTATGCTAAAGATCAAATTGGTTTGAAGTCCGAGATTTGGTAAAATTTCAATAATGTTTGGATTTTTGGTAAGCAAACGAATAGGATCGTTCCGTTTCCCATATTTTTTTCCCAACAAAATTTAAAATTCTCCAGCAAGTCGAGATAATAGTTGTTGCGAACCTCAATACGCATTGAAAGAGCAATGGAGAACAAGGGGTAGTAAGTTGCCCCACTCTAATAGGCACGGCTGTGTAGTGTGGCAGTACACTATAGGTGCAAGGGCACCTGAGGTGATGGCGAACAGTGTAGTTCAATTTGGTGTGCCGTGAAAATATAATTTTAATTACGTGTGAAATTGTGTTTGGTGCCGCGATTGATTTATTGCAACGCGTGCCCAGGTGTAATTGTTAACAGGATAAATAGGAGAACAGGTTGCAAAAGCAGCTCGTTCTCGTTAATTTTTGCTTATTTTTCGATCCCCGGCGCGCTGAATGGAAGCAATTGTGAAATTGTCTCTCAGTGCTCTGTGTATTGTTGTATGCAGCGTCCGTTGATGGTGCTTAGGTAGGAATGGAATGTAGCAAGTGCGAGTCGGGAATTTTTGCAAACGATCTGCCGTTAACCTATAGTGGGAAGTGTTCTCGTGTGTACCACATGATATGCACTACACTTACAAGGAGTACGGCAAAGGTTGTCACGGACAATGTTAATCTTCTATACAAGTGTGACGATTGTTTGTCTAGTTGTGACGACCTGAGTGATTCGATCTCGCATGTTAGAAGTAATGCGGAAGAAGTGAATATCTTCTATTTCGACCTCAATCACAGACATGCGAGATCAGATTACTGCTCAAATTGATAATGCGTTGAATACCGGAATGGAATCTATCCGCTTAAATGTAAGTGGTACCCTAAAGGAAGCCGTTTTTTCCTTTATTTTCCGTACTGAGTAACAATGCTACCGACGCCAGGGAGGCAGCTCCCACACCTGGACCCTACCTATCGACCTATCAAACTCATAGACCGGGGACCAACGACTTTACTTCAGGCGTCGGTGGCTTCACTAAGGCGTGATCAGAGATTTTATGCCTCAGAAAATCCCGGCAGCGCTGACTGGGATTGAACCCAGGCCCTTTGGAGTGAAAGGTAATCACGCTACTACATGCTACCAATACACCCCGGCGCCGCTTTGAATTCGATGACGATGTTAAAAGTAGTTTCGCGGATGCTTTGAAAAACGGTCATCAAAAAGTACCCGAAAACAATACAGTGTTAAAACCACAATAACTATTGAAACAGTATTTAAATTAACATTAATTTTACAACGGTTTTCGTAGTTAAATTAACCTTAATTTATCATTGTCCATGCTTTATTGAGGTTTGCTATCTTCTCCGCGAGCACTCGATTTACCATTGACTTGTGAGTAAGTGATGCAATTTGCTCGTGATTCCGTTTTCCCACTTGGAGCGCGACCCTCTCACTGGCCTTGGTTACAAATAAATATCATTTAATAGAATAATCATTAATGAACGACTAATAAAAAAGCAATGTTTTGGGATACGCACTGTAAATGAAGTTGAATTGAATGATGTTCTTCTCGTAAATTGTTATTACCATTTCGTATCATTTTCAAGAACAATTAATAGGTTGGTGTGCGATGGACTAATCGAAAATACACACAAAATCAGTAACTTTAGAAACGGAAAAGATGGCTCCATTATTGTTGAGTGTGCAATAGTCCTCTCCAGGCGGGTTCGTATTGGTGCTAATGTTAGCGAGATAAAAAAATTTGTAAGCTGCGAGAATTTTTTTATTTGTTGTAAGAGCTATCATTCGAAAGTAAAAATGAGCAACACAACGAAAACAAATCCTACACTTGCACGGTAAGAATCTAAAACCCTGTTGTGAGTAAAAGTTAAGCCATTTTCAATAAAAGTGGCTTTACTCATTAATGAGTTCAACAATAATGAGTTGCTGCTAACAGTAGCTAACAGTTGCTACTTAATGGGTATAATAAATTACTCATTAATTAGTAGTGCCACTTTGATTGAAGATGGGTTATCTTTTACTTATAAATGGAAGTTTGATTCTTACCATGATAGTATACGCTAGTGTACATGACAGTATACGATAGTGTATGCTTTAATTGATATAATAGTGTAGTGCTCGTGAGATCCGGCATGAAGAACTCAATAGGATACAATGTAAATGAGGTGAAAAAGGGCATTGAAAGCAATCTGGGTGAAAACTACAACGCTGTTGTTCGTACACCGGTGCCATTGTTAAAAGTGGTTGGCATGAGCGATCAGCATTCCTCCAAAGATGGTGGCTTCTGCTTTTAAGAAAATTATGAAGATAATTTGCAGACCGAATTGTTTTTATCTGAAGTCATTTTGCTTGATTCTATTCCGTTTAGTTTAATGACAGCATTAATGGTGGCAAAGTTGCCTGGAAAAAGTTAAACTTCAAAATTTGTTTATATTTCGATAGTTTTGTTGTGCGATCATTTCAAAGATGTTCTACTCCAGCGCAGGATCAACAAGTTGAGTGACATCCTTGATAAGGGCAATTCATCTATTGGAAGCAGTTTCATCAGGAAGTGTATCTACGTAACTTGGAACAGGTGGAAGCTCAATCGTTCCCGAAAAGTTTTCCTTCTTCCGGATGATGTCGTTGCTATGGTTCGGAAGGCAGCCAATTTCCAGCAGACGAACCGTTTCTGAAGTTTCCTGTCAGCAGTTTTCCGCAGTCCCAGTTTGGCACTGATGCTATTCTGATCATCATCGCAACATTATTTCTGGAGAAGGCTGCCATTGACAATATGCTGTGTATTCCCATCAACTTTAAGCGTCTAATTTGACGGCTTCCAGTGCTTCGTGGATTCCTTTTCCGACGACAGCATTGCTAGAATTATTCCTCGAATTATGCCCTTTTACAAGTATTCAGACTCACGGCATAATCAAGGAATGGATGCGGTGTCCTCATCTGTTTATCCCAATGGGCAGAAGAGGATCGCAGAACCTTTGGGAATTTCTTTTACAATAAGCGGTGTCCAAACCTGTGTATCCCAAGTTGGGCAGGAGAGGATCGCAATCCAAAGTGATTCTTTGATCGAAAGTATCTGTCTTTATTTATGAGCTGCTTGGGTTTATATACGGAATTATTGTCATAATACATTTTACAAATTGTTGCATTAGTATGGTGTAATTTATATTTAAATACTGTAAGCAAAGTGAGATGCCTATATCGGTGTGACAATTCTATATATGTTTCATTGGTGTCAATGTGCTAGGCTATTAGCGTATTGAAAGATGTAACATCCCAAGTAACATTGCAAGTTTTATCAAGGTTTTAAAGCGTTCTACAAGTCCAATTCATGGTCTACAGAACCCTCATAAAACCAAAATTGTTACTTGGGATGATCCACGCATTCGGGTTCGCTGTTCTGGGTGTGGGAAAGGTAAATTAATAATTCTGTTTGACAAGGCTATGGTAGAAGTGAATGCTACTGATTTGAGTGCAATTGCATGATATGCATTTTTCTGTCTTATCGGAAAATTTAGTAAGTTTAATTCTTACAGTGGCGTAAATAGTTTTAGCTACATATGACACTCGATTATCCTTGGCGGTTTCCGGCTTAAGAAAGAGTGGAGCATACTGGCAAATACCCATCAATATGGGTATTTTTGGAATTCCAAAATGGCGTCGGATATCGATTTTCGGCATCTACGCATCGTCCCCGTTCAGAAAATGCACATATTTTAGGGTATTTGACACTTTTCAAAACCCTGATGCCCACCATAATGGATTCAAAAATAGCGTCGGATATTTATTTTCGGTATCCACGCATCATCCGGGTGGAAAATACTTTTTTTTATAGTCACTTTAACGCTCTGGGGTCATTTGTGACTTGTGAGATTTGAACTCGTGACTTTGGCGTAAGAAGTATGAATGATAATGGTATCTCTATCCCTTTTTTTTCTACCAGGATAATTTTAAAACGGATTTTATCCGGACACATCTTGGTTATTTCCGTTAAAAAATATATACAAATTCATGGATTATTGGTTGGCATAGAAAGCCCTCAATTAAAGGGCGAACACGAAATTATTGCGACACCGAAAATGTCATGCCAATTTTCTTATAATGTTTAGAATCAAACCAAAATTTTAGGGTAGTTTTATACATATATTTACTTCAAAAATCAAAAGAAAAGTTAATCGATGGAGCCTTGAGTGTAAAATTGAACGCATTTTCGCTTGATGCCCTCCATCAAAGTCTTTACAGTGTCATCCGGTACCAGTTTCTCAGTTTTTTTTTCCATTTTCTTAACATGTCCTTCTCGTCTTTGACTGTCTTCTTGCTCTTCCGAAGTTCCCGCTTCATTATTGCCCAGTACTGCTCCACCGGGCGCAGCTCCGGACAGTTTGGCGGATTCATGTCCTTTGGAAAAAATGGACAGAATTGGCCTCATACTACTCCAGGACACTTTTAGAATAGTGGCATGATGCCAAATGTTGGCCAAAATAGCGGAGCTTCGTCGTGCTGCTGCAAGAACAGCAAAAGGCGCTTCTCGAGGCACTCAGATTTGTAGATCTCGCCATTTACTGTGCCCTTTGTCACGAAAGGCTCACTCCTCAGTCCGCAAGAGCAGATGACCTGCCAAATGAGATATTTGGAGGCGAACTTCGACATTTTCTTCTTCTTAAATTTGTCGTCCACATCGAACTTGCTCTTGTCTTTGAAAAACTCCAACCCCGGAATTTGCTTAAAATCGGCTTTTATATACGTTTCGTCGTCCATCACACAGCAGCCATATTTTGTCAGCATCTTCTCGTAGAGCTTCCGTGCCCGAGTTTTAGCCGTCGATTGTTGCCGCTCATCGCGGTTTGGGAAGTTCTGTACCTTGTATGTATGTAGTCCAGCTATCTTCTTTGCATTCTGGACGTAGCTCTGCGTCATGCCGATCTTTTTAGCCAAATCACGGCTTGAGACGTTGGATTTGCTTTAATCATCCGCTTCACCTTTCCCTCCGTCTTTTTGTTCTCCGGTCCCGGTTTTCTTCCAGCTCCTTTGCCGTGGTCCAACGTCAACCGCTCCTGGAACCGCTTCAACACTCTGGAGACGGTTGAATGGTGAATGTTCAACATTTTTCCCAACTGCCGGTGCGACAGGTCAGGAAATTCTAGGTGTTTGGAAAGAATTTTTTCTCTCAACTCGCGTTGGTTCACCTCCATTTTCGTTGAATCGAAAAACACGACTTCGAGTTTGACAGCATGTACAGAATACACATCAATGAAAAAGTGTGCAAAATTTGGTTGATTTTTACCCAATGGTAAAAAGTTATGCCCTGTTGAATGTGTTGTAATAATTTCGTGTTCGCCCTTTAATAACTGTGGAAGTGCATCTAGAACACTTAGTACAGAACTGGAAACACGTTAGCTTCTGACACGTAAAAAGCTTAGAATTAACAAATTGCTCTGGGGCTGTTTATAAACCACGTAAACAATTTAGGAGGGAGGGGGAGATTTGGTGAGTATCTAAGGTTCATCTAAAACATAAATTATGGACGATTGTCTACGAGTGGGGAGGTGAGGCAATCTAAAACCTCTAAAAATGGTCTATGTTCTGTATGAAATAATATTAAATTAAACTTTTATAACATATATCATATTGACTGATAGAACCCCAAGGATGAAAAATGCGTCGCGATGCTATAACTCGTTGCCAAGAAGTGTGCTTGTTTACAGAGTCACCGCGCACTTTGTATCTTTGGGGTTCTGACAGTTAAGAAAATGATCCATTTATGCCTTTTCCACACTTTGCAATGGCGAACCGAAAAAAAAGCTTAACGCACCATCTAGCGTTGTAAAAGGTCAGTAACAATAATCGAACCACTATCGGGACGTATAGAGCACTTATTACAGAAATATTTTTTTTTTCAATAAAGGGTGGAACGCTCAAAATTGGTTGACTCAAATTTGGCGATTTTTTTTAATCGTGCATTTAAAAAACTTGAACACCCCTCATTTTGTAGGTCTGCGTGTACAAAATGTTGGCTCTATTTTTTTTTTTTTTTCATTTTCCATTCAGTTGTCAAAAGGCGTCGAAGCAAATGGAGGAGCGTATCCAAATTTTGCTCGCACATAAGCGAAACATAAATTATTCCCACGCAAATTGATTGAGTCAGAAATTTGATTGCGTTATAATGAACGATGAAATTAACGTCAATGTGGATTTCAAGCAGCTCCCAGGTCAAGAGTTTACACGGCTACAGAAAAAGAAAAGGTTCAAGATAAGTTTAAACGAAAAAAGTTGTCAAAGCTCCTCAAAAAATATTTGGTTTGGCAGGCGATTTTCACCTGTGGGCTGAAAAGCGACATTTTCGTCACAACTGGTATTGCCAATCGAGCTATTTATAAAAATAAATGTTTGCGAAACCGATTTTTGATTTTTATGCAGAAACTCATTTGTTCCATATTATTTTGACCAGACCTAGCTTCCTTTTACTACGGGAAAATGGCTCAGGAACGGTAAATCGCCAACCACGTGCAAGTCGTATCCAAAGACAAAAACCCTCCAAATTCGTCAGAGCTGCTTCCAACTGAAAAATATTAGGCAATCGTTAAGTGGAACCTCAAGAAAACTCATAAAACAGTTGGCAATGAGAAGCAGTTCAAACCAAATTGACGTTCAGCATTAAATAAGGTTGATACATACAAAATCTGATGGAAGGTGTGAAAAGTAAAGCCCGACAGTTCGCATTTGGAAATTTAAAGCCTAATCAAATAATTTTCCTATATGTTGTAGTGATTGAACTTTAAAAATAAATAAAGTTTGAATAGCATAATCAGTGTTCACTTAATCATGATTAACCAATTTTTGACCGTTCCAACCTTTATTTCCATTTGTATATTACATGAAAATTTTTCTCACGTGTTACTGTTGTCATCAATTAAATTAATACGCTGAAATACAAACATAGAGGATATGTCCCCAATGTTGGCCTATGGATCTAAGATTGGGCCCATCGCTAAAAATCTGCTATTTATCAATTTTATCTAGATGAACACGTTATTGGGACGTTACTAATGGATATTTTTGGTTGCTATTGAAAATTTAGTCGATTGCTGAATTTAGGTATGGGCCCAAATAAGGGACACTTAGGCCGACATTACCTGCATTTCCCCTACATATACAATCTGTAAAATCTCACATTTATATGGCTTTGGTTGGAAATTCCAAAGCTTTATGCGGATGTTGAATAAACTTCCACTATTCACACCTATTTATCGCAATGAACTCATAGCATCAGTCGATGTTTTTTTTTAATCATTCGATCACCCATCAACCAAACAAAGAATGTCAGTTCAGCTCATCCGTTACACTTGCATGAATCAACGTAACTAATACCCTTGTGTGTTCTGTTCAAGCAGGAGTCTAGTATCAAGAAGCTTTCAAATCATCCAAATAAATGGCTGAAAAATCATTGCTCGTTACTTACTGCACAGCAAAAACAATGAATTTTTCATCCAATCCTGTACGGCAAATGAGAACGACCCAAATTTGAGTTTAGTTCACTCATAATCGTCAAAAGTGCAGGAACTCAGCGATGAGTAAATTTTCCTCATGGTTTCCTGTGGAAACCCTCAAAATTCTGCCGGTCTAGGAGTAGAACCAGTAGACTGAGTGAATCCATCGCTGAGTTCCTCCATACAGGATTTATGAGTGAATTAATCTCAAATTTGGGTCGTTCTCATTCGCCGTGTATGCACATCAGCCATTTCGAAAATATGGTGTACTGTGTGGCCCGGCAGAGACAGAAGCGTACATGCTGCCTGAAATTCAAATCCTGTGCACACAAAAGCTGACATTTAATACCTTACTTTTACTCGTCGAGCTTTTGTTTTACAATACATCAAACAGCTCCGATTCATAAAAAGAACGAACGAACCAACACCAAATACATAACAAACAAATAAAAACAATGGATTCATCCTCTCAATATTCTATTTCCTCGAATTTCTCACTAACCATTTGTTTCTTCTACTTTGCATTTGCTTTTCAGTACCCCTCGTCAGCATGGAAGCGCTGGTCGGAGAGACAATCTATCTGCCTTGCAACATCAGTACACACGAGCAGGCAGACAGTGTGGTCCTGGTCCTCTGGTACCGGGACGATAAGGGTTCGCCTATCTACAGGTAAGCTGATTATACGAAGCGTCTGTGAACTGAATAAATATAGCATGGATCTCGCACATATACCTTATCGAAGCATCTGTTTCGAGGCAACCGGAATTTACTTTAAATGAATTAACAACAAATTGTAGCTTCAGTCCATACTTTTGCTGCACTAATCCATCCAATTAGGTTCAGAATTTTAATGAAACAAACGCATAATTTGCTATTGAAACCCGCGAGCATTCAGCATGTAAACTATACAAAGCTTGGAAAAGTAAAAAAGTGAACCATTCTAGCGTAGCACGCATACATCAAAGGATGTTGAATGTTTGTGGGTTAGGAAATGTATTTTTAACAGCGAAGAAAATTGATGATGTCTTTTTGGGAAAACACGGATTTTCGGAGAATCGTTCACCGTTACCATTATTTTCGGTCACACAATATTTTTCACGTTTCAATCAATAGATTAATACTATTTGTTGTATTTTGTATATTAACATGTAAAGCACTTGTACCGGAAAAAAGTACGTAACATCGTTTTTCAATGAGTTGTAACTTTTAGTGTAAGCATTTTTAGTAAGAAAATACGTACGACAGGCACCGACCTTTTCGGAATTCTTAAAAGTGGTAAAGTTCGTAAACATTTAAATTGTACGAACTTCTTAGTAGTAGCAGGGCTGGTAGCAGGTCACTTTTTAGTGACTTTGTCACTATTTTCAAGTCAGTCACTAAAAAGTCACTTTATTCACCTAAAAGTCACTAAAGTCATTATTTCTTAAAATTTAGTTACTAAAGTCACTTTTTTACGGCTAATAATTTCAAGATTAAATAATTCACCTTTAAAAAATCACATCAAGTAACAGCTTAGTCTTAGTAACAAATTTGTGTTAAAAAGATTCCCTCCCCTTGGCTAGTTTTTGCACCTTGCTGTTGGTGGGCGGGCTTAACTTCATGCTTTCTAATGAAGTGTTGGAGACGGTTGGTTTATGTCCGGCGTTGCTGGCTCATGCCGCGATAGAATGGCGTCATGGGCAGGCAATGGGGAATACTAAGCTTCCCCTCTCTGATAAACCACTGCATGAGAGAACCAAAGATCTAGTCTAGCAGTCACAGTTGTTACTCCTTTGATTGAGAGCCGCGTTGTAGTACGCTTACGTATAGGCACTGACGTTGGGTGCGATACTGGCGGGTTTTGCCGCAAATCACTCTTATTTAGGTTTGCAAGGGAATTGTTCTATTGAAGCATTTCAGTAAGTGCCCAACAGTGATCCTGCTATTTGCTTGACAAGCTTTCATTGTTGTTTTCATTGAAGTATTAGTCAGGAAACAATGTTAAACACCATTTTTGTACATGGAATTGTAACTACTCTTATATGTGCTTCATTTTGATTTGGGATAAGTGTTTGAACTATGGCTCGGGATTTCCACTGTGGTGTGCTTCTATTGTGACATACCCATATGTATTTTTGTGGTGCGACATAGTGGAAGCGTGTGAGCATAGTTGGAGCATATACCCTATATAATTGAAAAATCAGCTAGAAAACTAACTTCTAAATGAGGCATTTTAGTCACATGAAGGTGTTACCTGGGTCGAACTAAGATATAATAAATAGGTATAGGCCAAAATCAAAAGTACTTGAAACACGTTTAATTTTAGATTACAAGCACAAGTGCAGGTACTTAATAAAGTATGGGTTATGATTGATTAGGTGCATTAGAGCTTTTAATAATTTATTAAATTAGACTTATTAGATATCATAATCATCAAATGAACTTAAATAAGAAACTTCAGAAAGTCTAATGACATTAAGTAGATTAACAACGTAGAGTGGAAAACGTTTTAAAAAAAAGCTAATTTTTAAATTTTGGGTGCCATAAAACAAAAACCAAATTTGCATTAGTCATAATCATAGTGACCAGCATATCCCAATTTGTAGTTTCCGGGGGTTTTCCCAGAATTTTGGTGATTTTCCCGGTTGTTTTGAGCCAGGGAAATTTATGCTTTCTAAATTATAACCTATTTAGCCGAGTGATCTCTTCGGCTTCATCGCATCCGGTTATATGCTTTATTTGAATGTATATTTCACAAATACCAAATTTTTTGGAAAAAAAATCGTTACTTTCTTATCAAGAAGTCATTGAGATTTTTCGATGTTTTAACTTCATTGAAAAAGGTTCGTTCAAAGATCTTCAAAGGATTTTTTATGAATTCTAGACCAACAATTGAATTAGGCGGAACAACCAAACGTAAACAATGGCTTTAAAGGCAAATTCCTCGAGAATCAAAGCACATCTAAGCAATCTAACAGCGTCATCTGATAGAACAAACTCCCTTTTTCGAATGGCATAGTTAGTTTGCGTGGGAGTGTTTTGATTCTTGAGAATTTTGTGTTTAAAGCCATTGTTTACGTTTGGTTGTTCCGCCTATTTCAATAGTTGGTCTAGAATTGTTCTCAAATTTCCTTTAGAATCATTTCCTATCACAGAGTTATTTTCAGAGTTTCTCTAAAATTATTTTGAGATTTTTTCCGAGAGACCCTTGAAAATGACTATACAACATTTCAGAATTCCAAGAAAAAAAATCGAAGAATTCATCCTAAGATTCGTTTCGAAAAAACTTACTGAAACTTCCTTTCATACTCCTTCCTTCCTCCTAGTATTAGTCTGAATATTCCTCATAATTTTCATTCAATTCTCCTCAGAATTGTCATACACTTCTGCTCATAATTATCTTGAAGCACTTCATTAAATTCTTCTCGAGATGCTCATGGATTTAAACTCGGAATTATCATAAAAATCAATTCAGAATTCATTTAGAATTGTTTCCTCAAAATTAGATTCCCTTGGTATTTCTTGTGAGAACCTTAAAACTTTCTCTAGAGGTCACTTGATATAATCTTAAAATTTCTAAGAATTTCCTTCGAATTTACATTACAATTCTTATAAGAACTTATTTTTAATATTCATTGAAATGAACCTCATTTTAAATTGAAAAAAGTTGGAAGGGTTGAATACTAGATACGACCGCAGGGTTGGCGTTGGATAACGTCTGTTATGTGTTGTACTTAATTGTGTTTATTATATTTTAGGAATATTCCTTAATAACTCTTTTGCGAAAGTTTGGTGGCCCTGATGTTGTTGACAATGATTGAACGGGTGACCTTGTTGGACGCTTATATAGTAGAACAGAAAATATCAGAGGTGTCAGATACTCGCATACGTACGTTAAACTCTTTCTTGATAATGTTGTGGCCCTGAAAAGGGCCATTTTTCCAACGCGCTCGGCGTAGTTGCCCTTGCGGAGCAGACGGTGAATACGACTGACTGAGAATTGCAGCAGCTGGGCATTCCATGACGGCGGCCCAGTATACCGGAGCACTGGCACCCACGCACTCGGCGTAGTTGCCCTTTCGCCCCCAGGCTCTGCTGCCGCTGCTCTGCTGCCGCTGCTCTGCTGCCGCTGCTCTGCTGCCGCTGCTCTGCTGCCGCTGCTCTGCTGCCGCTGCTCTGCAGCCGCTGCTCTGCTGCCGCTGCTCTGCTGCCGCTGCTCTGCTGCCGCTGCTCTGCTGCCGCTGCTCTGCTGCCGCTGCTCTGCTGCCGCTGCTCTGCTGCCGCTGCTCTGCTGCCGCTGCTCTGCTGCCGCTGCTCTGCTGCCGCTGCTCTGCTGCCGTTGCTCTGCTGCCGTTGCTCTGCTTCCGCTGCTCTGGTACTGCTGCTCTGCTGCTGGGTCGACGATCGGATAGACAATGATGGAACGGGCGACCTTGTTGGACGCTTATATAGTAGAACAGAAAATATCAGAGGTGTCAGATACTCGCATCTGATGTCTCGGTTGGAGAAAGTAAGAATATAAAAAAAAAATCAATCGATTTTCACCATCTTTAGACAATGGTTTACTTTTAACCATTTTTCAATAGTTTACAGAATGAAATC
This sequence comes from Ochlerotatus camptorhynchus, assembly GCF_037179485.1. Lineage (NCBI taxonomy): Eukaryota > Metazoa > Arthropoda > Insecta > Diptera > Culicidae > Ochlerotatus > Ochlerotatus camptorhynchus. The sequence continues at coordinate 918,782 of NW_027040741.1, forward strand.
AATAGTTTTGAAACATTCAGCAAATTGCTAGAAATATTTCCAATCGATTGATGTCATTATCTCGTAAATCTATCGAGAGACGGTTGAGTTATTATCGTTCAAAATCTTTTAATTTTTCGTAACGCATCCAAAATGACTGTTTTCAATTTTGCACCCCCGTATGTTGCCGAAAGACGTTATCCAACGTCAAAAGTTATAACCCACCTAACTACAAGTATACACCAATAGAATTCCACACATTTTTACAGTAGAATTTCCGTGTAAAATTCCACATGATTTTCATGTGACCACACATAAACAGAATCCACCCAGAAATGTGAAATTGATGTGTCAAATGAATAGTATATGTGGTTACACATGGCTATTATACGTACACATATTAAGTATGTGTCCGACACATTGATATCATTTGTTGATCACTTTGCAAAAGTTCATGTGTGGGACACATAAAAACAATCTTTGAAATTTTATCAGTGTACCTTAGCCTAACGTGCTAGATCACGTATGATCTGATGAGTTGATCTCAGACAGGTGTCTCTGAACCTTTCCAGGATAAAAACTCTTCGTTCTTCTGATGTCTGAATTCCAGCCAGCAGGTGGATCTCAGAATTACTGGTTCGTGGGGGACTGTTTAGGATCATCCTAAGGATCTTAATCTGAATCCTTTGGAGTTTGAGGTGATGACATTTGGCGCAACTCTCCCAGATTGGGGTACCGTACTCGATTACGGGAAGGATGATTTATTTGTAGACAGCAAGCCTATTTTTTAGGAATAGAGTAGACCTCCTGTGCATGAGTGGATACAGTGATCGTATCAGGATGTTATACTTGGTTTTCGTTTTACCAACGTGCTCTTTGAAAATCAGCTTGCTGTCTAGTGTTAAGTAGACTACCTCTTTCAGCCATTCCACCACTGTGCCGTTCAGGCAGATGTTATTATTCTCCGACGGAACAAGTCTAGGAAATTAAGATTGTAGAAAGATGATGAACTGGGTTTTTGCCGCGTTGATACGGATCTTCCAGCTGTTAAAATATTCAGACAGGACGTCCAGACCTCTCTGAAGTTTGGCAGTCAGAGCTCCGATGACCCTACCCTTGTAGACGATGGATGTGTCATCAACAATCCACCATCAGGGAGAGCCGGCATATCGGAGGTGAACAGGTTGAATAGGATGCTTCCTTGTGGAACTCCAGCACCGATGTTGAAAGCATCCGATGTGATGCCATTCAGAGAGACTTAGAACGTCCTGTTCGATAGGTAGTTGTTAATTATCTTCACTAGGAAGATTGGAAATGCTGCAATTTGAACACCAGGCCATCATGCCAGACATTGTCGAACGCTTTTTCAACGTCCAACAACGCCATAGTAGATGTATTCGAAACAGACTTGTTCCGTCTGAGAATGTTTGTTACTCGAGTCAGCTGGTGGACGGTCGAGCGACCTTTCCGAAACCAAACTGTTCTTCGAGTAACAAGTTGTTTTCTGAACCGGTGATAGACTGCTCTTTCGAACAGTTTTGATAACCCTGAGAGAAGGCTGATTTGTCAATAATTTGAAGGAGAGAACGGATCATTCCCAGGTTTCCGAATGGGTATGACTTTAGCTGACTTCCAACACGAGGGGAAGTAGCCAAGTCGGAGGCACAGATTAAAAATCAGTGCCAGATGGTTATAGAATGTGGAATTCAAGTGCTTGAGTTCCAGATTCAGGATGTTGTCAAAACCTGGGTCCTTCATGTTTTTAGATGATTTGATATACAGGGTGCGTTACGAATTTTTGCAGCAAATGGCATATTTGAGAAAAAATACACCGAAAATTACAGGCCGCCGTCAAAGCCATCAACAAATGGACAAAAAGCGTTGGTTTCACTATGTCGGCAACAAAGTCACATGTCTTCTACTGCAGTCCGAACGCACGACGGGATCCCGTGCGAGATATCTATATCTAGGGAACTCCCGTGCCAAAGACCAACCGCCTGAGGATTTTAGGTGTAACCATGGACCGAACGTTATCCTTCAAACCTCACTGCAATATGGTTAAGAAAGCATGCGAATCTCGGTTACGGATTTTACAGATGATCGGTGCAAAACTTCCACGTGGTAATCGGACCTTTCTGCTGCAAGTTGGGTCAGCCATAGTTACTGAGAAGCTGTTCTACGGGATTGGACTTGTTAGTCGAGGAGGGCCAGCAACCTTGCAGACTCTCGCTCCTGCCTACAACAAAATGGTTCGCTTCGCTTCCGGAGCATTCGTGACGAGCCCGATTAACTCGGTGATGGCTGAAGCTGGGACTCTACCCTTCGAACTGCTAGCAGCACAGACCACAGTACACATTGCCATCCGAATGCTCACAAAGCATCCAAACAGCAGCACCCTACCTCTGATTACACGCGCTTCAAATCGCCTCCAAGAATTAACCGGTTCAACGCTTCCTGCTGTCGGTTCCCTCGTGAGGCAGAGCAATCGCTTGTGGCACGCACGAAAACCGACGATAGTGTGGGATGTGAAAAGAAGCATACGCGCTGGAGACCCACCGGAGAACGTTCATCCAGTTCTTCGACAATTACTGGAGACTCGCTTCCATAGTTCAACCATCGTCTACACGGACGGCTCCAAGTGTGAAGACACGGTAGGAGCTGCATTCTTCTACGAAGGGCTATCTAGGACCTACAGTCTTCCGAACGAATGTAGTGTTGTCTCTGCGGAGGCCTACGCTATTAAAATGGCCGCCACCATCCCTAATGTTCAAAATGAGTTGGTTATTCTCACGGACGGCTTTGGAGGCTGGAACTTCCCGGCACCCTTGGGTGCAGGAAGTAGAGAGAATCGTGCAAAGCAAAATCATCCGTTTCTGCTGGATCCCTGGACACGCCGGCATCAGGGGAAACTCTGAAGCTGACCGACTAGCCAATGAGGCTAGAAGACAACCAGCCATCGACGTACCGATTCCAAGCGAGGATGCGATAAAAGCGGTGAAACATGCGATACGTGGTCAGTGGAATAGGCAGTGGTTTAGCACAATAGAATCGAAGCTGAGGGAGGTGAAATTCGACACGCACAGATGGACAGAACGAGGAAGTTCAGCCGACCAGCGTATGCTTACACGTCTGAGAATCGGCCATACGCGACTAACCCACACGTTTCTTCTGAAGAAGGAAGCCCCACCGGTGTGTGAATGTTGTGGCACGGTGTTGGAAATAAAGCACATCATTCTTGAGTGCAGGAAATACGACGAAGAGAGAAGGAAAAATGACATCAGCACCAGTCTACGTGAAGCTCTGGACAACACGGAAGAAAGAACAACACGAATGCTTAATTTCCTACATGAAACGGATTTGTACAAAAAACTCTAGAATAACAAATTACAAGAACTTTAGAATAACAAATTGCACAGGTGAAAGAAATATTAAGCAACACGAAGTAGAAGACTAGAATAACAAATTAAAAGAACTGTAGAATAACAAATTACACAGGTAAAGATGGTAGAAAGATGAAGAAATTCGTGAAGAAAAGCGAAGTAGGAGAGTAGTATAAAGTGAAGCGAAGGAGAAAAGTAATTGTTTGGAAGCAAAGAAGAAAAGAAGAGAGAAGCAACTGAATTGTAGCACTTACACTAACAAAACACTTGCACACCATGCACAATACACCAAACATCAAATCGAACGGACATGAATGCATCGCGGAGATGTAAAATGTCCTTAATAAACAAACAAACAAACAAACCAGTTAGTTATTCTAGCAATGAATTTTGTGCGATTTATTTTCTTTCGCAACATATGGAAGTTGTAAGTAAATTTATTCAAAAAAATTGCCTTCCCTTTCGACGACTGTAGTTAGACGCTTCCGGAAACTTCAGTATGCACGTTTTAAAATGTTTCGATCCATAGATGTCCTCACTGCCTTGATTTTAGCTTTTAGCGACTTAAATGTGGTATGAGGGGTTCTATTGGTATCCCGTTGGACGACGCCCTACGGATTGATATCGGGACTGCTTGGGGGCAAAATTTCTTCCTCCCAAATTTACGAAATATTTTCCGTAAGCCATTTCTGTGCTTTATTAGCAGTATGCGCAGGTCTTATCACATTCCCAAGCCTTTTTTAATATTATACACTGTTCTTTCAGACACATTTACCGACCGAATTATTTCTTTCATGCATACTCCGGCGCGCAACAAAGCGACAACGGCTGACAGATTGCTCTCTTGTTTCGACATCTTTACGTTTACTCAACATTGTTTGTTTAAATCTTACACCTAACAGTATAAGCTATCCAGTGCTGCCAAATATATCTAAATCGTGATGCACAAGCATGAGAAATTACTATTTGAAATTTACTTAGTTAGCCGTAATCTCGAATTCCCCGGAAAAAATATTGGGAATCTGATGTAGGTTGGTTGCGTTTCCAGCAACCTCAGCTTTGTGAGGACTGACGATGTTTTGTCCGAGATTATGAGAGCTGACGAAGTTGACCTATCGCGGCAGCCTTCCCTTGAGGAGTTATCAGATGAACCACTGGGTCGCCGGGACTATCCAGTTAGATCAGTGGTGGAATGGGTCTTGGCTTTTTGGTTTGTTTTCAAAAAGGTTTAGCACAATCTGGGAGAGAGCGGATCCTGTTAGCAGAGTTCTGATTTCTAAGGTTCACCATCCTAGCTTGGATGGTTTTTGTTAGGCAATTACAGTGGGTCTTCAAGACAGGTAAGCCAGAGCGCTGGTATTGCCTTCGAATGCAGTTACGGAGTCTAATGAGATTTTTGGTAATTCTTTCAAGGTTCGGAGTATTGCTCACCTCTCTGGATGCTGGCAAGAGTTGTTCCCTGGCCCGAGATATCTCCTCCTCGATGGAACGCAGACACCAGTCGCCGTCTTTGGGCGTCTTCGGAAGGAGACCGTTGTCGACAGTGGAGTCGACACAGTGTTGGAACTGATCCCAGCTGACGCGATGGTAGTTGCGTCGGGAAGCTTGGAGTCGGTTGACGGATGGGCCCACATCGGCCACCACCGAATAGTAGTCTGAACTCAGCTATTGGTGGGTCACAGGTTTCAAGATGTTGTCTCCCATGTTGCTGACGAAGATGTCGATGGTAGAGTGAACGCCGCCAGACCGGCTCAACCGGGTGGGAGAGTCCATCGCTATTATGGTGTAGTGGCTCGCTTGTAGGTCTTCGTTCAGGGTTGTGCCGTTTTGGTTGCGTCGACTGTTGCCCCAAGTCTGGTGTTTGGTGTTCAGGTCGCCAGCGATGATCTACATCTCACGCCTTCGAGTTAGTCTGATGATGTCTCTCCGCAGGTCTGCTGCCGGCCCGTCCCTGATGGTGACTTGTTTGGGACAGTAGGCCGCAATGATGGTAATAGGGCCGACAGGAGTGGAGACTTCCACACCCAGCGCTCTGATCATCTTCAGCTGGAAACTCGGTAGAAGTCGACAGCCAATATGTCTCCTTAATGTGATAGCCACTCCTCCTACGCAGGAACTGGTCCGGTCTAGCCTTACGAGCCGAAAATTGGGAAGGTGAACATTTATCTCCGGCTTCAAGTGTGTTTCGGTGATGACATTCATTAAGGAAATCAACGATCTTAATTATTTTGCTCTTGACTATTTTGATGGCTTCACGGTCCACGTGACTGAGGTGGTGCGCACCTCAGTTACGAGGAACACTAGTTCATCGCTTGTGAAAGGAGAATTGTCTTCTGACTCACCTGACACAGCACGGGCGTACGATAATCCCGAGGCAGTAGAGCAATTACTCGGCAAAGCAAGCGAACGTTCAACGAAAATTTACTCTTCAACAACAATTATTTATTGTGGACCTGAATAGATCCGTTTTGTCTTGATGGTTGAGTAATGTTGAGCTATTAGGGTGTTCAATGACGAGCAACTGAATCCGATCAGTAGCGGTGCAGCTTCTTCCTCCTTCTTCGGTGAATGGACGCTCACATTGGCTGCAGCTCGCTGTTTGCGGACAGCTTTTCGTTGTGTACTGGAGAACAATATTGAACGCCACGTGCCGAAAGCACACGGGATTGATAAAGCACCATTCGGCAAAACCAGTGTTAGGGAAAGCGCTTTTTGCAGGGAATCGGTGATAATTTTGATCACCATTGCAACAGTTGGACATTTTTGTGATTTGCAATGAAAATTGATAAAGTGTTCATTTCAACAAATTTGTAGAAACATTTCCAATCGATTGGCTTGTTTAGAATAAAAATCTATCTGCTATTGACAGGGTTATAAATGGTCAAAACCTGACCACTTTTCGTAGCGCGAACGATTTTGGTTTTTTAAAAGTGCACCAATATGCTGTCGAAGGACGTAATTCTACGTTAAATGGTGATCTACCCACGTTACGGGACTATTGTAATGATAAACCTTATAAAAGAAATAAAAATCATCATTTTAAAATTTTGTGCAACAATGCTATGGTAAAACCGACATGGTGATTCAATATTTTCCATTGTGTTTAACGTTTTATTTATATGGATAATTAGAGAGGCTTTTGAAGAATATTTTGTTTATTCGGATATCCGGAGAAATCGATAATATTAGTAATTGTATATTTTCCGTTTCATTTGGAAATCTGGAGAATTGTGTACAATGAATTATCTGTTAATTGAATCCCGTCACTTTGCTTGAGGGGTAATAAGATCACTACAATCCCAAACGCAGAAGAACCACGGTATTAAATGGAACTCTACCCGAGCAGAAAATGAAAACAAAGTGGTTATTAATTTTAATATTCTGATATAATCGTGCATGATTACAAAGTTTGACAACCCTATGGTCAAGCTAACGGCTATTAGATCAAAAATTAGGTCTACATGTTATATGTAGATAATGAAAATGAAAACAAATTTTAGCAGCACTAAAAACAAATCAATATCTTATTAAGATACAGATATTTTCGTCTATAATTAATAAAATTAGTAATCAAACAAAATTTGAAGTAAATATTTAAATCTAGATTTTAGTTATCATGACATTTTACGGACAAATGAAATAAAAAAAAAAACAGCTAGGCGACGATCACAGACAAACAGACGTAAATCTTTAAATAAAATTATCTTCAAAACATAGTACTGTAAAACGGGGTATCTTTGATAATGCGGGTAACTTTGATAGTATAATATAAAGGATAAATTTACTCGCTGTGATTTTTCCAAATAAGAAACATCGGTTCCATATTGTAGCTTAGGGTATTTCCGTTGATATGGTATATAGTTTTCATATTGTATGTGTTACATATTAACAAAAATATTAAAAACCATTTTCGTGTTTTCCGGCTTTTTGAAAAAGCACTCAAACTATCACTTATGAAATGTACTTCCGATACAGCCATCACAAATTCAATGATGTATTCTTATTGCTCATGAAGTTTTCTGATTATTCAAAGTTTCATATTTAAAGAACTAAATTGTTAAAGTTTCACTCATTTTTTTCTACATTCATCGAGCATTATCAAAGTAACCCCAAATCATAATACTGAAGTTCGGTCACAAAACTAAAAAAAATAGTGCAAATGCTTTCGTTTTCGTTCAACAAATTACTAACGAATAAACTCTTGGATCATCAGTTCTTGTTTTAAAAATATAAAATTTGAAAAACATTCATTGCTGAAAAAAATATTTATAATATACTTTAAAAAACTATCAATGTTACCCCGTTTTACGGTACCATTAAACATAGGACTGCATCTCGCAGAAATCAAGATTTCTCGCTGATTCGCAAACAATGTTGCATGCAAGAAACACTGAATATATAGAAACATCAAAGTGATCCGATGACAGCGCTGCGATGAGTAGTTCGCGGAAACGATAACATTCAAACCAATCGTTAAATGCACAAACGATGATCCAGAATGAAGAGTAACGTCTATTTGTCTGTGATTCGATGACTCATATATTATAATGGACGAACAGTTCTTACGCTTAGAGCATATTATAACTGACAAGAATAACGCTATTTATATTGTTGGATGGGAATTGGTAATCGACAAGATGTATGATAACATGTTCAAATATGAGCTAGGAAATCGACTAAATCTAAATATGTTAAATAGCAATATTCGCAAATGTATTAGTATTAAAACTGAACTAGTTTGGTACATTTGGTATAATTTTGATAATATTTCGGTATCCAACTCTGCTCGGATTGCTACGCGCTTTGCCTAATATGGCGTTTTATGATGATTTGAGGAGCCTGTCAATCGTCAATGTTTTCCTAAATTGCAAATACCTACATAGCTGCCAAAAGAGAAGCACATGTGACGAACAATGATAATCGTTTCGCGATGTCGTCGTACGTTCCTACTCGAATGCACACACCAGCACGCCTAATGATGACAAATCAATATTCTCTTTACGTGCCGTGAAAGATGTCATTAATTTGTGTTGATTGAAGTCGCCACGCTACGAGCCCCAACATCATGACGAGTTTGCATGTGCATTTGCATGCTCGCCGTGTCAACGTGTCTTACCTATCGATATGCGAGACTCCAGTGGAACAAGATACGATTAAAGCCCTGGCAACTCATTCTGCAAGGAAAATTTAATTTATAATTTGTATACAAATTCACAATCTAACTAAATGTTATCATGGTTGACCGCATAGATGGGTTCTTATTGGTCAATGCTGATATGTTCAACAGGAATAATAACTGTTTAATTTAGCAGCTTTTTTGAGCAATTCAGGAGGTTAGAATGGATCACATCATTGATTAAAATTACGTTTCCTACCACTCTAACATAATTACATATAATATGCTGTCAGAGAAACATATGAGCTTTTCTCATGGAAACTCTACAGCTTCTCGATTTAGTTACATGGGTCTCCCCCAGGGCTCATCTTTAAGCCCCCTTTTGTATAATTTTTACGTCGGAGAAATTGACACTTGTCTAAGTGACAACTGCACGCTGAGACAACTTGCAGATGACGGAGTAGTGACAGGGGCCAGAGAGGCCGACCTGCAAGGACCCTTACAGGATACCTTAGATAATTTGTCTACTTGGGCTCTCCAGCTAGGTATCGAATTCTCCACGAAGAAAACTGAGTTGGTCGTTTTTTTCTAGGAAGCATAGCCCTGCACAACCGAAGCTTCAACTTTTGGGTAAGCCGATTACTCACTCCATGTCATTCAAATATCTCGGGGTCTGGTTCGATTCCAAATGCACCTGAAGATCCCACATTGTGTATCTGAGACGAAAATGCCAACAAAGGATCAATTTCCTTCGAACAATTACCGAAACGTGGTGGGGAGCCCATCCACAAGATCTTCTAACGTTGTACCGGACAACGATTTTATCGGTTTTAGAGTACGGTAGTTTTGCTTCCAGTCGGCGGCTAAGACGCACATCATCAAACTGGAAGTGATCCAGTATCGCTGTCTTCGTATCGCGTTAGGATACATGCACTCGACTCATACGATGAGTCTCGAAGTGTTAGCGGGTATGTTGCCACTCTCTGATCGGTTTTCGGAATTATCCCTCAGGCTCACAGGCTCAACCCACTGGTGATTGCAAACTTTGAGAAGCTTCTTGAGCTAAGCCCTCAAACTCGTTTTATGATATTGTACTACGTGTACATAACACTGGATGTCAGCCCTTCACAGCATAATCCTAATCGTGTATGCTTCTCGCGGATTCCCAGAACATCATCGTTCCATGATTTTTCCGATACACTGCAAAGTTTGGCCAAGTTGATTCCGCAAGATCGTTTTTAACAGGTGGATCACTTATAGAGTCGCCTGCTGGTTTTGGTATTTTTAACGAATTTCTCTCCTTGCTGGCGACAATACATTATACGCTAGAAACTATAGCTTCACTTGCACCAGATCATTATTTTATTTTTACGGATAGTCTCAGTTCTGTCGAGGCTATTCGCTCCATGAGGCCGGTAAAGCACTCCTCGTATTTTCTCATGAAAATACGAGAGTTTCTAAGTACTTTATCTTTAAGATTTTTTGTCATCACCTTGCATGGGTCCCATCTCATTGCTCGATTCCGGGCAATGAGATGGCGGACTCGCTTGCAAAGGTGGGTGCAATAGGAGGCGATGTATACGAGTGTCAAATCACCTACGATGAATTTTTCTTCATTTACCGTCAACAGTCACTCGTCAGCTGGCAGAATACGTGGAGTCAAGGGAGTTTGGGGCGATGGCTATATTCGATCATCCCTAAGGTGTCGAAAAGTCCTTGGTTTGAAGGAGGGTCGAGACCTCATTCGTGTGATGTCTCGCATCATGTCCAATCACTATTCGCTAAGTGCTCACCTGTTCCGTGTTGGGCTGGGGGACAGCAATCTCTGTGAATGTGGACAAGGTTACCAGGACGCTGATCACATTATTTGGTCATGTGCTGAGCACCGTGGAGTCAGATCCGAGCCGTACGATTTCCTTCGGTCTCGAGGTAGACAACCTAATGTCCCAGTTCGGAGACGCAATCTAGAGTTTATGCAACTCAGATATATTTTCTTGAAGAATATTAACCATAGTTTGTAAGTTTGATTAACGTTGTGTTCAGTTTGTATTTTGTGTGTGCGTTTTTTTGTATATTTGTTTCTCTATATGATAACTTGGCTCTGTAAAGTTTATTCGATTGAGCCTGTACAAATAAATAAATTTTCGAAACAAAACAAAAAACATCTGAACGTACCAATTTGACAAGATCAGAAAAACCGAAGTTATTTCAGTTTGATGTTTACTTCCATTTATATGAGTGAGAAGGGGGGGAGTAGTAGAGTAGTAACCATCCAACCCCCATCCTCCTCACTAACTTTTCTTATGAGATTGAAAAATTGGTTTTGAATAATTTATCTGAACATACTAAATCGATAAGATTACAAACTCCAAAGTTATTTCAGTTTGAAAATTTACTTCTATTGATATGAGTGAGGAGGCGTGGGAGGATGTAGTACCCCCCCCCCCTCTCCATTTATACGATTTATCATATTTCAAACGCAATGCGGAAAGTCGGTGACAAATTTTGCACAGTTTTTTGGGACCCTGAATGGAACCAAAAAAACATTGCTTTTAGAAACAAATTTAGAGTGATGTATGAGAAATTTCAACTTCTTCCATTTGTTTGGGACGCCCCTGCCCCGGGTGGGTGGAACGACTCCACCTGCCCCTGGTGGGGATCCGTCTCATTCGGCACAAAGTTCTGCCGCAGCAAGTCCGACTGGAACACCCTCAAATTCCAGTTACTACGCAATGAGCCATCACCACTCAATCGAACGACCTTCAACCAGCGGATCGGAGCGGGGATTTCCTACCCCCGCCCTACCGGTTCCGGTGAATCTTATGCTCCAATGGAATATCAGCGGCTACTTTCTCCACTTGGCGGAGTTGGAACTCCTCTGCAGCGGTGCGTCCCCCCTGGTGATTGCCCTGCAAGAGGTCAACAACGTCACGGTGGACCGGATGAATAAGACACTTGGCGGCGATTACTTATGGTCCATTAAACAAGGATCTAACCTTCGGAGATCTGTGGCCATAGGAGTCCGTAAAAATGTCCCCCATCAAATGGTTGATCTCGATACTGACCTCCCTATTGTCGGCATTCGGATCCAAGACCCAACTAGTATCTACATCGCCTGCGCCTATCTGCCCTGCGGAAGACTACCCAATCTAGGAACCGAGATTCGCAGAATACTTCGGCAGTTACCAGAACCCAAAATGTTCATTGGGGACCTGAACGGCCATCACCCGGCCTGGGGTTGTCCAAGAGCTGACCCACGAGGGGTCACCATCTGCGATATTTTTGAGGAGGAAGATTTAGTCATCCTAAATCACGGGGGCCCGACGTTCTTTAACGGACGGCACACCACCGCCATCGACGTGTCCGCAGTTAGCCGCTCCTTAGCGGGCAAAATGCTATGGGGCATCAACCCGGATCTGCACGGCAGCGACCACTATCCGGTACAGATCCGGTTATCCGCCGCAATGGCACCGGAGAACACCAGAGGACCACGGTGACAGTATGGAGAAGCCGACTGGGAGGGCTATCAGCTCTCTTACCGAACTCTCGCGCAGACTGAAGAACCTACGGACATCCCAAGTATCACGGGAGTCATCCACAAAGCAGCCAGCACCAACATCCCAAGAACAGGCAGTATTCCCGGGCGGAGGGCACTCCGATGGTGGAATGAAGACACGAAAAGTGCTGTAAAAGCCAGGCGGAAGGCACTCCGTAAACTCAAGCGAACCTCTACGAACGACCCTGCGAGAGAGGAAATCCTCGCAAACTACCGCCAGCAGCACAACAAATGCCGACAGGAAATCCGGACGGCGAAGCAAAATAGCTGGTCGGATTTCCTGGAAAGCATCAACGCCGAACAATCGTCAGCAGAACTGTGGAGCCGCATCAATGCCCTCAGCGGCAAGCAGCGATCATCGCCGCTACAAGTGCAAGCCGACACCGTTACCATCACCGAACCAAACGCCGTAGCAGATGAACTGGGAAAATACTTCGCCAAACTATCAGGAATAGTGGAGTACAGCGAAAGTTTCCAACGACGAGTTGGTCCTTCGCTTTCCTCGGTGCCCACTTTCGGAATTCCCACAGACAACGACGACCTACCGATCAACCAACCATTCTCCTGGGAAGAATTCTCATTTGCTCTTAGCCGGAGCAACGGAAACTCGGCCGGACCGGATGAAATCGGATACCCACTGCTGAAGCATCTACCGCTCGAAGGGAAAACACAATTGCTCGAACTCTACAACCAGCTATGGACCAACGAAGAATACCCGGACAAATGGAGGGAAAGTCTCGTGATCCCGATCCCCAAAACAAATATAGGGACCAAGGACGTCACAGGATTCCGCCCCATCGTGCTGACCTGCTGCATGGCCAAAGTCTTGGAGCGGATGGTCAACAGAAGGCTCAAGCAATACCTGGAGTCTAAGGGACTGCTTGACCATCGACAGCACGCCTTCAGGCAAGGGTACGGTACCTCCACCTACTTCGCCACTCTTGGAGAAGTCCTGAAGGAGGCACAGGACCAAGGCCATCGTCTCGCTGGACATCTCCAAAGCATTCAACAGAACGTGGACACCAGCAGTAATGAAGAAGTTAGCCGAATGGGGACTAAAAGGACGCATCCTACACTTCGTCCGAAACTTTCTGACCGACCGAACTTTTCGGGTGTCGGTCGGAAACGTCTAATCCAGAAGGTTCAGCGAAGAAACCGGAGTACCACAGGGTTCGGTGATCGCGGTCACCCTCTTCCTGGTGGCCATGAACGGGGTCTTCGACAAGCTACCCAAGAACATATATATTTACGTCTACGCGGATGACGTCCTCATTGTAACGGTGGGCCCTACCCTGCAGAGGACGAAATTAAGGGCGCAAGCGGCAGTCTCCTCGGTGGTCAGATGGGCTGACTCCGTTGGGTTCCAGCTTTCCGCCGGCAAGAGCGTGCGCTGCCATATATGCACCACCCGGCATCGGAACAACGGACAGCCCATCATGATCAAACAGCAAGCGATACCGACCAAAAACACAATAAGGGTCCTGGGAGTGCTCCTCGATTGGAACCTATCCCTCGAGCCGTACTTCCAACAGGTGAAGAAGGGCTGTCGTAGTCGATCCAACCTGATGAAGACCATCTCCCGCCCCCACCGATCCAACAACCGTGAAATCCGCTTCCGAGTAGCCCGAGCCATCATCGACAGTCGCCTATTGTACGGCGTAGAACTAACATGCCTAGCCGCCGAGAAAGCCGTCCAAATCTTGGAACCGGTCTACAACGGATACGTAAGAACAGTCTCCGGTCTCCTGCCCTCCACCCCGACCGACGCCGCGTGCGTTGAAGCCGGTATTCTGCCTTTTCGGCTCGTCTACACCGCAGCTACCGCTACCAAAGCCGCTGCCTTCCTCGCTAAAACGTCAGGAAACAGCAGGATCTTTCTCCTCGACGAGGCAAATCGACTCCTCCGCACGGTCGCCGACGTAGATCTCCCTCCAGTGGCCAGGGTCCATTGGCACGGAGACAAAAGTTGGCAATCACATCAGATCAGAATCGACAGCCGAATCAAGGACCGCTTCAGGGCAGGAGACAACTCACTGGCTTTGCGCCGGACATTCGTCGAAACTCTCGGGACGCACTATCAAGATCACGAAATCAGGTACACTGATGGCTCACTCTCCAGCAGCGGAGTGGGAATGGGGGTTTCAGGAAATAGTTTGGTCGTCAGCAATTCACTTCCGGCCCAGTGCTCGGTGTTTTCCGGCCGTCTTTCACGCAACCACCCTTCCGGCCAATCGGCCGATCCTCATCGTTACCGACTCACAAAGCGCAATAATGGCCCTAACCGATGAAGCACCAAAGCATCCTTGGATACAAGGGACGGTATCGCATGCACCGCCCAACACCGTATACATGTGGGTACCCGGGCACTGTGGCATCCAGGGGAACGTGATCGCCGACCACCTCGCCGGCTCAGGCCCCATCGGACCCAGGTTCTCTGACAATGTTCCGTTCCAGGACATCAAGGAATGGATCAAGCGGACGGTTCGGAGAGCGTGGGACAACGAGTGGAGGAACAATCGAACTCACCAACTACGAAAAATCAAGGCGACCACCGATCCCTGGAAGGATCGACCGAGCCTCAAGGAGCAACAAGAGGTGTCCAGGCTGCGCACCGGGCATAGCAGGGCCTCCCATAATTTCGGAGGAACACCGTTCCGGAACCTGCGAAACCTGCGGAGTGCCAACCTCCGTAGAACACATCCTCATCAACTGTGTGGAGCTCGAGGACCTTCGGGTTGCCTTCGGTCTGGAGGAAACCAGCATACGAAGTCTGCTTGGCGACGAGTCCCCGGCAGCAGACGCCCTCATCGCCTTCCTTACAACATTTGAGTGTTTTCTGTTTGTGCTTTTGAATTCGTTGGCCCTTTTGAGAGTGTTTTTACAATATTTTATATAATTAAGCTAAATGCCCACTTGCCAAGATTGGGATCCTCCTTTTGAGGTCCCAATTCTTTTTTGTAATTTTTAAAAGAGATGAACTAGCCTTAGGCTAAAAATCTCTCTAATAAAGGAAAAAAAAAAAAAAACTTCTTCCATAGCAATACACCAATTCCTATACAAACTACAAACCATTTGTGTGACATCGAAACCATAACCAAGTTTAATGCACAGACTCATATTTTGGGGTAGTTAATCAAACTGGAGAGTGTCATATAAAATTTAATATATTCAATCCTTTAAATTTGTCGAACCTCTTAACGGAATCCTTTGAGCTTTGAGTGGGTTGGTTTATTTCCTTTAAATTCCGTTATAATTGCTGTTCTTTTAACAGATACGCGTATTTTGTCTACTACTTGAGTATTTGGCACTGATGAAGTCTGCAAGTAGTAGACGAAATACGCGTATCCTTAAAAAAAATGAGCAATTATAACGAAATTTAAAGGAAATAAACCAACCTGCTCAAAGCTCTTTACTATATTGTTTTCAAAAAGATGCACCTTAATGAACATCTAATGATCTTTTAAATTTCCTATATCCTGTCGTTGGGTACAAGTAGATACAAATGAAGAGTTTGTGCTCAAAAATTGGTTATTTTTGGATAGAAAAGCGATATATTTTTGAAATAAGCAAAAAAAAAACACACTGTGTCCTACAAAGTTTTGTTCTTTATTGCTTTCTGTACAACTTTGTACAACATACTAAATTTGTAAAACAGCCACAAAAGAAGACACAATACAAAAAAAAAAAAAATACTGATTTTAAGAGCTGATATATGATTATGAATTAATCAAACTACAAATGGCGTCAAAAGTAAATTCCAATAAACTTTCTCGAAGACACCACAAACTTTAAATAAGTTTTAGACCCCTGCATACGGTTGCATTATGGGGTTACCAGAATTGAAAATAAAATGCAACGATATCAAATGCCCAAAGGACGGCCCAATGCAGTATGCAATGTGACCATTTTCCAGCGCACCGAAAATCACTGTTCCACTGTTTAGCTGCCATCACTAATTCTATCCGTTTTCCTTTCAAATTGCAGTGCCGATACCAGAGGCCGGGACGTGACGTCAGCGAAACGGTGGTCCGATGAATCCGTGTTCGGCAATCGGGCGTACTTTCAGTTCGACAAGCAACCAGGCCAGCTGGCAGTAGAGAACGCTCGCGAAGCCGACAGTGGCATGTATCGGTGTCGGGTGGATTTTATCGTAGCGCAAACTAGGAATAGCATCGTAAATTTAACAATAATTGGTAAGTGGATTTGATTTGTAGCGAACCGATTCGCATGAGTTGTCGATGTATGTATGCTGCGAGCTGCTGGACTGAGTGTAGGAACTAAATATGCGTAGCATTCAACGAAAGTACGCACCTACACAACTGACAACATGCTCTGCTCACGCTTCGATCTCGTGGATGTTCATGAACAGACAAAGCGATAGTTTTCCGCGAAGCAATCACTTTGTTGGAAGACAAATGCCGATCCGTTTGTATCCTCCGATTCGATAAATGCTTGGACTAGCAAGCGCCACCCAAGTGCAAATCGTTCAGCTGATAACGCAGAAACCATCGGCATTAATATGTTGCTAGCTATGCCTGATGGAACGAAGACAGATGATTGCTATATATGTGTAGAGGCGGTTATGTTTGATATTTGATTTCAGTTGAAAATGGGAAATGTTTACACATTTATTGAGGATTCATTGGCTGTAGGTATTACAGTTGGAGATTATTGATTTCTATACCTGTTAAATTTATTAAAATCATTCAATGAAATATTGGATATTGCTCACTCTTCGTCAACGAAATCAAGATAAAGTACACATCGCATATCTCATAAGTTTTTTTTTCAAAATCTTGTAAAATTTTATTAGGAACGCATATGCCCAAACAGGCAATTCAAGATTGTATTATATAAAACATCCATCCACAGAATTCATAATATTTCAACGCATAAATAGATCCTTTTATGTGGTCAACAGATGATTTCTTTAATAATTTGTATAGTTTATATTGGCTAAGTTTTCGAACAAAGCTTGTTTTCCCCGATGCACTAGGAACTCAGGAAACCTCACGAAAATTAAGTATGACTAGATCTTGCAATCCTAAAAAGTCGTGTTTCACGGTGTTATGCATATAAATCGGTGAAGATTGAGTCTGAAATGCATTTTTTCAGTTTTTTTTGCATAGATTGGCACTATAATAAATCCAATCAGACCACTGCTTCCCATTCCCTACATCCATTTACACCTTCAAGTACTACAAAGCTCTATCGATTACAAGCATCTATTTCGCATGACTAAATGTAATCCCATTCACTGTCACTATCCGTTACACTAAAAGCACACTTTACTGTCTACTCAAACATCAACCCATTTTTTTTAGTTCGATGGGAAAAATTGAGCAAAATTTTGTGATATTTATTCATGTACCATCCATATTTGATTGTGCTGCTTGTCCTGTTACTTACTCCTGTATCAACGGCTTCTACTATGGCACTTTCTTTAGAATAGCCGTATTCCTGCAAGCACACTGCTCCATATCCGAATCAGACCCATACCGGTATATTGTCGTATTGCTACATGTAGCCAAAAAGCCCTTCCTTGCACGTTCACGTTCGGTGCTGGCGGATTCTTGGGAATCAATTTACAACCGATACGTCAGGATAAAATACCAATATGTGAACATCGGCACAACGGTACCGATAAACGGCTCTGCTTGAATATGCCGAAGCATGCCTTTCAGCCTGAACACGAAGTTGGGTTGGCTGGAAAAGTTCTTTCCAGAATATTGCTGCTCCTCGGAAGCAGGGCCAGCACAACAGCAACGAATTGGTGAAATCATATTTTTAACTACCCCTCAGGCCGTCTATGGCATGAGCTTCACCGACGACCGTGGGAGATACTGTAGGTACTCAGATATGGCGGCTGAGCTAACAGAGTGGAAAAGGAAACCGAAACTGTGTTCCATTGCCGACCGGAGGGGGAAAAGGGGCTTCTCGATTGGGTGATTTGCTTCTTCGCGCGGATTTGGCTTACTTTTTTTTTTGGTTCTAGAAGGAACTTTAGGCTTGGTTGAATCGGGAAATTTCCACACTCAAGACAGACATAGAGGAGTGGGTTTGGCAAGCCGTTCCCAACAATCTGGTCAAAATGGTTCGCTTCTGCGAGGCCTGATTTAAGGAAAAATCAATATTATGCTTGAAAGTTTAATCAACCGTGCGCCATAATTCTAGTCTGCCATCACCCACGGATTTTTCACTTTTGTTCGACTTGCTGTTCTGTGCAGAAAAGAAAGGGTCTTGAATTTAGACAGGACCAGCAAAGCTGTGGTTTGAAAAAATATGAGAGCTTTAAGGAAGAATGGGAAATTGGGGTTGATTTATGTTTTTTAAGATTTATTTGCCGGCAAGGTTGGGTCCAATCTAGAACATACTCATCAGACCAAGTTATAAATGTCTAAACATGGGAGAAGGTTCGCCAGACACATGCTTTAACCATGATCGGTTTTTGATGAATGATAGTTTAATGGCGCATTTACTCTAGAATAGAAACAAAAATACAGAATCTGTTCATCTTTCATTAGGGGTGATTCTAAAATGACGTCCACTCTTGAGGGGGAGAGGAGGTCAAAAATGTGTGACAGCACATGCTTTTTAAAATTTACTTGTCAAGACTCCTATCATATCGATCCGTTGTAGAAAATTGTAAATCTAATTCATATATTCAATATCGTGGTTAGCCAGAACGTCCCTAACGGGTGTAGCAGGTTGATTTCCTCGAATCGAAAGATCGGGGTTGGCTTTAACGCACCTCATCACCCTGCTGCGCAGCTGACGATTTCTGGTTTCAGTTTTTTCGTAAGTCCGCTGATTCCTTTCCACACTCAGGGTTTCCTTGTAGGTTTTGAGCACTCGACAAACTGTTGTTTTCGGCATCTTCGGCATTTTAGCTAGCTTGAAACCGGACCTCTCCGGATTTTCCAGGTGTTGACGTTATTTCTGAACACGATCGACTACTTTGATTAAACTTGCACCAGTTTTTCTCTATAGAAGTGTAAACAAAACACTGTCGAAGATTTTCGATTTCCAACACTAGAGACGTGCTAGCGGCGCGCGAAGGGCGTACTAATTTACTTTGAGACAGCCTTTAGGCGTTAAAACCTCATATCTATTCGTAAAACAAACATGTAAAACAACACCAAATAGGACACAAGATATGAAACAAATACAATATACATAATACAACGGACATGTGGATGAACTACGTTGGAATCATGTTGTTTGGAGTAAATGTGGACGTTTGCCGTGTGACGTTTTTCTGCTGTTAATGTTTGCGTCGTTGCTTTCGGTGGTGTTGTATTGCGTAGGGAACAGTGGCTGCTTACAGAACTATCGAGCAATACTTTTTGAATAAACAATTATCATTGGATTCAGCAATGTTTAATACAACAGAAATAAATTTACAAAAAGCTAGAGTCCTTGATTATCTGGACGTAAAAAAAGGAAGTACGGAAGCATCTTAATGAAATAAAAATGTTGAGCACTCAAAATGAACGTCATTTATTGCACTTTGAAGGAAAAATAGCGAAAAAATTATTCTGATATGATTTTCTTATGTCCTCGTCGGTCTCTGTTCTGCAATCTAATTTCAATCACCGACGGACATCGATTGCCATCCATTGACGGCAATCGAGTGTGCAGGAAGGCAGCCTCCACACACCTGCGTAGGATATCGCACCATTCAAACGCACACATGGGCCGGCTTTACTTCCCTTCCGAAGGAAGCCGTGACCAGAGATTTTTATGCCTCAGAAAAACCCCACCGACCTCGACTGGGATTAAACCCAGACCCATTGGGGTGAGAAAGCAGTCACACTTGATGAAATCTCGAACTTTTCTTCGAATACCAATCATATCATATTTTGGACACTCTGTTGTCTAACCTGAGTGGCCGTTTTGTTGCACCATCTCTTCATCTCTGTCGCATCCCGAGTCACCTTTCCACACTTCTTCAACTTCTGTTTGACAATTGCCCAATTTTTCTCAATTGGGTGGAAATGAGGGCAGTTGGGTGGATTGATATTCTTTTCGAAGAAATGTACCCCGTTGTCTCGATACCACTGTAGAACTTCTCCGCTGAAGTGGCAGATTGTCAAATCAGGCCAAAACTTTGCAGGTCCATTGTGAGCCTTAATTTACGGAAGAATACGCTGTTCCAGGCGCTCCTGCTTGTACATTTTGGAATCCATATTCTTGTTTGTCACGAAAAACTGGATTTTTTGTCCGCAGCTGAAAATTCCTTGCCAGATCATAATCTGCTTTCAAATTTATCGGTAAAAATGAATTTGAGAACTTGCTAGGGACATCACCTCGACCAGCGGCTGTATAGAACTTTTGTCCGGGAAGCTGCTCATAATCCATCTTCACGTACGTTTCGTCGTTCATGAGGAAGAATCCTTCGTTCTTTGTAAGAACCTCATTGTACACCTACCGGGCAAGTCTTTTGCCCACCAGATTCTGCTTCAGTATCATGTTTGGTTGCTTACTGGCCCGGAAAGATCGAAATCCTTCTCGCAGACGAATGCTTCTGACGGTGCTTTGGCTGGCATTCAATTTCTTGGCGATATTATAATACGACAGCCCTGGGTTTGCCCTAACCGTTCTCAACACCTTCAAATGCAGCTTCCGAACTTTAGTTCCACTACGACGCTTGCTATGATCCTGCCGATTGATAGTATCGCAAGTAACAATTCTGATTTATGATGGTTTTATAACGGAAAAGAACAATTTAATTTAAAGACAGCATTTTAAAGTGTAAAACATTCCTGGTTAGGAGTTTAGCTTATTGCTGTTTTTAAAAACCTTTCATAGTCTGTCGAGAAAGTTAAAAACTGTATTGTTTTAAAAATAAATTTAATGAAGCTCTAAATACCTCCATAAAACTGTTCTGTAAATCAATCATAAACTTCCTAAGCAATGGCTTCACACTTAGAAATAACTAATTTTACACGAGATGGAATCCATCTTCGACATAAAAGATGAGACGTAAACAAACATATCATGTAATATTAAGTGCTCCGAGACTGAAAAGTTTGTTTCTCAACGAAAAGTACTTTTGATTGAGCTATATTGAGCATCTGTTATGACTTAAATTTATGTCAAAATTGACGCTCGTATGTGTCACTCTCAAACCACCTAAATTTACCTGAATTTTTCTAAGTGTGTTGATAAAATACTCTATAAAGCTGTTCTGTCATTATAAAACCAACCATAAAACCATTCGGTATTAAATGAGAGCTAAAAGCATATATTGTTGTTGTTTAGACTTGTTAAAGTGTTTCATAAAATCCCCAATCACTCTGTTTCCAAATTGGTCTTAAAAGTTGTATCCTGATAGAGAATAAAGGCAAAATTGATGATAAGGAAATCTCGCAGGGTAGACAAAGTAGGATGAAAAATTCCAGTAATGTTAAAGACCGAAGGGAAGTCAATTTCAGCAACGAATGACCATCTGGCGTTTGCATCACGTGCTGACCGCTTTATGAAACAGTCAAAAACAGACCAGCCTTCTCCAGATCCTACGAACGAAATAATTTGCATTTGTACCTATAGAAAACCAGTGAAACTGTCAGTAAGTGGAGATTGGCGATTCATAGCAGTGATTTTATTCAGCGAAAGGGTCAAAATTTCATTCAAGCGCACTTAATTTAAACTGCATCGTTTGAAGGTGCACTTCGGGAACCATCCGGAAGAAGGGGATCTTATACGGGAACGATTGAGCTTCCAGCTGTATATGCGATGCGAAATGTTGCAAAACAGTAACTGCTTCCAATCCAGCGGGAGAAAATTGCCTGGAAGAACGCTGGAGTAAAACCTCGTTGCAATGATCGCACAATGCAACTATCGAAAGGTAAACAAACGTTGACGTTTAACTTTTTGCAGGCAACTTTGCCTCCATAAATGCTGCCATAAATCTGAACGGCTTAGGATCAAGTAAAATGGCTTTAGATAAATACAATTCAGTGAGCAAATTTTCTCCATAAAAGCCATTTTGAAACCTTATGAATTTGTTAGGGATTTTATTAAAGCAAAAGAACATTTTCACAAATGGCCCTTGAAAACCAACTTTTAAGCCACCGCCATGTAACAATTATTTTGTTTGGTTTTTACAATCTTCGTTTTCAATGGGTATTTCCTTGGATATAACTTTATTTTGGCCAATATAGCAATGAGCCGATATTTAAAATACTATTTAAAAAAATACAACGACTGAGATTAATGATAAATCTACAGATTTTTTTTTAATAAAAAATAATAAGTAAGATTGACGTTTTCCGAGGACGGACTTATTTTTTTTTTCCATGTTTTCAAGTACATTTCACATAATATTTAATATGGCACCTCCAAGTAGTCCACTTTATGAGATCAATTTCAATATTTTTTGGAAATTGAATAGGATTTGTATATGATCAGTTTATATTTCAATTATTTTGTAAAGATCGGATGGTATTTATGAGGGTCGGAGGCGAACCAGCCTAAGGCTGAAAGCCTCCTAAATAAAGCTAAATTAATTAATTGGTATTTATGAATCCTTTTCTATCTTGATTGATGATTTTTCTAGTGAATTCAGCAAGCGGCTAGGAAAAATGGCTTGAAAAAGGTTTTTATTGTTGCCAAATAGCTTTTATTGTAGCTCTGATTTCCGGTTCAATTGACCTAAACTTTGGATTTTTTTTCCAGGGAACTGGTAAGAGTTAGAGACCTGAGTTTTTTGTCAAATCTTTATTCATTCTTGCTCTACAACTGGGAATTTTTTCAAGTCCAAAAATCCAAAATGGCGTCCAATATGGCGGCTGCCCAGCGGGTACTTCCCAAAACTGCGAGCAGCCTAGAGGTCGCAAATCGTCACCTAGAAAGAAAATCGGCTCAGTTTCTTGAAGAGTATAGTTCAGAGAATGGAATGAACTAGAATCTTTGAAAAATCTCAAAATTTGACAAAATGGCGGTAACTAGGTAAATGACTTTTTTTTCACATGCCCGCCATTTTGTCAAATTTTGAGATTTTTCAAAGATTCTAGTTCATTCCATTCTCTGAACTATACTCTTCAAGAAACTGAGCCGATTTTCTTTCTAGGTGACGATTTGCGACCTCTAGGCTGCTCGCAGTAATAATTTGTAATTTTTGCATTCATCGCAAGTAATCGCTTCTAATTGAAAGGTCCCGTTATTTATACCCTTCGAAGAGTGAGAGCACCCTTCAAAGGCACGCCGCTGCGCCAGTCAAAATTGGATTTCTTAGCAACAAACTTAAGCAATGACACCGAAAATGACCATGTATCAGAATCCTAGTCTTAACCACTTGAAACTAAGGAACAACGAATAGAAGATTAGGAATCACATAGATAATGTTTTCCTTGTTTCAAGATCATCCTCGGTTCAGGCAACCCGAGGACTTATCAATATTAACAAGGCATAAAAAGTAACAAGGAATAATAAGTTTTTTTTTTTTTTTTTTTTTTCTTTATTTTAGAGATTTTTAGCCTGAGGCTAGTTCATCTCTTAGGAATAATAAGTGTTCCTCTGATTACTGAAAAATCCCGTTCTTGTTTGAAGTAGTCAGGACTTGGAATCGGTGGTAGATATAACAATCCGTGACGTACCACAAAAAGGTGATTGTACCCCATTAAAAATCAATAACAAAGTGATTTCGAAATAAAGTTCTCGCTACATTGAAACATCTGGTAAACGAAAATTTTACGATTTTTTCGACACAAGTGAAGCGCATCGTTTTCGATGTGATTTAAAAAAATATATGTTTAACTATGAACATTAACTGTATTTAAAAAAACGATCGATTATTTCGAAATAAATTTGAATCGGTGTAAAATAGATCGGTTGGATAAATTGTAATAAAATAAATTTAAATTCTGCGACAAAGACACAAGTTTAAGTGGTTTATTCAACTCAGTTAAATTTTTTTTTCAATATTACATCCGAGAGGATACACTTCAATCACGTCGAAAATCTCATTATGGCCACAAAAATAAACCAATGCAGTGAAAGCAGCGCAATGTCAGTTCATGCACTGTTTTAATGATAATTTTGTCATTTTTGGCAAGTAATATTACACCATTTTTTCGACTCGATTGAAGTGCATCCACTTTGGTGTGATATTAAAATCAATTTTTTGCTGTGAACACAGCAGCGGTTTCTAACCAAACCGATATCTATTTGTACAAGTAACAACCGGCTTTATTGGTTAAACAACTCACTTCAATTCAAAGTCATTATAATTCTCCGTTACCTAGTTCAGATAATAATCGTACCGTTTACTGACCAAGCTGAGCAGCTCGGATCCAAAATCATGACCCACATACTCAATGAGCCATAGCATCAAACCCTTAATCAGCTCTTTCCAATTAGCCATCTGATGTAAAACTGAACCACAGCTCCATGGCCCGGCAACGACTCGTATCATTCCTGGGCAGCCATCCTTAACGACAGAGCAGCACAATATCCTTCGGTAAACCAACTGCCACCACTGAACCATCCCAACCCAACCCACAGCATATCCGACTTGATGTATTGCCGTACCGCACTCTTCGTCTCGGAATGTCCCATCAGCACCCACCCTACACAAGGAAAAGACACTCTTGCCCAGCCATTGCCATCAGGGACTTCTCTATGGCAAAATTGCACAACTATTCATCACTTTTTACGTAAGCATCATCACTCACAGGACGAACGATTCTCGGGTCTTTCATATTCACATTCCCCCTAGTCCCAGCCCCGTCCTTCTAGTGTCAGTGAGCAATACAGGGCTGTGAACGTATTTCCCAGAAACCACTTGTTTACGAAGATATTTCATCAATCTGATCTCTGTTTGAGTTGTCGCGGTGAATCGAGAATCGAGCTTCTTCAGTTTGGAAATGTGAAAGTTGTGGCTAGTAGCGCGAACAATTATTTGATTATGAATGATTAGCATCCATCTCCCTGAAGTCTGCTGCGGTGCCTCGGTACAAGGGGCACAACAAGCGTGGTTAATGGTAATTTGATGTCTTTTTTTTTGTGCCAAAGGTTGTTTGTACAATTTCATCAAGCTAATCTTATGATGGGTTCTTTTTTCTGCGGTCAGCAAAGCTACGAAATAACCGTAAGAAAACATTGCTAATTGCTACACATACCGTAAAGAGTGAGGTCAAACGAAAGCCAAGGAACAAGTGCTATTTGCTCATACGCCCCACCTCCAATGTGAACTGCGGATGATGGTTAACGGTATGATTTATACATGAGATCAATTTATGATTGTGTCGAGGTTTCTGGCCTTCCCAGTATGTATTAATATTGCCATGTCGTCGTCGTGTATTAGGTGTACATGTTTCACCATATCCCAGGGATGGTGGCTTTTCTTTGGGTAGAATGGCAGGAAATGAATTACGGTTATTAGAAGCGAAGTGGAAGTCATCGGTTATAACGACCTACTGGATGGTTGGTCTTTGCTGTCGGTAGCTACGGACGATTAAAGGCAAGAAAGCAGTATGCCGCTTTCATAGGTTAAGACAACAGTGCGTTGAAAAAATGTACACAATTTTCACTAGAATTATTATTTTTGTTATTTAATAATTCAGGCAAACATATTAGATACAATATGCTAAATTAATTCTGAGTCACTTAACAGTTATATGACAGAGCGCAACTTTGTCGTAATCACCTAATTTCGTTCTATTGAGCAAACAAAAATCAATAATAGGGAGCACAACCCCCACTTTACCTCAATTTTTGGAATGCGTTTGAATGAAAAATGGAATATTTCGGTGAAAGATGATTTGTAAATGTATTCACCTTTCCATATGTACCGTTGGATTTGATAAAGAGTCACAAATTGTTGAGATATTGTTCAAATTATAATACAGCTTATTGATTCTAAATTCGTTCTACGAACTTCAATTCCGTCCTAACGCATTGTGCTCTAATAGGATTTATGTTGTAGCCAAAGAACTAACGCATCGGAACAAACCTATTATTGATTTGTACACGGTGAAATCATTGATATTATTGATCTTTTCAGCTCGATAGAACGGAAATGTGCAATTACGACTAAGTAGCGCTCTACCCTACGTTTTTTCCCGATGCGTTAGTTCATGAGCTACAACACAAAGCCACTTAGAGCGCATTGTATGATTGCTCTCATTGTTCCCATAAACAAAATAAGCGCTCCTAGCAAATACATTTTGGCTGCCGGCATCTGTAGGAAGAAGAAAATCTAATGCACACCAAAAAATTCTGAATTTTACTGACGATGTAAACATCCATGCATGCAAACATTCATACATGTAAACTTCCTTTTCACGTAAACTAGCAACTTGCAAGAAATGTTGCAAACAAAAGTGGACAGTTGCATACAATATATGGAATATTGCATGACATGTCTCATAAATTTACACGATCTATAATCTAAACTTGTATGATATACGACGCTCCATTTATGTGCATCATAGTAACGGAAATTTACACTACTTTTTTTTAGCTGTGTGGCATTACTTGAAATAAGTCCTTCTGAACAGATGAAGTGCCGGCGCCGGTGGTGTAGTGGTAAGCGTGACTGCTTTCTAAACACCCCAATGGGTCTGGATTCAATCCCAGCCGAGGTCAATCCCAGCTCTGGTCACGTCTTCCTTCGGAAGGGAAGTAAAGCCGTTGGTCCCGGCCCATGTGTGTTGAATGGGTGCGATATCCTACGCAGGTGTGGAAGCTGCCTTCCTGCACATTCGATTGCCGTCAATGGATGGCAATCGATGTCCGTCGGTGATTGGCACTAGATTGCGGAACAGAGACCGACGTTAAATAAAGGAAAGAAGAAGAAGAAGAAGAACAGAGGAAGTATCATGAAACAACTACTACCCTGCATTATTATTGCAGGTCGATAATTTACATATGAAATTTTTCAGCAACACTCAATTTAAGCGATTTTTGACGACTATATTTTAAATCGTGTGATAAAGTCTGGAACAAGCAACAATTGATCAACTTAAAATTGGCAAATTTCAGTAAAAAATGCATTAAAAAAAACCTGAAATGCTGCATTTGGAAGTTGAGTGTATATACCAATGGTTGCTATGATGAGTTTTCACCGTTTGCTCTCCAGTTTTCAAAATGCCGTCCAAGCAGCGTGTCAAAATTTTGCTCGCGCAGCAAGAGAATCCAACGTTCTCACACGCCAAGTTGGCAAAAAATTGTTGGATGTGGCCAAATCGACCGTGACAAACGTTTTAAAAGTGTTTGAGGAGCGTCTGTCAACCACCAGGAAGCCTGAAAGCGGCGGCAATCGTAATCCGGACATGGCAGCGACGACGAAGAAGGTGCCGGTGAAATATAAGTGGAATCCTAACCTCGCCATCCGGGACGTCACTGGCAAGCTCAATGTCTATAATACTACTGTGCAGCGGGCCAAGAAACGAGCCGGGTTGTCGATGTTTAAGAAGGTGAAGGTGGTAAACCGAGATTACAAACAAAACACGTCGGCAAAGCAGCGGTCCCGAAAGCTGTATACGAATCTGCTCACAAAGTTCGACTGTGTCATGGTGGACGAAGAAACTTATGTGAAGGTGGATTTCAAGCAGCTTCCAAAACAGGAGTTTTATACCGCATCAGGAAAAGGGAAGGTGGCTGAAATGTTCAAAACCATTAAACTATCGAAGTTCCCAAAAAATATCTCGTCTGACAGGCCATGTGCACGTGTAGTCTAAAAAGCGGCATTATCATTACTACGGGAACCATCAATCAAGAGATCTAGGTCCAGGAGTGCCTGGAAAAGCGGCTGCTACCATTCATAAAGCAACATAATAGACTTCCCTGGACGTTTGTGAATTGCACAAGTATTAGTGCAGAACATTGGGTAAATTCAAAGGTTTTGTTGCACTAATACTTATAATTTACCCCGAGTTCTGCACTAATACTTGTGCATTTCACAAACGTCAGAAAAGTCTATAGATCAGAGACGATGTTAAATAAGAGACGCGCGAAGACTGAAGCCAAAAGTTCCAATCGAATCGTCAAACGCGGTTCCAATCGAGCAATGTAAATAAACACGAGCGCTTCACGAAGAAAAGCTTGAGAAGTATTGAGATTGGCGTTGAATTTAATTGTTGAGGTTGGTTGTCTTCATTAAGGAGCCAGACGCTGGTTAATTGTTGAGATTTAAATAATTTTTAACAATTAACAATTAAGTTTGCGTATTTAAAGTTAAATTGGACAGGGAATATTACTGTTATTCACCAGCTGAATTATTAATTTCTTTATGTTCTAACGAAATATTTGCACCAGCACAACGAAATACATCTACACAGGCTCTGTAACAAAGATCAAGGTGGTGTAATTTTTCAAGATAGTAAAATTTGTAAAAGATTTCAAAAGAGATTTCACTCATACATGATAGGAAGCAACAATCGCAGATTGAATAATTTTGTGTTATGCTCTGTAGAATATACCCTCTAATGTGGTATATTTGGTTTCACTCAGAGTTGCCAAAAATTGAGTGTTAAATAGTATCGATACTACCGATACTACCGATACGGTTAAAAAAGTATTCATTTTACCGTGATGACGCAGACGACAGTCGCTCAAATTAGAAGTCACTTAAAGTAAACACAAAATTGCGGGTTGCCAAACCTTGCAAAAAAAAAAAAAATTAGTTGGCCGTGTAACCAGATTTACTTTTATTCTCTCCGCGCGTCTCTTATATAACATCGTCTCTGCTATAGTCCTGTGCTGTTATGGCCGGGCTTGGCGAGCTGCCACTATAGGAAAAAGGCAATCGAGTGGTACGATGCGAACAACGTGGTTGTGGTACCCAAAGACGACAACCCTCCCAACAGCCCAAACTCCACTATATCGAACAGTATTGGGCCTTGGTCAAACGAAATCTAAAAAAAAAAAACTAATAGGGGAAATGCAGGTAATGTCGGCCTAAGTGTCCCTAATTTGGGCCCATACATAAATTCAGCAATCGATTAAATTTTCAATAGCAACCAAAAATATCTATTATTAACGTCCCAATGACGCGTTCATGTAGATAAAATTGATAAATAGCAGATTTTTAGCGATGGGCCCAATCTTAGATCCATAGGCCAACATTAGAGACATTTCCCCTATATCAATGGAAAACGAGCAGCAGTTTAGGGGTTACGCCTACCTGCCGTTTATTGAACACACATTATATGGTACATTTATCAGTCGATGCTGTAAAAACGAGGTCCTGGTGCCCCGCACGGCTGCTCCCCGTGGACGATGTTCTAAAAAACGCTTTTTGCGGTGCCAACTGCGGTTTGTGATGTAATCATCTGAAATAAAAAAAAAAAACCATGCCAAATCGTTAAGCATGTGTTGAACTAGTCCTTGATCGTTCGTTTTTTTTTTAATTTTTTTGACAATATGGCGGCCTTGCAAAATTGAAGTGCCGATTTTTGATCCTTAAAATTTGTCTTTGATCGGCTGTAAAAAATCGAAATTAAATAATAGACGAAATCCGAACGATCGTGGACTGCACAAAATAGTACTGAACAGAAATCAAAACGAATCGGACGAATCGAATGCAAACATTTCGAGAAATTTTTGGCACCGGTTTTGAAAATATAATTCCGGCACGGCAGTTCGGTTTTGGCAAACCAAAATAATAAACGAACATTTTTTGCTTTACATATATGAATTGAACTACCAAAAGAAGAATAAGAAGATTTTTGTGATATGAATTTTGACTGAAAGAAACGATTTTTTTTTTGTTGACCAATTTTTGCGCGTTCCAGTCTTTATCAAATTGCAACTTAAATCATGTTTGAAAAAATCAGAAGCAGAATATGATTGTATTGAAATTTCTCTACTCATTCTAAATGAGCACAAAATCGAAAAAAATAAAAACGCGTAAAAACAGAATTTAGTGTACATTGTCGATAGCATCAGTTAAAATAATTGCAAAAGTTCTGTGCTGCTGTATTTTGACAACATGCAGGGGCATCAATTGACTCTAAATATTGGTGAAAATGACCATGTTACTTGTGACTATTTGGGTGCTCCATAAGGTACCTAAAAATAGCATGATTTCAGGCAAATTTGAAAAATCCCAACATTATAATGTAATTGTTTAATAATTTGTTCGTCTTCGAATAAATCCGACAGACTACTCTATTAACCTTTTATTCTTAATCCTATTTTTAAAAATATTTTTGGAAGTCACAAAGTCAAAATCAGCACCAGTTGCATTGAAAGCTCTTAGACAGGCGTCGAAGGAATTATTCTAGCTATAACCAGTCATGTGAGTAGGTACAGTGATAAGCTGTGAATTCCTGAGCTGTCGTGGTGTAACGTACAGCGGAACGTTCTGAATGTCGAAAAGCTGAGGGCAATCGATGTTGCCACGCAGTACATCGAAGATAAGCTGTATGTTCATGCGTCTCTCACGTATGGTTTCCAAGTGAATGACAGCGGATCATTCCATGGGAGCAGGCTTGCTGAAACTCCTCAAACTCACTGGAGGTTTTAAAAAAATACTCTTGTCCTGCGAGTTTAGCCAGCTCTCACCCTGAGTGAGTGGCGGTAGGAATATGGAAGAGGTAAACAAAAACTCCTCAAGAGAGAGGGAGAGTGAACTTCAGCGAGAGGATGGTTTGACGTGAGGTGCGCTTTTCGAGACTCTGGATGACTGTTTTGTTCGACGCAAGAAGCTTAGAGTTCACCCAGAGTGAGAGTAAGAGCGTGTGATAGAAAATATGAACATGAATGGCAGCAAACCTCACTCTCATTTTATCCACCTTCGCTCACAAGCTCTGAAGCTCATCGGAATGATTTGGCAATAGGCATTCTACTTTTCAGAAAAATGCTACGTTCGGCTCATTTCAAACTCACGAGCGAGGCTCCATCAAGCCTGCATGGGAGATTACGTAGAGCAAACCGAATAAAGAGTTTTGGAATCCTTTCGACTCTGATGATTAGCGATGCGTGATGAGGTGCTCAAACGGAAGCCATGTATTCTAAGATACTACGAACTAGTGCGCAAAACAAAGTTTTCTGGGCATATATATCGGTGAACTGACAGGTATAGCGCAGAATGAATCCGAGAAACGTGAATGTTTTGGCCGTGATGAGCGCAACATATTCGTTGAACTTCAGCTTTGAATCAATAGTTACTCCAAGGTCGCGAATCGAGGATACTCGCTCCAGAGGCACAGGTCCAAATGTATATTCATGGTTGAAGATAGTGCACCTACGCTGCCGCTTATCGCAAGTCGATCCCATTTGCGTTTTTGTCGAAACTTACTTTTTTAGTGAAAATGGTAACTAATCACCTACATTTTCATAATACTTGATGAACATAGCAGCTTTGTCCTGAGAAAGTTTATAAAAACATTTAAACTGGTTGTCCCATCACGTAACAAATAATGGCACAAGACAAACTTAATACGCGTTTTTCTCCGCTTGCTAGTTTGTGCTGATGTTATTGCAGCGTCCCTCCATCCCCGGGTGTTGTACCAGGCATGCGGTGAGGCCCTCGGGGGCCCTACCGTGCCACAACTTACCGTGAGTGTGCAGGATGTGACCCGAAAAATGGTGAACTATGCCTGATCATGTTGAGGTCAGGGGAAACCCTGATAGAGGACCAAAGCAGTTCTGACGTACAAATCGATTGTCAGAATTGGGCATAGGGACGAAAGACCAATCGAACAATCTAGTAGCTAGTTCCCTACGAAGTTTTCCTCAGGATAGCTGGAGCACGCAGCTCTCGAACTCTATTCTTATCTGGTAAAGCGAATGATTAGAGGCCTTAGGTTCGAAATGATCTTAACCTATTCTCAAACTATAAATGGGTACGTACCATAACATTCTTGCATGATGTTATTGCAGCGTAGACGCCGGGCCAGCCCTCTACCGTCGTACCTCCATAAGCGGCGTAGAAGATATCTGTGTGCTTAGTGGGCCAAGTTTTGATAAGCAGAACTGGTGCTGTGGGATGAACCAAACGTAATGTTATGGCGCCTAAATAAACGACGCATCATAGATACCATAAAAAGTGTTGATTGCAACAGACAGCAGGTCAGTGGACATGAAAGTCGTCATCCGCTAAGGAGTGTGTAACAACTCATCTGCCGAAGCAATTACCCCTAAAATGGATGGCGCTTAAGTCGTTTGCCAATACATTACCGCTGGCGTACAAGTGGGGCAGCGCGTTCGCACGACTGCCCTTTGAGACGCCAGTGAGTAGGGGGGTCTGGTGGTGTGCGTTGTTTGACAAACTACTGCCGCTCAGTGTGAACGAAATCACCTTTAACCCCATTTTCATTCCACCACAGCAATAGTTGGGTCGTTATGACTCTGTAAATCTTTAGGTCATCGGAAACAACTGTTTGAACGAAGAAATACGAGGGCACAGATCATTCACGAAAAGAACAAGCAGCATTGCACTGACGACACTACCTTGTTGCAGACCTGATATAATTGTGATGGCTCTCGAACGCGTGGACTTAATCGAAACGAAGGACTGTCGGTCTGTCAAGTACGTAAGAATCCACTCAGTTAACCAAGTAGGGAATCCCAAGGCTTTTAGTTTCTCGGTTGCGTAAAGATGTGGTACAGTGTCGAACGCTTTTGAAAAATCCCCGTAGATGGAGTCATCCTATTTCCGGGATTCAACCTCTCGAAACAGTGTATAAGTGTAGCACAGTAGGTTTTGTAGCCGGAATAAAGTCGGCTGGCCGAAATCGGTCTACTAGGGTGTTCCGTAGATTGGTTTTTAAACAAATGGCTTAAGCGCCACCTCCATAGAGGACCACTTGTCGTTTCGGATGCCTGGCAAACTCAAAACTCCAGGGCGAGTTCAGTCTAACGCAAAGGATTGGAACGCGCTAATAGACATTGAGTGCTTGGGATTCAAAGGAAAACACTAAATCCAACCGAATGAAAACTTATAAGAAACCGTATTTCTACCGGAGCGAATGCACTGGGCGACTTGTTCTCGTCACAGGTCAAGCTCTTCACCAAACACAAAATCTACATGCTTCAGGACAGAAATGGTGGACTGAGATTCCCAAGCAGTCCGACTTGGAGTAAAACCAAACAACGGAAAACTACAACAACGAACGAAACGTGAGAAACTTCTTCAGACCAGTGCACTTATTGAACGGGAAATTCTAACTTAACAATCAACACAATTAGTTAGCAGAATTAAAAAAAAAAAAACATTTATTTAGAAAAAAAAAAACACTAATAGAACGAGAAATGTATTAACCTAAACATTTTTATTCGGGAACCCTCATTCTTATCTTTACTCTCTCTCTAATTTCCTACCTAACTGGGTTTATTTTCTAACTGGCGCTTCATGCAGATTTAATGCATGCATGCGGACATTGTACGGTTCTACTCACGCTTCTGCTTTACTGACTGCTCTTCACCATCGTCTGTCGCCCCTGCGACGCTCGCTGCACGGAATACAATGGACTCAACAAATTGGGTGCGAGTCTCGATTGTTTGATTCACCAACTGCGTTGCGTGGTGATATCCCGGTGGGTGCGAAAATTGCTCACCTGGAGCACGATATAGACGGCGCAGCTCCCTTCTAACTCCGGCCGAAGTTAGGTCCTTTAATGCCGACGCGTGGGGACAGCGTAGTGGTAATAACGAGGGGGCGCGGTATGCCGAGCGGGAGGTTGGACTATAGACAAAAAGCCGTCAAACGGCTGTTCAACTGGATGAGTGCATTGTTTCAAAACTGTATGGCAAATAATTTACATTTTTGTTGAAACTTAAATCGCGCACAGTACCGCACTAGCCAACTAAACTAATTCAATAGTAACTACACCTAATCAAAAGAAATTAACGAACAATTAATTACACTGAACTTAAAGACACTTCTCACATTTTAAATACCTCTACAAACACACCGCGAAACTATTCACAAAAACTTCACAGTCCTGCCTCTTACACGGGTTGGATTAAAGTTGACGAGAAAGAACTTGGAATTCCTCAGAAAGGCCGCTAAAACAATTCTTGGCCTTCGTTCCGGAAACCGAAAAAAAAACGATCTTATCAAAAGGCGTTCTCCGATTACCTTCCGATTCGATCAGAGATACTATCTCTTTTCCTCCCAAGTATCCCACATCTGTCTAGCTTATTCCAATCTTTAACTTATAGTGTTTTTCTTATTGTTAAATTTCCTACGACAAGTAATCCTACTGGGAGATTATACTCAATCCCACGGATCATATTTCATGCCACCTCAAATGAGAAAACTTACGCGCCTAGTGAGCGGATGAACAAATAATGAGTGAAATCTCATGCAGGGATAATTTACTCTTGATACGAGTTCACCAGTTGCATACAAGTGAATTGGGATAGTGCGTGTCGTTTCGAATAGTAGCAGTGGACATTTGTAGCATTTGAACTTCATGCTACATTAAATTAATATCTAATCAGAATACCGCTACAGTTTATAGTTGTCGAGTGGTGCTGGACAAATCCATTCTGGAATTCCGAAATTTAACTGGACGAACCGCAGAATAGAGCGCATTGTGGACTAATATCTCAAATACCTTGCTTGTACAGCTGAGAAGCAATATCCTACGGTAGTTCTCAACAAGGTTTCGATTACCAGCTTTGTGAATTGGTACGATTGAAGCAATCTTCCAAGCACTAGGGAAAGTTCGTTCACTCATTGAACGGTTGAAGATACAGGAAATCGTAGAAGCAAGCGAGCGTGCACAGTATTTTAGGAGAGTATGGGGAATTCCATCTACCCCGGGACCTTTTGATACATCGAGGGCGTCCAAGACTCTCTGAACATCGTTCGGTGAAAACAACTATGTGGGGAAGTTCAGGTCAAACTCTTGAATTTGATTGAAACTGCTGGGATGTAGAGGTGGTGAAGACGTTCTGTAAACTGTTTGAAAAAAGCTCGCGAACAAGATTGCTACATCAGCAGGAGAAGTATCCGTGGCAGGGCGTCACAATATCAGCTTCAATCGACCAAATCGATGCGACGAAGAGACTGCTGGCTTTCTTTTTCTGTTAAAGTCGAACAGCTTCGCAGCATTCTAGAACCTCAGTCGGCGTGCACAAACAAATGTTGAATCGCTCCCGTCGCTCCATTGGTCTTTCAAGCTTCGGTGAAACGGATGAGCGAAAGAGCGCTCGACTTTGATAGTTTACTTTTTCATGAAACACATCAACAGAGGTTCCATGACGTATATGACGGAAAATGAAATTACATATTTAAAGCATTTCTCATGTGAAAACACTTGAAGATTACACGTAATATGTTTAATTTATCTTCCATCCACATATTTATCTTAAAAAAATTAACGAAAACGGGACATAACGCATTTTAAACAAATTGAAAGAGCGGTGATGGAGTGTTCGTGAAAGGGGATTGAAAGCCATAATGAGGTTTCGTTTAACTAGAAAATCGACATTACTTAAATTGAAAGCGATGAGCAAAGCAATGACGAGAAGATCCACAGCCAGCGGCCAGCGTTTCCTTCTAAGCGTGCTTCTTTTTCATTATCATTTCTTGCTGATAGTCTAGCAAGGCGTTATAGAAATGAAGCGTTGAACACGTTTGTATGAGAGAAACAAAACTCGAGTTCATTTTAGAGCTTCGAAAATGTAGAGCCCTGATCCGTGGTACCGTCGAGTGAAACTGTGTTCGGAATACGTTGGCAAGACCGCTGCGATTTCACGAACTTCCAAAATTCCGATGGGTTTTGCTTTGAGTTCGACTACGTACGGTCAGCATATTCCTTATAGCTCGATTCTAGTAGTTCGTTCTTTCTGCTTTCGATCAGCCGAAGATTTTGTTTGCTTTTATTGATTCTAGTGTTGGAAAAACGTTTACGAGCCTTAAGCTGGGTTTAGACAAGGCAAGTCAATTGGTCGAGTCAGTTGAATTCAACTGACTTGAACGCGAATTGAACGTGTAAACCATGCAATTCAACTGACTTGATCAACTCACTTGAATTGAAAAAAAGTGGAATCAGGCTCAACTTTTCAAGCCAATTGAATTCAACTGAGTTGCCTAGTCTAAACCCAGCTTTACGCAGAACGTTTCGTAAATTGCGCACCTCAGAAACTCGCTTAAAGAGAGTTTCGTATAGTTTGTTGTAGAAGAGGTCTGCAATAACATCGACAGAGTCACCTTCCAGAAGTTGTGTTCAGTTTACAGTAGACAGTTCGCTGTTCATCGTTTCAAAATCGCAAAGTTTGAAATTCAGTTCAGGTTGTTGGCCAGCTACTTCGGACGCTCTGCAGCGAGCGTCAACCTTTAAAATGATGCATCCGGTTCGCTGATGAATGCTAAGTCTAGAAGCCTACCATTCTGTCATGACGTTTTCCAGCCATCTTTAACCTGATTGCTGCTCGTAATGACTTTGCGACCAATCGCGGTAATTATCGCCAATAAAATGACGAACTTCAATGTTCGTCAGATTATCGGATCCCGCGAGAGAACCTACATTTATCTGATCGATAGGTTATCTCTTTCGCAACTTTATTTCATGGCCCGTGATTTCTATACCTTTCTTGCTTCAATGAATCGTAGAGTGTCATACGCTCTTGAATTCGCTACCTTGCTAGAGAAGCTCTCTCGCGAACTAAGTCCACTCTACCTCTGAATGTCATGATCGGGTTTCCGTATTCTCCTCTCAACAGGCGCTAACAAATCCCGAATACTCGTTGATCGTACTAAGCAATAACCATACCCGAGCTCTTTTCTCGATAATTCACCTTCAATTATACGATCGGTAGACTTTTTCCGGTAAAGCTGGGCAAGTCAATTGATCAAGTCAGTTGAATTCAATTGACTTGAACGCGAATTGAACGTGTAAACCATGCCATTCAACTGACTTGATCAACTCACTTGAATTGAAAAAAGTTGAACCAGGCTCAACTTTTCAAGCCAATTGAATTCAACTGAGTTGATCATTTGACTTGCCCTGTCTAAACCCAGCTTAAGGGATAGCGTTTCTATACTGATAGCATGAATACAGTCAGTGTGTTTGTTATAGAGCGGCTTGGCACTGAGAACTATTATTACACTTTTCTGAATAATTATTTTATTATTTTGTTTTCATCAGCGAATGAATTGCCTTATATTAGCCCGCTAGCTTGCATCGGTTCCGTGAGAGCCAACACCTGCTCCGTGGACGCATTAGATGGTAAAGGGTGGTTCGTGGTGTACACGAACGCCTAGATTTGAACTCACTTGTAGCTTGATTGCGATCACAGCGGCAGATGTGATAGTCTGACGAAATCTCACAATCTTGAATGTTCGGTCAAAGCCAGGTTTCGGTAAGAACCAGGACGTCGTAATCGCAGCTTGATAACGTCAATCGGGTTCATTTGTTTTCGTACGTAAACCTCTCATGTTTTGGTAGTAGATGCTGAACATGGGATCTGTATGACTACTTGGATGATTAATATCACTGCTGACATTACAGGAAGAAATGCTGGTAGCCCTGGATGAATACTGGATTCTTATGGTCGATAATCAGTCGATTATGGTCGACAGATCTACGAACGTTAGGTACATGCCTGGAAGAGCAGGCTGAAAGACCCCTTCCTTAACCATAGATACAGGAGCTATTAAAACCAAGGTTAAAATAGTGTTTGGATGGTCTTGACTGTTCTGGGCGTAGAAAGGGCTTCCATGGTGCTTTGTTACATGAGTCCCGGTGTTTGCAGTCTATCTTCTGCTACTGCAGCTCCTTCATGATTAAGCTGAATCTTCTCATTCGTTCTAGACACTGTGCTGAAACGATGTGTGCTGTTAGCAGAAGCCTTACTGGGTGCACCCAATTGATGATGTAAACAGAAAGGCGATGAATTTGTATAGCGAGAATGACGTTCAACCACATTGTACTTGCCTGAAATGGCATTTTAGAAGAACCCCTCCTCACTTCTTACCACTGGTCGCAGACGACTTTGAAGACAGGATTCAAACGGCGTAGTCGACGATGGTCGCACGAATAGGTAGGAGGAATTACGGGCTTCTATTATGCTATCTAAAGCAAGCTCATCTCGGGGCAGAACGTGGTGTTCGATGACTGCAGACGAGTGATGAGACAGGCGAATGTTCCCAGATTTTCCAGAATTGTTGCTGAAACCAAAGATTAGTGAGAGAACGAAGGCTCTATATTGCAAATGTCTCTGTCTGTCCCTGAGTTCGAACACAGGACCCGGTCGACTACGGCTGGAACTCATTAGAGATAGCTCGATTGTGCCAAAATGTTAAGGGTCACTCATATAGCCTGTTTTAAAGCGTCCCGGGTTCAGTTCGATGTCTTATGTTGATTCAGCGCTGATGGTACGATTCAGGTTACAGAAGAACCGTTTTTTTTATTGTGATTGTTTTTATGCATTGTGGATATTATAAATTGAGCTGAATATGTCGATAGGCATTATTGACTAGTGTATGGAAACAATATAAATTTAGATAAAATTCACAAAACAGTATTGCACAATATATCACTATATCACAAACAAAATATTGGCCACACTGAGCGTAGCTAGACGCCTTGCGGAATTATGACTTTTCACGGTATTTGCATATTCGTTATATTCATAATAAATGGAACCGACTTTTAAAATGTTATCATTGGAACTATTTTAAACAAGTGCTATTGCATTGGAAAACATCACTGTCTGAACACTTTTTGGCTGTACTTCAGTATGGGTCAAGCTGTCATTTTGTGGGGCTCCCCAGTCGGGGTGACATTGGGCCAAAACTAAAAAAGCAGATTGTTGCAAATATCTGAAATATACAGGAAATTATGACTAAAATATAACATGATGCTAAGATGACATGTTTTTTCGACTCCTGGAGTAAAGCGTTAGTTACATTAACGAGTTGTTTTATTTAAATAGTACTGTAAAGATAAGTGTCATAAATTCTTGAAAAAAAAAACGTAGTCAAAAAAGCCATGTGCCTTATGAAGTTAAATCATATTTCTTAACCATACATAATTCTAAATCTTATAAAATTTTGTTAAAAATACCTTTCCTTTCGATTAATATAAATTTTTGGAATAAAAATCACTGCTACTGTTACCCAGAGAGTGGCAATGATAAGAGGCAAATGGATTAGTATGTTATTCACTCTGTCCTTCAGCACATACCGGACAAACACCCTCTTTGGAACAGCAATATTATAATGCAACACTCTCTTCCACCAGTGATTATTACTAGAGGCGCAGAAGTAATTATAGTAATTAGGTAAAGTTCAATTTATGAGATGACAGCAGTCAGTTTGCCTGACATCACTGATAATATTCCTGTTAATTCTCTCACCAGGTAGGTAACTGTTAAAGTTCATTAATGAATTGAAAAATCAGTTCATCAGAAACGTCTCTTGAAATGGTGTTTTTCCCCGAAACCTATGCACAGAATCATATTTCAGTTAATTAACAAAACTTTGCATCACTTCCTACAGTGCATTTTGCAATTCATAGCTTGTAGGAAATAATAAAATTCAATCAATTAAAAAATCGCTACATTTCTAAATACTAATATAAAATAACTCAACTGTTGGGTAGTTTTGTTTTTTTCGTGTACGGGTATACACCTTTTTAAGAAAACCAATTCACTTATGGACATGGAATTTTCACGCAAAAATTGACACTTGGCTACGGGATTTTTCAGTAAATAAATAATAATAAAAAAGTCGTTATATTTCACGCATCCAGTGACGTTTGCTTATCGAATTTCCCCATAGGAGTAAAGAACTACAGAAGCTTTGTAGACGCGAAATGACGTACCGTTTCGATCCGTCCCGACTTTTCAGTGGAGTGTAAAGAAACTATCCACCATGTTTCTCGTTCACTGGCGTGCACAGGGTGGGGCAAGTTGGGGTAATTGCCCCTCCTTTTATATATAAGATTTTTATTTCCACATTTACAAAATTATGATATAAAATAGCTTGATTTCTTGATAACTTGATTTGAAGGTAAAATAACTTCATTTCATAATACAAGGGCACTGAAAACCTTTTATTGCATCAATTCCTTTGAGATGGTGCCTGAAAATTGCTTCACAAAGGTGCATGAAGGGACAAACTTCAATGAAATTTGTTGGTCAAAAAATTGCACCACAGTCAGTGGTGCCATACAAAACATTTATGGCGTTTTTTTTTTCAAGGTTTTTCATGGAGGGCTAAAAATAAGAGGGTAAATTTAAGATTGATAAAATTCACCTTCGTGGTGGTAAATCGAAGAAAAAGCTTTCTATTGAATACTTCTGGTGTATATATATCATCAAGGTGGGATATAGTGGGATAATGAATAACTCTGGTGGAAAAATTGAATCACGCTAAAAATTTAGAGGTGGAAATTTCACTGAAAATTTCTGGTGGAAAGTTCGCAACACTGTGGTGAATGTAGAAGCAAGGTTTAATAATTTTTCTGGTGCAATTTGCATCGTTCTGATGAATGCAAGCTTCATCGAAAATTTATGGTGGAAAATTTGCACCATTCTGGTGCATGAAGAGGCAAAACCTGAAAATTTCACCACAAAGGTGCATGGTGAAACAAACTTCACTGACAATTTTTGGTGCACCGTTCTGGTGAATTTAGGAGCATGTTTTATTGAAAATTTCTGGAGCAAAATTTATAGTTGATAAATGAAATGAATAACAAAACTATGGTGAAAAACTTGCACTGGTAAATGAAGGCATAAGCTTTATTTATAATTAAGCTTTTTTTTTATTTCTGGTGGAAAATCTGCACCGTTCTGGTTAACGGATGGGCAAGCTTTTCGGAAAATTTTTAGTCTTAAATTTGCATCCTTCTGCTGAATAGAGGAACAAACTTTAATTATAATTTCTGGTGTAAAATTTGCACCATTCTGATGATTGGAGGGAATATGCTTCACTTAGCATTTATGATGGAAAATCTGAAAATAGGGGTAAGGTTTATTTGATGAAAAACCTGCAACATTCTGATGATAGGAGAAGCAAGCTATATTGAAAATATTTGGTGGAAAATGGAAAAAGGAAATCTTTACCAATCAGAAGATTGGCGAACCAATTTTTATTGAACATTAACGGTGGAAAATTAGCATTGTTCTGGTCAATTGAAATTTTCTGGTGTAAAATTTTCTGGGGGCAACATTGCATTGAAAATTTCTGGTGTAAGATTTGCAACAATCTGCTGCAAGGAGGGGCAAGCTGAAATGAAAATTCCTTATGTAAAAATTGCACAATTCTGGTGAATGGAGGGGCAATCTTTATTGGATATTTCTGGTGAAAAACTACAACGTTTTGGTGAATGGACGGACAACTTAAACTTGACTTCCGAGAAGAACCTCAAGGGTATTGAATTCTGAGGACAGTTCCAAAAGAAAAGATTTCTGGGGATGATTCCATGAAAATTCAGCGAATAATGTCTAGTGAATCCTGCAGATAGTTCTAAGATAATTTCGAAAAGAATACCGAGAGAATTAAATTTTGAATTAAATTCCAAATGGATGTTGGGGAAAATTTCAAGGAAATTCCGAGGATAATTTCAAGCTCATATTGGGAAAAATTTCTTGAGAATACAGAGGAAATTCTTCTGAAACTTTAGGGGAATTTCAGTTCCAAGGTATTCTGAGAAAAAGTTCTTAAATATTCCGAGAAGAACCTCAAGGATATTGAATTCCTAGGACAGTTCCAAAACATTTCTTGGGAGAATTCAAATTAAATTCTGCGGATAAGTTCTAGTGCATCCTGCAGATAGTTTCAAGATAATTTCGAGAAGAATTCCGAGAAAATCAAATTTTGAGTGAAATTCCAAAGGGATTTTAAGCAAAATTTCAAGCGAATCCCGAGGATAATTTCTAGAACCGGGTAAAAATTTCTGAAGGATTTTCAGTCATAAGGTGTTCTGAGAAAAAGTCATGAGGAGTTCTAAATATAATTTAGAAGACTTCTGAGAAGAATTTCAAAAGAGCTATTAGGAAAGTTTAAAAAAGAAAATCTGAGAAGAACCTCAAGGATATTGAATTCCGAAGACAGTTCTAAAGGATAAATTTTGAGTTAAATTCCAAAGGTATTTTGAATAAAATGGCAAAGGTGTACCGATAATTTCTAGCTCATTCCGGGAATAATTTCTGGATAATACTGAGGAAATTCTACTGAAACTCTAGGGGAATTTCAATTCTAAGGTGTTGTGAGTAAAAGTCAAGAAGAGTTCTAAAAGTAATTTCAGAGCACTCCTGAAAAGAATTTCAAAAGAGTTCATAGAGTTCTAAAAACTTCGAAAAGAACCTCAAGGAATTCTGATGATGGACTTTTTCGCAACAGTACAAAGTTTAAAGACAGCTTTTGGATTCCCTAATTGAAAAGTGGATATTAGTTTGCCATAGAACCTTGGTCGATTGTCGTCTCACAAAAAAATCGTCTATGAATCTTCTCTGAAAATTTCAAGTCATTTGTTACCGTGGTTAAAACGTTACAGCTGCTTATGTGTGTTGCAATAAATTCGGGTTTGTCCTTTATATCATCTCTAAAACATATTGAATGTTCGGCATCATTTTCTGTCACCCTAACTGGCGGTGCTTAGCTACAGGGTTGATGGCTGGCAGCACTGCTGGAGTACAAGCCAAGTGCAAGGACAAAAACAGCAATATACTTTAATGAAGAGCTTTGAGTGTGTTGGTTTATTTCCATTTAATTCCGTTATAATTGTTTATCTTTTGACGGATGCGCGTATTTCGTCTACTACTTGCAGACTTCATCAGTGCCAAGTACTAAACATCACTGATCAATATTGGATTGATCAAGAGCAATATACTGTTTGTTCACTGCTACGCGCATTAGACCGATGCAAAATTTGAAATTTTCGCTCCACAGTGCTCAAACGGTTCCAAATTGGGCCCTGATTAGCCTCCCAAAATTTGAACTCGTTTAGTGAGAAACTGACTTGGCACAAACCATTTGAAGTTTATATGGGAATTACTATGAAGAAACCATAATTTCGGTTCATATCTATCTCAAAATTCACCAGTTCACTCTACTCTACTCTAGAAAACAATAGCTGCACTTCTTGAAAATTTTCTCAGCTACAACTTTGTTCAA
Organism: Ochlerotatus camptorhynchus; assembly: GCF_037179485.1. Classification (NCBI taxonomy): domain Eukaryota; kingdom Metazoa; phylum Arthropoda; class Insecta; order Diptera; family Culicidae; genus Ochlerotatus; species Ochlerotatus camptorhynchus. Next base: position 961,840 of record NW_027040741.1, read on the forward strand.
GACCACTTTTCGATCAAATGTAAGAAACAAAAGTTATTAATGATTAAAGTCACTGCTCAATCAACTGTTCAGCAGGCAACATTGGTGTTTATGGCGCGTAGAATAGAGGACACAAATCATGGCTACTATGTCACACTGCAGAATACAGTGTTGCCCACAAAATAGTTGCTTAATATTGCCATAAGATTATCAATCTATTAAACAATTAATAACAACTTAGTTTAACATTTGGCTGAAAAACAATATTCCGCAAAGTGGTAGCCTAGAAAATATCCCGTAAGAATAGTTATAGAAGACAATGAACAAAAAGTTTGGTTTTCTCATAGTAATTTCCATATAAACTTCAAATGGTTTGCGCCAAGTCAGTTTCTTATCAAATGAGTTTAAACTTTCGGAGGCTAATCAGGACCCGATTTGAAACCGTTTGAACACCGTGGAGCGAAAATTTCAAATTTTGCATCAGTCTAATGCGCATTGTTTGAACCTTGTACTTGTCGACGCAGTGTGCATGCGAAAGAAGAATGCGATTCTTATTGGGCATTTATGTCGGTTTGTCGGTGTTATCACCACCACATGACGTGACTTCAGCTGAATCCAACCACCAAGGCAACAACATTGCAGCAAATGTATCATTTCAGTTAAAGCCCTACTATCACAATCATTTGACAAACCGATCGTCATCAACATCGTCCATGGGATTAAATTGTCAATTTCCATTGGCTGTCTGAAAGTAGTTTGCATTGAAGAAGATGAACCACCACCGGAGCAAAAAATAAATAAAATTAGCTAGATTGAACAGTAGGGAAATGGTGGGAGGTTAACAGCACTATACACCACGCACTTTGGAGTACTCCCTATCGCCAGATTAAATGCACCATAGAAAAAAATGCCCCTCCTTAACAAGATTCCTGTGCACGCTAGTGTTCCCGTTTCTCATTTAATCTTTCACATCTCGTTTCTGGATTTGATTTCCTACAGGAGTAAAGAGTTGCAGACTAGCCGTCAATGGTTTCACCAATTCCAATATAAAATCAACAAATAAATTTCGTAGGCCATAAACACGTCTCAAAATGACGTCCCTAAAGTTCGGCCCATATTTTAAAGCGCATACTTGCGTTAAAACTTTTGAATAAACAATACATGTGAAAACTGTGATATTGATTTATTAGGCGTTCATTTCATGAAATTATTAGGTTTTTTATGGCCACCGCACTTTAGATTTTCGTTAGTGCAATAATACGGCAAGATCACGGCGCCTAGCAATCGAAGAATATGAAAATTTCGCTCAAATTTTTTTTTAAAAAAGAGCAATACATGTACTAAATTTTTTCGTGAGTTAAATCACGGTTGATGTTAAATAAAAGATACGGAGATGTTGAATTATTGATTTAAGAGGGGTGTGCTGAAGCTGGTGCTTGACGAAATACACCACCCTATTGCTTGTCAAACGAATGAACACATATGTTGATAGTTCGCCAATTAGCTAGAATAATGACTATTTTGCTTTGCATAGCAACTAAGAATCATTTCACGGAAAAATCGCCATAAGAAGTGTATGAAACAACATTCAAAGTAAACGTAACAGCATTAACGACAGCTATTAATCACGTGAGATTTCACAACGAAAACAACAATAAACCACCATCACTCACAAATCACGCTCATCCCTTGATTGGATGTTCCATTTTCCACTGATGATCGGGACATAAGCACTAAATCTTGTCCTAGTATATCTGGCTTATCTTGGTCATTGGCGTCATTAGGCTTTCTTTAATCTGCACACTTAGAAAAAAAAAACTAATTTACCTCTGACACCAAAGAATATGAAACTCCGTATGATTGAATTAAAATTGCACGCCTCTCATGCTTAATTTTTGTGCCATAAGCGACCCTTTTACATTTAGTCTCCAATTATCTAAATAACATGTTTTTTTTTCGTAGTGTGCGTATTGAAAAGCACATAAATTTAAGTTCCCTTTTTTCAGCTGAAAAAAGTCAATAGTTATAAAGCTTCCCTAGAAGATAACCTCCATAAAATCTTCAAACGACGACCCTCGCAGAATAGAAGTCAGAGGGGGGCTTAGAATCGAAAAATTCCGCCACCACAGCAGTTTGTATGTCCTGCAGTGTAGAACGCCACAGCAAGTGTTTGCCCTTAAATGTGGAAATTTATTACGTAATAATGTGAGTTTTGTTATTTGACATGTGAGAAACGGTCTTCATATATAGTGATTCCAGCCACTACTGTCATCGTACGTTCCCCCGATTCTCCCGTCGACGGCGTCTTGCGGAGCGTCTCAATGTGTATACACTCACAAACATACCCACTTGCGAACAAACTCTTAACTTTTGAACAGTTTCCCTTCATCCAGCAGCAGCAGCAGCAGCATAAACAGTGGAATTTTATTTACCCTTTTTATTAACTTTCAACGCGAATCACGGTTTATACGGCATCCTTCAGTCGACACTTCCCTCGCTGAATTGTACACTCTCGATAAAGCGAAAACGAAGCAGAGGGCAGTGCTAGGTGGTAACCTCTCTGAATGGCTGAGAGAGTGTTCTTAAACGCCTTTCCGATTCCGCTTCGGGAGCGAGGGCGGACATCCGTTGCCTGGGTTGGGTCAGTGGCATTTTTTATACTTTCCTCGAGCTTTCCCACTCTTCCTCCTTCTAACCTCAACCCATCCGGTTCCGTTCTTCTCGAAACTAACGTTCTTTTCATCGATGTGGCTGCTAGGATCATCACGACAGGGACAGGAGCTGATACGAGAACATTTAGCCATCCACGGGTGGTATGGAAGCAGCATGCTGGGAGGGGTGTCCGCTCAATGTGTTGTCATTTTTTTTTTACTGAGCACGCTGGACTACAAAAATTAGGGGTGGCTCTGGGAGCAAGAATTATGACGTCGTTTCTCTGGTTTTCCTTTACTTTTAGACCCTCTTTGTGCTGCTTCTTGTATTACAGTTCTATGGAAGAGTTATAAGGCGGCATTTCTTTCCACTCACTCGCATTTTTTTAAGTGTTGTTTGTGGGAATGTCCTTCTGGGAAGTTATGGCATTGAGCCGATGCGATTTATTCGAGATTGTTTCGTCCGTAATTTGTATTAATAGAGCAACGAAGCCCTTGAGCTTTGCTTGCTCTGCACGAGTATTGATGGGGAATAATGTCATTGTGAGAACACAAATATTTGTCCATATTTTGTGAGAGGACTTGTGCAGTTTAGTTTATGAGATCAGGGTACGAACACGATTCTCGAAGGACAAAAAAAAACGTTTTATGACATACAGGCCTTCATTGAGTGAGATGCGTTGACATAAAGCTAGCTAAGTAATATGTGTGTGGAATATGAGGGGGCTCATATAATTAATTTTGAGCCACACAGCCAAATCAAAGTTTAATCGGATTTGGTTTTGTTCATGTGAGTTCATTTGGTTGCATCATGAAACTACACTTCACCTCCACCAAAATAGCTTTTTCCCATATTGTTCTACGAGTGAACTAGCTATCTGTACTAGTTGCCAGTAAATCTTCCGCAGCTTTAACTTCGTTGAAGACCACGCCTTAAACGAAAAGTCAATATTATTGGTAATTGGTTACTTGATTAATTATTCAGCAGTCATCAATGGTGTCAGGAAGAAAGGGCCTTGACATGTATGCATCCCTTCTAGACATGCATAGGAAAACCAAAATAACCATTGGCATAACTAATGGGGGGGGGTCTAGCCCACTCCAGAATATCAACTACAATTACTTATTTTCCTTACTCATCAAAATCGTTCGCTAATTGCCTTACTGAGAAATAAAAATAAATTTAGCCATCCCGTGGATTTTTCCGTAGTTATGCCAATGAAAATAGCCATTCTCGGTTGTTAACTCGTAACTCGAGACTTGTAGACTCGAGACTCGTAGACTCGAGACGGATATAATGGAAAAACAGGCTACACGAAAAGCTGAAAGAATTACAGGAATTTCCTCTACTCTTCATGTAGTGTAACGGTAGTAGCTAAAGCTGTAGAATGCATCTCTAGAGAATGTTATGACAGGGTAAATGTGAACTATCCCTTAGGATTCGTGCATTGTTCACACACACACATGCAAGAAACATCAGCTGTTATGCTTCAACTCAACCCCATTTGCAGTAAATTATTATTAGTCATTGGTCTTTCAAACTATTCGGTACGATTTTTTGCTACTAATTAGTGTTCAGAATTAAAGTTAGTGAAATAGCTTGAAGAGCTCGTGAGTTTTCTCGAACCGATTCCTTCTGGATTTCCCTACAAGCTATTTTGGTCGGTTAGATGACTGCTAGTTTATGTTTGATAGTGAGTGCGACTGTTGCCCAAACGAGGCTCGGTAGCTCAGTGGTTACCGTTTCTGCTTACTGAGCAGAAGGTCGGGAGTTCAATCCCAGGCCCGTCCCCTTCCTTGCAATTTTTCATTTTGCCTTATTCTATACCCACTAGATTTTAATGAAAACAAATTCTTCTTTAACACCGATCGCATCACTTACCACAGTGTGGGTCCTGATCTAAAAATAGAAATTGGATGAGTGCGCGCGTGTGTGTGTGTGTGTGTGTGTGTGTGTGTGTGTGTGTGTGTGTGTGTGTGTGTGTGTGTGTGTGTGTGTGTGTGTGTGTGAGTGTGTGTGTGTGTGTGTGTGTGTGTGTGTGTGTGTGTGTGTGTGTGTGTGTGTGTGTGTGTGTGTGTGTGTGTGTGTGTGTGTGTGTGTGTGTGCGTGTGTGTGTGTGTGTGTGTGTGTGTGCGTGTGTGTGTGTGTGTGTGTGTGTGTGTGTGTGTGCGTGTGTGTGTGTGTGTGTGTGTGTGTGTGTGTGTGTGTGTGTGTGTGTGTGTGTGTGTGTATGTGTGTATGTGTGTGTGTGTGTGTGTGTGTGCGTGTGTGTGTGTGTGTGTGTGTGTGTGTGTGTGTATGTGTGTGTGTGTGTGTGTGTGTGTGTGTGTGTGTGTGTATGTCTGCGTTTGTGTATTATAATCGCTCTACCAAAAACGATCCCTGCGTGCAACCTTTCCCCACATCCAACATCCCAGTGATTTCTCGTGGAAGCGCAGAGGATTTCTCGGTTTCCTTCACAGCGAGTACCACGTCAACACATTCCTTCCCATTCCCTAGTTGACCTGCATTCGGACACGGCTGGCGCTGGTATTGCTAAATATTAGATCTCCAGTTCTTACACATTGAGGATGAATGTTAGTCCCAAACATCATCTGTTGGTTCTCTGTGTAATTGCAGCTGATCTGGTAATAACAGAGCAGCAACCGTGGGCGGTCAATCATGCTCATGCTCATGCTCATAGTGAGTGCGACTGTTGCCCAGTGAAAGGCTTAGATCATGACCATTCCGGCTACTTCCCGAACCGCTGGTCCAACATTTTTTTGGTGCCGTGACCAGGATATTATTTGGAGTAAATTCCTGCACGTAGTGGATATCGCCATTGATGGATCGGAAGAGCAAGTTTCACAATTGCACATCATCATTGCGAGCAGTGACAAAATAGCCATCGCAATTGCTTCATCCAGCGCCATTCGCATCCTCATATCGGATTGCTCAGTTTCACCATCGCATGCCTAGCATGCTGGACATCTACGTCCCTGTTGGATCCCAGTGTACTTTCCGGATCCTTGCGTTCATCTGCAGGACCGAAGTGTCGACCTGCTGAACCTAACCGTCCACTACCGGACGCCTGCGTCCACTGCTGAACTCTTGTGTCCACCTTCCGGACCCCTGCGTCCTCCCGTCGGACCAAAGCGTCCTCCCGTCGGATCGAAGCGTCTGTTTTTTTGGCTCTTGCGTCCGCGTACCGAACTACAACGTTCACTTATTCGACTCCTGCATCCAACCTCAAAGCATGTATTATCGGACCGAATCGTCCACCCGTTGGACCGCAGCGTCATTTGGACCTGAGCGTCATGACACTACAGCGTTATTGAACCAATGCGTTACGGTACGATTTTCGCCTATTAAAATATGTTTAAAAACATTAGTTTTTGGGGGTCAAGATCACAGGTGTAAAAATTAAACTACAACAGGATCGCGTGTTCTTTGATATTACCTCCTACGGACATTACCCGAGCAAACTTTAGCATCAAAATGACAGCAAATTTTAATCAAATTTTGATACCAACTTCAAACTTAAATCATAATTTGTTTTCAGTCTACGCGATAGACAAATTTGATAACAAATGTTGTTTTCACTTTGCTTTGCATTTGGTCTTCAAAATATGTTGTTGCAGTTTTGTTTTCATTGTCTTAGTAGAACATCTAATTGAATACTCGTTTTGTTATCAACAGGAAAAATGAACAACAAATTTTCAATTTGCTCTCTCTGATAGCAGAATTTGTTTTCAATGTGTTGTTACAGGAAGATTTTTTGCTCTCAATTTTGATATTTTAACCGTTAACACGACCAAAATGACAGCAACCTGAGTAATCATTATCAGCAACATCACAACATCAAATTTAGTTTTAAATTTTATCTCAGACTTTGCTCGGGTATTCAGACGGATCAAGAGCTGAAGAGCATCGTCTAGTATTATTGAATCGAATTTAACCTCGCATTTTGGTGCTGAGGCAGCTCTTGCTATAACTGTAGAAGTAGTCAGCGATGCAAGAGCATAATTTATTTCATCTTGGTTTGCAAAGGAATGTTTGGATCAAAACTATGTTCCATAAATGTTTGATATTGCTCGCAAATGCTCTTAACCTACAGTCTTTTTTTACACGGTTTGTGCCGCTGAGTCGCGATTTACACGGTACGTTTTTCACGATTTTTCGGCAACGATTAAACCTATCGACTTGATTTCAATCACATTATCCGTTCCAATCTATAGCTAATCGAATGACATACTTTAAAAAAAATCACAATTTTTGGTGTAAAAACAGAAATTAAAAAAAAAATCATATGGACCATAGCTTGGAATTACGAATGGCATCAAAATCCGATTTTTTTTTTAAATATTTAAGCATGTGAAAAATCAAAACTTAGGTAGGTTTTTCCCCGTGTAAAAAGACCTGAGTGTATTACCATTGGAATTGCTTTGAACATTATTTCATGAGCGGTGTTTTACATCAAAATCACCAATAATGAAGAATTTAGACCTATGACGGGAAAGATTCTGAAGGTCACCCTTGAGAAAATTCTTTTGCTGGCCTACGCATTGGAATTGCAAATAGGCAGCTATAAACGTAAGTTTTTCAATGTTTGTTTCAACAGATGCTCCCAAAGTTTTAAAAACTTTGGTTTCAATTGAAGTAAGAATTTGATGTTTGATTCATCTACAAAGAATGATGACAATGCCACCACCAGTTCCATCAACACGATCATTTCGATAAATTAAGTATTGTTCGTCCCTTTTAACCTTATGATCAGGTTTAAGGAACGTTTCAGTTATAACGGCAATAAGCACGTTATGAACACTCAAAAAGTTAAATAGCTCGTCCTCATTATCTTCAAGAGATCAAGCAATCCAATTCAAAATATTTAATTATTCAAAAACCAATACTAAATGTTAAAGCCATGACGATATTGTTCGCAAATTTATCTCCAGTTTGACTAGCATCAAACATGGAGTTAGTTTTCAGCAGATAAGTAATCATGTCAATAAATGATTTCTGTAAAAATTCCATTTTAGGAGCAGAAAGTCAAAATTATTAAAAATGTTGTTAGAATTATGTTGTCTAGAATTTTGATTTATTCTACCTGGAATAACAGTATAGGTAGCTCTATTTACACACTGAATACTGTTAGCAGCGAGGGGAGCAGGTATAGATGAAGAATTTGAAGTCGGGGTTATATTTGTACCTATGCGCTCGCTGACAACAGCAGCAGAGGAATGTGTACCTGGTCGGGAACGTTGAGCGTTTCCTATCTGTCGCTTAGAACTAGATTGTAGGATCGCTTTGCGAGTCTTTCACTCCCAAAAATTGGATTTGTAGTTTTCGCCACAATTTAAACATTTGATTTTTTTAGGATCTTCCATCACAGGACAGTGTAAATAGGAATCACCACAATTCATTCATATACCTGGCATGTAGCAATGTTTGGCTCCGTGACCCCATCTCTGGCTCTTACGGGACTAGGTGAGGTTTTGGAAATTTCCTCCAGTCTTCCTGAAGTGTTCCCACTTCACTCGGACATGGAGCATAAGGCTAGCTTTTTCCAAGGCCTTAAGGTTGTTTAGTTCACTAGACTTGAAGTGAACTAAATAAAAATCGCCAGGAGGGGTTTTCATTTTAATTTTGATTACTTGGACAGGCTCAACTCCAAGTAACTTAGTCAATTCATCTTTGATCTGATCCAAGGATTCACCACTGGACAGGCCTTTCAAGACAATCTTAAACAGACGTTCAGTGTCGTAAGTAAAAAATGTGTGGGGCTTCTCCTTCAAGGTTTCTACCAAAACACGGAATTTATCTCGACGGACAATTTGAAGTGAACAATTGATTTTAACGAAGCTCAAAAGTTTCTTGCAAAGAACATGGTAATTGGAAGTGGTTGCAACAACCTTTTCCTATTTGGCTCTAAGCCGGGAATGTTTAATGGATTTTTGCCTGTATGATGAATCATTCTCATCATCCGTAAGCATATCAAATTGATTGCTCAATTGAATCCCAAGGGGGATCAAGCGATTGCCATTTTCTTTTGCACTTAGGTGCCTTTGCGGCTGAACCAAGTTTCTCCTAATCGACTTCGAAGCAGATTACTATAAGAATGCGAAGGATGGAAGAGGAATTTTCCAAGTCGATGGCCAAGCAGGGTAGGGTCAATCACGGGTCGAAGAGGAATATTAAAGTAGAAAAACATACTTTTTCTCCACATCGATTTCCAAGCAGATTACCTTAAGAATCCGAAGGATGGAATAGGAATTTTCCAAGTTGATGGCCAAGCAGGATTACCTTGAGTAGGTTCCAAACAAAGAGGAATGAAAGTCAAGCAAATTTTAAACGTTGAGCACTGAAAAGTGCTGTTTAAATTTGTTGTAGCTTAAGGTATCAGTAACACTTCCTTCAGCAAAAATGCAAATAGATCCGCACGGCAGGAGAGCACGTTGCGGACTAGTCGCATAACTCTATTTTCAATTTGTTTGCTACCGTAAATAACGATATCGGTGGATAATTTCCAATTAGACCTCGTCGCGGTACGTCAATTTCTTTAACCCCAACGTATTCTATGATCCTGCGGATCCGCTTTGCTTCGTATTCAGGCTCTTTCGTCGGCAACTTTTTGATTCGTAAATCTTCCGAGGTGATTGAGTATTTGACACCACGTAGGAAATCCATTCCAATCAGCATTTTGACATCGATTGCTTCCTTCGTCACAACTTAAACAAGAATCTCGTATTTCTTGTTCTCGATCGAAACATTAAGCACTGATTCACCGCAAACAACTTTTATGTCACCTCCGTAGCGGCGCACATTCATGTCTGACTTTTCAGGTGTTTTTCGCCTTTCGCCAAACTAATCCAAAAATCTTTTCGGATAAGAGAAATTTCACTTTCTGTGACAACGGTTGTGGTTGATCTCATAAGCACAGATGTTAACCAACACACTCGGGTTGATGCTATCAACACTTTTGAATGTTTTCACTTTATATACACTCTTCTTGACGCCTTCGCGTTTCAGTTTTTTACCCGACTTCATACAGTTCTTCGACAATTACAATTATAAAAAAAATACAATTGAAGCACTTTGGTCCGTAGTTCTTCTGTGGGTAGTCATGGGCAAAGTGTGACGCATCACCTCAGTTAAGGTAGTTCTTTTTTAGCGGGATAATCAATCATACAGCCTACAACCATCGAAGATAATAAGCTCAGTGTTCCAGATAAACGTTGTGTTATGAAATGATAGGGGCCGTTAGTTTTTCGGCTATATTTCAAAAACGGTAAGAGACACCATTCTGAAAATTTCCCCAGTGAAAGATAAATAGTTTTCAAGCATGGAAAAAAAAATCTTAAAATATGCTTGGATCATGAGTATGAGAAAATTCAAAGTACGTGATGTCCGGAAAAATCCGAAAACTTCAACTTAAATTTTCCGGGAAAATTATCCACCAGAATTTTTAAAACTTTTTGTTAACCATATTACATGTGGGCAAAATTTCATGAAATTCTAGGACCCTTCGGCCCATTTTGTCTGATAATATAAAACAAAATCCCTGCAACCAGAAATTTCAAGTTGCACATTGATCGCAGAACTAGTCACCGATATTTGCTAATTGCGGGCCGGCCGCTAAGGCTTTTTTCAAACTTGTTGCTGCAAAAAACATACATTTCTGTGGTGATGATTTGAACTTGCAATGTGAAAAAAAACACGGACAAAGTGCTACATCTAAAGAAATTTAATTATTGCACAAATTTTATGTGGGTTGTGGCCTAGACAGTGTGATTAAGATGAATGAACAAGAAATTAAATATTCCTACTTCTATCTTGATGGTAAATGAAAGTAGTTACCTCTTGCTGATCCACAAAGACAAATGTCTTTAAATAAGCATTCTAAAGAGTATTTCAAAGCTCGTTAAGGCACCAACCAGCGATGTGCCTATTCTACACGTGAGGCACCAACTAGTCTTGGCGCGTTCCGGTTGAGTGTGGTTTAACTGGTTCGTGGCGGTGGGTGGTGGCTTCTTCAATTGCACCATTTTCCCCATCATATTCTCGTTATAGTAGAAAAGCCACCGACCAAAAGCGAAAGGGAAAAAAAATCGAGTCTGACTGAGGCCAAGGACAGCTTTTCTGATTCACTCTATTGAATTCGGACTTTCTTGGGAGGTATCCACTTTAGTCTCCCTTTCGCTCTAATGAGTGAAAGATTGTGATGATAAAGTATCAAAAAGTAGTTTTAATAAATATTCAAATTATTGGAAAAGTTTCCAAGCATAATCAAAAAAGACGCCGGTTTTGGCATAGAAGCTTTTCGAGAGAAGCTTCTGGCTAAAACCATTACAATTTACCTCGATCTCATTTGCTCAGTAGAACACGTTGAATACGCTGAGGTTATGTGGATGCGTTTAAGTAAATTGCAGAATATTTTTCTTTGATTAGCATAGAATTTGTATCAAGGATTCTGAATTATCTGATCGAAGTGATATCCTAAATAACCCAGCAAACGAGGAACCTATCGGCTAAACAATTAAACTATGGTCGATACAAAAACAAATACAGACGCAACAATGCTGACTAATTTATATCTAGTAGCCGTCAACAATGCTGATGATGGTACAGCACGCAACAACCACCCTACTGCTTTCTCTCTGATAATGATGATGGTCTCACCTCTTACCCCTACACAAGTTTGAGCTGGACGATTTATCTTTAAGATAATTAAATATGACATTTTACCCAGGTTGGCAAACAAAATTGAACTGGTTTCAGTTACAGATATAAATTCCCTCTAGAGTTAACAGTTGCTTCACAGCGATATAAATGTGGAAAAGCTCAGGCGTCCACCTCTCAGTTCACCTTTTTGTCCACCTAAAATATTCATCAGTATTACAAGCAATCAAGAGTTGATGAAAAATCAACAAAGCATCCTATTACACTAGCAACCCCGCAATCTGATGCTATCATAATTTTCAGCAATGTCAGGAATGCTCACGAACCCCCGACATTTGCCAGAAAACTTACTACTAACTCAAGGTATCTTTCAAATAAGCTTCAAAATTGCATTTTTTTTTTTATCAAATGTTAAATTCAGTCCTCTATATCCGTAATACACGCACGAGGCTCAAACCTTTGTAGACTACTTTTATTTTTAATTAATCTACTATAAAATCAAATATTAAAAATCCATCATCACCCTCGTGGCGAACAGAAATAGTTTTTGCAGTGCTACAATAATTATTAAAAAGTCGTTATGACAGCTATCCATATAAAATAATCCGTTAGAGATAACTTCGTCAAGATACATAATTTGTCAATTCATAAAAAAAATCACTGGATAATTGTTCAAAAGACAGTTTTAACGTGTGAAATGCAGTGTCTTTTAAATTCTGTAAGTGTTGCTGAACGTTTGATATGTCTAGGCTGCAAATTGAAAACATTTATTCCTTTATAATATAATGAATTCTGTGAAGCACAAGTCAAGAAATGTGGTGTTCTTATTTCAACCGCGTTTCTAGTATTATATCTATGAAACTTACTTCCTCTTTCAATTCGATCACACAAATATCGAGGCAGCAAACCGTTAACTACTTTAAAAATGAACACCATAGTCAAATATACAATTCTTTGCTTCACCGACAACCATTGTAAGGCGTCTAGCATCAAAATTGAGGAAGTGAATCTATTACATCTTAAAATCAAACGCATGACTTTATTCTGCAAACGCTGTAATCTCAATATTTGTGTTTCATTGATCAAGAATAAAATGGAAGGGAAAAAGTCTAGATGAGGGGAGAAGATTGATTTGTATAACTGTATTTTACTACCAATAGTTAAATCGTTTTTCAACCGACATAGAATTCCATACTTCTTGGCAATTTTCTTGATGACATTGTCAATGTGAGAGTTGAACTTAAGTTTGTCATCAATAATCAAGCCAAGATATTTAATCTACCGAACGCGATCAATAGTCTCATCATCAATTACAACAGAGACGTTCTCATTTACTCGATTCCATGAAATTACCATAAATTGAGTTTTACTTATATTCAATTTTAACTGCTCATACTTCAACCATCTACTTAGAGAACGCAAATCTTCATTCAAGTGTAAAACGGCATCATCTAAATCCTTAGCTGCAATGAATAACACAGTATCATCTGCAAAAAGATTAATGTCGCAAAGTCGTAAAACACGTCGCAAGTCATTAATATACATAATAAATAACAGGGGCCCTAATACACTTCCCTGGGGCACTCCAAGGTTATTCCCCACGGGACTGGAAACAGAATCATTAAAAACAGTCCGTTGAGTTCTGTCCGACAAATAGCTTTCAAACCATTTATATGCAGTACTCGTAATTCCAAAGCGCTTGATTGATCTTAACAATAAGGGCCTTTGAAATTGTTTCAAAAGCGCGTTTAAGATCCAAAAAACAGCAACAATCGTATCTTTGCACTCCAAGTTATTTTTCCACTTCGCTAATACCAAATTCAATGCGGTTTCACAAGAATGACATTCCCGATATCCCGATTATTCTGGTATCAACAAACTTTTACTATTTAAATACTCCAACAGCTGGCCTTTAACAACAAGTTCTAAAATTTTCTCTAATTCGTGCAACATGTTGATGGGACGAAACTCTTCGGCTTTAATCGCTCCAGCAACTTTTTGAATAGGGACCACTAGGGATTCCTTCCAAATTTGTGGCACATGTCCAGTTTGTAATGATTCATTAATAAGGTCCAGCAAGATGTGGCCATGACATGAAAGCAATCTTGAATAACTCTAGCATTAACATTATCGACTCCAGCCGATTTTCCTAATGAAAAACAAATAACTCTAAGTTCATCTAATGTAATTGGGTGAAAAACTTCAAAGCTACAACTACTATTAACTGGCTGTTTTATTTCGTCAGCTTCATCGACCAATTCAATAGATTGATTAATCAATGAAACGCTATCTACGAAATAATCATTAAACCTAGCTGCAATTACTTGTTCTGACTGTTCTAATGTGCCATTAAAAGTTATGGACCGCGGTTTGCAATTACTAGGTTTTAATAAAGATTTCAAAATTTTCCATAGCTCTTTGCTGTTGTTTTGATGCTGATCAATCTTCCTTTGAAAATATTCACAACGAGTTTTCTTTATCGATTGTGAATACTTATTACGCGCGATTGTGTACCTAGTCCAATGTTTGTCATTATTAGATCTACAAAACTTTTTGTACAATTTGTCCCTTTTCCGTTTAAGACGCAAAAGATCCAAATTGTACCAGCTGTTCGAGTTCTTCAAAGAAACAAACTTTTGCTCAACTAGTTGATTGGTACACGTTTTCAAAGCGTTATTAAGAACAGCTGTAGATTCATCTAAGCTACCGGCCGCGAATGGAAAATCCAGGCTTCTCTAAACAAGATTCGAAACAGCTTGCTTCGAATATTCCCTCCAGCACTTCAATTTTACAAAATTATCGTTATCGTTAACATGATCTAAGACATTAATCACTAAGGTGATCGGTTATTTTCAAATCAGTATCCGTAACTGAACTAATGGAATCAAAATTAGAATAAACGTGGTCAATTAAAGTTCTATTGTGCCTGCGTATACTCATTTACCGTTTGCTTTAAATTAAAAAACTCAGCTAAACGCTTCAGATGATTCGAATTTTGGTTATCACGCCAATTAATGAAAAGACCACGTTGTTCATGACGAGAGGAGCAACATAGTTAGGTAAAGAAGAACTGCATTATAACACATCATCGACTGGAAATGCTCTCGGCACGTGGGGCCTTAGGTAGTGATGAAACGTCGCTAGAACTATTCCACAGCCACAAACAGTAATTAGCAAAGGCGGGTGCACACTTTTTGCCTGTAGATTTAATGACATACTTCAAATCTCCACATACATTGTATGGGCTAGGCAAAAGGTGTGCATTTGACTTTGTACTGTCGCATTAATGGCCCTTCGCTCATTTTCAACTTCTATTCAATTTTAATACTGCCGTAATCTAACGGAACTGTCTACCTACCCTCTTCTAAAGACCATTCTCTAGCTAATAAATTATCACACTAAAGCCCTTTTGAATTAGATTACTACAAACAGATTATTTTACTGGGGTCATTTCTATACTGAGGGTACACTTTGTGAAAACCAAAAATGGAACATTAAACAAAATTATGAACGATTTTGAACATTAATAACTCAGCTGTTCGTGGACCAATTTAAATATTTTATCACCAATTGATCAGAGATCTTTCTACGCATTTATAGCATTGCTTCCTATTGCTGTTTTTTAACGTGAAGCTATTGAAAAAGTGGTAATGTCAAGCATTGTCCAATGAACAAATAAAATGTGATAATTTTATCACTGTTTTCATGAAATAAACGTTCTTCCCAAACCCAGTCCTCATAATTGAGTACCACTTGGTTGCACATCATTCTGATTTAACCTGAAAACATATAAAAGAGCACTGCTGTATGGCATTAGCTCATTTTCACTTCGGACGGCGTGGTGAATAGCAATAGCAGCAGTAGGAAGGTGGTGGCTAGTCCACTCCTTCACATCCAACAAGCACTGGTCGTGGAAAAGAAGGAAAAGGTCTGGTAAAGGAGGTGCCAAGGGTCGTCGCAAAGTTCTTCGAGATAACCACCATCCGTCGTCTGGCTCGCCGTGGCGATGCCAAACGTATCTCCGGTCAACGAGGTGTGCTGAATATGTTCCTGGATCCGTGATACTGTCACCTACACTAAACACGCCAAGCGTAAGCGACAGAGACGCACTCTGTACGGTGTCGTAGGTTACATCATCACCAATTTTGTCAACAAAACGGCCCTTTTCAGGGCCACCAAGCTTATAACAGTAAAGAGTAGGAATAGAATTCATCTGCCTATATGGACAAACATATTCAGAAACACACGCCCCCAACAACCACACAAAATGCTCATGTAACCAAACTTGGAAGCAGGGAAACAAATGATTTTGATCGATTCTCTCCATCAACTTTCTCTCAACTTTCGCCATGGCCGGATATTTTCGATGGAAGAAGAAGCAACAATCTAGCTTCTAAATCGACGAAGACGGTAGGAAATACTTTTGAAGCCAAGTTATTTACGAAAGAGAGAGAGTCGATGAAGAGAATTGATCAATGTAGATAGAAATTATTGAAAAGTGACGCAAGATTTGTTTTCCATGCTGAGCATCAATGCTACCGACGCCAGGGAGGCAGCTCCCACACCTGGACCCTTCCTATCAACCCATCAACTCAACCGGGGACCAACGGCTTTACTTCCCGAAGGAAGGCGTGGTCAGAGATGCCTTATGCCTTAGAACATGCCGCTGGCGCCGACTGAGATTGAACCCAGGCATGTTGGAGTGAGAGGCAATCACGCTAACTACTACACCACCGGCGCCGCCAGCTGTCAAGGTGTTGCCATTGGCAAACTACGCAAAAGGAAAAGAGCCAGTGTCGCTACTTGATAGCAAACTACTCATAATGGGAGGAGTCTTTGTTGCTTTTATATCACTTGGTTGCGCATCATTCTGATTTAACCTGAAAAGATATAAAACAGCGCTGCTGTCTAGCATCAACTCATTTTCGCTTCGGACGGTGTAGCAGTAGGAAGGCGGTGGCTAGTTCACTCTTCTACATCCAACAAACAATAAGTGACTGGTCGTGTCAAAGGAGGAAAAGGTCTTGGTTAAAGAGGCACCAAGCGTCATCGCAAAGTTCTTCGAGATAACCGCCATCCCTCGTCTGGCTCGCCGTGGTGGTGTCAAACGTATCTCCGGTCTGAACTACGAGGTGTGCTGAAGTTGTTCCTGGAAAATGAGGTCCGTGATGCTGTCACCTACACTAAACACGCCAAGCGTAAGTGGCCATGTGCTCTACAATAAAACGGCCCTTCAAGCTTATAACAGTAAAGAGTAGGAAAAGAATTTATCTGTGCCTGTTTGTCCATATTCAGAACCACAGGCCCCCAACGACCACACAAAATGCTCTCTAGAGTTGTAATCGTGTAACCAAACTTGACAGCAGGGGTGCAAGTGATATTGATTGATTCTCTTCATCAACTTTCTCTTTGAAAAAAAAAAATACTACAAATTTGGTACGCCTACAATTCAAAAATGGAAAGAGTTAAGAATTAAGATGATCGATAAATTAAAAGATCCAAATGCTCTTCACATTTGTTCCCTCCACTAGCGGTCCTACGTCAAGCTTCCGTTCATGCCCCTAGGCACAGACCCTTCTACTTTTTTACTGAGATTTCTGAGATCTGAAACAGTTAGTAAACCGAGAACAACTGTGATTTTGTTACACCGGCTATATATATTTGGGTAAAAAATCATTTTATTACATTTGATTACTAACCTTTTCAGCTGTTCATAAGCTCAGTAAAAACTAGCCGAAGCTGAAGTGGGTTCAAATCTCTCCCCCTGCAATAGTGAAATCCAACCAACCACCGGCCACCCGTGGCGCTGTAGTCGTAGTGGTGATAACAATGTAAAACATCTGTCAAACGTGACTCACTTCAGAAGTTTTACTCTTTTTAGTTGGAAATTTGCCTTATTTTGACGTTTTTGGTGATCAAAAAGCTTGTAAAATTGTAGGAAAAGTATAATAAAACCAAAAAAGCTTCATTCTCTATAAAGAAATCCACTCTTCTTTTCTATTTTATATTGATGCGCCACGGCTTTTTCAGAAAATATCAAATTGCGCCGCGGTAGCAAAAAGGTTGGGAACCACTGGGCTAGTCCACTGTGAGCCAATTAAAAATCATTAGTTTCCACCGGTTGGTGATATTGTGTGTCAGAAACTGAACCATAACATGAAAGAACACTCTTAGAACTAGTTACAGCCTACATATTTTCACAAGACAGGAAGTTGCTATATTCAGGCGTTCATGAGTTACACGTAATTTTCGAATTAATTTTAGGAATTTTTAAAGTTCTTTTATTTATTCCTTTCAGAAACCAAATCAATAATAAAATTATCAATCCAGCTATGTGAAATATTTACATTTGAAAACTGCATGACTGTTGGGTTAAAATTTGTCGTATCTTTTGAATGAGTTATGAAGAAATAATATTTTTAATGTGAAGCCCAAGCTTAAAGCTGAAAACTTGTTCTATAATGATCAAATGAAGAGCTAGAAAAAGCATGTCTTCAGCAAACTTGCTTAAAATACTTATTTCTACAACTTTGCTGTAGAATTTAATCACCTATAACTTTCACATACAATATTTGGATTTCTGATTTAAGTTAAAATGAGAACCACCTTTATCAACATTGTTATGCATCGAAGACATTAATGCATAGAATCGGGTAAATAATGTCTTCCCGCTAAATTACAGTTTCGAACCACAGCGTTCTGGCAACCGACGGGATGTGAAATCACCAATCCAGTGATTAGCCAAATATTGTGGGTGTACTTAGATAATTAAAACATAGATTTGCCACATCGGAAAATAAACTGGCAACAAAAATGTGGCGCCTATGTGAAAAAGGCGGTCAACGGGTGAACTTTTTTTTTTCTCCCTGCGCATTCATAACTTTGAACGCTAAGATTAATTTACTTAGATTACACAAAGAAATTATCTTGATTGAGTGCATAGCAAACAAACCCAAATGGTGTTCATATATCATTTTTTTTTATGCAAAATTGACATAAATATTCCCATGTTTTGGTTCGTCCAGCTTACGCCCAATTTGAGTAAACATAAGCTATATACGGTTTATTTAATCATAGTGTGCAAAGTAATTTGTGATTAACGTGTATATCTGCATTTGCGTGGAAAAATACTTTAAGTACCGATTTCTGTCTAAAACAACAGTGATTCATATCAGAAACCAAAATAGGGTTTCGACGGTGGGAGTTTCAAAATTGTACGAGAGCTGCTTCCAGTCCAAGTTCAAACACGTTTCACAAGGTTCTAGTGAAAAACAGGTATTTCTCTAGATTATGTTTTTTTGGATGAACATTTGAAAGATATTTTCTTGGGTTCCAGCTCAAGAGACTGGGAGAAATGGATTAACGTCTGCGGTGTCACGAAATTCTCGAGAGAGTCGGTTATTTGCAGCGGTCACTTCCAGGATGACGACTTCATTATTCCGCTTTGCGAAACTCAGAAATTAGCTGTTCCGTCTTCAAATCGGAACGTTGCGAGCCAAATTTCACGTTTAGATGACATTAGTTCGATGGATGTTGACTTTCATTTTAGCGAGTCGGAATCGGAATGTATAGAGATTGACGATATTCACGACAATATAGTTGCACATTATCAATATTATTGACAATATTTCTCCACCACTTTGGCCGTTCGCAATGCTGTTGTATTTTATAAGGACTGTTTCAATTTGAAACTAGAACAGAAACGCACCTCTCGCAATGCTGAGTTGCAGTTTCATTATTCGAGCACTATTTTTCACCAGATTCGCAACTGCTCGACTATTCTGTTTTATTTATGAGCGAGTTTGAAACACGAATGGAACTCTGTTTCAAATTTTTCTGGATGTTTTTAAAGATGTTTCGAAGAGCTTCACAAACAAAAAACGGAGAACTTCATAGAGAACAGTAAATTTTATGGAACTTGATGATTACAAACATCTTTTAGAACTCTGCGTTGCGCTGATCGTGTTGCAGTTTTATTTTTGACTGTTTCAAATTATAGAATTGTCGAGTAGATTAAAACAATTTTGAAAAGATGTTTCGAAGAGCTTCACAAAAAAAAACTCCACTTCAGCTGCTAAACTTTTAGCTCACCCGTTGGCCGACAGATCGTGTGCTATCAATGTTACTTTTCGAGTAAAAGCAGGGATGCCCGAATGAGCAATCTATGTTTATAGGTACCCGAAGTATAATTGATAATACGCCCATAGGTTGCCAAATTTTTTATCATTAACATTTCTCATGCTCATTTTCATGTCCTGTTTATCATGAGTATTAGCTTCTCAATATCCATTCCCTTGAAACTGAAAAATGACTGCCTTACGCAGAACTCATTTAACAATTGAAATGGATTTTGTATAATGTTAATGATGTCTATATGCTCATAAAAATCGATTTTTTCAGTCTCACGCTCTTGAACACATAAAACCATTGCAAATTGAAACAGTATGTGACGTATTCCACATCTTGAGTTCGAAGATCAAGAGAGCTCGCAAACGAGGGAAAAAATCCTCATTTAACCCAAGAATCCGTTGGGAATAAGCAAATGGAAAAAGGAGTAAATATTACCGCTCGCTTTCAGTGCGTATTGTCACTTAATGGGTTTTTATGAGCAAGGGGGCGGCGAATAAAAAAATCCTATTCTTTTCTCAGAAGATTTTGCTCTTTTATTGTTCTGCACTTTGCTCCCACATTGCTTCCATATCTGTTTGGTTCACGGATGAAGATTGTTTTTCCATGATTCTCGTTGAGGTTTTCCCATTCGAATGGTCTATGGCTCTTGTGCTACCCTATCTGGTAAGGATCTAATTCTTCTGTCATGCATAACAGCTTGCAAAGCAGGGTCGAATTTTTAAGCGTAGAGTTTGTATGCATTTTAAGGAGGTGATAAAGTACCATAAGCAGGAAGATCTGATGATATATTTTTTTAATTTTAAAATGTATGCTGTGAAATCCGACCCTGGCTATTTGTGCGATCAAAAAAAAAGAAAAACAACCCAACATCACAAGCTCTTGACTTTCCATTTAGATTTGTCACCATTGCTGTGGGTGGAACCGTTTGGGAGTTGGTGCACACCGCACACGTACCGAATCTTTGTAACAACCTCTAGAAGGTGGGTCAGATTATGCCTCTATTGAAAAAAGGTGCTCTTTTTGTCTTTTGTTTTGGAAAGCACCCCCAGCACTAGGCCATTGGATTCATTCTAGTTTGGTTATGTATTGCCCTTCCAGCGTAGCAGTGAGAATTCCTGTTAGGTATGTCCTTTTTCGTCAGAAACTCGCATTCCCAAAATAATCATCACATTCAACAGATCGTGTTGTGATGTTAAATTGATTATTTTTCGATCCAGTCCTGCTGAGTGGTTTCCCCAGGATCTATGAGAGCAAAGTCCAGTCACTCCCATCGATTCCCCTTTTGCCTTAGTTTCATCCGTTTAGCAGTTTGATGGGACATAAAATCGACTAGCCCTGACTGCAGGGTGTTCCGAGAAGGTGAAATGATCTTCCTGTCGTTTTTTCGACATTCATTCTTGCCCTTCGTCCGGATTGCATGAAGCACCTACATACATACCAGTGTGGTCTTCTCTTCAGACGAGCCATGGGAAAATGGAAGGAAAACACTAAAAGATTGATTGACTTAACCTAACACACTTCCCGAAGCATTAGGCGAGAGGAAATAAAAACCCTGAAACCGGCAACGTTCGGTCAAATAGAAGCGATGCTTTTTTGAAGCGTGTTTGTGTTGGGGAAAGTAGATCTTGTTTTCTGGAAGAGGGGCGTCACAAAGTGCCGTTGGAGACAAAAGGCGACGAATTAGAGAGGAAAAATTGACTGCACCAGAGCGAATTGGTGGTTGGATGGCAGAAAAGCTTCACATGGTAGAAGGTTGCAGAAATGGTCACATTCTGACATCGATTCTGACAGCAGGGTATGTGGCTAACATATGTTTGCCGGACGCTTGACCAAATCGGTACATATGTACGTGATTGTCCCCAGTACCCAATTTGAAATGTGAAACGACAGTCCTTGGCAGTCAATTTCGTGACCAATTTTTCTAATGTGTCTCGGATCCGGGTCATCTCCCATAAGTATATGATGAAGAAGAAGAAAAAGCAATCGTGGTGGGATTTATTAACATTGGTGTGATTTGTCGATATGTATTTTCTCATGCTATCACTGATTGATTTGTATGTTTGAGTGTTTGCAGTGAAATGTATCAATTGAGGTTGTTACTAACAGATTTTTACAATTATCTAATGATTTTGACGTAGGACTACGTCTTTCATTTCTATATGGGGGTACACTTTAAAAAACCGAAAATGGAACATGTAACAAATTGAGAAAGATTTTGAACGTTTACGTTCCATGATTTACGTCAAAGCTGAATTACATCTCGTGTAAAAATAATAATTTCTAAGTGTGTGGTAAATGTCCAGTATTGTCCAAAAGCGTCGAATTAACTAAAAAAATCCACCAATTACCTACATGCATATGCTGCTTCCCCAGCAGAACCGCACGCTCATAACGACCACACAAAATGCTCTCCAGAGTTGTAATCTTGTAACCAAACTTGGAAACAGGGGATACACACAAAAAATATATCACATATGCAATGCATGAAATCCATGTGAATTTCACATAGCCAAAGCATTTTTTCAAAAAAAAAAAAGTTAACGACAACCTAAAGAAATCGTTTATAGATTTTGTCGTTCAGTGTTTTCCTTGAAATTTTTGTTAAATAAGCTAGAATTAAATAAAAAATAAACTACCAATCCCCAGAGAGCCAAAACATTCAAATTTGAAAGAGAGAATTCACTCTCACGATCTCACGATGGTGGGGGAGGGAGCATTAACATTTGAAGCCCCTCCCATTTAGCATTTTCTGCATAAAAAATACATAAAAATGCCCTCCCTTTTAACAAGCAATTACTATTTATCAAAAATTTCGAGGAAAAAACTGAACGATAATGAATAATTTCTTTTGACTTATTTTGATCATAATATGCATCCAAAGTGTTTCATCTACTTTTCCAAGTTTCTATCTTACTATCAATGGAACAGCGCCATCAATGAGAAAAAATAGCCTTGACTTAATGGTGAAAACCATTTTTGTAGTTCTTTAAAAATTCTACTCTAACTCTTTTCTTAAATGAACTTGGTGGCCCTGAAAAGGGCCATTTTGTTACTTGGTTGTTGGTGATAATGATGCGTAGACGACATCCATGGTCAGGACTGCCTACTCTTGGCGTGCTGCTCCTGCTGCAGTTAGCAAAGATATTTATTATATCATACCACGTAGTCTTACGTCATCATTGCGTACAACCCCATTGGGCTGTCCCTTGTAGTTTTTTTTATATAATTAGGTACATAGTTCGAAAAAGTAATGTAAATTTATATTCAATGAACATAAATCAGAAATAGTGTGTCGGAGTGCTGGAGAGCAGCCAACAGTTTCAAGTTTCTTATTAAATAACTCAGCTGATGATGCTGCACTGTGGTCTAAAAGTGCCAAAACGTGCGGTTTTTAGTTTATGCGAAAACGGTTCATTGAAGCCATATAATGTCTTCTGATAAGTTTGTGCACTTAAAAAGCTTTTAGGCTTAACCATTTTATGATTAATCCAGCAGGGAAATGAAAAAAAAATAGCAAAATGGTGTCTTGAGCAAAGTTTAAGACAATATTAAAACAATTTGTTTTTCTTAGGACGTCAATTTGGTAAAAGCCTTCAGGAAATCATTGTTTTAGTATGTTCTATACAAATGTTTGTTTTTTTTTTTAAATACACCATTTTGTCTCCGGAAGAAAGTCCCTATCCAGTATTGCTTGAGATATTCAAGGTTTTGACCCAAAATTACCGCTATGTTCAAGGCACACAGCTCAAAGTTGGGCATAATTGGGAAAACCAGGCTATACTTAAAAATGCTGCCCAATGCATATAAAACCATTAGTCTTCTTTAGTATTCTCTGCCGATCTGCTTATTACCAAAATATAGGGTCACGACTTCCCGTATAATTGTGTATTTTTTTTCTTTATTATATATATAATGGAAAAACGCATGATGAACATTTAAAAAACACTGCACTACCTCAAATGATTACTACTTTTATCTCATTATAGTTATATTTCATCAACCATTTAATACAATATTATTAAAAAAAAAATATGCATCGCTACCCATTTCCTCGTTACTTCCAGAGCTGTCGCTTACTTCACTTTTACCATCGATGCATCGGTAGATGGAACTAGAAGAGTTTGAGCATCTTTCGACAAAATAAGTTTTGCTTGTTTCGTAAATGGTCTTATTGTTGAAATTAACGGGTCAGATGATTCAAGCAGACGATTCAGAAAGTCGATGTTTGTTGCTGTTCGGGGGATTTTTCGTGTATAGTCATCCCGAAAGCGCCTGATGTCTTTATTCCTTGACAGCTGGGCCTCGAAGCATAACTACCCATTTGACACAAGAATAGATTGTATGATCATCGAGCATTGATCAAATTTAGTGCTTTCGCTAATATTGACTTGCAACGATATAGGGTTTTTAATCTAATTTCCGTCCTACTAAGCACATCCCGCACTTTACTTCTCTTTTTTGAAAGGGTTTGAACAAAACATGGAATGTTTTCATCAAAGATAACTTTCAAATTTATTCACCTTTCTATACGTACCGTTGGATTTGATTAAGAGTCAAACAATGTTGAGATATTATTAAAAATCTAACAGTGCTTCTTGATTCTTAATTCGTCCTACGACTTTCAATTCCGTCTTAACGCATTGAAACGCCATTAGATTTTCTTCGTCGTACGGATGATGGTAGAAAAAGTGAATTCGCTAGGAGCGCTTCTTTTGTTTTGAGAACGATGAGTGTAAATATTCATACAATGCGCTGTAATAGGCGTCATGTTGTGGCTTATGAACTAACGGATCGGAACAAACGTATTATTGATTTGTGCACGGTGAAATCATTGATATTATTGATGATTTCTGCTCGATATAACGGAAATGGGCGAATACGACGAAGTAGCGCTCTTCCCTAGCAGTATTGGATTCAGTCCCGTTATTTCCGCAGATTTCTTCCATTCTCGAAAAAAAACGCCGAGCGGTTTTACCGTCATTTGATGTTCCAGAACCTCTAGACCGTGGCTTATCAATATGTAAACGAATTTCCATCCGGAACTTCTGTCGATAAGCTTTTTACGCTCTCTCATTGTATTACCGTCAAGTCATTTGACCTGCCACTTTTTAAAGTCCATACGATAAGCCAGGTGCATAAAATACTCCAAAAAAATCGTTTACCGTACGCTCCTTTACCTGAGCTATAAAGTGCGAACACGAAATTATTGCGACACCGAAAATGTCATGCCAATTTTCTTATAATGTTTAGACTCAAACCAAAATTTTAGGGTAGTTTTATACATATATTTACTTCAAAAATCAAAAGAAAAGTTAATCGATGGAGCCTTGAGTGTAAAATTGAACGCATTTTCGCTTGATGCCCTCCATCAAAGTCTTTACAGTGTCATCCGGTACCAGTTTCTCAGTTTTTTTTTTTCCATTTTCTTAACATGTCCTTCTCGTCTTTGACTGTCTTCTTGCTCTTCCGAAGTTCCCGCTTCATTATTGCCCAGTACTGCTCCACCGGGCGCAGCTCCGGACAGTTTGGCGGATTCATGTCCTTTGGAACAAAATGGACAGAATTGGCCTCATACCACTCCAGGACACTTTTAGAATAGTGGCATGATGCCAAATCTGGCCAAAATAGCGGAGCTTCGTCGTGCTGCTGCAAGAACGGCAAAAGGCGCTTCGCGAGGCACTCAGATTTGTAGATCTTGCCATTTACTGTGCCCTTTGTCACGAAAGGCTCACTCCTCAGTCCGCAAGAGCAGATGGCCTGCCAAATGAGATATTTGAAGGCGAACTTCGACATTTTCTTCTTCTTAAATTTGTCGTCCATATCGAACTTGCTCTTGCCGGTGAAAAACTCCAACCCCGGAATTTGCTTAAAATCGGCTTTTATATACGTTTCGTCGTCCATCACACAGCAGCCATATTTTGTCAGCATCTTCTCGTAGAGCTTCCGTGCCCGAGTTTTAGCCGTCGATTGTTGCCACTCATCGCGGTTTGGGAAGTTCTGTACCTTGTATGTATGTAGTCCAGCTCTCTTCTTTGCATTCTGGACGTAGCTCTGCGACATGCCGATCTTTTTAGCCAAATCACGGCTTGAGACGTTGGGAACTCGCGTTGGTTCACCTCCATTTTCGTTGAATCGAAAAACACAACTTCGAGTTTGACAGCATGTACACAATACACATCAATGAGAAAGTGTGCAAAGTTTGGTTGATTTTTACCCAATGGTAAAAAAGTTATGCCCTGTTGAATGTGTCGCAATAATTTCGTGTTCGCCCTTTATTATTCATCTAGAATGGAGCAGCACCGCAAATGTAGCATCTCTGTGATGACTTCGTCAAGGAAACTGTATTACATACCTTCCCGGCCACTATTGTCATCAGCATTTCATATCTATAGTGCAAAAAGTACTAACGTAACAAGATCTTAATACTAAATATAAAATTATACCTTATAACGATTGTTCCTTCATTACGTGAGATTGATGTTCAATTCTGCAATTTTCTATTCCATGTAAGTTTTTTCGAATAACGAAATCTCTGCCGTTTCAGTAACGAATTGTATTCGGAGAAGCCGGCAATATCTAGTTGAAGAGGGTTGAGGGTTTTGAAATAGACATTTTCTTCTGGTATCTGCACGATGGATGAAATGAAGACGGGTGAATCAGAAAACGGCCCTCCATTACCTATAACAGTAGTGATAGTTATTCAAAAATAGTGGCTTACCATAACGTTCTGGCATAAGTAAAAAGGGGATACACAAGAATAGATCAAAATAATGGTCGTAGTGGTATTATGTATCCAACACAGAATAAAACCTCACCTGTAAATTTCTGATTGAATTCATTATGCGATGAGCTGCCGTCGAATCCCCACTTGATTGTAAGTGCAACGTTGAGAAGCTCTCCATCACTGAAGTTTGGTAGTGTTTCGGAAACTGCTTCAAAAATTCTAGTGGATGTGTGGTCAACCTGTTCTTGGAGTTAAATTTCCACAACAACATTTCCGCTAGGTGCGCTAGTGTTCGCAAATGACAAGTGGAGCCACTTTCTGATCCGAAGTTCCACTCGTGTGGTTTCAGTCAGGGTTATTGCGTCACGATAGCAGTTTTGTCGCAGTCATAATTGTATGATATGCTGGATATATGTTCACATTCCTCGCAATATCTTCTTTTTGAAGTTTTGTGTACTGCGACTTTGCTAATTTAGTATCCACCATCATCGCCAAAGCCTCTTATGGTGTATATTCTACAATATGGACTTTAGGCAATGTATTGAAACTCGACAGTACTTGTTCTACTAGCAAAGGAGATGCCTGAATAACGTCTCTGATGCAGCTTTGTCTTTTCTTCCAGATTCTCGAAGCTTCATCTGGGCAGCAAAGCAAAGCTCATCTGCTTCATGTTCGCCCCGCAATTCGGCCGTTTTTTGCCGCAATACTTTTCGGCCAGGTCATTGAGAATTGGAAGAAGATGGAAGCTTATCGTGTATAGCATGAGGCAGTTGTACCGGATTATCCAAGTAATCCTTATTTTAACCAAAAACACTTTTAGTTGTGCGGTTATGATTGATCCACAGCTTTTGGAAGTAGTGGCAGATGCCTCTACTTCTGAAACGACATCTGGCATGATGTTTATATCTATTTATGAACAGCCATAGCCTCATAAGCTACGCAGCCCTATTTTTTTGGTTCCCTGCGGTCCTCCTCCAAAGATTAAACAGCTCTCGTTTGTCAATAGTTTCTAAATATTTAAAAACACGCATATTTGTACTTCGTCACATTTTAAATAGTGGTCAAAACAAATTTCACTTACCTGAACCAACCAAAAAATATATTTCAGAGATCATTATCGTAATTAGATACAACCGGTCACGTTCAAAAGCCAATGACACATTGCAACAGACACTGAAACTCAAATAGTGGGAGGAACCAATGTTCGTTCAGTCAACCAGTTACTACAACAGACACCGAGAATCACATTCCGGAAAGAACAAGGACCACTGTTCGTGCAATCAGTCGGTTACTACTACCGACACTGTTAAAAGGCCAAGGTTGCAAAGACTCATTTCAGCTAAAACAATGTTTTTCTAAATTATGAAATAATTAGATGCCATGATCAAATTTTGAATTGGTAGAATACAAGAAGGGGTTGCAAAGAATGTGTTTGACATATTAAACCTGTTTATTTTACTTCATGAGAGTCTCAATCAGCGATTTTTCACAAACTCACTCACTCACTCACTCACTCACTCAGCGATCAGCAAATCGCTGATTGTGACTCATAGAAAGCAACATTTACAGGTTTTATGTTTCCAGCGCATACTTTGTAACCTCTTCTTGTAAGTTACAAGTAAAACATGCCATCATACCATCTTTTGGTTTTATTATTCCGAAAAACATTATTTTAGCTGAAATGAGTCTTTGCAACCTTGTAAAAGGCAACTAACCATCACTCGATTTGCTTTTGCTTCTTCTTCTTCTTCTTGTATCCTAAATCATTACTGTCTAAAAAAATTGGTAAGACTCGTTGGTATCGTGCGTCGCCGTGCCAAAACAGTCAATGCATCATAAATATCAACTTGTATGGTGAGCATACCATCTCTTTTACTTTTCAATACAACAGCAAATGTGACGTCACACTGCCATTCACACTGCCAGACCACGCTGTATGACATTTTGTTTACTCCACTGAGCGGGAAAGCCTATAACAGGCTAGTTTATTTATTTAGTTTTTGATATTTATTCACCATTAAAAACATCCACTTATCTAAGTTATTGGTTTAAACTTCGTATTTGCATGTTAAAAAAAAATTTATATTCACTCCTAGAGGTAATATATTCGGAAACGCTTGTTCAATGATTTTGTTTTACGTTCGCTAGCAAAGAAGTGAATTTGAAGTGATTTTCTTGGTGTTTTATTTTGTTCACCAAAAGATTTGACCTCAAGTTTTTATTTATTTTGTGTATTCGATTAAGTGAAATTGTGGAATGTTACGAAGAACACAAGTAAGTAAATGCAGTGATGATGATAAAATAATAAAATAAAGAAATACTTGCCATCCGTAAGCTTGTGTGTGAATGTATGTGTATACTAATCATGATGATTGAAGAATATTTTAAAAACAAGAAGAATCCGAATTGAGTGACGGTGTCTTGAGCCTTAATCACCTGCCGGGGGGAACAGAGACCAATCATAGTTCAGTCTATTCTGATCACTACAATATACACCGGGATTCACCTGCCTCAAAAAAACAAGAACCACTGTTCATTCAGTCAACCGCTCACTACAATAGACACTACGAATCACCTTCTTGTCCAGTCAACCGGTCACTACAATTTGGAATCAAAACTCATACCGCACGCTGCTTTGCAACGCCTACTTCGATTTAACCGAATTTGAATTTTCCTATGTATGCAAGAAAACGATTAGCTGTACACGGTTTACTATTGTTTGGAAATAAGCAGATCGGCAGAGAATACTAAAGAAGACTAATGAATTTGTCGTAGTCGTCCTTCAACTTGGAGTCCTTAGCAAATCTCCGTTCGAGTATCTCAAATCGACGAACTGCTGTTAACTCGGATTCACCAATCATCTCGTCGAAATTTGGCTGCTTGGGTAACTGGACAACATATCTCCCATCGTCGTTTCGGCAAACGGTTGATCTGTAGAGCTCTTCGCACGCCTTCTCTTCTACAGACAGGGCAGATCAAGTTCCAAGTTCTTCTATTTTCCAAAATCGCTCCATGCATTGCTCTAGCGAGGATAGGGAAGAAGTAACGGTTTGGCAAGACACGGAGTTCTGGGTAGATGGGATAAGATGCGTACCACCAGCAACGATCCATCCAAACACGCTGTCAACTAGTTCTGGGAGGCCTTCGGAAAGTCACATCCTCAAAATAATTTTCCTTGCGGGAGAAGATTTTGGTAGTAACTGACTCATTTGCGTGATCTGGTTTCTCGCCGATTCCATGGACGAGCACGTTCACCTTTTCACGCTTTAATCGCAACAGCTGGGCAAGCCGGTCCGACATCAGGTTGGGCTGAGATGCACTATCAAGCAACGCCCTAGCGAAATGTTCTTTTCCGTAAACATCGATGATACGCAGCACAACTGTCAGCATGAAAATGGTTGGCTGAGGATTCCAGAGAATGCTGCTGCACTGCATAACAGTAGGCTCAACCGGAACTGACACCATCTGCATCGAAATTTTGGATTGAGCATGGGATGTTGAGGCTTCCGGCTGTTGGGGTGACCTCGAACTGGAACGAGAGGCCGCTTGGGACCCCTCGCCGAAGCCTTTGCTGTAGCTTGGAAGTTGACCCGATGAAGAAAAGAATGGTGCTTTTTGTTACACACTCGACACGTAAAATTGGAGGGGCAATCACGTGCAAAGTGATCCTGGCGGAAGCAATTCAGGCATAATCGCTTGGAGTTTACGGTACGAAGGCGTTCAGCAATAGACATTTTTTTTTCAAATTTCTGGCACTTCACCAATGGATGATGCTGATCGCTGGTAGTTCCCGTTGAAACAAGTTGGAGGAGTCGGGTGAGCAGAGTGGTTGACGGAAACGGACTCCAGTACCCGAATGCGATTCTCCAAAATTTCCACTAGGCACGAATAGGACTGATTCTTCACCGTTCCTGCATGGTCTTCCCACGCCCGAATCGTATCGTCGTGAAGCCGCATGCACAGTAGATGCTCCAGTAGAGTGCTCCAGGTTTGGATTGGTTCGCCTATTTGATGCAAGATCTTGATGTGCCTTTGAAATTCGTCCACCGTCGAGTAAAGTGTTGCGGCAGTTTCCTTCTTCATTCGTGGAATGTCCAACAGGTCCTGCAGGTGTGGCTTTTTGAGCAAGTACTCATTCGAATAGCGGTTGATCAGCGTCTGCCACACCAACTGATAATTGGCAGCACTGATGGCGATCGTCTCGATGATCTGAGTAGCCTCTCCCTTGACTGCTGCACGGAGGTAATGGAACTTTTGGATCGGCGGTAGGTCCGGGTTGTCATGGATCAAATCCAGGAATGTGTCGTGGAATGTCAGTCACTGCTTATAATCACCGTTGAATTCTGGGATAGAGATAGTCGGCAACTTCAAACCAGCCAAGGTGGACACATTGCTAGAAGGGGGTTCTACAGGGATATTGTCTTGCGAAATGAGCGGGGGCGGTAACTTAGATTGAAGGTTGGCTTTTATTTTAAACAGCCTTTGCTCAAAGGAACCACGGTATTGGAGATTTAACGCTTTACCTTCATTAGTTTTCTCCAGATCCTCCAAAGATGTCTGCACGTCCTCAAGAGCATTCCACAGGTAATCGAGGTTATCCAGTCGAAGCGGTGCCTCGAGCCCATCCCGTTCGGCGTTGAAGTTCTCGATGAATAGCTCAGCACGGCCTAACGACGCAATCAGTGTGGTCCTTCGCGTCACTAGCTACTCTTGGGTACGAGCATCA
This sequence comes from Ochlerotatus camptorhynchus, assembly GCF_037179485.1. NCBI lineage: Eukaryota > Metazoa > Arthropoda > Insecta > Diptera > Culicidae > Ochlerotatus > Ochlerotatus camptorhynchus. Next base: position 992,709 of record NW_027040741.1, read on the forward strand.
CCCATCGTGGCTCGATGGATTACGGCCGGCGAGATTCGAGAATGCCTTTCAATATAAAGACCAGGTAGCCCCGGACGAAAGAAAATAAAATGCTTGGAAGGCTACTAACCTTGTCCAAGGCTTTTAAAGGCCTTGTATATTAATTAAATCTGGAACGCTGGAACAATGGCTGTCTTGCACGGCACACGGGATAGCCGTCTCGTTGGCTCACAGGAATTCGCTCGGTTGGGGAATAGGAGATCGTGTGATTGGTCCACGAAATGAATCGACAAATGAGATGGTGTCGTTTTGGACGCACGATCAATCGTCGTAGGCTGCCTTCGACAGCTTGGGTAGCAGTAACTCTGCGCTTCACTCGATGGACAAAAACACGGCCGTCAACGTCGGCGATACACGACCGTCGATGGGAATCACTGAAGATGGCTTGATGGTGGCAACGTTTTGCCAAATCTCAGCTCGACAGGTATGAGCAAAAGGTCACCGATGATCGATACGAGTAGCATGCAAAAACGGAGAAAAACGATCGAAAGGCACCCGTGGACAAATGTGCACGATTTGGGCAGGTACTTTACCTGATAGTTGATTTAAAATGCCTTGAATCAATCAAGAAATCAACTCCGTTCTCCAAAGTTGTGCGATGGCGTCGTATGCATGCAATGGGCACAATGGGATCCTTTCTTTGGCCGTCGCTCAATAGATGGATCGATGGCGTCAGCGTCCAACTGGGATGGCGTCGAACAATAGGGATTTGAACCGGTGGGTACGCTTGGAAGATGGCGAAAGCGGTGAGGCCCACGATCCTGGTCACGGCACCAGAGTGTTGGGGCAGATCTGGGCTCACCTGGATCTATATCTTCACCACAGGTTTATTACATGCACTTATAAATTCCCTGAACTTTCACTTTTATTGGGCCAAGAAACTAAACTTTTCATGCATTCAGTACACTTATTTATTATATTAGCTCCGATCTCATCGGTGGATTGCGATACGACTAACGAGTCAATCCAAACTATATCGGGCGATGCCCAGCATCCGATCAACCGATCTACCGAGAGCGCGAGAGAATGAGAATAATCTCCACACATTATCGGTATCGGTCACCTATTCTATATGAACGAAAACATCGAACTGCAACAGATAGTAGCAATGATTTAACGTCACAGATTATAAAGAAATGTGGCGATATTGGGTTAATGAGCTGAACGATAACCTTACAAAAATGCTCCATTTTCCATTTTTCATTTCATCGTTTAAAACCATATTGTTATTTTCAAATTATTGTTATTTATAGATTCGGTGGTTCGATAAAGTATGATTAGTCTATTAAATTTTAAGTAGTCTTGAGAATAAACAGTTTCATTGTGTTCAGCTTTTATTTCATAATAATACAGTCATCATCAACGTACATTCTTCTACAAATATGGAACACTTCCATTTGGTGAACACACTAGACTGACTGTACAGTAATTAAATATTCTTTAATTGAAGGGGGGACTGTACACATTTAAAGCTCTTTGGTTCCCCAATCGTCTTCTAGAATTCTGATGTTGGGGAAAACGGATCAACAAGACTTGGTGTACTTCATTTTCACATTTTAGATCTCTGAAAAACATACATTTTGTTATATCCTTTCGTAGGCAGATTTGAAGTACGTACCCCTTACAATGAATGCACACTTTACACTCTAAAAAATGATCAGATCACGCGACTAAAACTATCGAACTGATGGAGCATAAAAAAAAAACAAACACAGCACTAGCAACCAGTCATAAAACAAGCGTTACTACGTTGAAAATAAAACCAAGAATTAAAATACTTACAAATACTTAGCGATACTTACGAGATATTTAAAAAATATTTAATAAATATTGGAACTAAAGTTTAGAGGGGGATGCCCCTTGCGTTTTCCCTAATTATTTTAAAATATACGTATTAAAGTATATTGTTTTGTCTAACCAAAAGATGCCTCTCAAAGCGCAGAGAGCGGTCATAGTTTTAACACTTTCTTCGATAAGTTAACATCTCTGCGCACCATCACCTCTCAACGCTCGAAGGCACGAATTGAACGGATGATTGTGGCTGTAGTTTGTCCTATGGCAAGGAACAGCGTTTGGAAGCCCAATGTTAACCTTATAGTACAACAATGTGATGGTTACATGAGGCTAACAGATAGCAGCATATTTATTACGTACCACTAGGTTGGTTCATGCAAAGAAAATGTCTTTAAAATCTCCTCAATAATCCACCGAAGAGATCGAAGTGTGCCTTGGCCGCGATTAAACGTGTTTGTTTTCTATTATTGGGATTTTTGCGATAATCTTCTGTCAGCGTTTTGGCTGGTGGCGCTACGCCATCCGGAAGAATTTTCGTTTGAATTATTTCCAAATGTATAGTCCAGTTCAGTTTTTACGTATTCAGTAACCGTGTTGTGCCAGTGTTAGTGATTTAGACCGTGAAATCAGCATGGAAAGAAAAGATTCCCATTGGTTAAACCCTGTTAAGCCATGCTGTTCTTTTCTGGATACTAATTTGGTGAGCTCGTTCCTTAATTTTTGTGGTAATTCTATCGTAAATATTTTTGTTTAAATCATTAAATACGCGTCAATCAAATATTGCGCTAATGTTTTATAAAAAGTTTCAGTACATTATCAGCATCGATACTGTACCGGAGCGGGGCTTATTGTAAGCAAAATCTTCGGAAGCATGCGATCTTGAAATGGGCTAATGGGTATACGGTGGAGCTGTCACCTTTGAACTCCAGAGCTCAAACCTTTTGCAGTCATAAAAAAATGGTTACAGGTGGATTTTATACATAATACCACTGCCAGACCACTGCCAGACAGGAGTGTGATTGTAGATACATACAGTACATACAATAAATGAACGAATGAAAAATTGCATCAGTCAAATGTGTCAAAATTAGCCTGTTTTTTTTTTTTTTTTTTTTTATAAAATCTTTATTCTAATCCTAACATATTAACATGTCTTACAAGCTAAGCTATTCTAAACTAATTACAGGCATTTATTTCTAAGAAGAATTTGAAGCTAGGCAAGGAGATCATATGTCGTTCTGTTTCCAAAATATATTGACTAAACTGAACAAAATTTCTTAGAATCATAATTTTGTCATCCCTGCCAAACTCTTCTAAGGTTGGAGCTATCAAACTGGAAAAGGTTAAGAAGCGCATTAAACGAGGATCAAATCTGTTTAGTAAATGTCTAATAAAATAGTTCCATGACTGTTTGACCGAAAAACTTTTACAAAATATATGCTCAAGATCTTCGAGGAATCCGCATGATAAGCAATTAGGGTTGTCAGCAATACTTATGCGATACAAATGAGCTCTGTGATCAATTTTCCTATTATAAAGTAAATAAAGAATATATTTTTCATTTGAGTTCAGGTTCTTTAAGTTAATATTATTCCAGACATGTGGCCAATTTTTTTGTTCTTTAGTTTCAATAGTTGGTCTAGGCAATGATCCAATTTTATCAGAATATAGTTTTGTCATAGAAAAAGGTTGTGTTAGATCATGTTCGTAAAACAACTTCATGAAAGAAGGATACATATGTGGTAATATAGTAACAGGTTTCCTAATGACTACTGACTACTGATATTAGGCAGAATATAATTTTTCAACAAACACGTGTCGGTCGAATTAGGATTTATTCCAGGCTACTATTGTAGAAAAAACGTAATTGATAGATATTGGGCGGAACGCGTCGGAATGTTTAGAAAAATAGGGCGCACGCTTGATCCGGTTTAAGATACTTGTTTACTTGTTTAACCAGGGCTTAAGCAATCGTCACGTCGGTAATAGCTTGTTATGATAGCCTGAACAATGCGTAAAGAGCAAACCGCGAAACATTGAACGTCGCGTGAAAGTGGAACTTATTGAAGGCCTAAGTGCTTTTTCGTAACTTTTAGTTTTCGGATTAGAAAAATCATCGGTTGCAGGACAGTGTTACCGATTTATATTGGATAATCCAAAGCTATGTTGATCATTATAACATTAAATTTTGAATAACAAATGATAAGACAATCTTATTCAAATGTCGTAATAATACCTCTGACCAAGGAAAAATGATTTATATAGTATTCATAAAAGTTGACGATACAAATACTAATGAGGAAAGGAATTCCGCATTTCCTTTTCCCAAGTCCTTTTCCTCTCCTTCCCTTCCCTTCTTCTCTTTTCAGAAAGCGAGTAATGGCGCTATAACCATATGCCATATAGGGCTAGGACAAGAGTTAGTGCTCAGGTCCCAACCGCTAGAAGAAAATGGTAGCGAGCAAGGGCGCTATAACCTAGGCGAATACAGCATTCCCTCCGTATAGGTTACGTCCGCACACCGCTCTCTGTTGTCCTTCGACTGAGGTCGGCTGGATCGATTGAGGGATGGCAGTGGGTTGGCGGTGCCGTCCACGCTCGAACACAAGGGGTAAATACCTGTGTTCCATCCCAGGAGATCGGACAACCAAGGAGTGTACATTAACTTTCTTAGCTCTTTCACTCCCAACGATTTATATAGCCTTTTTTTCAAATCCTGCATACGGAGTGGTTGGTACGGTATGTCCCCGTTCTTTGATTACCTGTGGATTAAATGTTAACCACTGTCTATACTTATTAAGTAGACATGGTAAACATTCACTTCCACAAAAATTAACTAAACGCTACACAGTAGGCCTGGCCGCTTTATTGTTTGTTTCACATCCTTGATGTGCAGCAGGCATTAATAATGACAAGAAAAATGATAGATGTATCATTTTCCAGGATTCTTTCAAGTACTGGCTGTGTATGTGTAGACTAGACTAGACTAGACTAGACTAAAATCTCCTCAACAATCCACCCTCTTATTAACGGCTATATTGGAATTGTGAAGGAAATCAACACTTAGATCTTTAAACATGTGTCACCATTTCTCAACTCTATCGGTATAAGCGCAGCAACAAAGTAAGGCTATACTGAAGGTAGCGGGTTCGATTTCCGGTCCAGTCAGTAGTTTTTTTTTTGGGTTGCAAAATTCTACTTGCCAAAAAAAGACTCCAGTTGGGGCGTAATTTCCATGACGTCATGCCAAGAAGACAACATCGAGAGTCAACAATTCTCAACCATGAATAATCTCTCCCATCTTGGTGATTTTTATTTAGCGACAAAAATGCGCCCCATTTGGAATAACAGCTATCTAGAATCACTTTTGCACGTCACGAATGATAACAACTCGACGATAGTAAAACGAAATGGCCCAACTTTCAAGCGCGGCAGTATTACACCAACTTCCCGTATCGCCTCGGATACACTTGAAACATGTTTTTTCACTTTATGTCAATGCTTCTTTTTTCCTCCCAGCCAAGTTTACTTGCTTCCTAGATCGTTTTTTCCTGAGGCGAGGAATGGATGCTTTTTTCTCTCCCTTCTATGCTTTGCCTTGTGCTATTGAGACGTGTCACGAGACGAAGTCCCTTATTGTCGCATGGCCCACGGCAGGGATCGAATAGATGAAAAATAAAATTAAATAAAAAAGAAATCGTGGGTGCTATAAACATGATTTGAATTTACGGATTTCCCGCAGGCTTAACGGAGCTTGCTTCTAAGTAAAAAAAGGGGCATATGCGGAGCTTACAGAAGTAATTGAAAATGGAAGAGTACAACAAACTAACTTAGCAGAACGGATTAATTCTCTTTTGTTGTGATTCTGTTTAATGAAGCTTCGGTTCGTTTGAAAGAGTTAATGTTAATGTATCTGCGGAAAACAAACCAGCACCTTATTGATTACGGTTCAAACACTTTGAAAAACAATTTGCTGTTACTTACCAGAAATCTCGAATTTGTAATGTTTCATTAAATCTTCCCTTTGCAATTAAATCGCACTGCCGACAGGACGTTCTCCCTCATAATGTCCAACGCGAAACCGAACGGAACAACGCTGTGAAATCTAATTTCCAATAAAAACTGTTTACTGCAATTTTACGCTTATTTACCGAATGTTTCAAAGAACCGTTATGAAGAAGCTGTCTGCGCCAGTTGGACCGTGACCTACCGAGTACGGCATGGGACGGGTGGCGTTCGTTGATGGAAAACGACCCTGAGATCGATGCCGTTTTGCAGGAGGGGAACCGGCGAGTTGCTCGTGTACATGTTGTTTTTGATCCTCTTTTTTTTATAACTACCGTTTACCATTTAACGCTTGTACTTCCGGGAATTTGATTAAGCACTTTTTACTGCTGTGAGGACATATTCGCCCCCGGGAGTGAACTGAAGATGTAGGAAGGAACAGAAAATTGAAACGGAGCTGGGTTTGATACCCGTAAGGCTGCAGCATACAACCATGTTACATCCATTACGGCTGGGTAGAGAAGTAGCAGACTCACATTTGTTGCCCTAACGAAAAGTTTGCTTGGTTTACTTTTGAAATGATTCGCCCAACTGCAAAGCCTCGCGAAGCACAACAGGGTCTTACGTCGAAAACGTTGTACCTTCTACGTACTAAATATCATTGTATAATTTATCTTATTTTGCTTACCAAACAGAAGTTTGAATGTTCAGTGATCTCTCACACGAAACATTTGAATTGTGAATTATCTTTCTCAAGTTTTCTGTCCATATTGATAAGAGGGATCCTAGAAACAATTAGACATGTTCGGAGATGAGATTTGAACTGCAATGCGTGCGATAAGATGAACTCACTAATCTAGGCCTCCGCTGTTTGGTGAAAGTTTAAAAGTTAGTTAATTTTTTTTTAAATTTATTTCAAATTTGTTCGGATTAGGTATCCAAGACACGACCGTAGATATTACGTAGGGTTACGAAAGGTAGTTTTGACGTCACAGCAAAAGTAGGGTTAACTACCGCATTTCCGGCCTATTAAGGACAACCCGCACTTAGTCTTTCTTAATCAAGCGTAGTTAAGCACAAAACGGATTGTTATTATTACTGATGGCTTCCAAATTTATTTACCTTTCCGTATGTACCGTTAGATTTGATAAAGAGAAACAAATCGTTGAGATATTGTCAAAAGTCTAACACTGCTTTTTGACGCCAAACTCGGCCTACGGATTCTAAATTCGGCGTAACGCATTGAAATACTATTGAAACGCCAATTGATTCACTTCGGCCTATCGGATGAAGATAAAACATGATTCGGTCGGAGCGCTTCTTTTGTTTTTGGGAATAATGGGTGCAAACCTTAATATCACGCGTTCTCATTGACTTCGTTCGGTAGCTTATTAACTGAAGTATCGTACCAAACGCATAATTGACTTGTTAACTCTGAAATCATGGATTTATTTGAAGTTTTCTGCTCGATAGGCCAAAAATGGGCGATTAGGCCGAAGTGGCTCTCTACCCTATAGTATATATTAAATTGATTTCTTAACGTTATCAGTGAAAAAGTTCGATAGGTTGAAATTCAGAAGCAATTTGAGAGTTTTGTTTTTGAGGCTGCTTGTCCGTATAGTACAAGCCATTCTTTGACAATTTGTCTTGGATGCAAGCTCTTACTCTTTAGTTAACTCATTTATGAGTCATTTGTAGTCCTGAAAAGGACCGATGGGTTGGAGATGTCCCTAATTTATTTTTTCACAGTCCAACCTTAGATCCATAGGCCAAAATTAGAACCATTTCCCTTAATTAGCACATTTATAATTCAAAATTTAGAAATAGTGGAGATGGACATGACATCCCCGCATCAACCGATGCTCAAAAACTGCAGACGCCTGTTTTCAAGCATCAAAACGACGCGTACTACTTTTACATTGTTTTCACCGCATTTTTCTGGATTCCAGGATTCAATTGGATCGCTAATAATAACACCATATGCGGTCAGCATTGTTACTGCCGATGCTTAAACATCTAAGAATCCGGATTTAGGAATATGGGCAAAAAAAAATCCGGTATAATGATTTCTAACTGAAAAGGATTAGATAAAGAACTAAGACGGGAACCCGGTGTTTTGGCATGTCCAATCCGCCTGGCTACAGCATTCAGTCTGATGTACGGTTCCGCCATCATCTCAAAGTTCCGTGCCATGATGTCAATGTCATCGACGAAGCCAAGAAGCTGGATGAACTTCCTGAAAATCGTGCCACTCGTGTCTATCCCAGATCTTCTGATCACACCTTCTAACGCGGTGTTGAATAGCAGACACGAAAGTCCATCACCTTGCCGTAACCCTCTTCGAGATTCAACGGGACTCGAGAGTGTCCCCGATGCTCGAACAACGCTTTTAATTCGATCCATCGTCGTCTTGACCGATCGCGTCAGTTTATCCGGAAATCCGTACTCGTGCATAATCTTCCATAGCAGATCTCGATCGATTATGTCGTATGCGGATTTGAAATCGATGAACAAATGATGTGTGGGCACGTTGTATTTGCGGCATTTCTGTAGAACCTGCCGAATCGCGAAAATTTGGTCCGTGGTAGCGCGGGCACCCATACATCTCGGGTATTGTCCCACGAGCTCTCTTGCAAATGGTGACAGGCGGCGGCATAGAATTTGGGAGAGTATCTTGCAGCAATCCAACTTGTCACCCTTTTTTGTAAATTGGGCATACGACACCTTCCATCTACTGCTCCGGTAATATCTCCTCCTTCCAAATCATGGCAATTACCAGTGCAGCGGTCTAGCCAGTGCTTCACCACCGTATTTTAATAGCTCACTTGATAGTTGATCTACACCAGTTGCTTTGTTGTTCTTCAGCCGACCGCTCTCCTCCTCAACTTCTTGAAGATCAGGGGTCATCTTCTGCGCGTGCTCCAAGGTCTGTTGCCGTGCCACCTTCGTTTTCTGCTGCTTCACCGTTGAGGTGCTCGTCATAGTACTGCTTCCACCTCTCAATCACCTCACACTCGTTCGTGAGAAGGTTACCGTCCAAGTCCTTGCACATATCGAGTTGCGGCACGTAGCCTTTGCACGAAATATTTAGCTTCTCGTAGTACTTCCGTGTGTCGTTTACGCAGTATAGATTTTCCATCGCCTCGTGATCTCGGTCTTCCTGCTGACGCTTCTTCCTCCGGAAAACCGAGTTTTGTCTGTTCCGCGCTTGTCTGTATCGCTCCACATTCAATCTCGTACGGTGTTGCAGCATTCTCGCCCGTGCTGCATTCTGCTACTCTACTAACAGTTTGCATTCGCCGTCAAACCAGTCATTTCTTCGGTCCAGGATCGCAGTACCTAGTGCCACTGTAGTAGTACTACCTATGGCGAAACGGATGTCCTTCCAGCAATCTTCAAGCGAAGCTGCGCCAAGCTGCTCTTCCCTGGGAAGTGCAACTTCCAGCTGCTGCGGGTAGTCCTGGGCAACTCCGGCGTCCCGTAGTCTCTCAATGTTGAATTGCAGCGTTCAACTTCGACGGGTGTTATGCACCGTCGAGAGTTTTGAGCGCATGCATACTGCAACTAGGTAGTGGTCCGAATCAATGTTCGCACTGCGGTACGTGCGGACGTTGATAATGTCGGAGAAGAATTTCCCGTCGATTAGAACGTGATCGATTTGGTTTTCTGTGTGTTGGTCAGGTGATCTCCAGGTGGCTTTGTGGATATCCTTGCGGGGGAAAAAGGTTCTTCGGACCACCATTCCACGGGCGGCTGCAAAGTTCACGTATCGTTGGCCGTTGTCGTATGCAGGCTGTTTGACCCGATTGCTGGTCTGTACATTGCCTCCCGTCCTACCTCAGCGTTCATGTTGCCGATGACGAGTTTGACGTCCCGTTGCAAACAGCTGTTGTACACCTGCTCCAGCTACGCATAGAACGCTTCTTTCTCGTCGTCGGGTCTCACTTCGTGTGGGCAGTACACGTTGATGATGCTGTAGTTGAAGACACGGCCCTTAATCCTCAACTTGCTTATCCTCGCGTTGATCGGCTGCCAACCAATCACGCGTTGATGCATCTTACCCAGAACAACAAAGCCGGTTCCCAGCTCGTTGGTGGTGCCACAGCTCTGGTAGAAAGTAGCCGCTCGATGCCCGCTTTTCCGCATTTGTCTCGTCCAACAAGGCTTCTGCAGTGCTACAACTTCGAAGTTGCGTGGTTGAAGTTCGTCATAGATCCTATCTCAGCCCGGGAAGCCGAGCGATTTTCAGTTCCATGTTCCGAGTTTCCAATCGTAGTCCTTATTTCGTCGCGTAGGTCTGTGCCGATTGTTCCGATCCTTTTTTCTTTCTTCAGTATTTGCAACTTTACACGGCGGATGAAAACAACTCAAATTTGAGTTTAGTTCACTCATAATCGCCAAAAGCGCAGGAACTCAGCGATGAGTAAATTTGCCACATTCCCAGGTTTTTCCAGGATTTTCCAGGGAAAAATTCCCGAATTTGAGAAAACTAAAGATTGGATTTACTCAGTGCATTAGTACTACTCCGAGACTGAATAAAATTTTCGTCAATTTCCTCATTTTCCGGCAGATTTTATAGGTTTTCCACAGGACACATTTTACTCATCGCTGAGTTCCTGCACTTTTGGCGATTATGAGTGAACTAAACTCAAAGTTGGGTCGTTCTCATTCGCCGTGTATGTTTTTTTTTCAGGGCAGCTTGTTGGACCTGCCCCAACCCCCTGTCTCGCCGGGGGACCATTGTGCACAGCTCTGTTTGGAGTCCCACGCTGGCACTAGAACGGTGATCAGCCGCTCCTAACATGAAGAACAGCCGCACTTGGTGAACAGACGCTCGGGTTTGGTGAAGCATTTCCTCATCACCGTACTATGGCTACCGCGCCAGGGTTCGCGTCGTACCTCTTCACTTTGCTATTGCCGGACATTGCCCAGGCTACGCCACCCAGCTGTGTCCATGTTTCAGCTGGTAGTCTTTTGTTATCATATGACTCGGGGAGGCGTGAAGCAGGAACTTGTGAGGACCAGAGCTAGGTATTCCGCTCCGTAGCTCGATGACATGATCATGATATTACATGACATGTTTGTTTAAGTCTCATCTTTTAGGTCAAATGTGGATTCCGTCAGGTGTAAAATTAGTTATTTCTAAGTGTGTAGATTAAAAAAAAAAAACAGTTTGGTCTAGATATTTCAACACTGCTTTAACTGTCATATCTCATGCACCATTGGAGATTCAATGTATATTTAAAAGCAGGGTGCCTTCCATTAGTTTTGGGTACCAACAGGTTTTATGCAATTATGGAATACTTAGATATTCACCCATATTCTTGTTTTCGCTCGAATCAGTTTTTCCATACATAAAAACTTTTGACCTAAGACTACGTCTTTTATTTTTATACTGGGGGTACACTTTGTTAAAACCAAAAATGCAACACGAAACAAAATTATGAAAGATTTTGAACATTAATAACTCAGCTGCTCCTGGACCAATTTAAATAATTTTATCACCAATCGATCAGAGATCTTTTTACGCATCTATAGTATTGCTTTTGACTGATGATTTTTAACGTGAAGCTATTGAAAAGTGGTAATGTTAAGCACTTGGTTCCATATCATTCTGCTTTAACCTTAAAAGATATAAAACAACGCTACTATATGGCATTAGCTCATTTTCACTTCGGACGGCGTGGTGAACAGCAATAGCAGCAGTAGGAAGGTGGTGGCTAGTCCACTCCTTCACACCCAACAAGCAACAATTGACTGGTCGTGGCAAAGGAGGAAAAGGTCTGGTAAAGGAGGTGCCAAGCGTCATCGCAAAGTTCTTCGAGATAACCACCATCCGTCGTCTGGCTCGCCGTGGCGGTGTCAAACGTATCTCAGATCTACGAGGTGTGCTGAAAGTGTTCCTGGAAAATGAGGTCCGTGATGCTGTCACCTACACTAAAAACGCCAAGCGTAAGCGGCCATGGATGTCATCTACACTTTGAAGCGACAGACACTCTGTACGGTTTTGGAGGTTAAATCATCCCCAACTTTGGCCACAAAACGGCCCTTTTCAGGGCCAACAAGCTTATTACAGCAAAGAGTTGGAATAGAATTTATCTGTGCCTGGTTGTCCATATTCAGAACCACAGGTCCCCAACGATCACACAAAATGCTCTCCAGAGTTGTAATCTTGTAACCAAACTTGGAAGCAGGAGTGTAAGTTATTTTGATTGATTCTCTGCATCAACTTTCTCTTTGAAAAAAATTACTACAAATTTGGTACGCCTACAATTCAAAAACGGAAAGAGTTGAGATAAAAGATAATTGATCAATTAAAAGAACTAAATGCTCTTCACATTTATTCCGTCCACTAGCGGTCCTACGTCAAGCTTCCGGTCATGCCCCTAAGCACAGACCCTTCTACTTTTTTTTTATGGAAAATACGGTTCGAACGAAAACAAGAATTTGTAAGTGTAAGCAACAAGAAAAGATGGTAAAGTTTGTGTTTGACACATAAAACCGGCAAATATAGCTTTTACAGAGTCAAAATGAACGATTTTCCGATCGCATCTTCGCGAATAGTGAAGCGTGAAGAGTGGGTTAGATAAATAACAAGATCGAATAACAAGGACAACTTGGAGGAAGGATTTCATCATAATATCTTATAATTCCATAATATCATAAAATATTTTTTTAGCCAAAATGAATGGAAGGAACCCTGTTTGAAAGCATATTATCCACCAAACTAACTACGATGAAACTAAAATTATTTCTTGGAATGATTCAGGTAAAATTCAAGGCGTATTTACGAATTGCTACTCCCACTCCGAATCAAACTTTTACTTCAAAGATGCCTATCTGTATGCATGTTTCGTATTTCAATATTAATGAACATTATAGTTTTCCATTTTTCTTACTACCCCTAGATATTTTACCTTGTGCGGGGGAAGGTGTGGAGATCAACTTTTCATCTTTGTAATTTAAATATTCTTCAAGTTTCACGGTGAAAAGTAGCTCTAACAAAAAGTAATAAATTTTCATCATGGATATAGCGCCAGGCATCAAAGTTCATGACTATTCACTCTCCACTTCCAGACTACCACTAGTCGGTATAATTTTCGAACAAACTTGCAAAGTGAAGTAATCTTCTCACCCACGCCATATGATGTGGAAACGTGTACAGCTGCTATAAAATTCAACAACCTCACTCATCTGCACTCCCTACCATCTTGGAAATTTTTAGTATTTGTCCGCTCTGCATAGTTATTTCATCCAAAACCGCGTCGGAAATTCCCATAAAATCACCCCTGGCTGATACGCTGACATTTGTCTGCAATATTCCTCCGTCGTCGTCGTCATCGCCAAGGTAGTCTGTTCTCGGAAAACACAAAAACGAAAACGGTGGAGGTGGCAAGGCAAAATCGTTTCACCGTAGGAATGAGAGCGATGGCACGTAGATTCGCAACTTGTTCCCACACTTGTGATGACACTTTCACCCCCGGCATTGTCGTAACAAGTAACATTTTTGCGCCATCGCCGAGGAGTTTCCGGCAATCCGCCGCGTCACACCGGTACACTTCACATCCCGAATGCTGGTCTTGTCCTCTATGCTCCCAAGAAGGGAGCCACCGACCCAAACCTCTTCGATCCCCTATGGAACCATTTATCACCAGAAGATGCCCGAGCTCTAGAACCGTGAGATGCCCTATATCTCGGGAATGTCTGACATTGCCAGCAACGGATAGTGCCATCGTACCGCTCCGAGGGTGATGGTAATAAAAAATGAATCGTTATCATCACTTTCACTGCATGCTATCCAAAAACTCCTGCTACGGACGGCCGTACCCATATCGGGAATGGTGTTGACGAGAGCGGGAAACTCTGTTCCGTCCTCGATTCTGACATAGCGGAATTTTATCTACGCATCTTCACGCCGCGTGGAATTTGAGACCTAAGAACGCTGTATCGGAGTTCACCGGTGTGGACAGGTTCTGCGAGGGGGGGGGGGGGTCCATAAATGGCCAGGATGAAAGCTATATAATCGGTTGTTGACTTTTTTCCGGGTTGGGAGTATTGGGCATTGGAATTATATGTATGTATTTGCAATAAACATGGCAAGGAAACATTACTGTAGATTGCACTTTTTGAGATTTGGAATTTGCAGAGTTAATTTTAGTTGAAAATATAGATGTTTCATGCCTTTTTATGTTTAGTTAAAGCTAGCTGATCCCGCATGGTAAGACCCGATTATTTTTCGCTGTGATTTGTAGAGGGAATAAAAGACGATAATTATGGCCATTCTGCCATGGTGGAGGCAAATTATATTATTGAATTTATTTTATTTATGATTACATCGAACAGAGGTCATTCAAATAGCATTCATATTCAAGTTCACGTTGATAACTTTAAGGTGGCTCAAATGAGGTCAATTATTAGGGTGATTCCTTTTAGGGTCCACAAATGGCCACCACGTAGGCTATACATGCACTTCCACTTCGAATTTTCAATTACACAAATCTTCGAAACTAGTGCTCCATTTCACCTGAAATCGCTACTTCATTTATGCTGCAGTTAGGCAAACGTGGAGTAACAGTTATGTTGTGGTACATGTCGTGGAAGCTGACATTTGTGCACTTGTAGTTTCAAATTGGTTACGAGAATAAAGATCTCACAGCGAATCACCTTAAATTTCAAACACTTCTGCTTAAAATGATTGTTGTGGGGGCCAAAACACCCCGTCTTAATTTGAAGTCATTTGGTCCACGCGAAGGGGTCCCACAAAGAGCTTAAAGTTTGTATGAACAAATCGCAAAAAATATTGTGGTATGAGGCACTTTTACGTTTTTGCCTGTAGGTGACACGTATCCCAAGTAACCAACAAGCCCGCTAATTCGCCTAATTCGCAATATTAGGCTGATTCACGGATAACATAGGGAATACTAAGCTTAATTTTAGCCGCATATATGCCAAATATTGCGAAAAGGCGAATTAGCGGGCTTGTTGGTTACTTTGGATGTATTCGGTTTTTTTCGTGTGAAAAATGAAGAACCTTTGGGGTATGGCGAAGAACTTTACTCAAGACCGGAAGCAAATCCAAATCAACCCTGCAAAGTTATTAGTGTTTGACCTCAACAACACTAGTGGTGCCGGTGGTGTAGTGGTAAGCGTGACTGACTCTCACTCCAATTGGCCTAGGTTCAATCCCAGTCGGCTCCATCGGGTTTTTCTGAGGTATAAATTTTTGATCACGTCTTCCTTCCGAAAGGGAGTACAGCCGTTGGTCCCCAATCTATGAGTTAATCGATAGGGTCCTGGTGTGGGAAAACAAAATTGACGGAAAACAAATCAAGGAAAAAAATCGAAAAGAAATAAATAGTATGAATCAAGTCCAACCCAAACCAATATAAGCTTAAAACTAAAAAAAAAAACCAATCGTAAAAGTAGTCGAAACCAGCCGTAGCCGTAGCTTTTATATTCCTCTGTTCAGGACATACAACCACTGCGACCAGTAATTTGATCTTTTGTAGTACATTTATTTATTTATTTATTTATTAATTCATCTGACAAATTTGTCTTAAATGAATAAACTGTTCGTTATCTTAATTAAGGTTCAGTCTTCTTACTCTATTCACAAATTGAGATGTTGACATACCAAAATCAAGCGCGGACTCGACGGATACAAACATACGAACCATTGCACAAATAGGCTGGTTGTAGCCATAGAGAGTACGATGAAAGCTCGGTTGCATCAGGGATTGCTGACGTAACATCCTACCTTAAGCACGGAAATCAAGCAGTGACAGAAAATGAGAGCAATTGACGTCACCGTTAAGTAATTTAGCTATAAACGTAGCCTGTTGTAGCTTACGTCTTCGATCAAGCATTTCTAGGTCAAGCAGACGGCATCTATCGGGATACGCTGGAAGGTTCAAAGGATCACGCCACGGTAGGTTTCTGAGCGCAAGCCGTGTGAATCTTTTTTGCACACGCCAGATTCTTAGGTTCCCTGGTACGTCGTTTGGAGCCCATACATCTGAAGCATTTTCTAGGATCGGCCTTAACTAGTGAACAATACTATGTTTTTAGACAGTGTGCATCCGTGAAATCCTTGGGAATCGTAGAGATGAAGCCAAGTTGACGATTAGCCTTGGAAATAATCGACACATAATGGGAATGAAATGGAAGCTTCTAGTCCAATACGACACCAAGATCCGCCACTTGATCCACTCTGCTAAGAACAGTATTATCGATGTGGTATTCATAAATTATCGGTTTTGACGTAGGACTACGTCTTTGATTTCTATATGGGGGTACACTTTGTAAAAACCGAAAATGGTAATTGTAACAAATTAAGAAAGATTTTGAACGTTAATAACTCAGCTGCAGGTCCAATTTCAATAATTTTTTCACCAATCGATCAGAAATATGGCTACGCTTCGATAACAATGCGAAAGTTGATTTCCAACAAGAAACTATTGCGAACAAGCGTCAAATTAACTAACAAATCCACCAATTACCTACATGAATATGCTGCTTCCCCAGCACAGTCGTCAGAGAGTAGTAAGTAGACGAAACAAGTTGAAGTGGCATTCGCCTCCGATCCTCGGGCGCGTGCGAATAGGCAGAATGGAATTACGTAATATTTCGCACACTCATCACCATATTCAGAACCAAACGCAAATTCTTCGAGATAACCACCATCCGTCGTCTGGCTCGCCGTGGCGGTGTCTAACGTATCTCCGGTCTGATTTACGAGGTGTGCTGAAGGTGTTCCTGAAAAATGAGATCCGTGATGCTGTCACCTACACTAAACACGCCAAGCGTAAGCGGCCATGGATGTTCTCTTCAATAAAATGGTTTGATCAACTTTGAATCGCCACGGCCGGATATTTTCGATGGAAGAAGCAACAATCTAGCATCTAATTCGACGAAGACGGCAGGAAACATTTGTGAAGCCGAGTTATTTACGAAAGAGAGTGTCGATGAAGAGAATCGATAAATGTAGATAGGGCCTATTGAAAAGTGTCGCAAGATTTGTTTTCCGTACTGAGCTCCAAAAAATTACTACAAATTTGGTATGCCTACAATTAAATAACGGAAAGAGTTGAGATAATAGATAATTGATCAATTAAAAGAACTAAATGCTCTTCACATTTATTCCGTCCACTAGCGGTCCTACGTCAAGCTTCCGGTCATGCCCCTAGGCACAGACCCTTCTACTTTTTTGGATCGATAGAAAGTCATCACAAGACATTTCACGACGCTGATGACAAGCTTGTTCAAGCGGCACCAGTGATCGAACATGTTAAGCAACCTTTGCAGGATGCTCGATGCTGCGTACCAACACATAGATTTTTAGATCATCAGAATATACAAGCTTGCACTTGTGGCCAAGGGTAGATGCAGCGTCATTGAAAAATAACATAAACAGTAACGGTCCCAAATGACTTCCTTGCGAGACATCGTCAAGTACGATGGCAACCACGAAACCAATCGATTTGAGGCTCCCAACCGCGATCAATTTTGTCAAAAGCCGCCTTTAGGTCCGTATAGATTACGTCAACCTGCGCTTTATGTTCCATAGCCGAAAACAGGTAGTAGTTATATCCAGCAAGTTAGTAGCAACAGACCATGTTCCATGTTGATCTGACGAAATATGGTTTCTTTGTAGCGCGTAGAATTTGATCGCTGACGATAATCTCGAGAAGCAGAAAGGCTGGTTATCGCACGGTAGTTTCTAGCATCGCGTCGGTCACCACTTTCGTGCACAGGAAACATGTAGGATAGTTTCGAACGGTTTGAATTGAAGGCTAGTGGCTCAGCTACTGCGCAGTCCTTAGTATAGTGCATGTCGTATTATTACATCACTATTGAGAAATGATGCAGTACTAGGTTTTGATAAAGTTGTCATTCTTGTCTTTATCGCAAGGAATCGATTCTAATCGAAAGGATCCACTATTTATACCCATCGAAGATTGACAGCACCCTCCAAATGCGCGACCCTTTGTCAGTCAAAATTGTATTCCTTAGCAACAAAATTAAGCAATGACACCGATAGTGACCATGCATCAGAACTCTAGTCTTAAGCACTTCAAACTAGGGAACAACGAATAGAAGATTAGGAATCACATAGATGAAGACTAACTAACTCATTTTTCCTTGTTTCAAGATCATCCTCGGCGGACAAAGCCTTGTCTTATCACTATTAAAAAGACTTAAAAAGTATCAAGGGCTATGATGTGTTCCTTTGATTCCTGAAATATCCTGTTGGAAGTAGGCAGGACTAGGAATTGGTGGTAGATCTTACATTCCGTAACGTGTCTCGAAAAAGTGATCTACCCATGTTATGGGGCATTTATTAGTTTAGAATTGTAAGATCAGACGAGTTGCAGCTCCTAAAAAACGAACCGTGGTTCATCAGCTCACTTTAGTGAATCGGATCTTTAGAACAGCCCGGGATCCGATCGCCCATCTGTCTAATCTAATCTAACACCAACACAGCCAGTTCTTGAAAGCATCCTGGAAAATGATGGATATACCTCCATAATTTTTCTTGTCTATTTGATATATGTATCACCATCAAAGATGCGTCACCCATATCAAAATGGCCAGGCCTACTGTGCAGCATTTAAGGGGCAAGATGATTCAGAAAACATCGGACCTGTTTAAATCGAAGATTTAAACACGATACTTCAGAATCCAATAAATGGATGAAACGTGGACATCTCGTATCGTACGTTTCGATTTTTGTAATTAAATGATTGCGGTTGGTCATTGGAAGCATCAAAGCTAGAAAGAGTAAGTGATGCTCCATTTTCTTCTGACGGTTGGGACATGAGCACTAACTCTTGTCCTAGCCTTTTATGGCTTATGGCTATAGCGCCATTACTCGCTTTCTTAATATCCATAATCGAATCTGTTTCCGTAAAGTCGAGTAAATCCTTTTAAAATGGCGATAGCGGTGCCACTGTAACACAGGAAACAGGAGCGAAACGGAATGATTTTATTTTAACCACTGCCATCTTTGTTCTCTTATCTAGCTTCTTTCCAGTCGGCTCACACTTCTGGAGCTTGATCCGCCTTCTTCTTTCTGCTCTTCGTACTCAATATACTGCTGTTCTCTGCTTTCGATTTTCATTTCACTTCATCACACATAGGAAATATTTCATAAGTACCTTTTTTCTGTATTCCTATTACCCGGCACAGCCGTTTTATTTTATTTTAATTAATTATACCATCATCGCAGAACAGATCGGAAGAAAACCACACACAGGTAGGTATAGCTATCAACCCGTCGAACCACTCCGGGAGCCGATCGCCCATCTCTAGACCGTCTTCATAAGAGCCATCTATGAGAGTTAGATTAAATGACAAGGAGAGAGTAGCAAAATCATTCACTCACTGATCATCTCTGTTGAACATGTATAAGTGTTAAAGTGAGAATAATGCTCCTTTATTTTCTTGTTCTTGCTAAAAGTTGTTAAGTTCAGAACATACGAAACATTTTGAAGAAAACGTTGGATTTTCATTTTCCTTGTAACAAATAAATAAGTGGGTGCTGTTACGTTAAAATGAAGAAAAATATCCGTTTATCTTCAAACTTTACTCCACTTTACTTGTTTCTTAACTTGCAAATTAAAGCCACACAATATCGATTCTCTTTTACGTACGCGTCATTGTGTACGATGCTTAATAAATCTGAAAACTGACAAAACTCACAATTGACAAGCTCACGAGAATTTAACTGTCAAAACAATTATCTTTTCAACGTGGTTACGTTTCGTGCGAAAAGTGAAGCGACAAATCTTAGATTTTTGAATTGCTCCGAAAAATTTCAAGGACCATCATGGAACCAACAGCTGTACCAAAGAAAAATACTAAGATGCAACAGTCAGAAGAAAAACTTTCTATATTAGTGTCCTCTTTCACGGTCCCTTTCATCCAATGAATAACCCTCGTATGCAAGATAATTTTGTGGTTTTGCTGCCCCTCGGTAGAGATGAAATTTTGCGCTCTTTTTTATCAAAAGAATCACACCAAAATCAGAGATGTACCATTTTTTTAATTATTCGATTAACAACAAATCGATTATTTTTTGTTCGCTGTGCTGTCATTTTTCCACCAATGAGAGTGCAGAATATGTTTGAAACGATGGGCGACGATCCTCTGGAGAAATTAATGCTAATATCAGCATGATATAACCGATTACAAATATGTTACTTTTCGGTTCATTAATCGATTATTCGAATGAAAATCGGCCATCACTAGATGAATGTAAAACGTCATTTCAAATTTAAGGTCGTACATAAATAATGATAACATTTGAAAGGGACCGGGGCTAATCTCACAAATTACGTCCCATGATAACTGAAATAAACACGAGTGCGGACCGGTTGGCTGGACCTTCGACAAAATCAGCGTGAAACCGAACTTTTTGTCAGTGCGAACCTCTCTGGGTTTTAAAAGCAAACGAACAAACTGACGTTTGTCAGAAAATAAGCACATCCAATCTTGATACACGATCCACGTTGCAACTGAAAGGCATCTGAAATGCATCGCTATTAATTTTAGCGATGATTTATTGAAATACACTGCGTTTCTTTACGGACTTCAAAGTAACGATTTCATGATTTCTCGCGTAACATTTGAAAAGCGCCTATGTCCAAAATGTAAACAATCCATAATATGAATTGTAAATTTTTCCGCCAGTATTTAATTCCTATATAAATAAATTGAAGTATTTTAGGCATTTATATTGTTCACAATACCAATAGTAACTATATCTCAGTACACAACATCCAAAACATGCGAAACGTTTTCAAAAATACATGAAAATCGATAAAAATTTAATATCACAGTAATAAGCCTTTTTGTGAATCTTTAAATGGTTAGGCCCTTTTTGTTAAGCCGTTGTGCTTGTCATCATAAACTGTAGGCCCTTTGCTAAGCCTTTTCTTAACGTCAAATAAATCATCGGCCCTGCCTCAAGCAGTAGGGCCTAGCTTTGATTTGAAATTTTTCAATCATCGGCCCTTCTACGTCGCTAGGCTTATGAATGGAACCTCATCGAACGAAAAAAAATATATGTTAGGCCCGAGGTTAGGCCGTTTTAGCATGAATGATTGGAAAAATTTCGTGGATCGGCCGTTTTTAAAATCAAGTTATTTTTAATGATTTTTATCGATAATGCGGAACATTCCTATACGACTGGTAGCTAATTACCAGTGCTACAGAATGGTATCAAAAATCGGTTTGTTTACTTTTAGATCATAGGCCCTATTCAAATGTTACGCGAGATTTCTTTGTTGATGCATACCAATGGTTGCTTTGATTGTTGAAACCTCAAGTGAAGAAAATGTGTATTTATAATGCACCGTGCAATAATTCAAGACGAACAATTGCGAAGGCCTCAACTCCAATTTGTAAACAAACCTTGCAAAGCCATTTTGTCGTGAACCGAAGTCCGCCAACGCAAACCAACAAAATTTACGGGTAGGGAAAATTCTACTCTTCCCGATTGTGTTTTAGGTTTGTAGATGTAGGTTTCGTTTCGCGAGAAAATGGCTTTGCAAGGTTTGTTTACAAAATGGAGTTGAGTTGAGTCAATTGTTGGTCTTGAACTGTGTAAGCATTAAAGCGGGATGGGGTTTGTTGTAACTTCATATAAAGTTATCAATTTTATTCATTAATATTCAACTCTTAAATCACAGGGTGCTTGCAATTTTCAAACGATATCTTTACTAGAGAGGGACATATTTTATTTAAGGATGATATGCGGTCAGCATCCTTATTATTCAAGCTCAAGCGGCACGGTATTCGGAAAAATAAATAGCTGCAAAATCTTTATCCATGAATAAGCATTCGTGACTACAGGTAGGACGTGTTCATGCAGATATAAATTCTCACAATAATAATTTCTGGTAAGATTTTTTCCTTAAAATATCACAACTATCGCCTTATCCGTGATTTTGGAAGAGGAATGACCGTCATAACCGCATTTAAGCTCGAAATGAGATGACGGTCAATTTATATGTATTTTTATTTTTCCTCGGTGATATGATGTTACCACATGACAGATGTTAGTGATATTGCGAATGAGTGAGAAAAGCGAAATAACGATATCTCACGGTTGTTGTATCATACTGGTGAGGAGTTTTACGGAGAGAGGGTTCTCAGTTGTTTTGATTGTTAACCGTAGGATCCGTCAATCTAAAGACTGTGAGTACCGTGATGCAACTGCTTTCTACACAGTAGATCGTTCTAGTTACCAATCGAAAACCAGCGCTCCACTATCAGGGCTGAAGAAACCCTGGTCCCACAGTGATCCGACATAGCAGTCACCCTATTTTCGGTTGCTATGAACAGTATCTTTGTGGCTCTCCCAAAAGGGAAGTATTTTTATAATTCAAATGACTGTATTGTTAATAAATAAGACAAATATTGTGACAAATTGTAACAGAACTACATAGTTGACGGCAATAGGTACATAATAATGATCTAACATTCCTGTTACCGTCCCTTGCATACAACAACCATGTGCAACGGGGCTCGATTACCGTTCAGGAAAACGGTACAAGTGCCAAGAGTTTCACTTCCCACTTCAACTACTCCTAATCTCCTCCGATCGCACTATACATCAATAGCCTTCCCCGTGGACTGAGATGCAGTTATCAGCTCTACGCTGATGGCCTACAGATCTACATTTCTGGTGCCATCCAAAACGTAGACCAACTCGTCGAAGCCATAAACAACGATCTGGAAAGCATAGAGCGATGGGCCAGGCAGAACTCTCTTTTCCCCAACCCGAAGAAGGAGCGGTAGCACCAACCACTAACATCGTTTTCTGCGGAGAACACATTATTTTGTCTGACAACGTAGTGAATCTTGGTCTAAGGATGGATCGCAACCTGAAGTGGAATGAACATGTGAACGACATAACGGCCAAAGTTTTTGGAACGTTGCGGACACTCCGAAGATTCGCTCCAGTTTAGTCAGTTCAAACCCGAATAAAGCTGGTGCAAGCAGTGGTCGTGCCGTTTTTCACCTACTGTGACGTCACTTACTATCCTGGACTGTCATCAGCGCTCCGTGATCAAGTAAACCGTTGTTTCAAGGCAGCAGTTCGCTTTGTCTATGGCCTCAGACGCAGAGAATCCACTGCTGCTGTAAGGAACTCTATTTTGGGACACGACCTGGACACAAATTACCGGAATAGAATCAGCTGTTTTATTCGCCAAGGGTACGCAGGAACTTACCCACCTTATCTGCAGCAACACCTGAGAAGAGGACAGCTTGAGCGGGCCCGCTGCTTTGCGATTCCCCATCACACCACATCGAAGAAGAAGAGTGTGATGATCGCAGGTGCAATCATCTGGAACCAGCTCCCTCTAGCAACACGACGACATACAACGATCAGCGCATTCACAGCGCTCTCAACAGGATCTCAAACCTAGTTTAAGAATTACATACCTACTAAGAAAGCTACTTTCACTAATGACTTATTGTTCTCCTTTAGTTAAAAATCAAATGTTGTGTTTTCCTTGACCTGAGCAATGGTGTAACCGACAGGCTAACGTTACGATAATAAATTACAATTACAATTACAATTACAGCCGCATCAAGGCAGTGATCATAAAATCTTTCTCAGAGTGGCAAAAGCTGCGGTCAACAGTAGATTGATCAACAGGATCGAGCTTTCCTGCAAGCACTGAAAACGAAACTGTTACTAATTTGTATGTATAAATTTTTAATTTTTTTTTTCCTTTGGTTTGTTTTTTCCGTCGATATTGTTTTCCGTGCTGAGCACCAATGCTACCAACGTGCCAGGAAGGCAGCTCCCACACCTGGACCCTACCTATCGACCCATCAACTCATGAACCGGGGACCAACGGCTTTACTTCCCATCCGAAGGAAGGCGTGATCAGAGATGTTATGCCTCAGAACATCCCGGCGGCGCCGACTGGGATTGAACCCAGGCCTGTTGGGGTGAGAGGTAATCACGCTTACCACTACACCACCGGCGCCGTTATATAAATTTTTAAAAGCGTAGGTCACTTAGCGCATGAGTAGCCTACGCTTTTAGAAATTTTTCCTTACGAATGAGTAAGAGCGACTCACTCTCTGAGTAAGATTTATTTTCAGTGTGGCTAGCGACTCTATCTGATGGTCTTCTGCCATCAACACCTATGGACGCTTCTTGTGTGGGGAACTTGGAGTACCAGGTTGCACCAACTCTGTGCAGCAGGTTAATCGGCTACGCCTCAGGAGTCTCACCCAGGTGGCCAAAGCTCACTGGAATGGAGCCAGACACATTGATCTTTTGTAATATGTCCGTGTCCTATATTTATTACATATCGTAGTAACCTTATTACTATGGAACAGCAATGAAGTATGCGTTTTCGATACTATTTAATAAATCATAATTTTCCGATTGCGAGAACCCCTGGAGCTCATTCTGCATACACTTCTGGAATCAGCAGAATCCAGAAAAGGGAACCAAAGTTGCTAGAAAGTATGGAAGTTCAATTTCATCTCTCCATCACGAAGCATTCTTACCATGTCCCAGATCTTCTTCCCCTTCCACTATCCCCTCCTTCCGTTCCAACGGCCATGACTTCACTTTCACGAGATCAACGTCAGCACCCGTGTCGTATGCTTTTTTGCCGGGTTTCATCTTGTTTTTCAATATGTTAAAGTATGCATCGTAAAAAATGTTGAACTGGGTCGGATTCCCCTTCCTGGGCCCTGAATGTACACAATCACCACTTTGCCATTCACTTCTTATTTTGGTTTCTTATTTCGATCCCAACCAGCCAAGAAGGAGGCAACCTTGGAGCAAATTGTTCGGGGTGTGGTGCAAAGCGTGTGGAGGGTGCAGAAAGAGAGTGAAACACTTGGCAGACAAGCTCGTGAGGATGACTGGGCTGATCTAGAAAAAGTAGAGCATTATATGCCTCTCAAGAAATTTATTGTTGTACTCTGCAGTCTCTTTGAATGGGGATCCGCTAGGAGAGAAATTCTCATCCTGCTTTCTCACTTGCTGGCTGTTTGTGCGAGTGTCAATACGAAATAGTTTGGGGCTAGTGGTACAACCGGTGTTCTGGGAAAAGGTTTTTCGTTAACATGAATATTTTATTTGGTTTATTAAGCATTAATGAGGGACTAAAAGGATACAGAACGGGCGTTCACAGCACCTGAATTAAGTACTTCCCAATGGGTGGCTAAAAATAAGATTTCATTGATTTTTCATCATCACGTTGAGGAAAAAAACCCACAAGCTATCATCACGTAAAAAGGCACTTTGGAGGTACTATGTTACCATACAATATATTATATTTTTCTTCATTAATGCCATTTCAGCTGAAACTTCATTTTTTTCCAATTCATTTATTTGGAAGGCTCAGTCGCGCCAGCTTTACCGAGTCGATATATCACTGTTTTATGTTTATCGAGAATAACTTAATTCTACGTCTAGTAGGGGTGAACCGATTACTCGCGGTTGACTCGAAGTTAGAAAAGGGTAAAATTTTGGAGGACGGTCCGGAGGAGGAGCATGGAAATGGGATATCGTTGTCACATCAGATACTTGTGGCAGATACATGTGCATTGTGACCAACATTTGCGTTTGGTGTTCGACCGGATGTCGGTAGCAGGTGACGATGAGACTCATAGAGATGAGGGGACAAAACAAATAAAAATGAATAAAGAAAAACAAAGAATAGAGGAATTAAATTCTTATACTAGACATTTGCAAAAACATATAAATCGTCTGCATATAGCAGAGTTCGTGAGTTCCCAACACGTCTCTGATAGGGTGGTCTTGCTTGGGCCTCTGGAGGTGTCGTTATCCGTACATTGCCAAACTGCGTGATTAATGTCATCGCAAGCGTTTCCACACCGACAGATGTTGCTGTCCACGAGGTTTATACTATGGAGATGCACATCTAACAAGTAGTGGTTGAATGTAACCACCGTCCAAGATTTCCATTGTCCCATTCGGTTTGCCAACTCGAAAGGGTACTCTGTCACACTTAATGATAAAATTCATCGTGTTAAATTTTCCTGCTCGCCTTCTGAGTCCGCCTTCTGATTACCTAGAATTAGTGTTTTGATATCCAGGGAAACGGGAAAAATCTGAAGGATTTTCGCTGAACAAAAAAACACGAAGTTGCTTCCATAGGAATAATTTTTCGAGTTGCCTCCGAATTTTCTACTGAATTTTTCCGGATTTTTCTTATAACTTGAGTGTTTTTTCTCCCAGAATCTCCCGGAATTCTCTTCAAACTTTTTTAAATTGTTTCATCTGATTTCATCTTTCATAAGCTCTCTGGCGACCAGAGTAGCTTGTATTCATGTGAACTTTTATTAAATTGTTTATATTCAATCGTTTTACGACATCTCCGAAAATTTCATCCGACTTCCTAGATAATAATTTTTAAATTTGCCTGAAAATGTCTTCTGATTTCCTCGGAAGTATATCATGGCCATACCGAACATTTCTTCTGGTTTCCCTCGGAAATTATAACGGACTTCTTCTGGATCATTGTTCCCTATTGTCTTATCAGATATTCAGACTCCTCTTGAAGTTTCTTCAACATTTCTCCTTATATGTTTGTTTTCACTCCTCTGGGAAATATCTGGCAACTTTCCCCAATAATTCAAAAATTGATTCCCGGGACATGATTTCTCTTGATTTCCCGGGTAGGAAACGCTACCTAGTACTGAACAATGTGAGGGGACTCATACATGATCTTTCGATCTTTCGAGGAAATAAGGTGAGTGCCTACCAGGTTTCAACGACCTCAATCGAACTGGAAAATGAAGTAGTCATCCCCAATGCGAAGTTGATTACTGCCAGCTCAGCAAAATGAACGGAACAAGCTTCCTAGAGTTTTTGCAAGGCGCTTAAGGGTGTCCCACATCAAATTGCATCACGGTAAAAAAACGCAGTAGACAATTACCCATCGGATATTTACTCTAGAAAATGCATCTAAGGAATGAGCTCGATGTGTTAAAGTGGAAAATTGAAATTCAATATGGTGGCCTCCGGATAGCGTGCATGCATTTAAACCCATGCATTATGGGTATCTATGGAAAGGGCTCAATGAGTAGAAGCGGAAAATCGACATCCGTCACCATTTTAGAATCCAAGATGGTGGACCAAAATCCAATATGGCGACCTCCGGACAGTGTATAAAGACTGATGCAAATTTTGAAATTTTCGCTCTACAGTGTGTACAAACGGTTTCAAATCGGGTCCTGATTAGCCTCCGAAAGTTTAATCTCATTTGAAGTGTATATGGAAATTACTATGGGAAAACCAAAATTTTTGTTCATTGTCTTTTAGCCTTTTTCCATATTGTACTGTTAACAAGTTCTGTTGCTATTCTTATGGGAATTTTTATCGTTTTCAGCCAAAGGTCAAATTAAATAGATTTTAATTGTTTAAGAGATTGGTAATCTTATGGCAAGATTAAGCAACTTTATTGTGGGCAACACTGTACTCTGCAGTGTGACATAGTAGCCATGATATTTGTGCTCTATTCTTCTCACCAGAAACACCAATGTTGCCTGCTGAACAGTTGATTGAGCATAAGCATAAGACATCAGTGACTTGAATCATTAATAATTTTTGTTTCTTACATTTGATCGAAAAGTGGTCTTCAACAAAGTTGTAGTTTCAACAAGCGCAGCTATCATTTTTTTTAAGTAGAGTGAACTGGTGAATTTTGAGATTTCATTTCATTTTCATTTTGCAGCGTTTGGTGGGGTAACGGGAACGCAAGTCAATCCAAAGCCAAGGATAAAGGAAGGGTAATGGCTGAATAGTCTATGCGGACCACTTGAACGCCACTTGGAGAGGTCGATTATTGGGGACTTTTGAGGAAATGACACATAGTACTAGATTTGTGTTGCAAAATGTAAAGAAACAAATAATTTATCTCCCACTGATTCATCATTTCACATGTATACCAAGTTGATAATTTAAAGTAATTATCAAAATAAAAAGCCAATATATGAAAAGGCTAGTTGCCAGTTTCTTTAAAAGCTAGTTGCCTCCCTAAGTGGACCCGCATCCTAACTCTTATGTTAATCTTCTTAATGTTATAAGGCTGTCATAATTTTCTCATTTAAGTGCGTTTGAAGATTATGATATTTCATTAGCCTATTTTAATAAATAATTGAAATCTCTAATCTACCTAATCAATTATAACCCATGCTTTATTAAGTACCTGCACTTGTGTGCGTAATCCAAAATTTAACATGTATCAATCTGTTTTTGCCTTTGACCTATATTTATTATATATTAGTTCGTCCCAGGTGACACCTTCAAGTGACTTGTCGCGCAAGTAGAAGGAGCACTGTAGGGCACTTTCTGAAATATGTCAAAAGCATAATTCTCGTGCAAACCCGAACAAATCTATATGTGTAAAAATAAATCAAATAAGAGTGATTTGCGGAAAAACCCGCCAGTATCGCACCCAACGTCATTGCCTATACGTAAGCGTACTACGGTGCGGCTTTCAAAAAAAGTAGTAACAGGTGTGATAATTCACTTCAGGCTATAACTTTGGTTTTCTCATGCATTGGTTCATCAGAGAAGTTAGTTTAGGTTATCTTTATTAGCGAGACTTTCAGCCAGAGGGGGTCCCCCTAGTGACAGAGTTTGAAATAGCGGTGGGGAGCCAGAAGGGACCCACTAACTAAGAGGAGTTGACAGTCCAGAAGAGACCTCCCTGGTAACAGAGTATTTGTTTATCAGAGTTGGCTATTCATCAGAGAGGGGAAGCTCAGTAATCCTCATCGCATTCTCTCACTATTTTGCCACGGCATGAGCCAACGATGCTGGACCTAAACCAACCGTCTCCAACTCCACTATGAAGCATAAGATTGGGCCCGCCCACCAACGTCCAGGTTAAAAACTAGCCAAGGGGAGGAATATGCAGAATACAGTGTTGCCAACACTACAGTTGCTTAATCTTGCCATAGCATTATCAATCTCTTAAACAATTAATAACTAATTAATTTGACGTCTGGCTGAAAAACGATTTTCAGCAAAGTTATAGCTGATAAAAATTCCCATAAGAATAGCATGGCTTCCATGAGGCCAACTTCGGTGTGTCCCTGTGCACAGTTGATGAGAAAAGCCAGATGGAATTTGCTGGAGTGGCCAAGATTTTGGATGAAGTTCGGTACAGACAAATAGCAATGATGAAACCGGCCATGCAGAAAGAGGTTGGTTGACGAGCTCTGTGCAGTGAGGTGATTTGTCATTTATTCTGCCATGGCGTTATCTTGATGATCGAGATGATTGGGTGACTCCGTGCTGGAGGATAAATTGGCACTTTGCGTTCGAGGGTTTGGTTTGCAGCAGGGTTCGTTTTGGTAAACGATAAGCTGAGTTGATGTCCTAACGTTCATATAACGTGAAGGAACCACGGACTTCTGCTTAGTAAGCAAAAACGTTTGCCACTAGGCAGACGAGCTCCTTTTAAATCATCGAGTTGCTGTTATTACCATGTAGTTACATTATCAAATAAAACGATTGACGAATCTTGAATGTGGATGGGCCTGAGATTAAACTCGTGATGATCTGCTCAGTAAGCAAAAACGGTTCCTCTAAGGCCACCGAGCCCCTCATATCACATCATACTGTTACTCAAGCTGTTGTAACCATTCACCCCCGGCACCAACGACAACGACAAGTTTTGCAAAATACACGATTTAACCATGAATATCTTTAATATGAAAGGGCCTGGGATCGCGTTTTTTCTGTTCAGTAAGCAAGCCACTGCAACTCTCTCAATAACACGTGCAATGAGAAGTACACCATCGAAGGCATTGGATGCTTTGGTTTTTATGCTACCATTGCATCAATTTGTACAATTAGAAGCCGAAAAGTGTGCTCTAAGGATTACAAGGTCAGTGAAACTCTTTGAAGGAGACCTTAGAGGACATCTTAGGATTCTAAAAACTGTTAGTATCAACTCTCTAGTAAGGAACAACGAAGACTGGATGGAGTAAAGATACAATTTCAATCGACTTTTTTAAGTAGTTGACCCTGGGCGTAATTCATGGCAATTTGGTGGCCTGGTTCTTCGTCCAGGATCGATTGTTTTTTATACAGATGGTTCAAGATTGAACAATCAAGTGGGAGCAGGAGTAACTGGCCCAGGGATAGAAATATCGGTTCCTATGGGCAGATGGCCAACTGTGTTCCAAGCTGAAATCCAAGCAATTTTAAAGTGTTCCATTGTATATTTGCGTAGAAACTATAAGAGTTCAAATATATGCGTCATGTCCGATAGTCAAGCTGCTCTAAATGCTTTAAAGTCGGCGATATGTACATCAAAACTTGTCTGGGAGTGTGTTCAATCACTTCAAAAATTGTCTTGTCATAATCGAGTCAATTTATTTTGGGTTCCTGGTCATTGCGGGATTGAGGGAAATAAAAGAGCTGATGCACTAGCAAGAGCCGGATCATTGAGTTCATCGGGCCAGAGCCATTTTATGGCTTATCGACTGCATCTCTTAGCATGGAGCTAAAAGCGTGGGAATCTTCAAAAGTGGAGAAAAACTTGAAAAACACTTCTATTGCTAGACAGTCGAAGCGATTCATTAATCTAAACATTTCTGTGACCCAAAAAATCCTGGAACTTTCTAAGAAAGATCTTAGTTTATATGCAGGTCTTATAACAGGTCATTGTCCGAGCCGTTATCACTTGAAGCTGATTGGAAAACTTCAAGATGATGTATGTCGCTTCTGTAGCATAGAAAAGGAAGACTCGGAACATTTGCTATGCCACTGTCCGGCAATTTTCAATAAAAGGCGTAAGTTCTTCGACAAGGGGCTGACATTTGGAGAACAACTCCCAGTACGGCAGTGTTCTAAGTATAATGCCGTGCTGGGATAATGCTATAAGTCAAACAATGGCGATCACTCCCAGTAATAGTGATACGGCATGTTGATATAGCTAAAGAAAAAAAAAATGTGGAATATATCACAATAGATCAGAAAAATGGTCGCAGGAATGAAAATACCCGATAAGGAAAAAAAGCCGACGATCCTAAAACTAAAAACTACGAAAAAGTATTTACCGAAAGTGATGCAATCTTTTAAAGCATGGTTTAAGCAAAAGACGTGTGATCAAATAAGTAATGTCGTTTAAAAAAAAATTATATTAGAATAACGAACTTACTTGACTGAAGGTCTGAACTAGAAATGATTTATTTTTCCAAAGCAAAAAGTTACAACGTTTAAGTGCGGTAAAAATCGGTAGAACTGTTTCAAACACACCGTTGGTACTTGAGCGGGTCGGTTTTCATCTCTTTTTGCCAGTGGTAGCGGGAGGGGTGGGACACCCCTCACCATCCCTCTCCAAAGCGGGAGTTTGGTAAAGAGAGATGAAAAAACCCGATTTGTACCTTCCTTAAAAGTTGTCCTAGCTCGCTATTCTAACATCTATATGCAATCTTCACACTGCCGTACTCTAATGGAACTATCAACTCTATGCTTTCATCTACTCCATCTATCGTATAAAAATTACCACTACAGTCTGTTATTTGAAATTAGGATCTTCAACTAAAAAAAAAATAAAGTTAAATACACAACAATATGGATATTTTTGGAATCGGAGCAACCTGTGAGAACCGAGAATCCATGTCTGACGCCATTTCGAAATCCAAAATGGTGACATCCAGTTACAGAAACACTCAAATACCCCACAATATGGGGTTTTTTTTTTTAAATCGGGGTGACTTATTAGGACTGAAAACCCATGTATGACACCATTTAGAAATTCAATATGGTGACTTCCTCAAAAATACCCATATTGTAGGCTATTTGACAGAATTTTGAAGGTTTTCTGTAACCGGAAGTCGTCATCTTGGATTTGAAAATGGCGTCAGATATCGATTTCCGGTCCCTACACGTCACCCTGATTCCAAAAATACCCATATTGTGGGGTATTGAAAGTATCTTCCAGTTTTTCATGAACCGGATTCCGCCATCTTGGATTTCAAAATGGCGTCAGACACGGGTTTCCGGTTCCTACAGCTCACTCCGATTCCAAAGATACCCATATTGTGGGATATTTCATAGTTTTTCCCAGATTTCCAAAATCGCAAAAAAAAAACTCGTTATTTGAAATTTAGTTCGTAAAAAGAAAACTCGTTATTTGGGATTTACTTCGTAAAAAAAACCTCGTTATTTGGGATTTACTTCGTAAAACGAAACCTCGTTATTTGGGATTTACTTCATAAAAGAGGGACGTAAATTGAATACTGCGTAAAAAAAGACTTCGTAAACGGAGGTTTCAGTGGATCTTTTTTCCAGCAAGGCTCAAACATGTGTTTGAACCTGGGTCGATCAAAAGTCATATTCTACCGAAAATAATGCTTTTGTACTCGATACCGTCAGTTAGCTCGTTCGTTCATAATCTATATCGTACATCATATAATACAATAATACAATATTTAAATAGTAACTGTTTGTTGATACCGGAACAATCGGGATACCGGGAAGGCCATTCTTGTGAAACCACGTTTAACTTAGTGTTAGCTAAATGGAAAGAAAATTTGGAGCATCAAGATACGATTTTTACTGTGTTTTTGGATCTAAAACGCGCTTTTGAGATAATTTCTAGGCCCTTATTGTTGAGTACAATCAAGCGCTTTGGAATTTCGGGTTCGGGCTCGGTTTTTTAATGATGTTGTATCTTGTCCCGTTGACAATGACCATGGAGTGCCTCAGGGAAGTGTAGTAGGGCCCCTTTTATTTATTATGTATATTAATGACATGCGACGAGTTTTACGGTTTTGTGATATTAATCTTTTTGCTGACGATACTGTGCTATTCATTACAGCTAAAGATTTAGAAGAAGCCGTTTCATGCTTGAATGAAGTTTTGCGTTCTCTAAGTAGATGGTTGAAGTATAAACAATTGAAATTGAATATAAGTAAAACTTAATTCATGGTAATTTCGCGGAATCGTGTATATGATGATGTCTCTGTTGTTATTGATGATGAGACAATTGATCGCGTTCAGGAAATTAAATATATTGGCGTGATTATTGATCACAAACTCAAGTTCAATTCTCATTTTGACAATGTCATGAAGAAAATTGCCAAGAAGTATGGAATTCTATGTCGGTTGAAAAACGATTTAACTATTGGTAGTAAAATACAATTATACAAATCAATCTTCTCCCCTCATCTAGACTTTTGCCCTTCCATTTTATTCTTGATCAATGAAGCACAAACATCGAGATTATAGCGTTTGCAGAATATAGTCATGCGTTTGATTTTAAGATGTAATAGAATTCACTTCCTGAACTTTTATGCTGGATGCTTCGCAATGGCTGTCAGTGAAGCGAAGAATTGTGTTTTTGAATATGGTGTTCATTTTTAAAGTAGTTAACGGTTTGCTGCCTCGATATTTGTGTGATCGTATTGAAAGAGGAAGTGATTTTCATAGAAACGTGGATGAAGTAAGAACACCACATCTTCTGAATAATGCTTAACAAAATTCATTATTTTTCAAAGGTATAAATGTTTTCAATTCGATGCCTAGACACATCAAGTGTGCAACTTCACTTACAGAATTTAAGTGACGCTGCATTTCACATGTAAAAGCTGTTTATTGAGCAGTTAATTTTTTTTATGAATTGATAAATCATGTATCTTGACAAAGTTATCTCTAACGGATTATTTTGTATGGAGACTGTCATAAAGACATTTTAATAATTTGTGTAGCAAATACAAAAAACTACATTGTTTGCCTCGATGGTGATGATGGATTTTTAGTTTTTTTTTTTAAATTTTCTAGTAGTAATAGTAAAAATAGCTTTGAGTCGTTTGCAATGGTTTGAGCCTCGCGTGCGGAACACAGGTATAAATGGCTAATACGTGGAAATTGTGGCAAAAGCCTTGAATTAGTAAAGGGTTGGCTGGAAGTGGTTTCCTTGGATATAGTCCTGGCACTGCGGAAGTTTAAACATGTAAATCCCAGGTCACGTGTAAATGGAAGTATTGTCGAGGACTTTTGACTTTAACTCGCAAACCCCCACTGTCCTTTACTGAAAAATGCTAAAACTTTCATAATTTCGTTATTTTTGAACAGAATATTTTTATCTATCGATTGCAATATAACCACAAACTTCTCAAGTTTTGATGAGAGTTTCAGTATTTCTGATTCTGATTCTGAAAATATTATGAACTGAAATAATGTAAATTTTTGACATTGGGGGTTTGAAAATCAAACGAAAGTTTACCGGTTCGATGCGTTTTGTTTTTTCTAATAGGAAGCCATCCACAAATTATGTAAGGATTTTTGAATGATCAATTAATCCCCCTCCCGTCCTTGTAAGACTTTGTAAAATTTGCAGTTCGCAACCCTTCACCCGAAAGTCTTTCTAAGATTTTAAAATTTTCAGAAGATCGTTAGATATCGATTTGGGTAAATTTTTACATGCATTCGCGCATTTAATGTATTTGGACGTGTTTTGGCATTGAATCGCTTAAGATAAAATTATGTTTTAAACGTACTAAATTTTATGAATGAAAATGTCAACCCCCCCATTCCATTACTTAATTTGTGGATGATCCCAAATGTTGGAAAAGATATAAATAATCCAAGAAAATCATTTTTTCCAAAGATTTCATAGAAAATAAGCTTGCCTTAGAAATACGCCTTCAATTTTACCGTAGAAATTTGGACTCTCAACCAAATCGAAAGGTTGATTTTCTGCGGCTTTTGAGTCCATATTTGTACGATGATGTCTGAAAAAAATGTACCCATCAATATTCTCTAAAAAAAATGAGAAAACTTGAGCGGTTACGGATTCCGAAGACGGTCGTTGGAGATCAGTGGTGGGACTCGTATGACTCCCGGAAACAAGAAACAAAAATTTAACTCCAAATAAATATACCAGCTAGCTGCTGCGTATCATCCATTTCTGGTCAATACATAACTCCTTGTTTTTTGACCCCTTGGTCTTTCATAATATTACTATCCAATAATTAGTGAATGGGATCGATATTTCAACGCTTAGAGTTAATACTTCAAACCCTAAGGATTCAAACTCCCAGTTTATTGGGCGAGAATTAAAGCGATTTCACTACGTCAATTACGCAAACCGTTAGACTTCTTTTCATAATCATCTAGTCATCATTCACTGATCTTCTGAAAAAAAATGCTTATAATTATAAAGCAAAGATTTCTATCGAAATTTTGACAAAATACAAATCAAAGCCTTTACCTGAACAACATTACACCATAAGACAATAGAGTCAACCAAAATGGAGAACTTAATATAGTTCTTTAATGTCCTGCACCAATAACACATTAAAACACCCTCTCATAACCATTAACAAGTGTAAAATTCTGAATCGAATTAATTTTTTAATATTTTGAATATTTGTGAACATTCTCCATTATAGCAACATAATTTCGGCCGGTAGTGTACGGTTCATCCAGATATAATCCAGCTCACTGAGATGTTGCAAACATGTTAAATAGTACGTTACAATAATGTAGCTGTTTTTCAAGACATAATGAAAAGTTTACAACAAGTATTTTTAACGTTGCAGATGAGCGGATATAATTAATGATTCATATTGAACTGCAACAACACCGCAACGGTTTGCAAACATAACTGCACCATTACGTATTATCGATGGTATCCATGTTCCATTTATGTTGAAAATAAGTAGCAAATGCGTAGTTTGAACAATCATAGAATTTGTTGAGTATGTGCGTGCTTTAAACGTCACTTGTCAGTAGCAATATGACATCGAGTGGTAGCGACATCGGTGCAGCTCCTCCGCCAGCAGTCATCAGGTTTCGGCATTATAAGCCACTAGTTCTGGCAATCCACCCGCTTTTTGGTGCCGTTTCCAGTTCGTCAGCAGTTCCGGCAAATAAGAGCTCCGTCTCTAACGGATCCTCAACGGCCACATCTCCGTTCGGCGGTATCAACGTATTTGCTGCCCCCAGCTCATGCAACAACCAATCCATCGTCACCTCAGGCTTCTCACCGTTCTATTTGGAACACCCGGCTGGTTGATAGACTACGATCAAGCCAGCCGCTGTTGGCATCGTCTTTAGTCACCATCGTCCCCCGCCATCTGTAATCATATCGTAATTCGATTTCTCCGCTTTTGCCAATGTTGTCCAAAAATATTTCACAACGTCAAAGTGACAAGACATATTTGAGCCATGGTAGATACTAGATGGTTACAACAAACCTTTACAGTGACAACTTGATTCAGTTGATTGCAAAACGAAGTTTGAAAACTTATAGATTCATACGCTTAATTGGAACAAGATGCAAATAGGTTCTTCAACACATCTTGATTCGTCAACTTTCTAGTTGCTCAATAGGTACACAAAACATATAGTTCACACTCTGTTGCGCCAAAGTTTTATGAACAATAATGTTTTATCGAACTCTTATTCAACAAACACAACACAAGTTAGATTTGTTGCTCAAGTGTTTCATACAATATCACGTAGCATATAACTTCATACCAATTTGAGTGTAACATGTTTGCTCCTCCCATTTGAGGCATGATTTGACAGGTCATCCAAGCAGTACATTGAAACAGTTGAGTTTCATTATTGTGACTTATAGTCAATGAAACAACAAAGCTGAAGCTATGTCGTATCACGATGTATTTCCTGTAACATTTAAGGGATTTTTGGGCAACTTAAATAAAAAAATAAAAGAATTGAGATGTTTTCTGTGTTGCTTGGGAACAGCATTGCTCTAGCCTGACTGCGCTATTGTTCAGCAGAGGCAGAGGGAAAAATTCCCCCTTTTCCTGATTTGCTCATGCTTCTGCTTGCCATGCCGTTCGAAGTTTTAATGATTGGAGGAACGACAGCAGAGCTCTTATAATGTTTTACAGGTTCAAACAAAACGATGCGCAACCAAATGGTACTCGATTATGACGACTTGGTTTGGGGAGAACGTTTATTTCATTGAAACAGTAATAAATTATCACTTTTTCTTGTACATTTTTCAACGATTTGTTTTTCGAGAAAATTAGAAAAGCATGTATTGTAGCAGATTGTGAGAGTTGTTTCCTATCGATTGGTGTATTTGGATTTTAATTTCTTCGATAAATGAAATGACGCTTATATCAAAATCTTACACCTTTTCGTGACGGTCGCAATTTTCGATTTTCGATTTACCCCCAGTACCTTCCCGTAAGACGTAGTCTACGTCAAAATAACAAAATAAAAGCACACAGCGGAACAAACAACCGTTCTCGAACAATTCTCCAAGCATACACTCGTTCGAGAAGGATCATCGATCACGTCGTGAAATTGAGACATATGCGTACAATTATCTTTTATGCTAAATGGGAGACAACTTATATACTTCATATACTTAACTCTCTTACTTACGTGATCTCTCCAAAACTCAATATTATCTCTAACTATTTTTTTAACTTTATTAAGGATATTTTTATTCGTCTAGCTAGTTCATCTCCAATTCTCCCTACCTCCAATTCTCCCAAACTCGATATTTCCTTCAATATCAAGTACACCGTTCAAGCGGCGTTGGTGATTTAGTGCTAAGCGTGATTGCCTCTCACCCCAAAAGCCCTGGGTTCAATCACAGTCGGCGCTGGTGTCCGGGTTTTGCTAGGAATCTCCCCACTGTGTATCGCTGCTCGGAACTTACAGCAGTAGAACGAAAGAGGGAGGAACGGAAAGACCCTGAACGCTAACGATTTAAATCAGCGAGTGAGATATTTTTGGCTCATTGAATCAGTTGAATTGACCAAAGCAGTTTTACAGTATTTGCGTTAACGCTGATGGTGAGACCCACCGCAGAGTGTCTGCATATCAGAACGCCTTTGCGCTTATAAAGCAACACCATCAGCCAAATCGCAGTCGTTGAGATGCTCCATAGTCATAGGCTGTCAAAGCAGTCCATGGTTCGGTACACGGTCAATTGCACCTACCATGATCTCGTCGATTACGTTGAGGAACAGTAGCGGTGTAGTATACGTTCTTGCTTCGTGCCTGCAACTACCCGAATAGGGTCGGACAAGGATCCGTTATGCAGGAGGACTCTACATGTGAAAGCCAGGAAGATGTAGAGCGTAACAATATGGTCCACTCAAGATCTTCCGGCACGAAATTCTACCTGCAGCCGCCAGAAAGTCACATCGATCTGCGACCGACCCCGCTAATTGCATTAGGTACTTAACATTATTCTCCCTAAGGAACATTGATGAAGGAGAGTGAATAGAAGTGGTTTGCTATTCGTTTCTGAATCAAATATTTTTTAAGTGAATACCCAAGGAATCGATCCCTACACACCAGCAGCATCATCTTTGAATTGTAAAGAAAATAGAAAAATATGCAAACGAATCATATCCCGCATCAATTTGTGAGCTTCCGTTTCTGGTTACGACCCAGTTTCGATTTGCGAATTCCATTTTTTATATTCTTTGCGTTCTTTTATCTCTCTTGGAAACGGCTGGAGGGTATTTCATGGAGGGGGTATTTCATAAGCTGCAAATGTTTGAATGTGCTGCTGTAGGGGGGAAATTTTGCGGAACTCTTTAGCCATCGGAACGGATTTTCTTTCATTTTACCTGAAACGATCTTTTGCGGAGAGCTTCAATTTGGATTTCACTTAAACAACCTTGCAAGTGGATGATGGCTGGCACTAGAAGTTTCTGAAACGATGGTCTTTTGAGAAGGTTCGTCTGAATTGGAATTATTCAGAGGCCTGCTGGAGCACGTGCAATTGATGAGATGTATTTTTTTTTGTCGTTGGTTGATTTCTTCATTCTCTGAACTTTGAGCACTTATTGAAGCAATCAATCAGTACAAGATGCTTGTGAAAACTGTTAAGCTGAAATATGCATCGGAAACATAAAAAAACCTGTTTGTAAATTGAACGATATATTAATATTTAGTTTATTACTTTCACTTTTCAATATTCGATGTTTAGATTAATTGTAGGTTCAGACTATGATGATAATTTGTCATATGAGTGCTCATTGCAGGATAGCCTATGATATCATGATATCAGCTATAGTCTGAACGTACTATAATGCTTGAAATTGAAAACGTGCATACAATTAATGATTGTAAATGTGATTCTGAAGATCGGACATAATTTAAAACCACTTTGTATTGATACTCCGTCCACTGATAAATCAAAGGTGGGTAAAATGAGGAAAATAGGATCCACCCCTTGATTTTTTTTTTCCCCGATTTCAGTAGCCTGAATGAACTTTACAGCTCATCAGTGAGCAGTTCATGGACCATCCAATATTTTCCAATTGCTTTACCTCACTGCGCCCATTGTTCGTCGATGCGAAAATTTCGAATGAAATTGATCGATTGTTAATCTACTTAGCAGAGACGCTTGAAGCGTATAAATTTCAAATCAACCATTTTCATTACAGTTGACTGACACGAAAACAGAGTGCAGAGCACAAGCAAATCGTAACTGAACCGTGTACGAACTCGAGGGAGTAGAAAAGTATTGAATGGACAGACAAAAGTGCTCCATTGTCACCTATTCATCCCATTTTTTGGGGCACAGAACGGAAGGCACATCCGGATATCCTATCGCAACGGGCAGACAGATGCTGATCCTAGACGTAAAGCTGAGAGTAGTAATTTTCCGCCTTTTTAAAAGGCTAACTGAATCAAACCGGTTGGCGTCGCGTCGGTTGGGACGTTTTCTGCGTTATGGTCGAAAGAGAACAATCTTCACAATTTAGGCACGAACAAAAGGTACTTCGTACGCTTTTCTGTTCTTTTAGATTCTCCACGCACCAATAAAAAAACAGTTCCGAAGCCGGATGATGGTTTGGACAGTTAAACCTGTGTTCGGCGTTCGGTCTCTCAATCAATCACAATGCAGAACGTTTGAGTTTTTTTTTTACACACCAGTACAATACGTTGCACCTCCTTTTGTGCCTACATATGTACGCTGATATGGTGAAGCTTATATGGTACACGCTATTTCAAAACTACTCAAATATCGATAGAATACACCCAGATCGGTCAAATTTGCGTAGTTTTGAAATTTTGTTTGCGTTTGGTCGCTCGTACGCTGGTCGTTTTTCAGTTTTTGAAAACGGATGTCTTGTTTTGCTCCGAAATTGTTAACAGGCATAATTAATAAACATTGAAATATGCTTAGGACAATACAATAATGTACAAATTAAGGAGTCTCAGATAGTAAAGTAAGTTAATCCCCGGAACCACCATGCTGAGGCAGCGGATTTGATTCCCGGTCCGCTCTATTACATTTTCCGGGTTGGTATATCTTAAACTTGTCTGAGATTATCCAGCTTGCCCCACAATATACTAATTCATGAAGAGGTTGGCATGGAACGCTCTCAATTAACAGACACAACCTCAAGCCATCAAAACATCTTCAAAGTATGTTTTACATGGCTGGTTCTCGACAATGCGATGATCAATCGTTATGATTCAGCAACCATTAGAAAGGTATGACTATCTACAGAATGGAAAAACTCCTGAGCAAAATATGGTTTTCGACAATTTGGTTACCAAATTTTAAGATTGAGCCACTTTTAGAAAGGTATTTTCGTGAATCGATGGAACGCACCAGCCGAACCAGAAAAACACCAGCACACCACACAAAACCGCACAACAACCGTTCGCTACAATATCCATTACAAGACTAACACATGCATTTGTGTGTGTGGGTGTGGGTTGGACTGATGCAAAATTTGAAATTTTCGCTTCACAGTGCTCAAACGGTTTCAAATCAGATCCTGATTAGCCTCCAAAAATTTAAACTCATTTTGTAAGAAACTGACTTGGCACAAACTATTCGAAGATTGTATGGAAATTACTATGGGAAAACCAAACTTTTTCATTTTCATTGTCTTCTACCCATTTTCCATATTGCTTTTTCGAAAATTTCAATAACTATTCTTACGGGAAATTTTCTGAGCTACCACTTTGCCGAAAATCATTTTTCAGCCAAACGCAAATTGAATTGTTATTAATGGTTTAAGAGATTGATGATCAAGCAGCTGTTCTGTGGGCAACACTGTTTTCTGCAGTGCGACATAGTAGCCATTATATTTCAAGCTGAACATTGCATTAGGTCCTAAGTAACATTGACCAATTCTCATCGTCGACTTTCTCTTTCGTTAATAACTTGAGCACATACCCGTTTCTTGTTGTGTTTGTCATATTAGATGCTAGATAAAAGCTTCTTTTGTCAATATGTGTGCTGAAAATACCTCGGAATGTCTTTACATGGCCCTGAACATACAAAGAGAAAGTCGACGAAGAGAATCTTTCAATGTTACTTAGGACCTAATGCAATGTTCAGCTTGATTTGTGCTCTATTCTGTGGGTGTGGGCGTTTTTTTTATTATTCGTAAGGTTTAGGAAAGCTTCAAAAGTGTGGCCTGCAGTGAAGTTGGCACGGTGGGTATCCACTAGCTGCCTAGAGCAACTTCACTAAAACCCATCCCATACTCTCTCCTCTGCCTGGATTCCCCCCCCCCCCTGAACTACGGTGAAGCGACTACTTCGGAGGGAAGATGAGGGGCTTGCCACACTCCAGACAGAGAGAGCCAGCTCATCCACGTTCAGATCCTCGTGGCCTCTGTCCACACGGAGTGATTCGACGAGAAGATCCTTGTCAAAAGCCTTCGTCTTCCACTTCTGGTCGCAAGTTCTCGTCATCCGTGCTACCACAGTATTCCGTTGGCCGATGCTATATCGGATCCCTTGATGGTTGCTATGGGTATATCCTTCGCACACTCTCCAATTCATGTTTGCCACCAGCGACGGACTGCAAAAAGTGACGTCGATAATGGATTTCCGGCATATCTCCGAAAAGCGCTGCTGGTTCCTTTGTTGGACAGCATAACTTCAAGCTTTGCCAGAGCTTCCAGCAGACTGTGCCTTTTTGCATTGGAGCATCTGCTTCCCCACTCCACTGACTAAGCATTGGAGTCGCCCCGTAACGTGGGTAGATCACCTTTTCGTGGTACGTTACGGGATGTAAGATCTACCAGCGATTCTTAGTCCTAATTACTTCAAACTAGGGGAACAGGATTTTTCAGTAATTCAAGGAACACATCTTAGTCCTTGTTACTTTTTATGCCTTGTTGATAGTGACAAGACTCGGCTTTGTCTACCGAGGATGATCTTGAAACAAGGAAAACAAATGATTTAGTTGTCTTCATCTATGTGATTCCTAATCTTCTATTCGTTGTTCCCTAGTTTGAATTGGTTAAGACTAGGGTTCTGATGCATTATCATCATCGGTGTCATACCCTAATTTTGTTGCTAAGGAATCCAATTTTGACTGACAAAGGGGCGCGCCTTTGGAGGGTATTCCAACACTTCGAAGGTTATAAATAGCGGGACCTTTCAATTAGAGTCGGATCCTTGCGATAAATGCAAGAGTGGCAACTGTAAAAAAAATTAAAGGGTTGTGTCCTAGACACGACCGCAGTATGACGTAGAACCATACAAAATTGATGTTTTTCATGCATTTTTGACTATTATACTTTATCTTAAAATTTTCAAGCATTTCAATGTTTCGGTTATGATTGACTCAAAACAATTTACACATTTTTCTTGACAAATATCCATGTGGTTTTACATGCACGTTTTTTCAAGTCTCATTCCTTTACATGCACGTTTTTCAAGATTCATTCCTCATTGTGGTGGACACGCCGTGATCCACCTTTAGTCGTTGACCTAGTCCTGCTTGATGCAGGACTTAGTGCCACGCCGTCCGAAGCGCAGTGGCATGAAAGCAGCGCTGATTTATATCTTTTCAGGTTCAAGCAGAATGATGTGCAACCAAGTGGTATTCGTTTGTGATGACTGGGTTTGGGAAAAAGGCTTATTTCATGAAATCAGTGATAAAATTATCATTTGTTCATTTTCAATAGTTTAATTACAGAAAAATTGGAAAAATATTTTTTTCAACAGGTTTGTAATGTAATATCCTATCGATTGGCGTATTTGGATTTTAATTTCATCTATAAATGACAAAGTTACAAGCGTTCAAAACCTAACACTCTTTCACCACACATATTTTTTGATTTGCACCCCAGTATAGTCGACAAAGACGTAGTTCTACGTCAAAATCGAATACTTCATCATTTCTCAATAGTGATGGAGTAATACGACATGCACTAAACTAAGGACACGGGATATACTACAATAGATCAACTTACTGGTCGCAGTGGTGTTAGATCCTGAACAGAGGAAAAAAAAGCATTGAAGTCTCTTCCGATGGCTCAGCTCTTTGGAACTGCTCCATCGTTCATCCAGGGTGAGGTGGGGGTTACTTAGCAACTACATATGAAGATTCCGTTGATTTTGGCAACATATCAGCTCTATTCGCCACTCAGTTACTGTTTTCGGGAGGGACTCGATACGGTTC
Source organism: Ochlerotatus camptorhynchus (assembly GCF_037179485.1). Taxonomy (NCBI): domain Eukaryota; kingdom Metazoa; phylum Arthropoda; class Insecta; order Diptera; family Culicidae; genus Ochlerotatus; species Ochlerotatus camptorhynchus. The sequence goes on from NW_027040741.1 coordinate 1,035,959, forward strand.
CGCAAATATTGCAACATCGCAATTTGTTTCTGTTGTCGACTGCCACAACAGTTGCTGTGCAGTGTCGCAATGATTGAGGTTTATTTGGGTTACCTCCATTACTGTTGGCCGGCCATCGCCTTTTGGAATGCTAGGCATTTTAAGCCTCCCGTCGTATCATCGTTTTTGTTCTTTTTTTTTGTAGAGCATTCACCTTGGTTGCTTCGTGCAGCCTCTTGCAATGTGACCTTTCTCTCCGCATTTCCTGCACAGATCTGTCAGGGCCATTGCAGTTCCTCGCTTCACCACCGAAAGTCATGCACTTGAAGCATCACTCCAGTTGCTAGGTAACCCAAGAACTGTCTTTCAGAGAGCACACTGACCCCCCTACTTTGCCCGTCTCCAATAGCTTGTTCGCTGCAACTGTCGAAAGTCGAAAGCGGTATCACCGCCGTTTGCTTGACATCTGGACTTTTCCCAGATCACAGTGGACCGTTAATGCACTTCTCAGCTCCTCTTCTTTTCGACGACGGCTGAGCTCTTACTCGAAAAATCCTTCCTCAGCTCAAAGAGGATCTCGCCTCTCTGGGTGCGACTGGTTTTCACCGCGTTCTCTCATAGTTCCTTCAACTTCGGATCCTCTCGAACCTGCCGGAGGAGTGCTGCATACGTTGTTTTGTCTTTTGCTTCGACGATCAGAGCATCGCCCTTACTGCGCTTCCAACGAGAGCTGGGTATCTCCTTCATCTGTTCTTCTTTCTTCTTCACTTCCTTTTCCTTCCGTGTTTTCCACTTCGCCTTCGGCTTCTCGATGGTACACCATCCTTCCTCCTTGTTGTATTCCTTGTCGTTCTTAATAGTTTCAACTCCTCTTCCTCTCCTGGCGTTTCCCTTTCCTCGTCTACGAGCGAGGATTTCGAGGTCCCTGCGGCGTCTCCTGTGCTTCAACGGTTGCCTTCTCCTTGAACTCGATAAGCTCCCTTTCGCCAGTCCCGGATCTCGTCCTCAGCGCACCCTGTTCACGTTCGTCAGCAATAATGGCTGATTTGATACCCGCCACCATTTACTTTATTGCCTTGTGGACGTTGGTCTTATCCTGGACGAAGTCATGGAGCTTATTGATTCTCCTCCTGATCTCCATCATTTTGGGCTTCGCAAGCTGCAGTCCTTCTTAGGGTGTGCTAATGCTGGATTTTGGTGTTAACATCTGGCTTAGCACAAGACCTAGCTCCCCATTTATGTAAGAAGTAAGTTTCATTCAATACCTTTCAAATGGCCTACGGATTAGCAGCGCCAGTGGTGTAGTGGTAAGCGTGATTACCTCTCACCCCAGCAGGCCTGCGTTCAATTCCAGTTGGCGCCGCCGGGATGTTCTGATGCATAACGAGGACAATCCATCAAAAAATTATGATAAACAGTCTCCTCCTGTAAATTCATGAATTTTGATACCCATATTGCAGGGGTTTCTTCCCCAACATTTCTATGGTCATTAGAGGCACTACGAGAACCTGCGCCGGAATGACCGTTCAAAGGACAATCCATCAAATGGCCACTAAATTATGATAATTATGAGTTTTAATACCTATATTGTAGGGGTTTCTTCCCAAAAACTTTTATGTCCACTAGGGGCCCTACGGGAAACTGCGCCGGAATGACCGTTCCGGAGAGAAACCTTAAACTGGTCCTCAATTAAGCTGAAATTGTTTCTTGAAGGAGATTCTTATGCTGATAATCCTTCGAAATTCTAGCGAAAGTGGCAAGAAAATGCTTAGTTCTGGAACATTATACAGGAAATCCAGATTGGTGGTGAAGTTTCTCCAACGGATGATTTTGTATGGATAGCTGTCATAACAACTTTTAATAATTAATATTTAGAACGTGATTTTTTGATATTTAATTTAAAAGTAGAAGTTGATTAAAAAAATAATTGGAAATAGTCTATAAAGGTTTGAGTTCCACGCGCGGTTACGGATATAGAGGCCTGAATTTAACTTTTATATAAAACAAATTGAACTTTGAAGCTTGTTTGAAAGATGCTTTGAGTTCATACTAAGTTTTTTGGCTGAATGACGGGAACTCGTGAGCATTCCTGACATTGCTGAAAATTATGAAAGCATCAAATTGCGGGATTGATAGTATATTAAAATGCTTTGTTGATTATGCTGAACTCTTGATCGCTGGGATTGCTTGTGAACATTTGAGGTGGCCAAAAGGGTGAACAAAGAGCTGTAAAGCCACTGATGCTTGTTGAGGGAATTGATAACTGTAACTGTAACCAGTTTGTTTTGTTTGCTAATCTGGTTAAGATGTCATACTTAATTATCTTTAAGATAAATTGTCCAGCTCAAACTTTTATAGGGGTAAGAGGTGGGACCATCATCATCATCATTGACCACTTACTAACGTCAATGAATCAATCGAAATCAAATGCTATTTGAACCTGAAAACAAGGCGGTATTTCTCCTTTCCGACGCAGACAAACGTTATGCTCTTTCCCGCCACGGTTTGATTTCGCTGAGAAACCCTAGACAAATTAAAATCACTCAATTTAGTAAGACCGCAATCAATTATATACGAGGGGCGTTTGTATATTATACGAATAAGGCGTAATATTTACATTGCGCCAGATGACAGGAAAAACGAATGTTTCGTACCATTTATGAAAGATGTGTTGTATGTACGATATTCATTTTTACGAAAAGGTTTTCAGAGAAACAACGAAAATACATATTCAGTGTAAGCTTTCTTGTTTGTAGGTAATGTAATTTCTTACATATATGATACATATATACGCTCTCTCCATGTTTGATAAAGTTGAGTAACAAAATTAAAACAATATATAGTGCTAAAGGTAAGCTAATATTCTGTTACTTCCATGTGGTCCCCAACACATTTGACAGAAATCGATTAGGATCACGGTGGGAGTTCCACAAGGCTCCAAATATAACTTCCAGTAGAAGTTAGTTGGTCATAGCGAAAATTAATTTTACCCGTGAATGGATGTGCTAGGGAAAGAACAGTTACAGTGAAATCCACTTCGTTGCAAATGAATTAGTTCATAGTGCTCGAATAACGAAGGCATCTGTCAAATAACCGTTCTCATTAGTGATTGTCTACGGAAAAAATCTCAAACCGGAGCCTTTTCCATCTGCTGCTTTCCGCTGATTCCCAAATCCCAACAGTCAAATTGTCTTCCATCAAGGCAGCAAACGAGTCAATACCGGTAAATGACAGCAAGACATACGCATCGCAAGCAAGATAACTAATTGTAGCAATTAGCGGCGCCAATCAACCAAGTCAGCGAACGTTCAACTCGACAAGTGGGCCGAAAGTGAAGAAGCAAAGCTTTCACATATTTTTTTTCTCTCATCCAGTGCTTTAGTCCTTCCAAACGCACCGCCCGATCGCGAACCGACATCTAAAGACCAAATCGTTTACCGCGTCTTCATCGTTTCCAACCGACTAACTGTCCGGAGGGAGAAAGTTCACAGGGTGGAAAGAGCGTTCGAGTAGTTAAGTGTTTTCCTGCATTCGCAGCCATTTCATTTCACCCTAGTTCCCTGCCCGTCTCCCAGTATTATCTTCATCATCGTCATCATCGGCATCCTTATTATTGACAGCCCCGGTCTCATGGCGGTGCTTGGAAGCAGCGTTCACTCTCTGACTATCTTTTTCAGCTCCATTCGGTTTGAAAGCAATTTTCCCACTTTCAACGTCCTCGCGACCAGCAACTTGAACTCTGCCGTGAGTGGAGTTGTTGTTCGCTGGTAAAACCGCTTTAGGATATCGCTTTAGGTTTTCCACTCTTTTCGATCTTTTCTCTCGAGGTAGTACGGTAAGCGAACATACATACACACATACCAACACACGAACAACCATTTTCCTTCCGTCAGTTACGTTTTGGCGTTTTTTCTTCGCAGCATCCATTGTCGGCTTTTACAGCTTTGTGGGTCTCTGTGTGCTTGTTTGTCCGAGTCTTGTCGACCATTATTCGCCGCTTAAGTCATTTAAACGTAATTAATTTACTGGTACAGGAAGTGCAGATACCACAAGCATCGATGTTCCGGTTTGGGTTAGGATGTATTCCTGTTTTGGCGTATGAGACTCCTGTATCAAGAGCAAATTTTCATTACGTCGAAAGTAACAAAGGTAAACAAAGTCGAGCTATCAGTGCCAATCGATGCTCCTTCTATTACACTATATACTGTCTCAATATAGGATCACATCCCATTTTAAAATTGATTTACCAGTCAAATTGCTTTTTGACGTAATCACCTTCCGAACAGAATTTTTTTGATGTTACTTAAGTCACCCGATTTCTATGGAGATGCCGTTTGTCTTAAGTAATAACGCAGAGAAACCCGTGAAAAGTGTACGTTCGTCGTTTCGTTTTCTCATTAGGGCCCATGCATTAATTATGTCACGCTAAATCGAGCAAAAAATTACCCCCTCCCCCCTATCGTGACGTTTTTCCTATACCTAATGCATTGCTTGTCACAAAATCTTAGTGATTTTTCGATTTTCTTCGGCCATCCTGGAATACTTGTGATCAATGGATCAGAATACAATAGCATGTTCAGAAGATCACGATTCGTAGCTTGTCTTGAATGCTTTCGGGTGTTGAATTCTTGGTATCTGTTGGATGGGTAAAAAATATTTCAATAAAATAATTACATCATGAAGCTTGTATTTTATTTATTTATTTATTTATTTATTTCTACTTGTCAACAGATAAAATAGTTACCCTAATGACAATTTTCTATATCTAAACATCAAAACTGCTTCAAACACAAAATTAACGCAAACATCTCTTAAAGCTACGCTTATTTTTCTCGCGGGACACATTAAAATCGAACACATAATAACAACTATTGAAAACGCGGCACGTATTCAACATTGGTTCGTGTACGCCATAGTTGGTCCTCGAACGCATGCAGCCGGAGGTCCCGTCGTTGAGTGTTGATGTCAAGAAGACTGAGAAGTGTGGAGCAGTCGACGTTCCCTTGCAGAAGATCCGCAACGAAACAAGCCTTCGCCACATTACGCCTTCCTTCCAAGAGCTCCAGGTCGATGAGGTTACAGCGACTTTCATAGCTCGGCAAGTAACGCGGGTCGCGCCAACGAAGGTGTCGCAACGCAAAGCGAATAAATTTTCGCTAAACAGCTTCAATTCTATGGATGGCATTCTGATAGAATGGCGACCAAACAACGGCAGAGTATTCCAGTATAGGTCGAACCAGGGAACAGTATAAAGCCTTCAGGCAATACACGTCCTTGAAGCTTTTGGCGAAACGGAATAAAAATCCTAGCTGCGATGAAGCTTTAGATACAACATAAGCAATGTGATCCTTGAACGTTAATTTGCAATCGAGCATGACTCCCAAGTCCTTGACAGTCGATTCGCGTTTCAAGCTTATTCCTCTTAAGGTGTAATCGTGGAAATGCATCGCCCGTTTACGGCCAAAGGAGATGACCGAGCACTTGGACACATTTAAAGACATCCTGTTTATCCGGCACCAATCATCAAAGACTTCAAGTTCTTGGTGGAGGAAATGAGCGTCTTGAGGCCCTTTTATTACGTAGTAGAGCTTCATGTCGTCGGCGTACGAGAGTTTAAGGCATTTGAGGATCAAGTTCACGTCGTTCATATACAACAGGAAAAGCAATGGCCCCAGGTGGCTGCCTTGAGGAACACCAGATGTAACAATGAAGGGTGGAGAAGCGTAGTCACCGATCTTAACAGACATAGATCTGCCAGTCAGATAGGAGCGAAGCCAGGTAAGTAGACTCCCATGAACACCCATTTTGTCATATTTAGAGATGGTAATTTCATGGTTCACTCTATCGAAAGCTGCAGAGAGGTCGGTGTATATGGCGTCAACTTGATGGCCACGTTCAATCTCACGAATAATGAACGATGTAAAAACAGTTAGATTAGTCGTCGTCGAGCGCTTAGGCATGAAGCCGTGTTGATCCTGAGAAATACTGTACGAGCAGTCTTGAACCAACTTTTCCAGGACAATTAGCTCGAATAGTTTGGAGATAGCACTCAATGCAATGTATTTAACTGCCTTTTCCCATCTTTATTTCTTGCCTCTTGCGCTTCTTCTGAGAGTTGTCCGATTGGTACCCTAAAATGGTCAATTATGGAAGACCCATGTATAAGAACCTTATGGACACTGGTAGTTAGTATCAGAAATATAATTTCACCAACAAGCGTGCTGTCTCAACACTATAGTTTATTTATTTATTTATTTATTTATTTATTTATTTATTTCGTCAAAAAAACATAGACACAGACAGTTTTGTTTTCTTAAATTTATTTATTTATTTCGTCAACTTTGGACAAAAGGTTAAAAGTATTATTTTTTCTTTAATAAAAATTAAGCAGTGTCAGCTTTCCTATTTTTTATGAGTTATAATTCCTTATGAAGTAAAAATATTGTTTTAGTTTATGCCGAGACATTGTAAAGTCAATGGTTTCGCAGTATTGATTGTAAGAGGCCATCATGCGGTTGAATGGACCATATTTTGCATAATTTGTGCGATGATGTTTTATGGCAAATAAATTTCGATTTCGGAGTTGCCGACTAGGTGCATGGAAATTTAATTTTGATAAAAGTTCTGTGGAGTCAATGCGCTGCGAAACGATATCGTTTACAAATGAAACCATTGCATATTCACGACGCTCTTTTAATGTTTGTATGTTTATAAACATGCAGCGTGCTTCATATGATGGAAGAGGAAATGATGTCCAACATAATTTACGAAGAGCGTATACTAGAAATTGTTTTTGTACGGATTCTAATCTTTCTTCGTGCGTGATTGAAAAAGGAGACCATACAATGCTGCAATATTCCAGTATTGACCTCACATAGGCGATATATAGTGTTTTAATTGTGTATGGGTCCTGAAAAATATAGCAAAAGCGCTTGATAAAGCCTAGCATGTTATTTGCCCTGTGAATAATTGTGTTGTAATGCTCTATGAAAGTTAGTTTAGAGTCTAAGATAATTCCTAAATCCCTAACTCTTTCAAATTTTTATCCATTTTGATTTCCTAGTGCAATTGAAATATTTGAAGTTGTTCTTTTCCTGCTAAATGATATTAAGTTACATTTTTACCCTTCTTACAAAGAAGGGTATAGATATCACTTGAAAAACCGACTATCGATCCGAGGCCCGGAGGGCCGAGTGTCATATACCATTCGACTCAGCTCGACGAGATCGGAACATGTCTGTGTGTTTGTGTGTGTGTACGTGTGTACGTGTGTATGTGTGTATGTGTGTGTGTATGTAACGAAATGAATGCGCTCACGTTTCTCAGGAACCGCTCAACCAATTTGGACAATTTGGGGTCCCATTGAACGCTATTGAACGGTTTTGGAATCGGTGAACCGGTTCCGGAGATATGACCGGAATAAGATCCGGTGAATATGGGATTTAACGGAAAACGTATCAAAACCATCATGCGACACATCAAATTACTACAGAATTCAAAAATAAGATCAATGCAAGTCGTGTTAAGTGTTCCAGACCACATTGGACACACTTGGACATGTTCCGGGTACCCCGGGGAAGTTTCTTGAATATGAATTGAATTAAAACCCATTAAATCACATTAAAATACGATGATAAGGTGATTGGTAGCCTCACCAAATAGACTACACCCGGATATATTCCGGGTACCCCCAGGCAGTGGCGTAGCGTCACTGGACGACACGGGGGTGGGGGGCTTGGTCACTGATAATGACAATAAAATAAATAAACTTGAATAAGTAAGAAGGGTCTGATCACACCATAGGTGGATAAATTCGGGTTTTTTACATTCAATTCTAGTAGACTTTTTTTGCACCATATGTAGAATATGTGTATTTCATTTCGGAATATATTGATGTCTTCTTCATTTCTTATTTCCAAAAAGAGCTTCATGTCGTCGGCATAAATAAGCAATTTAAGTTTTTTGAGAATGAAAGAAATGTCGTTTTCGTATAGAATAAAAAGAAGAGGTCCCAAATGAGAGCCTTGGGGGAAGCCTGAAGTTAAATATGATTCAAGCCATTTTAGGAGCCCTGACTCAATTCCAGTTTTTTGCAATTTAAAAAGTAGCATTGGTATGTCTATGCGGTTAAATGCCTTGCTAAAGTCTGTATAGAGAGCTTCTACGTGGTTTTCATTATCCATTGCATTCAATGAATAAAAAATTTGTCGAGGTTGAGCGACCCTTAAAAAAGCCGTGTTGCATGCATGTCAGTAATTCTATTTTTGATTTGGAGAAATAATTTTTCGTTGACAATTGCCTCGAAAAGTTTAGGAATGCAAGAGATAATGGCTATACCACGATAATTACGTACGTCAGATTTTCGGCCAGTTTTAAAGATAGGCACTAGGAATGAGCTTTTCCATGTTTTTGGGAAGGTTCCAGATTCCAGGGACATATTAAAAATCCAGAACAATGGAGCAGTGAGTTCCATTGCTAGACATTTAGTAAATAAATACTGGAGGAATTCCGTCAGGTCCAGGACCTTTTGAGGCGTCTAAATTTTTTAAAGCCTGCAAAATATCCTGCACTTGAAGTTGATTGAGGCCAATGTCCCTTGAAAATTCTGGAAAAAATGCAAAATAATCGCGATCGCGATCTTCTTCAGAAAATGTCGTATAGATTTCTTGAAAAATTTTTGCTAATAGATTGCAGTTTTTTTCCGAGCTATCACCGACATTTTCGTCGAGTTGCATTATTGAAAGAAAATTGTCAGATTTTAATTTAGTTTTTACGCAATTAAAGAAGTTCTTTGGACAGGACTTAATTTCATGTTCTGTTTTTGCATTATATTCTTCAAATGCAGTACTGATAGCTAAATTCAGTTGATCGCATATATCCAAATAAATTAATAAATTATTACTACTATTGTGTTTTTGATAAATTTTATGTGCTTTTTGCTTCCGATTTTTCAAGTTTTTTATTTGTCTGTTGGATTTTGTGTGTTTCTGTTGCGTCTTTTTTTCTTCAAAGGAATTTCTTCCAAAATTATTTCTGTTAAAATTTTGTAGAACACGTCTATACCAATTTCAACATTTCCTACATTCCTTAAAATTAATTGCCAATTGACGCTGTTTAATTTAAATTTTATTTTTTCGTAGTCTGCTAATTTGTATTCAAAAACTTCTTCGTATTCGCAGTCGTTGGGTCTTTGGTTTTCATGCACAAATAAAGAATATTCAATTGCTGTGTGAAACGCTTCATTTTTCCACAGTGGATTTAGTGATTCGGTCACACAGAAATCTTCATAAATATTCGTTAGTAAAAAGTCCAAATAGCAATTTTGTTGGTTTTTGATGTGGTTAATTTGGTTCAGTCCTAAATTAGCAGTTTTGTCAAAAATGAACTGCAATGTTTCATTATCCCCAACGACTGGGAGTAAGATACATTCATTTTCAGAGTCCAGAATGAAGTCAGCATGGCGTTGATTAAAGTCTCCGTAGATGTGAACTTTAACCTCAGGAGGAAGCTCATATAGAATTTGTTCAGCACTTTGGAAGAAGGCTTCATAAGTGCTTTTATGAGCATAGTTGTCAAATGATATTGAATCGATTTCGCAACCTGACCCTATAGATTGGAGAATTGAACCACAGCGCTGCATTGCTGTGAGATTAAGTTTAGTGATGTCTGCTACTTGTTCAGGGTTCGAAAAAAAAATTCGAGCTCAATTTCCATTATTCGAGGTTCCGGATCCATCAGGTCGTGGTTGATACACATTCATACCCAATTCTACCTTCAAACGCTGTTGGATTTTCTTTTTATGTTCTAGCATTTTCTGTTTATTTTCTCCGCTGGACTACCATTTCTTCGTTTCAAGTCGATATGCAACATGCATAAAATACTCGAAAAATCTAATCCATGCGTGCAGAGGACATAGTCCATAGTGAAATGCAGTCTCATTCTCTTTACGCTGTCGAACTTTGTCTATATCATCCATTTCTGTAGGCTTTGCTAGGCAGACAAAACATCTTTGGGACGATTTTGTCCCAGTAAGTGGAGAACAAATCTTCCCGTCCACCATAGTTAACAACATACTGTACCGAACCCGTATGTCCCGTCCATATTTCGTAAACTCCGTTGGCAACAGTTTCTCAATTTGCTCTTCAATATATTCTTTCTCCCGAATGGCAAGCTCAGCAGTTTCGGCCATTATCTGTATCCTTATCGGCCGGCACAGCCGAGTTGATGATGCCCGAGGATTTCGAAAGTATGTCTTCCCATTCGTTTCGGCAACTATGGGAACTAGTGATGTAATTGAACATGCTTGCATCGCTTTTTGAACCGTCATCATCCTCAAATTTTTTATTATACTCAGCATTTCCGGTACTTCCGTCCATCCTTGATCGTCAAATTGATGTTTAGAAGCTCCTCATCTCCCAAGTAACATTGAAAGTTTTATTATGGTTTTAAAGCTTGCTACAAGTCCAAATCATGGCCTACAGAACCCTCATAAAACCAAAATTGTTACTTGGGCTGTGAAGTTATCCAAAGTTTCTTCGTTTGCATCGACGATTCGCTCCGACGTGTGGTCAAGAAGCTGTTGTAGTTTTACTTCCACACATGTGTCGCTGACTATAACACAAAAAAAAACTTAATGTTAAGCTATATTTAGTATAAATATAACTAACTTTTAAACATCTGTTGCTTTTAAACCAATTGGCATGTTTTCTTGCAAATTGCAGATGCTTGCAAGTTACAGAAATATTTACATGATTTTTTCATACCGTGTATGAAAAGCGCAACAAAAATGAATAAAATTTTTAAAAATATACTAAGCTCCTCTTTTTAAGTTATTTTGGGCACTAAAACTAGTTGGAACGAGAGCATTAAAAGTGAGGAAACTTTTGGAAATGATTGAAATGTTTTCAGAGATGATCGTGACTTACTCGAAACCCAAAGAATGTCAGGTGGTGGAGTTCTTATTGCTATTTCTCCAAAATTTATTTCAGAACTTATTGTTTCATCGAAAGTAAAAGAATTTGAGCATGTGGGGGTAAAGACAAATATAGCTGGTGAAACTACGCTTGTAAGTCTCGTTAGGAAACTTTTCCAAATAGCTGAAGAAATCGTATTTCATTTCAATCAACGCAATGCTGATTTTATTCCTGATTCAGATAATGAGAGTTTTCTTCTCCCAGTCATTGGGGAAAACGAAAATTACAATTTATTTTTGAAAAAAATTGCGTTTTTAGGATTAAACCAAATAAACCATGTACGAAACCAACAGAATTGTTTCCTAGATTTCTAGTTAATTCATATACATGAAGATTTTTGTGTAAGTAAATCTGCGTCTCCTTTATGGAAGAATGAAGCATTTCACACAGCAATCGAGTATTCCATATTTATTCACGACAGTCAACACCCCAACGACAGTCACTATGAAAATGTGTTCGACTACAAAAATGCTAATTATGATAATATTAAAAATAAATTCAATTGACTAAATTGGAAAACCATTTTGAAGGATCAGGTTAAAGTCAAATTCGCAATAAAAGTAGTTAAATTGTCGGCTGATTGCACGAATTGGCTCATTCTGCGTATAATTTCTGCCTCGTGGCTCCAAAAACAGAAATTCGCATTGACGAAGAGGTCTCTCAGGAGCATACATATTTAGCTGGGCCAGCAACGTTGGACAGTCGATGTCACCCGTGAGAAGCTTTTCAGCAAACATAGCTTGAGCGACCGTCCGTCGCACCACTAGCGGTTCGATGCCCAGAAGACGGCAACGCTCCTCGTACGGTGGCAGGTTCGATGAGTCACACCAGTTCAAGAAACGAAGAGCATATCTCACAAACTTTCGTTGAACAGATTCGATTCTAGCGATCCAAGTGGCTTGGAAAGGGCACCATACAACTGCACTTGATTCTAATATAAACCGCACAAGTTAGCAGTAAAGTGATCTGAGGCATAACGGGTCCCGGAACTCATCGGCAATTTTGAAAATAAAACCCAGTTGGCGATTGGCTCGGGAAATGATGTCGTTATAACGGATTTTGAAGGTGAGCCCGCAGTCCAGAGTAACACCGAGATCCTTTATTTGTTCTACACAGGCAATGCAACGTCCAAAGAGCACATAGTCAAACATAATTGGTTCGTTTTTACGGTGATAGGAGATGACGTTGCATTTTTCGATGCTCAGGCCAATCAAATTTCTCGTGCACCAGTCAGCGAAAATACATAGCATATGCTGGAGATCCCAACAGTTCGAGAGGCTTTTGATAATTTTGTAGATTTTGGCGTCATCTGCGTAGAAAAGACGACATCCAGATGGTAACAACAGAGCGATGTCGTTTAAAACGATCGAAAACAGCAGAGGTCCCAGGTTGCTGCCTTGCGGGACTCCCGAGTTGTTTGAGAAAACATTTGATTTCGTCGCGCCAATCTTGCCTCGTACAGAGCGATTAAGCATTATAATGTATACAAGATATCTCTAAAACTAGGCACGGCTATCACTATTTTGTTAAAATCATAGTTTACCAACAATCGCTTACATTCACAGATATTTGCTATAATTTTGAATTAAATTTATTAAAGTTTCAGATGCACCATGTGAACTTTGCCCCATTTTGCCCCCTGCTAAGCTGCAAATTCATAAATTATGGTCTAAAAATCTACCAAAACTTCAATAATTTTTTTTCTACAGATACTGCGGTGTTCTACAATATTGTGTATTTTGCTATTATCTACAACTTACTACAACATGGCAAAGCCGTAAAAATGTAGACCAAAAAGTTATGATGAGAAAACCATTTTTGAGGGACCGTCGGCAATAAACGTCACATATCTTGAAAAGTAAAAAAGATATTAATTAGGCGTCTTAAGCAAAGTTGTTTGTAAAGAAATTTTCTACAACTTTGTCGAAGACACCAACCCTGTACAGTTGAAAAAATAAATTTTCGATCTCACTTTCAGGGGGATTAATCTTTTAACTGAAAATATCAATAGAAGCGCAGTAACATATTGAAGCACTTCTCACGAGACATCATATCTCTTGATTTCATGATAAAGGAGCTATTAGTTAAGCGCACGAAAATGCCGATTTCAACCTGTGGATCGTTGTGTTACTTTCGACATAATGAAAATTTGCTCTTGATATACCATAATAATTAAGATTAGATAAAAATGATGGATGCATTAGTAATCTGTTTTTCAGCTTTATCAAATTATTTTCATACATTACTATTACATCAAACGTATCCAGAATGTTTAATACATGGGGTAAATTGTTTGAATATGGATTAATATGGTAATAAATAAAAGCTGCAAACATCTCTGCTCTGGCTGTGTAAACTGAGGCGTATTTTATACTTGCATAATGTTAGGATTTAAATCTTTAATACCAAAAATTAGATAGTTGTAAATATTAATGTGTACTAAGCAAATTAACAACGAACAAGATTTAAACAAATGTATTCCCTCCTCTTCCACAGCCGTTCCATACCGTGTTCCTCGATGTAGCTTCCTGTAGCTGCAATTGTTTCAAAACGAAATTACAAAGCACTCAAATTATCTACCTATCCACAATTCTGGGCGACGAGTTTTATGACGGCCGTAAAAATGATAAATTTGCTCATATAGGAGATTATCATTGTTAATTTGAGTTATAAAAAATAAGATGAAGCTGGAATTACGTGTACGCAACGCCGTCCTGCAATCAACCTGCTTCGTTCCTTTCTTGTTGCGGCATATGACTCGAAAAAAAAAAAAATCACACAGTCGTTGGTTGGGTAGGTATCTATCAAAGGCGGTGGAGGTGAAATTTCCAACTGCCGTTACGGATGAGTTATCGAAGCTTTTAAAACTGGTCTCTGGAGTGGAGAATGTTAATTGTAATTGAGTCTAATCTAGGCCGCAGACACCCTCGCTCGTTCTTGTCGCCAGGAAGCGAGAGCTGCGAGTCAGCCCATTTGACAGTAAATTTTCGGACCAATCCAATTAATCATTTCCGGTTCCATTAGTTGGTTTGGGTAATTGAGCAATGACTTTCGGATGAATTAGGGAAACACTTGGTTCGGCTTTTGGGACGGTGGAAAATTTTACAAATCATAATTTAGACCCAAGTGGAATATTTCACTACAGAGACTAGCTGCCAGACGTTTATGTTGTCGAAGTTCATTATTCACAGATCGTTACATTTGCAAAATGAATGTTGGTTCGATTATGGAGGGAAAATTTGAGAGCTCAGCAATTCATCAATGCAAAGGTTGAAGGCGGCAAATTTATTTAAACTGAAGTTTTTTTTATTTATTGTTTTCCAGCATCGTGAACTTTTATGCGCAACGTCCACATTGTTGTGCACAGCGACGCCGGTGGTGTAGTGGTAAGCGTGACTTCCTCTCACTCCAAAAGGCCTGGGTTCAATCCCAGTTGGCGCCGTTGGGATTTTCAGATTCATAAAATCTCTGATCCCGCCTTCCTTCGTTCCTAAAGCCGTTGATCCCCGGTCCATGAGTTTATGGGTCGATAGGTAGCGTCCAGTTGTGGGAGCTGCCTCACTCAAGTCTGGTGTCGGGATAGCATTAGGTTTGATCCCGTACTTTTAATTTTAATTTGCTGTAAGTTGCTGTAATAAAATAATACAGGAATACCCACTTTGCGCAGTGAGTAGTCCTTCCGTACCAACCGCAATTTCTCAACAGTTTTTCCACTAATTGTCCTGATTTTTTCAGAATGTCAAGTTTGTGATTGGCCTTCATTACATACAAAAAATCAACTCAATTGATTGAAAGACTACTGAGAAATTTCGGTGGGTAGACGGCATCACCGATCGTGCAAATCGGGGATTCCTGTATCATTTTCTTACAGCTACCTACAGCAAAAGCAAAAAATACAAGGAACAGCCCTATTGGGGTTGTACGCAATGGTGACGTAGGACTATGTGGTCTTATATAATAAATCTTATTTGTTAACTACAGCAGGAACTCGGGTTTTGTGTAGGAATAGGAATTTGAGCGGGATTCTCTCTGTATGACCCAATTGACATACATGGTCCACAGCAACTAACGAAGAGCTACTGATTCCGATCAACAGCGGTGTGGCTTCTTCCTCTTTCTGTGGATGCTCATGGGGGCTGCAGCTCACTGCTAGCAGGTAGTCTTTCGTTGTGTATTGGAGAACCACGCGGTGATTGAATAATTGGTGAGACCGGATGAAATTTTACTTTGAAATCTGTGCTAGGGAAATCGCTTTTCGCAGGCAATCGGTGATAATTTTAACTATCAAATCCTGTTTCCATTCGTGCAATTTTTAATTGTGAAATAGATACGAAATTTGAAATGTCAGTAAAAGCCATGTTCGAGGAAAAAAGACATGCTTTTAACGAATTGAATCTAATTGGAGTTGGGAATCGTTAAAAGCAATTAATAAAAAGATAAAGAGAACGACTCTGAGTTGAGATTAATCACTCATATTCTTCAAAACGTAATTAACTCATAGACTGATTAAAACTTTCCGAGCTTTTACAGGAATTTGTTTTCTAATATGAGAAACATCTCGATGTACATATGAAATAAGTATACTTCAAGAATGAGTAAACTTATCGTCGATTTTTGCCCTATTCGAAAAGATATATGAGGCTCTGAAAATTTTACTCAGTCGACAAGTAAACTTCTTGAGTTTGAGTAATTTAAACTTTAATTTGAGTCTATCTTATGTGCCATGTAGTGTGGAAATCCGTTAGATACTTGGCACTGGTCCTTTTGCACGCCAGCAGCGGGGGAACGAGCACATCTCAAAAAGTGTTGATGAATCAGGATCAGAGTTGGTGAAACGATTCAGATAGGAAGGAATATCGAAATACAAATCATCGAGAAATCGAGAGTACTGTACAACGAAACCAAGTACAATGAATTGGTGCTAAGCTATAACCAGTTGGTTACAATCCGTGGATTTTTGGCTGTATGAGTTTTTGTTGGTTGTGAAATTTCACGGTTTGTTAAACCTAAAACAGTAGACACACACAAGAGCGAGAGGGCTTGTGCCGCTGCAAAGAACAAGAACGTAACGTTACTGAAGGGAGGAAAATCTTGGCTTTAAAATATCAATGGATGCGCAAATTGGATGATGATAGCCATCTTAGATTTGGAAGATTAGGGAGAAGTCCATGTGAACAAGACCATAGAAAAAATGGTTTATACCCCCCTCCCTTAGGGGTTCGGGATGGAAGGACTGCCTCCGTTCAAGAAAATAGGCTTAAATTATTGCTATCAGTCAACCTGACGGAAGTATTACCCTACAATAGGACCTCTTGTGCTTATGTACATCTTGTACACCTCGTACCGTACAATAAAACGGTCTCACACGGCTCGGCTCGGAAGTCATGATGGCTTCCGATCCTAATCGCTAATGATCCTCGATCGTCCATCAGGGACGATTCCCTCAGGCCGGTGGCCTCAATTGCCAAGGAGGGTCCCGTCTCGGCTCGACCATCGCAACGCCTGCTGAGCCGTATATCGTTGATGAACGCCACCAGATCCGCTGTTTGCAGCCCGCGCTGCAAGTTTCCGGCCACACGGTAGTGCAGGAGCAGCCGTGTGGGCCAATTCCTTACGCCGATGGCGTTGATGTTATTTTTCACATGTTCAAGGCAGGATTCTTACTATATGAAATTATAACTACACACTTAGAAATAACTAATTTTACAAGTGACGGAATCCGTCTTTGACATAAAAGTTGAGACGTAAACAAACATGTCATGTAATATTGAGTGCTCCGAAACTGAAAATTTCGTTGCTCGACGAAAAGTACGTTTGATTGAGCTATATTTCGCGTCTGTTATGACTCAAATTTATGTCGAAATTGACGCTCGTATATGTCACTCTCAGAGCACCTATATTTACATGTTTTTTTCTAAGTGTGTATGGGATACAGTCAAAACATTGTGCTTTTGAAGTATGATTAAATCAGATAGATTTGTAGGTACATATATAAAATTTCAGTTGTGCATGACAGAAATAAAAAATCCCACCCTTGGTGAAACTAGGCCATTTTTTGACAATGTGGGTACCTGCCGGTTATCAGCCTGTTTACTGTATCTACTATTAAAAAAAAACAAAATGTGGGTACACGTATAAGAATCAACACTAAAAACCTTCAAATTGACGTTCTAAGATCACAAATAGCTTATTTGATTGTGGAGTTACCGTGCCGATTCAAATTTCGGACACTTAAACTCGAATTTCGGACACTTTTAAAAGTTGATTATCTCGGTCGAATATGATCCACATGTCTTGTAAATTTTAAATTTTTTTGACTAGTGCCCTCCACGATCATCTAACATTATTACTTTGTTTCTAACTGGATGTAATATTTAATTAAAAATGAAAGTGTCCGAAATTTGAATCGTCCGAAATTTGAATCGGAACGGTATCTATTTTGAATTTTTTTTTTTAAATCTTTAAGATCCAGGGTTGTAGCCAAAAGAGATCTAGGAACTTCAGAGCAAAATCAAAAAAGACGTTTGTCCAGACTGTGGTCGTGTCTAGGACTTACCTTACCTTACCAATCAGGCTAAGGCCTTGTTGTCCTCTGCTGTCCTAAGAAATCGTCTCCACTCAACTCGATCCATGGCCACAGTTCGCCAGCCTCGTAGTCTGCGAAGGGTCCGCAGGTCACCTTCTACTTGGTCGATCCACCTTGCCCACTGCGCGCCTCTTCTTCTTGTTCCTGTTGGGTCGTTTTCTAGAACCATTTTCACTGGGTCGTCGTGCGGCATTCTTACGACGTGCCCAGCCCACCGTAGTCGCCCATTTTTTTGCAATGTGGATGGTTCTCCCACAGCTGCTGCAATACCTGGTTTATTCGCCTTCTCCACGTTCCGTCATCCATCTGCACTCCACCGTAGATGGTACGCAACACCTTCCGTTCATGTCTAGGACACAACCCTTTTTTTTTTCGTCTGTTCGGGACCTAACACTACTGCGACCAGTAAATTGATCTATTGTAGTATATCCCGTGTCCTTAGTTTAGTGCATGTCGTATTACTCCATCACTATTGAGAAATGATGAAGTATTCGATTTTTTTTACAGTTGCCACTCTTGCATTTATCGCAAGGATCCGACTCTAATTGAAAGGTCCCGCTATTTATACGCTTCGGAGTGTTGAAACACCCTCCAAAGGCGCGCCCCTTTGTCAGTCAAAATTGAATTCCTTAGCAACAAAATTAAGGTATGACACCGATAATGACTATGCATCAGAACCCTAGCCTAAACCACTTCAAACTAGGGAACAACGAATAGAAGATTAGGAATCACATAGATGAAGACAACTAACTCACTTTTTCCTTGTTTCAAGATCATCCTCGGTAGACAAAGCCGAGTCTTGTCACTATGAACAAAGCATAAAAAGTAACAAGGACTAAGATGTGTTTCTTGGATTACTGAAAAATTCTATTCCTCTAGACACAACCCTTTAATTTGTTTGTTTTTTATTTTGATTTGATTTTGTGGTAATATTTACATAATATAGCCAACATAAAAGTTAACAGAGTTGGTTGAAAATGCTAGATATAATATCAACGTGAAGCTTTAGATTGATAATTTATTAGCAAGAGAAAGTTCTGAATAGGATAGGGTGATAATTTCACTAGAGTACGGCAGTGTGAAAATGGAAAAGAAGCTGAAAATGAGCCAATGGCCATTAATGCGACAGTACTAGTCAAACGCACACTCCTTTACTTAACTCATATATCAATGGATGATGAGACTTGAAGTATTTCTTCAAACCTACAGGCAAAAGAGTGCACGTTTGACTTGCTCATATACGACAGTGTATCAATTTGTTTAGTAAAAGTAAAAAAAAAACAGAGTAACGTAAAAAGAGTTGGATGTAGTTGAAAATGATGAAGAGCAATTATTGATAATCGTTTAAGACGCGAAAACTCACTATCAATCTTGGTACAACCAGTATTGCAACTGATTTACAGAAGGGTTTACTTTATCCAAAGAAGGATGGGATTCCACTGAAGTTGAACAGTTGAAGTATGAAATATTTTACTCCAATGAATAGACTCCACTGGCATGCAGTTGATATTAATGCTATCACTTTGCCGTACATTGTTCGCATCGTACAAAGCGAAAAATGTCATATATTTCCTGCTGAAAACCCACTTCATAATCTCCATCCGGAAGCTACCTGGCAAACTTTTCCGCCCTGGAGCAAAGCGAAAATTAGCCCCGAGGGATCACCGTTTCGGATCTGTGGTGGACAATTTGCCGAATAGAAATACTGAATTTACAATAGAACGAATGAGTGTCATCCGTGCATCTCTTTCGCCTTCTGGCAGTATTTACTAAGCTTTACGTTTTGCTCTGGATGGTAGGGTAGTAGACCCTTTATTGGTCCTACGTTTCAGTATTGAGCTATGGTGATGAATTTCTTCAGTACGCATCCATTTGCAAACTTCATCGAATGCAATTTCAGTTATCCGTTGACAAAAATGTAATACGTGCAACAATTTACATTGGTTCAATGTAGGTGCTACCCTCCTACTTTTATTTTTTACAAAACCATATTCATCCCGGATGCAACTTGTGTAGTTGTATTTTATGCATTATTTCGACATCCGTTCCCACAGAACAGTTCCAGCAGTTTCTACCCATTTTTTTTTTGTTTCAGGGATTGTGAAAAAGTAGAACGGTGTGGTTGTTCTGGAGGATGACATGAAACGTTGCCAGGAACGGTCCATCACTATCAACTGACTTGTTTCGGGAACGGCAATCGGTGTATTCCATGGAACCAGCTCCAGCTGTTCTTACTCCCGTACATAGTGGTATAGTTTGGATTTATGGTTTTTTTTACGGTTTGTCGTGAAATAGGTGTACTGTGAAATTGCCAAAAGTCATACCGTCATTGTGGTTCACACCGGTCGCAACAGTTCTATTTCTATGCGTACTTGAAGAGTTCGGGTTCGATTCTCGTAGGAGTCTGCGTAAAAATTTTCGAAGCAGAACAAAAAGTGGTTAACAAATAGTTTGACTATCGTATAGATTTCTAAAAACAAACATCCGAGATTTCGCCTTCCACAATTATTAATTAACAGTTTTTTGTTCCAACGAAATAATGTATAAAAGCAGAGAGTAGTGGGATCAAACCCTGGCTTCATCATATTAAGGAATTTTATGCTCACATTGCTTGCTCATCGTGTGTTTTGTGAAACTTGTCATCGTCGCGTCATTTTGAACAACAACAACTCGATCATAAGTGGGGTGATGTGATATGAATGGATCGGTGGCCTTAGAGCGATTCGGCTTACTCAGCAGAACATCATGAGTTTAATTGCAGGCCCATAACTTTAATTCAGTGTACCGTTTGCGAAAACGAACCCTGCTGCAAACCAAACATGTTCATCCAACATCCCAGTGATTTCTCGTGGAGGTAGAGAGGATTTATCGGGTTCCAACAAATCGAGTATCACGTCAACACATTCCTACCCATTCCTTAATTAATCTGCATTTAGACCAGTTTTTACACTGCACCAAGCATCATCTGTTGGATCAATGTGTAATTACAGGTAATCTGGCAATAACAGAGTAGCAACCGCGGGCAGTCAATCGTGCTCATGCTCATGCCAACCAATGAATGAATTTGTATAATGTGTGGCAAAAACAAATCTACTCTACTACTACTCAGGGTTGAAAAATTTCTCGACTTCCCTAGGCATAGAGTACTTTTTTTTTTTTTTTTTTAATTACTTTATTTGTACAGGCTCAATTGAATAAACTTTACAGAGCCAAGTTATCATTTTGTTTATACATTATAAATGTCTTAAATCTAAAATTAAAGGATTGGAACCGATTGCTCGCGGTCTTCTCGAGGTTAGTGGATGACAATTGTTTGGATCGGGAGAGGGAAAAGGAGATTTGGAATATGATTTATGATTCAAAAATTTCACTATTTCTAAAACATATACTTAATCCTATCGACGTTATATCAACTCTGTAATTATACAATTATTACAGAAACAAATCTACAAAAAAAAAAACACACACACACACATACAAAACACAAACTAAACACAAGGTTAATCAAACTTACAATCTATGGTTAATATTCTTCAAGAAAACATATATGAGTTGCATAAACTCCAGATCGCGTCTAGCCAAAATATCCCGAACTGGAACATTAGGTTGTCTACCTCGAGCCCGAAGGGAATCGTACAACTCGGATCTGACTCCACGGTGCTCAGCACATGACCAAATAATGTGATCTGCGTCCTGGTAACCTTGTCCACATTCACAGAGATTGCTGTCTCCCAGCCCAACACGGAACAAGTGAGCGTTTAACGAGTAGTGATTGGACATGAGGCGAGACATCATACGAATGAAGTCTCGACCCACATCCAACCCCTTGAACCAAGGACACTTCGACACCTTAGGGATGATTGAATATAACCATCGTCCCAAACTCCCTTCACTCCATTTATTTTGCCAGCTGGCGAGTGACTGTTGACGATAAATGAAGAAAAATTCGTCGTAGGCGATTTGTCGATCGTAAATATCGCCTTCTATAGCGCCCACCTTTGCAAGCGAGTCCGCCTTCTCATTGCCCGGAATCGAGCAATGAGATGGGACCCATGCAAAGGTGATGACAAAAGATCTTAAAGATAAAGCACTTAGAATCTCTCGTATTTTCATGAGAAAATACGAGGAGTGCTTTACCGGCCTCATGGAGCGAATAGCCTCGATAGAACTGAGACTATCCGTAAAAATAAAATAATGATCTGGTGCAAGTGAGGCGATCGTTTCTAGCGTATAATGTATTGCCGCCAGCTCCGCAACATATACGGAACAAGGAGCATGAAGCATTCGAGAGGCGCTATGAAATTCGTTATAAATACCAAAACCAGCGGACGCCTCTATTAGTGATCCATCTGTGAAGAACGATCTTGCGGAATCAACTTGGCCAAACTTTGCAGCGAAAATTGACGGAGCAATCATGGAACGATGATGCTCTGGGATTCCGCGAATCTCTTGCGTCATTGATAAATCAAAATGAACAGAACTGTCGAAGTCGGAGAAGCAAACACGACAGGGATTATGCTGCGAAGGGCTGACATCCTGTGTTATGTACACGTAGTACAATGACATAAAACGAGTTTGAGGGTTTAGCTCAAGAAGCTTCTCAAAGTTTGCAATCACCAGTGGGTTCATAATTTCACAACGGGTGAGGAGCCTGAGGGATAATTCCGAAAATCGATCAGAGAGTGGCAACATGCCCGCTAACACTTCGAGACTCATCGTATGAGTCGAGTGCATGCATCCTAACGCGATACGAAGACAGCGATACTGGATCCGTTCCAGTTTGATGATGTGCGTTTTAGCCGCCGACTGGAAGCAAAAACTACCGTATTCTAAAACCGATAAAATCGTTGTCCGGTACAACGTTAGAAGATCTTGTGGATGGGCTCCCCACCACGTTCCGGTAATTGTTCGGAGAAAATTGATCCTTTGTTGGCATTTTCGTCTCAGATACTCAATGTGAGATCTCCAGGTGCATTTTGAATCGAACCAGACCCCAAGATATTTGAAAGACATGGAATGAGTGATCGGCTTACCCGAAAGTTGAAGCTTCGGTTGTGCTGGGCTATGCTTCCTAGAAAAAACGACCAACTCAGTTTTCTCCGTGGAGAATTCGATACCTAGCTGAATAGCCCAAGTAGACAAATTGTCTAAGGTATCCTGTAAGGGTCCTTGCAGGTCGGCCTCTCTGGGTCCTGTCATAGACACTACTCCGTCATCTGCAAGTTGTCTCAACGTGCAGTTGACCCTTAGACAATTGTCAATTTCTCTGACGTAGAAATTATACAGAAGGGGGCTTAAACATGAGCCCTGGGGGAGACCCATGTAGCTAAATCGTGAAGCTGTAGAGTTTCCATGAGAAAAGCTCATATGTTTCTCTGACAGCAAATTGTACAAAAAGTTATTAATTAATGGAGAAAGGCCACAAGCGTGGAGTTTGTCTGAAAGGACTTCAACCGATACTGAATCAAAAGCCCCCTTAATATCCAAGAAGACAGACGCCATTTGCTCTTTATTAGCAAAAGCCAACTGAATTTCAGTGGAAAGCAACGCGAGACAGTCGTTCGTTCCCTTGCCCCTACGGAAGCCAAATTGAGTATCTGAGAGTAGGTGGTTCAACTCAACCCATTTGTCCAGGCGAAAAAGGATCATTTTCTCCAACAATTTTCGAATACACGATAACATCGCAATGGGACGATACGAATTGTGATCTGACGCGGGTTTTCCAGGCTTTTTAATGGCTATAACTCTCACCCGCCTCCAATCATCCGGAACAATATTAAGCTCCAGGAACTGACCAAACAAGTTCAACATGCGCCTCTTAGCGACGTCTGGGAGGTTCTTCAACAAGTTGAACTTGATTCTATCAGCCCCCGGAGCCGAATTGCCACACGAAAGGAGCGCGAGTGAGAGCTCCAGCATTGAAAAAGGCTGGCTGATCTCGTCTACCGAATTCGTCGTTTCGCGAGGAATCATCTGTGCCGGCACAGAATCAGGACATACTTTTCGCGCGAACTTGAGAATCCAACTATCGGAGTACTCCTCGCTCTCGTTGTTTGAAGACCGGTTACGCATCCTTCGCGCCGCATTCCACAGCGTATTCATCGACGTTTCGCGCGAAAATCCGTCCACGAATTGCCGCCAGTATCCGCGTTTCTTGGCTTTGATGAGGCTCTTGAGTTCGCGTTCAAGAGCCGAGTACGCTTCGAAATGTACGGGTGTTCCACGTCTCCGGAAAAGCTTAAACGCGTCGGACTTTTTACGATAAACCTCAGTGCATTGCTGGTCCCACCAAGGGGAAGGAGGTTTCCTACGGAAAGACGTTCCTGGAACCGGCCGAGTTTGAGCTTGAAGCGCGCTGTCCAAGATCAGATTGGAGAGGAAGTTATATTCCTCCAACGGTGGAAGCCCTTCTACCGACGTTAGGGCATCTTCTATCACATTCTTGAACTTTGTCCAATCGATATTACGGGTAAGATCGTACGCGACGTTAACGGGTTCCGACGGATTGAACCCACTGGCAACTGAAACTTTGATCGGCAAGTGATCACTACCGTGGAGATCTTGGATCACATTCCACGTGCAATCCAACGATAATGAGTTAGAGCAAAGTGTGAGGTCTAATCTACTTCCATTCGAGGATGGGCCAGCCAAACGTGTTACTTCTCCATTGTTAAGAATTGTCATATTAAAGTTGTCGCAGAGGTCATATATCAAAGTAGAACGGTTGTCATCATACAGTTCTCCCCAGCCTGTACCGTGGGAATTAAAATCTCCCATAATCAACCGTGGAGCAGGAAGTACCGAACAGATATCTGAAAGTTGTTTTCGATTAACAACGGCTCTAGGAGGAATATAAACAGAAGCAATACAGAGGCTCTTACCTTTAATAATAGCCTGACATGCAACAACTTCAATACCTGGAAATTGTGGAAGATTCACTCTATAGAAGGAATGGCACTTTTTGATCCCCAAAAGTACCCCTCCTCCACGCGAATCCTCACGATCCAGTCGAATAATGTTAAAATCATAAAAAGGAAGATCGATATCTGAAGAGAGCCAAGTTTCACAAACAGCAAATGCATCACAATCATTATTGTGAATTAAAAACTTAAAAGAATCTAATTAAGGAATGAGACTTCGACAATTCCACTGTAGAACAGTGATCAAATCCCCGACCTCGTTTGGAAAATTATCCATCGAAGGAAATGATTGCTGCAATGAGGGGCCACTTCAATGTCAATTGCTTCAAGAGGGTCTTCACAGAAGGAAGCATTGCCAGAACAATGCTTTTGAGAGGATCAGAAATATTGAGGTACTTGAGAATATCGTCCACAATTTTATCAAACGAGAACAACCCGGATGAAGAAGGGGCTTCTGTTCTTAAAAATGGGCCATCAGGGGTTTTTGATGTCCCCGGGAGAGATGGAAAATTCTGGTTATAATCAGTTCTGCGGAAACCAGGAGGAGTTGAAACTTCCTTTTTTCCATCACTCCTTGATTTGGGCAAGCTGATTTGGGGTTCCTTATCTGCAACTTTCCGCGAACGGATGCGTTTTCGTTTCCGTGCAGAACCTTCCGGAAAACTGAAAGAAACTCCCTCCTCAGCCAAGTCAGAGTCAGAGACTCGTCATCAGACAAAACAGCAAAGGGATTTTTGTCGTTGGTTGATGGTGTGGCTGTTTTTAGCATTGCTGCAAAAGACTGCCTGGAACGCTCCTTAAGAGAGCGTTCTAGTTTCTCCCCGCGTTGTTTGTACGCCGGGCACGATGAGAGACCATGAGGAGTTCCCTTACAGTACACGCATTTTGGTGCAGTGACTGTGCAGGCGCCATCCTCGTGCTTCTCCCCGCATTTGGAACAGCGTGCCTTGCTGCCACAGTGAGAGGCCGTATGTCCCAACTGTTTGCAGTTTTGGCAGTTCATGACCCGAGGAACAAACAAACGCACAGGTAGCCGAAGTTTTCCCAACTCGATGTAGTGAGGAAGGGCTGAACCAGAAAAGGTCACCCGAAACGAGTCTGTGGGGGTAAAGCTCTTTTTACCCTCGCTGAAAGATACTGCGTTCAACTTCTGGACTTCCAGTATCTCAACCGTGGGAAGCAAGGGGTTCTTGAAACGGCCAACCGCTTGCTTCGCCAAGATCTCGGGGGTCAGACTCGCTTCGGTGACCACACCTTCGATCTCCACATTACGAGCTGGGATGTACACTCTATACTCGAGTGTAAAGAGCTGGGAGGCAGCAATCTCGTTAGCTTGCTTCAGGTTAGAGACGACAACGCGAAGTTTATTGTACCTCACCTTCGAGATTTCGGTCACGGCCGAGAACCGCTTCGTCAGATCATTAGTAATTTGCATTACATTCAAAGGTTTCTTTTTGGGCTGAAAGTAAACAACCCATGGGCCAGTCGAGTCTTCTGGGTAGGCTCGCGATCGGGGGCTTATCTGTCCCTGTCCATTACCAGACTGAGATGACGAAGCAGGGATGGCATCATCTGATTTCTGGGATGACAGACGTTTCCGACCCTTCTTGTTATCGCGTGGTAAAGTGGTGTCGTCTTCCGACAAAACGTCCATTTCGTCTTCCGACAAAATGTCCATTTTGCCGTACTAGTGGGAGCGAAAAACGCTCTACCACTGTAACGATAATCAAAATTACTCGGACACAATACACGAAGAAAAAAAAAATACTAACACAGAAACACAAACTTAAAATTTAACAGATGGGAGAAAGAAAGAAACAAGAACAAAAACTTATATGATAATCCTATACTACTATCACCGAGCGTTTACACAGCAGCAGCGGAGCGACGCGCAGCTTTGATGATCTTCGATCCGCGTGTGCGGGCGGTCTTCGTTGGTGTGTGCTTGTATGAAGCTCGGCACTCAGCTGAACACACGATGATGGATGAGCGGTTTGAATGTGGAGGCAGATGCTGACACTTGATGACGATGATCCGTGTGCACAGGTATGCGTGACCACGCACCGATGGTGCGCAAAATGATTGGCGAATTGCCAATCGCAAAAACAATTTTCGATGATCCCGAAAACACACTTTCTTCTCAGAAAAAAACTCACTTTTTGATAAATTTATCCGGAATTATGCCAGGAATCACTAAGCGAGAAAACCTGATTATTTACGTCAGATAATAGCGAGAAAACTTCCAAATTAACGGAGCGCGAAACAAGTCGACCGTACTTCTTGCTAGGACGCGGTGGTGTGCATAGAGTACTTGCCGCTCAAAACTTAGCTTAGAATACACTAAATTAACATCTGTGGAAGAGAAGTTACTTACAAGCAGGGCTGTCATCTGATCACTCAGTGCGCGCAATGTACTGATCTTCTGAAATAAACAAAGAGAGAATCAAGCAAACACTAAGTTTGCTTGCCTTTCCCCATGTGTAAGTGTAAGGCAGCGAAGAAGAGAAGAGAGACACACACCCAGAAATAACGAATACTCAATGTGTGCCATCACAATGACGGCTCCGATGCTAAAGCTGGGTTCAGACGATTCAAATCAATTGATCAACTCACTTGAATTGAAAAAAGTTGAACCAGGCTCAACTTTTCAAGCCAATTGAACTCAACTGACTTGATCAATTCACTAGCCCTGTCTAAACATAGCTTAAAGCTGGGTTTAGACTAGGCAATTCAAATTATCAACTCAGTTGAATTCAATTGGCTTGAAAAGTTGAGCCTGATTCAACTTTTTTCAATTCAAGTGAGTTGATCAAGTCAGTTGAATGGCATAGTTTACACGTTGTTACCGTTTGGGTACTTTGCCCTATGGAAAAAGCTCGAGCAGAGCGATAGCAGTGCTATAAAGAGCGAGCACTCAACCGAACGAGACAGCAGACGCACATTGAGAGTGGTCTGCTTCTGTCGACAACCGAGGGAACACTGATATGTAGCTAGTTAATTTGCCATAATTGGAACACCTGTCTTAAATTTACAACATAATTCTTCAAATATTTTTTTCTCAAAATTATCGTCATGGATCTCACTAAAAACATTTGAAAAAAGTTTGCTCACCACCCTAATAAGCAAATACCATAAACAAACTGTATTCCGGATTGGTAAACTATCCCACAAATGGTTTGGATGATACCTCGAACACGTCGCTGGTTATTTTTATTAAGGCAGGTCTCAAACAATATGGCATAAAAGTTCTTTAAAATGTATAGAAACGTCAAAGTGGTGGATGTGGTAGGAGATTCACGAAACTAACAACATTAAAATTGAATGTTAAATGCGTGATTCACAAGACGCGACGCGAGACAAGACACAACACCTATCGTTCTTACAACTTTAAAATAAATTAAAATTTACCTTACTGTTGACCGGTTTCGGGCGTGATGCTGCTCAACTACGGGACAATGTCCGTAGAATGGTCGGACATTGTCCCGTAGATGGGCAGCATCACGCCCAAAACCGGTCGACAGTAAGGTAAATTTTAATTTATTTTAAAGTTGTAAGAACGATAAGTGTTGTGTCTTGTCTCGCGTCGCGTCTTGTGAATGTCGTGTAGTTCTTACGTTAGCACAAAACATAAAATATAAGTTAAATGCGTGTATGAAGATTCTGTAGAAACCGTTACGTTGGTTTGTCTGGTGGTATAATATTTTTTTACTGTTTGATTTATTTGATAAGACTCAATCGAATTAACTTTACACTTTATCTTCCGCTATCCAATAAGCCTACTCTATCAGAACGGGATCCACTTCCAGTGGTTTCACTGTATGGCAGTATCACCAACGGAGGGCACTTCAATTGAAGCAATGGACGCAAAACGTGGTCATCACGAAACAGTTGCTTTCCAAAGTCGACGACTCATCGACCGAAAGAACTGCTGTTGAAGAACAATGAGGTGAACCACACAATGGTTGCTGCCGAGCAAACAGACAATCGCGTGACACACAGCGAGAGTGGCCTGTCGACAGCCGAGTGAACACTGTATATTGATTCTATCATACTAAAATTAAATGAGAACTCATTATCCATGCATTAAAAAAAAAATAGCGTGTGAATATGGTCGGCTGCTATACGTTTTGTTTACGATGTTCATGTCAGCAAACTTCAGGAGCATTTCAGAAACATTATAGAAGTTATAAGAAATTTAGGGAACTTCAGAAAAATATCAGGAAGATCAGAGCTCTTTACATACATTTCGAAAACTTTACTGACGTTCTATAAGCATTATGGAATTTCCGAAACATTTAGACAACTTTCGAAAGCTTTTGGAAAGTTTTGTGAACTTAAGAAAATTCCAAAGCTTGAGGAATATATGGAAAATGTCGTAAACTTTGATGAAAATCAGAGAATTTCACGACAGTTCACATTACTTCAAGAATATTTCAGGAACTTCGCATTATCTTCAAGAAACTTAATTAATTTTTAGGTTGGTTCAAAGATCTTCAGACAAATTCAGGGTGGTTCCATTAACATCCTTTAAACTATGGAAACTTGATGACAGTTCCGAAAATTTCTGGAATATTTTGAGAACTTCAGCTCCGCTTGATTAACGTCAGAAAAATTGCTGGAACTTTACAGATTTCCATGAATGAAGTTTACAAAGCTTCAAAAATGTTAGGAGTCCCATGAACGTCAGGAAAATTTCTGGAACTTCAGTGAAGACAAAAAGTTTCAGAGCAGTTCAGGAAAATTGATGGATCTTTACTACAGTTTCCAAAACTGGGTTGTTACGTCACTTCGGACAGTTGCTTGATTATCAGTAAAATCACGGGAATATCAGGTAAATTTTGAGTACTTTAAGGCAGTTCCATTAAATTCAGTAAAAAGCGAGAACCAACTAATAAAACTTCCTAGTGTTAAAGAAAGTGTAGAGCAAATCAGTAAATTGTAGATAGCTTAAAAGAAATGTCGGAAACTTCACAGAAGTTTCGAGAAATACACTGAACTGCAGAAAACGTTCGGAATTTTAGAGATCATTAGGCAATCTTATTATTTTCAGAGTAATTCCAGGAACATCATATGAACAGTAGCGAGAACTTCTATTGCGGTTAGGGTGGGGCACCGAGTGGGCTACCAAGACAAGCACCCCGGTGGGTTTGGCTAAGCAACGACCTGTCAGTAAGGGTCTTCCAATGACCTCTTTAGATGGCTAGCTCGATCTAGAGGTCAATTCTTAATCTCAAGATTGGCTGAAGTACTTTACTCGGCTAATCAGATCTCGACCGGCGGCTGCTGGAATTAACCTGAAGCTATTACTAGTAACAACGTGGGTGTTGGTGGTGGTGGTCTCGATAACGGTGGCTAGCTTGAAGGCGGTACGATTTGGGGTGGAGATCGAATAATAAGCTTCAAACTTCCAACCCCTTCGAGGGTGAAACGACGACCAGTATAGCGCAACCACGAGGGATGATGATACAATCGCTGCAAAGCGAGTCCTCGGTACCGTGCTAACCTTCTTGGTACACCGGTGAAGGTTTATTCTACCGAAGATTGTATTCGCTCAACTTGTCCATTGTGAGACAAGTCTCTATTAATGGCTTCGCGGAGGTGCTGGTCACCTATTTCGTGACCGCAAACTATCATGTATGGTGTGAAGCCTATCGAAGAGTGTAGGGTATTGTTTATGGTATGCTCTACTTCGGATATACGTGTGTCCCACAATCTTTGGTCCAATTTTACATACGTTCTAATGCAGGCATTGATATTTCTTAAGTCTCTTCACAGAATTGTTTTTTTTTTAGAATTATGAAATCCATTGATGTTATGATGATGCTTTGTGCTTGTAATCAACAAGAAAGATTTTTTTTTAATAGAGGGGAAAAGTTGGCTTCGGCAATACCTAAACCTATTATCGTCAGGGGCACTAAAATTTGGCCAATAGTTGCTCTGAAACACAATGTATCCACATGCCAAAATTGAGCTCTCAAGGACGTTGTTTACCCCCCTGACGATAATAGGTTAATGTCGAAGCCAACTTTCCTATGTGTTCGGCGCATGAAAACAGTAAATTTTACTTTTAGAGAGCTACAATCAACAATTTTATGATCGGTGAATATTCACACTTCATAAAGAATTAATATTCATTGATCATCAAATAATGAGTCATCGGATATTAGCCTTCCATGCTATAACCTCCCTCGTGTACGCTTTACTATCTACAGTTCCCCCATTGATTATGATCTCTCCATGAAACAGGCTATTCAAGGAGTTCCTAATCAACTTCGACCTATCTCAATTCCCCGTATTTTTGCTGAAAAGTACCAACAAGTTAATTGCAATAGAAGATTTTTCACTGATGGATCCACTGGCTTCGGTGGCTTCACTGAATACTCAACCGCCTTCCGGGAACTTCAAGAACCTTGTTCCGTTTATGTTGCTGAGCTAGCAGCAATCAACTTCGCATTGGGGATGATTTCCGATATGCCCATAGACCATTACATCATCTTCTCGGATAGTCTCAGTCTCAATTGAGGCTATTGGGTCGATGAAACAAGGTAGGAACTTATCTTATTTCCTTTCAAAGGTAAGGGAGCAGATGAGTCGAGCCTATCGACCCATCAACTCATGAACCGGGGACCAACGGCTTTACTTCCCTTCCGAAGGAAGGCGTGATCAGAGATGTTATGCCTCAGAACATCCCGACGGCGCCGACTGGGATTGGACCCAGGCCTGCTGGGGTGAGAGGCAATCACGCTTACCACTACACCACCGGCGCCGCTTCACACTTGTATAGTTTGTGTACAGTTGTTGTATAGGGCTCATAATTATTAGACCTGTGCGCCGATCAAAATATTTTCGGCGGCGGCGTGATATGTTGTTTTCTGCCGGTGGCTGTGGCGTAGCGGCGTCACGCCGTTTGCTTTCGGTGGCGGCGGCGTTGGTCGGCATGAGTTTATTTTTAATGATTTAGAAAATAATACTTTCCAAACCAATCGCACATAGACAAACCATTCTACCCACATTTGAGTACAGATTACTCAAAATCGCTAAAATTTAGATCACTCATAGTATGAGTAAATTTTCCTACACTTTCCCGGGAAACTTCTCAACAATGGGGAAAATTTAAGAAAATTATACACAGGTTAGAAGTGTACTAGTAGACAGACAAAAACCACAATCAGTTTTCGTCGTATTCTACCTACGACCTACGTTTTCGCGAATTTGAGAAACCTGAACTCAAATATCAGTAATTCTTACTCAATTTTGAGCGTTTTCATTAGCCGT
The DNA here is from genome assembly GCF_037179485.1 of Ochlerotatus camptorhynchus. Classification (NCBI taxonomy): domain Eukaryota; kingdom Metazoa; phylum Arthropoda; class Insecta; order Diptera; family Culicidae; genus Ochlerotatus; species Ochlerotatus camptorhynchus. The sequence goes on from NW_027040741.1 coordinate 1,067,692, forward strand.
GCATGCGGAATTTGTTTAGAAAAGTATGTCAAGTGCTTGTTAAAATTACAGGGGGTGGAGTAATATGGCAAAGTGTTACAACCCTTTTATTAAGTATAAAAAAAGTACGTTATGTTACCTGGGCCCAGGTCAGATTCCTATCGACTTGCTTTATTTCCTTGTTGAGGCTCCGCCACCATGAGCCCCTGGGTCTGCCTCTGCTGCGATGTCCTGGTGGATTCTAATCCAGCGCTTGCTTTCAGATTCCGTTTCCGCCCCGTCGAAGTGTGTGGTCGACCCACCTCCACTTTCGCTCTCGAATTTATGTTGCTATCGGCTTCGAGGATGGAGCTCGGCATTCGAGATCCAGGTGTGAGGCCACCAGGCATGAATTATATACCGCAGACTTCGGTTGATGAAGACCTGCAGCTTTTGAGTGTTCTCCGCTGATACACACCACGTCTCGCATGCCTTTAACAACACAGATTTCACGTTCGTCATACGTTTCGTAAACTCGCAAAGACAGCCCAAGCCTTCTTGATTCGTGCACCTATGTCGCTCTTGATTCCGCCGTCCGACGCTATTTGGCTGCCAAGATATTGGAAACTTTCGACCTTCTCCACTGTTTGCCCCGCTACCGTAAAGTTGGAAGGGTTGCCCGTGTTGATATCCAACGATTTGGTCTTGTTGACGTTTATGGTGAGACTTGCCGCAGAGAAGCGTTCGCCTAGGTCATTGCGCTTACTCTGCATATCAAAGCGCTATTGTGCTGGTCAGTTGCACCCGTCGATTACGATGAGTAGCGGTGATAGTATACATTAGAGTAATGCAAAATTTGAAATTTTTGCTCCACAATACTTCAACGATTCCAAATCGGATCCTGACTAACCTCTCAAAATTTGAACCCATTTGGTGATAAACTGAGATGAAACAAGCCATTTGAAGTTTGTATGGGAATTACTATGGTAAAACCAAGATTTTTGTTCATGTCTATCTAATAATTCACCATATCGGTCTGCTTCAAAAGATTTCAACTGTACTTGTAGGAAATTTTCCCAGCTACAACTTTGCTGAAGACCACTTTTTGATTAAATGCAATGCGAAAGTTATCAATGGTTCAATGCGCTGATGTCTTATGATCATACTCAATCAACTGCTCAGCACCCAAGTAACATTGCAAGTTTTATCGCGATTTTAAAGCATGCTAGAAGTCTAAATCATAGTCTGCAGAACCCTTATAAAACCCCAATTGCTACTTGGGCAGGCAGCATTGATGTTTCTGGGGCGTTGAATAGGACACAAAAATCATGGCTACTATGTCACACTGCAAAATACAGTTTTGCCTACAGAGCAGCTGCTTGATCATGTCATAAGTTTACCAATCTTTAAACAATTAATAACTTTTTCCTGTCTCATTTTACATAAAAACAATCTTCAGCAAAGTTGTAGCTGAGAAAGTTTTCTATAATAATGGCTATCGAACTGTTTCGCAGCTCAATATGGAAAAAAGCTAGAAGGCAATGAACAAAAAGTTGAGATTTCCCATAGTAATTTACATGTAAACTTCAAATGGCTTGTGCGAAGTCTATTTCTAACCAAATGAGTCGTAGCTTTGGGAGGCTAATCATGACCCGATTTGAAACCATTTAAGTACTGTGGAGCGAAAAAGTCAAATTTTGCATCAGTCTAGTATACATCCTTGTCTCACACAAGCGACTACCCGGATAGGGTCAGACAAGGCTCCGTTTTGCAGAACTCTGCACGTGTAAGCCTGCTACTGCGCTTCGATGAGGTTGACGATTTTATCCGGGACTCCCTTGCATCTCAGGGCGCCCCACATATTCTCGTCATTGATTCGGTCGAATGCTTTTTCGTATTCAATGGATACCAAATAAAGGGACTCTTGGAATTCATTGACCTGCTCCAGGATTATGCGGAGCGTGACAATATGGTCCACACAAGATCTTCCGACACAGAATCCTGCCTGCTGCCCCCAGAGAGTCGCGTTGATCTTCTCCTGTATCCGATTCAGGATAACTTTGCACAGAACTTTGAGAACAGTAACATGATGCTTCGCCAGTTGTCGCACACACTCAGATCCCCCTTCTCTGGGACCTTCACTAAGACGCCCTGAATCCAGTCGGCCGGAAAAGTCGCGGTGTCCCAGATATGACAGAATAGTTGATGCAACATTTGAGCGGATAGCATGGAGTCAGCTTTGAGCATCTCTGCTGCTATTTTGGATTTATGGGAATAAGTAGAAATAACTCATCAACAAATAACTAGCCGTTTTAGTCAAAATTCGGTGCTGCCTATGTGTTTGTGCAACGTCATCTACACGTACAACTACCCTACCCACTGTAGCTACTATACAAAGAAATATAGAAAACAATATAGTATCTCGAATACCTCCGCCATGGTAGGACGGTCAAGCAAACAGTGTGTTTTATTTATTTTCATCTCCGTACCTATTACAACGATCATAAACACAACGTAGGGCTCCCGCCCGTGCGCGATCACTATGTTACTCAATTAAGAGTAGATCTGGTTTTAATTAAATTGAGTGGGTATTCACTCAATTTTTAGTAGCCACGAACGAGCGTGCACACAAGTGCATTAGATGGTATTGAAATTATTCAACATGTCCAAGATGCATTTTACCGAAAAGATGTTACGGAATTTTCATTGGCGGGACATTAATTTATTCGGCGGCGTGAACCATTTTTCAATTTCATAGGCGGTGGCGGCATATGAAAATCGTCTGCACAGGTCTAATAATTATTATACAAAAAATGCTCATGCTCATAGTAGGTCATACAAGTGTATCCGCGGTATATGCAACCGGTGGAAACTAACGATTTTAAATTGGCTCACTACTTGATTAGCCTATTGGTCCCAAGTAAATCTATAAGCGTACCCCATTCTAGTCGAAATTCTAGTACTACACTATGTTTGTTTTGATTCGCTATAAAAGTTTGACAGATAAAAAGAGGGGTTCGTGGATTTTGCTATGTTTTGAGGGGTGTATAACGTTGGGGGCAACCGAGGTGGATTTGTCATCGAGATAGTACACCGCTCGAGTGTTCATTACTGACTGTGTCCTTTATTCAAAGTTCTATTCCTTAAAAATAGTTCTCGACCAGAAGTGAACAGCAATGTCCAAGTCATCATAATAATAAGACAAAACTTAAACGTTGGCGAACCCTGAGAAAGGTCGCAAGGAAAGCATAATAATTTATTGCCTCTCACTCGGAGTGTGGCTAACAAACCATAACAACTTACTCGCGCACTCTCGGAAGGTCGTGCATAAATGGTGACGAATAATAATGTTTACTACCCGTATGCAATGAAGGTCGCACACGAAGCAAACCTAAAAGTTGCCTGAGCTGGCGAATGTATGTTCTTGAGAAACATACACATCTGCTCAGCACATTGAGGAATTTGAAGGAAAGTTTATTGTCGACTTCAAACCGTCCGAATGCAAATGGTATTGAATAGCAAGGATGCTACAGGTGCATCGATTAGCTTGGGACCGAAGATAGTACCAGAGCTAAGCCAAAAAGTTTAGCACGTTTCTTCGGGACCTTCTGGTCTTAAAGTTACCTCTATGGTATATGGCTCAGTTTTAACATCGTCAACGTTTTTATACAAGGGCTGGGTTTTTTTTTATTAATAAGGCTAGTTTTTGTTTTTGATCGTAAAGATTTTTGTGTTGAACGATATACGGTACAACTTTATATTCCTGAAGAAAGTCAAGTCCAAAGACAGGAAGGTTCGACATAAAACATATTAGCGTTTTGATTCACAGTTAAAATGAATACTGAACTGAACTGAAGCCAATACATATATAAAACGGCGCGCTGATAGCAGACAAGTTTTACCCGAGAGGCAACTAAACTGTGTATACAGTCCGAAATTACGATTTAGAACACTACATAAGGGTAGTACTTTTGAAAAATCGGTGAATAACTAGCATTAAATTAACCATAGTTAAGTCTGACATCGACTTCTGCCGCTAAGTGGATATTGGAAAAACACTTTAACTCCACAATGAAAATTTGTATCGGGCTTTCCAAGAAAATGTCATATTTAAACTGTATGCATAATGAAAAGCCATACGGTCAGATACATAATTCCCACAAAATTAAAATGCGTAAAGTATTACAAGCACCAATTAGCTCGAATCAGATTTACCCATTGTCCAACAATGGGATTCGATTCATGAATCTCGTACCCAGAGCTGACTGTAAACGTATGTAGGTAGGTACTACCTCACTCGTATGTATTTTCAGCTGCTGCCATAGAGATTTATTTATTCTGCGAACGAAAGACGGGATAAAGCCGATCATTCCTCCAACTGTGTTCCACGTGTGTTTTTTTATTTATATTTTTTGTTGTGCCAATATCACCACGTTCAAAGCATTCACGAGCTCAAAGTGAACTTGTGAGTACCCTACTCGTGCGAATCCAGAAACTCGGTCTGTGTGGTGATTTTTTTTTTTGTATTTCGTTTTCCCCTGCCCCAACGGCGGTCAGAATCGACGCTGCCGACCGGAGATAAAGTATTCCAGGGAGGGTCATATTTCCTGCGCAAGCAGTGCCACACGAATGGAAAAAGTATATAAATAAATAAAAATTAAATGAATAATGTAATTTTATAATTTTTGCTCTGTGATACTGTACTGTGTCCTTTCGATTCAGAATGGGAATGTGAAATCGTTGTCCCCTGGCTGCCGGATGCTACAATGTGTTCCGTTGGCTGTGAAATTTATCTCGGGTATCGTTTTATTTGCGAGACACTTTTTCCGCGCAAAACTTTAGTCAATACGGCTCGGAATAGGATTTTCAAAGTAAAAATCGATCAGGCACGATTTCCATATGACCTTGTTTTTACTATTTTTCGTTATCTAACCCTGCACTGCCTATCCTCGTACTTTAGTGAACCAAATTTAAAGAGCTGGCTGATGAAAAAGGTACATAATTTATCTTTCATTTAGATACTTTTTAGAATAAACTGGCGATGAAATCATTTCAAAAACTATTTTCTTTTAGGATTGACGTTTATGCAGGAAATTAAATATGCCGTATGCAGCTCGCAGCATCCATCAGAGAGTAGCCTTAATTTAGCATGCTACCTTGTATATATTAAATTTGTTTTATGCTTTCCTTCCTTTTGAAATTGCAGTTCCACCAGATCGAGTTGTGATACAAGACCAGATGGGCATCGATCGAACGACGGTGGTTGGCCCCTATAGCGAAGGAGATATCGTAACGCTGCGGTGTGACGTCTATGGCGGTCGGCCATTGCCCACGGTCAGCTGGTTTCGGGATGGCTTTGCACTGGTGGCCGAATCCAAAAACATGCCATTGAACAATCACCTCCGCAGTGAGATTGTACTGGGGCCACTAAGCCGGCAAGACCTGCACTCGAAGCTCGTTTGTAAGGCTAGCAACCACGAACGGGCCATAGCAGTGGAGCAGTCCGTCCAGATCGATATGAACTGTAAGTTGAACTTGTACACAAGAAATTTTGTTCATCAAAATGTTAACCTGAATGATTCCTGCTCTCTCTCTCTCTGTGTCCCACCAGTTGCTCCCCTCAACATAAGACTGATTGGTGCTCACCAACCACTATCGGCCGGTCATCGGTACGACCTGCTGTGCCAAAGTGCAGGCTCCCGGCCTGCAGCTTCCATAACATGGTTCCTGGATGGGATTCGACTCGACAGAAGCAAAGAGACGGTAATGCTTTGAACTTCGAAATGAAACAACCGAACATATTTCTCATACCAGTTACTTTTTTTTTTTAATTCCCCAAAACCAGACATCTGCCGATGGTAATCAAACCACGAGTACGCTGTCGATTAGCCTCAACCGCACCGATGCGGGCAAGTATCTGTCCTGTAAAGCGTACAATTCCTTGGTGCCAACAACTGAGGAGCTGGAGGACGGATGGAAGCTGGACATACAATGTGAGTAGGATAACGTTGATTGAATGTAATGGTGCTTTTTTGCGGTAGATAATGAAAACGAAATATGGAAGTTAATTTTGATCCAGTGAACTGGCGAGGGTACACACAAAGAATGTACTGTATGTTGCTTATTTCGCAGGATATTATGCATTTAGATGAATATAATCTGTATGTCGCTGATGAATAGACTTTCGACGCGGCTGGTAACATAACAAAATAGCTGACGAAAATACCAACAATAATAACAACAATTGATCCTGGCCCTAGTCTGGGCTCCCAGACCTGATGCTAGCCAACCCCAGACAATTTAAGAAATAAAGTCGGGAGCATTAAATGTTTGCATTGCATGGAGGAATTGCGATATTTTTCCAGTTTATTTAAAATAAACTATGCTGCGACTTTGATTTATTGTCCATTCTCGGCTGATGATTGACAATTTTCTATAATTCACATAAAATCTCTTCATTCGTTTTGAAGATATAGCTTAATTTTGAAATTCTGTGATCTTCGAAATAATACTGATATTAGCTTTTCATATTTAAAGGCTTTCAAAAACATCCAGAGAATAAAACAGCACAAAAATGTTATCTTCCATTTAATTCCACTTAATTAATTTTGATATCCATGACAGATACGTGTTTCGACTACAATGTACATTCCGCTAACAACCCAAGTTCATTATTTCATTATGATGGCTACCAAGCCTTTGGGATTTTCCTTATTAGAGAGTTGAATAGATTTTTCTCCTTTAGTTTACTTAAATCTTTGATTGCTATTACACATTGTAATTTCATATTTTTACCTGTGATCTTGACTTTTATACCTAGGGGATGAGTTCTTAAGGGGGTTAGATTTTGATAAGTTCTTCAGTGGGAATGACACTGATGAAGACTGCACATGTAGTCGAAATACGTATCTGTCATGGATACCAAAATTAATTAAGTGGAATTAAATGGAAGATAACCTTTTATTGCTGTTTTATTTAAGCATTCCACTAACAACCTAATTTCATTACTTCATCCAGAGAACTTTATTGAACTCATATTGAAAATCTATGGATATCGACTATGTTCAATAATGCTTATACTAGGTTAGCAGTACTTCTACAAAGTTCCTTTAATTCAGTTCCAAGAACTTAAATAAAGCTCCCTGAACTTTTCCCTATGCGTTTAACTTATCCTCGAGCATCTATTAAGTACCTTAGATTTGTGGAAAGTTCTGCACATTGCTGGTTAGCTAAGTCCGCTTCACCGAAGTTGTGGGATTTGCTTATAGCTTAAGCAAACTACATCTAAATTTATACCAAGATTTCTGAACATGTATACAGTTCCCGGAAATGGTACCAAGATTTCAGAACATAATGTTGAATTTCTACAATATTCCCATTTACAAGACTCCCTGAATTCCACGAAATCCTCAAAAATCTAGCCCCTGATCTTCTACATAATTCTTTGCTCTTAAAAGAAGTTTTTCGATTTTTTTTCGATTTTCTATTTAATTCGCTCAACTTGTACAAAGAGCGTTGAACTGTAACCGTTCTGTTACAAAGGTCCAATACAATATTTTACATATGCACTATGTGATCAAGAAATTAAGTACAGTCAGGAATCCTTATTGCCGGGGTAACGGGGGCGTGAATAAGGAACCGCGAATAAGGATACCCACAGCTTATGAGAGTTTCACTAATGGGGGCTGTAGTGAATTAGCTCATTTGTTTCATTACATAAAGCTATACTGTCTTCGACAAAGTTGCTGTAGTGGATTAGACCAACAAGCCTCTGCCATTGGATTCAGGTTAAATTGGGAACTACGCCGCTAGAGGCGCTTCACTTTTATGTTACTTATGACTGCGCTATAATATATGGATCATATTTCCAACATAGAATATTTCGTGATCCTGGCCATATAGAAAGTTACTGTCTTCAGTAAAGTTGTTCAGGTGACCAAGTCCTTTTGTATGGTGGCCATATTAGTTCAGAACACGCTCACTACGCGGCGCTAGTGTGCACTTGAACTTCCTTAATATGTTATGTCTCCAAAGCTTGCCATATAAGATGTTGCTGTGCAATGTGAGAATAGGAACCGGAAAAGGGATGTCATTTAGAGGTCGGAAATCGATGTTAGATGCCATTTTGGAATCCAAGATGGCGACCATCGGTTCAAGAAAAACTGTCATATACCCTACCATATGGGTATTTCCGGATAGGGAACGACGTGTAGAGGCTGGAAATCGATGTCAGACGCCATTTTGGAATCCAAGATGGTTGCCATCGGTTCAAGAAAAACTGTCAAATACCCTACAACATGGGTAAATATTTTCGGATAGGAGACGACATGTAGAGACCGGAAATCGATGTCAGATGCCATTTTGGAATCTAAGATGGTGGCCATCGGTTCAAGAAAAACTGTCAAATACCCTACAACATGGGTATTTTCGAATAGGAGAGGACGTGTAGAGGCCGAAAATCGATGCCAGACGCCATTATAAAAACCAAGATGGCGGCCATCGGTTTTAAGAAAAATTGTCAAATATCCTACAATGGGTGACATTTAGTTACCCTAACCTAAACGTAAAGGACATCGTTCTCGGGCTGAAGACCCTAAACTCCAAGGACAAATTTCCCTTTCCGGTTCGACAGAGGGCGGCCTTGCCGTCGTCGACCGGCTTCTTCAGAAGTAAGCGCCTGTGCATCGGAACCATCTCCACAAACCACTATACCAGCCTCGGTAAAACTAACCCGCCATCGCACTATAGCCGACTTTCGGTCAGCCTTGCTTCATCCGCCATTGTCGGAATTGTACCAGAATTTCACCGAGCGGTGGTAACGCCATCTTGCCGACAAGATCGGCCTTTCATCGTCCGCCATCGACAGAATCATTCCACAACCGGAGCGAGCGCTCGCTGGACTGCTGTCGTCGTAGTCTCCATCGTCGATCACAACACCGCACAATCCACACTATCGTTAATTGGAACAGTGTTTAAGTTAATCCGCGCTTTGTCTCAGTACATTTGAAAGCTTGAGTGCCTTTTCGTCCGCTTAGCCCCTCCCATTCCAAAAATACACATATTGTGGGGTATATGACAGAATTTCCAAGTTTTTCTGTGACCGGAAGCCACCATTTTGGATTTCAAAATGGCGTCAGACATCAATTTCCGGTCCCTTAACGTCACTCCGATTTCAAAAATACCCATATTGTGGGGTATTTGGCATAATTTCCAAGTTTTCTGTAACCGGAAGTCGCCATCTTGGATTTCAAATAGGGTCAGACATTGATTTCTGGTCCCTGCACATCACCCTGATTCCAAAAATACCCATATTGTGGGGTATTTGGCAGAATTTCCAAGTTTTTCTGTAACCGGAAGTCGCCATCTTGGATTTCAAAATGGGGTCAGACACTGATTTTCGGTCCCTTCACGTCACTCCGATTGCAAAAATACCCATTTTGTGTTGTATATGGTAGAATGTCCAAGTTTTTCTGTAACCGGAAGTCACCATCATGGATTTCAAAATGGGGTCAGACATCGATTTCCGGTCCCTGCACATCACCCTGATTTCAAAAATACCCATATTGTGGGGTATTTGGCAGAATTTCCAAGTTTTTATGTAATCGGAAGTCACCATCTTGGATTTCAAAATGGCGTCAGACATTGATTTCCGTTCCTTATACGTCACTCCGATTCCAAAAATACCCATATTGTGGGCTATTTGACAGAATTTCGAAGTTTTTCTGTAACTGGAAGCCGCCATCTTGGATTTCAAAATGGCGTCATATATCGATTTCCCTTCCCTTTACGTCACTCCGATTCCAAAAATACCCATATTGTGGGGTATTTGACAGAATTTCGAAGTTTTTCTGTAACCGGAAGTCTCCATCTTGGATTTCAAAATGGCGACAGATATCGATTTTTGGTCCCTGCACATCACCCTGATTCCAAAAATACCCATATTGTGGGGTATTTGTCAGAATTTCCAAGTTTTTCTGTAACCGGAAGTCGCCATCTTGGATTTCAAAATGAGGTCAGACATCGATTTTCGGTCTCTTCACGTCACTCCGATTCCAAAAATACCCATTTTGTGTTGAATATGGCAGAATGTCCAAGTTTTTCTGTAACCGGAAGTCGCCATCTTGGATTTCAAAATGGGGTCAGACACTGATTTTCGGTCCCTTCACGTCACTCCGATTGCAAAAATACCCATTTTGTGTTGTATATGGTAGAATGTCCAAGTTTTTCTGTAACCGGAAGTCACCATCATGGATTTCAAAATGGGGTCAGACATCGATTTCCGGTCCCTGCACATCACCCTGATTTCAAAAATACCCATATTGTGGGGTATTTGGCAGAATTTCCAAGTTTTTATGTAATCGGAAGTCGCCATCTTGGATTTCAAAATGGCGTCAGACATTGATTTCCGTTCCTTATACGTCACTCCGATTCCAAAAATACCCATTTTGTGGGCTATTTGACAGAATTTCGAAGTTTTTCTGTAACTGGAAGCCGCCATCTTGGATTTCAAAATGGCGTCATATATCGATTTCCCTTCCCTTTACGTCACTCCGATTCCAAAAATACCCATATTGTGGGGTATTTGACAGAATTTCGAAGTTTTTCTGTAACCGGAAGTCTCCATCTTGGATTTCAAAATGGCGACAGATATCGATTTTTGGTCCCTGCACATCACCCTGATTCCAAAAATACCCATATTGTGGGGTATTTGTCAGAATTTCCAAGTTTTTCTGTAACCGGAAGTCGCCATCTTGGATTTCAAAATGAGGTCAGACATCGATTTTCGGTCTCTTCACGTCACTCCGATTCCAAAAATACCCATTTTGTGTTGAATATGGCAGAATGTCCAAGTTTTTCTGCAACCGGAAGCCGCCATCTTGGATTTCAAGATGACGTCAAACATAGATTTCTAGTTCCTACACGTCACTCTGATTCCAAAAATACCCATATTGTGGGGTATTGAAAGTATCTTCCAGTTTTTCATGAACCGGATGCCGCCATCTTGGATTTCAAAATGGCGTCAGACATGGGTTTCCGGTTCCTACATCTCACTCCGATTCCAAAGATACCCACATTGTGGGATATTTCATAGTTTTTCCCAGATTCCCATGATCACAAAAAAAAAACTCGTTATTTGGAATTTACTTCGTAAAAGAAAACTCGTTATTTGGGATTTATTTCGTAAAATAAAAACTCGTTATTTGGGATTTAATCCGTAAAACGAAACCTCGTTATTTGGGATTTACTTTGTAAAAAGAGGGACGTGAATTGAATACTGCGTAGAAAAAGACTTCGTAAACGAAGGTTTCAGTGTATTTTGGGCTTAAGAAAAAGTGAAATTCCGTTAAATACCCATCAATATGCGTATTTTAGAAATCCCAGTAACGTCAGTCAGTCAGCCAGAGGCCAGAAGCCGATGTTCGACGCCATTTTAAAATCAAAGATGGTGGCTTTGGTGTGAAAGTACTGCCAAATACCGATCAATGTGGGTATTTTTGGAATCGGATTAACAACTAGAGGCCAGAGATCAATGTCCGACGCCATAATGAAATACAAAATGGTGGCTTTCGATTTCAGATTAAGTGTCAAATGGCGTCGAACATAAATTGCCGACATATTGGATTCCAAAATAACGTTGAATATCGATTTTCGTCGCCGTTCTAAAAATACCCATATTTTAGAGAATTTAACACTTTTTTTTTCAAAAACTTGATGACCATCATATTGGATTCCAAAATGGCGTCCAATATATACACACTAAAAAAATCTGAATTTTACTGGTGATGTAAACATCCATGCATGCAAACATTCATGCATGTAAACTTCCTTTTCACGTAAACTAGCAGCTTGCAAGAAATGTTGCAAACAAAGGTGGAAAGTTGCATACAATATATGGAATATTGCATGACATGTCTCATAAATTTACACGATTTATAATGTAAATTTGTATGATTTATGACGCCAATTATGTTCATCATAGTAACGGAAATTTACACTACTTTTTTAGCTGTGTATTTTCAGCATGTCCCCGTTCCAAAAATACTCATATCTTAGGTTATTTGACTCTTTTCTGAAACCTGATGACCTGGAGGTCCTGGATTCCAAACTGGCGTCGGATAATACAAATATTGTAGGGTATTTGACACCTTTTCTGAGCAAAATGCCTGCCATCTTGGATTGTAAAATGGCAAAGGACATCGATTTAGAGGACCTGTGCGTTGTCCCTGTTCCGGCAATACCCATAATTTACAGTGTTTGACACTTTTTCGATGGTCGCCATCTTGGATTCCAAAATGTCGGATATCGATTTTAGGCACCTTCACATACATTGAAAAAAAAAACAGTCGGTAGATAGAGTTTCATTTTTTTTCATGAAACTTTATAATTATGAGCAAAACGTTGGAGTTTTAGACCCATTTTCCTTCAACTAATTAGAACAGTTGCCCCTTGATTGAGCCGATCCCTACCCTATGCGAAACTTCACGCACATCTTAGCCAACTGTGCAGAGACGCTATGCCAAATTTATTTGCTAAGGCTTTGTCAGATTTCTACTCATAGGTGAACTTACCCAAGTAGCCATAGGCACGCTATTTCGCCTTTTTGGATGTTAATGGGCCTCTTCATAACACTAGATTATAAAAAAAGTAAAAAAAATGAACTTGAATGTTTGATCAATGATTATTATGTAAAATCGTTCGCTGAATCCAAAAATGTAGTCAAAAAAAATCACAGTAGGATAATTTTAGAGGTACTGTTAAAAAATGAAAATTTACTTTGAAAAAGTTTGTTTACTAAAATACAAATATCTCCGGTTGCAATAAGACTATTTCAATTATTTTAACGCCAAATTAAATGGAAGAAAATTATCTTTTGAATAACTTGAAATTAACTGTAAATGAAATTAGTGTTATTGTTGTTAATTAATAGTTTGTTTATTATATTTTTATATTATGCATTTTTCATAGAAAAATTTAATATCTGCTAAGTTTTTAAGCAGTGTAAATAAAAATGTTTATAGTGGTTGTACTATTAATCTTACTGAAAAATGGTGTGCAAATAATCGAAAGCAAATTTTATCGCCTCTAGTTTGACGTTAAAATAAATAATATAACTTAATAACAATCGGAGATATTTGTATTTTAGAAATTGAGATTTAATCGGGATGCATTTTTGGATTCAGCGCATGATTTTACATGCACAGCAAAAAAATATGAATTGTAATGGTGATGTAAACATGCATGCATGCAAAAATTGAAGCATGTAAACATGTTTTTCACGTAAACTAGCAACTTGCAAGAAATGTTGCTTACAAAGATGGATGGTTGCATACAATATTTAGAATATTTCATGAAATTACTCATAAATGTACACGATCTGTAATGTGAATTCGAATGATATGTGACGCTCCATTTATGTGCATCTTAGTGACAGAATCTTACACTACTTTTTCGAACTGTGTGGGAAATGTCCATCAGCGTACAAAGTTCAAATATGCTGTAAACTAGTGTAATTAACAAACACTGTTGTATACAGCCGAAAAGACGAAATAACGTACCTATGATTACTTGGGTTTCAACGGCACCGGTGGTGTAGTGGTAAGCGTGATTACCTCTCACCACAGCAGGCCTGGGTTCAATCCCAGTCGGCGCCGCCGGGATGTTCTGAGGCATAACATCTCTGATCACGCCTTCCTTCGGATGGGAAGTAAAGCCGTTGGTCCCCGGTTCATGAGTTGATGAGTCGATAGGTAGGGTCCAGGTGTGGGAGCTGCCTTCTTGGCGTGTCGGTAGCATTGGTGCTCAGCACGGAGAACAAGATCGACGGAAAACAAACCAAAGGAAAAAAAAATATTTTGGTTTATGGACCCTAAGAATTCCCGTTCATCTCTTTGTATTGATCCTATTTTATCTTCAAATCCTCAATAACACTAGTTTACAAAATAACATAAAAAGTGTGAACTTTAGTGGTTGACCAACGTTTCAAATGCAAAATCCTACGCTGAATTCAATGCCGTGGTCAGAAAAAATTAAAGTAGAGCCATTTTTGAGATGTACAAAAATTTTGATTTTTTGAATTTTGGACAAAAGTACGATTACTAAAATGTCAATATCTTTGGAACTAGTGCACCAATTTTGAATCTTTTTTATGAAAATGAAGCTAAATAAATTTGCTATCGTTCAATAGATCATTATGTCTTGATTAAAAATTTAATTTTGAAGTCATTTAAAAATTTACAGCATTTTTTTTTATTTTTCCTGCGAATTTTCCATAACAATCTTGTTTTAATCAACATTTTAATGAGATGAAAAAATTCAAAAAATCATTCCATAATTTATTCTTAAAGTCCATTAAAAACTGGAGAAAATGAGCCTTTAATGGATGAAATCGGTTGGAAATTGTCGAAATTATGAAATTTTTTGTAAAATCATGGAAATTGAATGTTCCAAGATTGGCCGTTGTCCCGCTCCTAGGTTCATGCACCACTTCCAGTAAGCCTTTCTGCGGACGTGTACGCATACGGTGCATTTCAATAACACTACCAGCTGTCACGCAAAATTAAATGGGATATTTTCAACAATATAATTTACGCTAGTGTTTGTGAGACCCGCTCGGCGAGAACCTAACGCAACCAACTCAATTTGACAGCTTTCTTTCTTTAACATTGCTTAACGATGTATACGACAAAACGTGAATTCAAGTGTAAAAATGATCCTCAAAAGTTTTGTTACGCGTGTGGCAACTATATATTTACAAAATCGGTCAATTTCACTGCTTCGTTGAAAACTGCATACATGCTTTATTTTAAAATTGAGACTTTGACGAACCGTGGATTCCAAAAGTATTATGTAGTTCGTGCAAAACGTGCTTGGCTAGGTGGATGTCAGGCGCAAGGTAAATTTATTTTTTGAATAACTTTCATATAAACAATTTATGTACAGCATGGTAGTGCTTTGTTCTTTCCTGATTGACATTATCTTACTTCATCTATTTTTGGTAAGTGTTAATGTCTTACTTACTAACTCACTTATTTGTTATCTGTCAGCCGCTATTTGTCCTTTGACATGCCCACCATATGGCGTCGACCATTTTGTCATGCAACGGATTGTTATTTCTGCTTGACAAAAGTTAAGCAACAAGGACGTCACAAAACAGTTGAGTATCCACAAGTGGCTTCTATGACAAAACCTGTTCCACATGCAAGTTCGGTCCCGTATCCTGTTTATCCAAAGCGGAAACGAGCGCCCTCTGTTGAATCGACCGTTACAAAAAGTGAGGAGGAATGCAAGGAGGAATGCGAGGAAGACTTCGAGGTGGAATTGGAAAGAAACCCAAAACTGTTTACACAATCCGAATTTAATGATTTGGTGCGAGATCTCGACTTATCGAAGGAGAAATCCGAATTGCTGGCATCACGCTTGAAAAAACACAACATGCTGAGCAAGGAGATCAAAATTTCTTGTCACAGGAATCGTCACAAGAAATTTGACAAATATTATTCTACAAAGGACAAGGCATGTTTTTGCCATGACGTAAACGGCTTGTTTGAAGAGTTTGGTGAGCCATCTGATCCAGCTGAATGGCGTTTATTCATCGATAGCAGCAAGTTGAGCTTGAAAGCCGTTTTACTGCATCAAGGGAATGAGAAACCTTCTATTCCATTAGCTCATGCCGTTAATATGAAGGAAACGTATGAATCAATGGCTCTATTGCTCAATTTGATAAATTACAATCAACACAATTGGAAAATTTGTTCCGATCTTAAAGTGGTTGCCATGTTGACTGGATTGCAACAGGGATACACAAAATATATGTGTTTTTTGTGTAAATGGGACAGTCGAGCTCGTAAGGAACACTACGTCCGAAAAGATTGGCCAAAACGGGATAATTTCACAATTGGTAAAGACAACGTTAAAAATGATCCTCTTGTGGTAAAAGAACGCATAATACTTCCACCACTACATATAAAACTTGGGCTATTCAAAAATTTCGTCAAAGTGTTGCAAAAAGAAAGGCCGGCATTCCAGTACTTGAAATCAGTATTTCCAAATTTATCTGACGCAAAGATAAAGGAAGGTGTATTTGTTGGCCCACAGATCAAAAAACTGCTCAATGATTCCGCATTCAATACAGTTTTGACACCAGATGAGGAAGAAGCGTGGAAATCGTTCCAGCGTGTTGTCACAACCTTTTTAGGAAATTTCAGAAGCCCAGATTATGAGGAAGCCGTCGATGAATTGCTCAAAAATTATGAGAAAATAGGTATAAATCAAAAATATTGTGTTTGTTACATATAATTAATTTCAAATCCTATTATTTCACTGAACACAGGTGTGAATATGTCTTTGAAGATACATTTCCTACATTCTCACATGGATTTTTTCCCGGAAAATCTTGGTGACGAGAGTGATGAGCACGGCGAACGTTTTCACCAACAAATGAAGATGATGGAACGTCGTTACCAAGGGTTTTGGGATGAAGCAATGATGGGTGACTATTGTTGGTTTCTGATTAGAGAAACAAGTTCAAAACATCGAAGACAAAGTCATTCGATTCTCAATCATTTTTAATAAAACCTAAATAAATTTCTTTTGTATCAACTCGGTTTTAAATCCTGATATGCCTTAATCAAATTGATATGTAGAGAAAAGAATCTCCCATGAAAACTTTACATGCGATTTGGATGCTTACAACTACACCTAGAAAAGGAACTCTAAAGCTGTTGTATTTCAGCAACATTTTTAAGTGTTTTACAAAAATGCTCATAACTTCGACAATTTTCAACCGATTTCATCCATTAAAGACTCATTTTCTCCGGTTTTGAATGGACTTTAAGAATAAATTATGGAATGATTTTTTGAATCTTTTTATCTCATTAAAAATGTTGGTTAAAACAAGATTTTTATGGAAAATTCGCAGGAAAAATAAAAAAAAATGCTGTAAATTTTTAAATGACTTCAAAATAAAATTTTTAATTAAGACATAATATTCGAGTGAACGATAGCAAATTTATTTAGCTTCATTTTCAAAAAAAAAAGATTTAAAATTGGTGCACTAGTTCCAAAGATATTGACATTTTAGTAATCGTACTTTTGTCCAAAATTCAAAAAATCAAATTTTTTGTATATCTCAAAAATGGCTCTACTTTAATTTTTTCTGACCACGGCATTGAATTCAGCGTAGGATTTTGCATTGGAAATGATCATCACCTTACCGCGTTCAAAAATGCTCTAAACTAGTGTAATTCACACAAGCATTATGTATTCTCTATAATTCTCTATATAATATAGTCCATTTTACCCCCTTCATTCTTGAGGCGAAGTAAATTCAATAACGTTTCAATGTGTTTGACGGAATTGCTTAAAAATTTGTTACTCTTCATCAAATTTGACGGTACGTGTGGAAACGTTCGTAAATTAATATGAAGTCATCTTTGATCTTTGATTATTTGCTCAAACCCGATCGTAAGAGCGAGGTAAAGTGCAAGTTGTGCTTAGTATGGAAAATAAATCTTAACCCTACATAAATCTACATTTGTGCCGAGAGCCGAAATTTGTCGGGATAAGGATGGACGATGGGTAAACAGGTAAAATGCACCCCCTTAAGGAAAATAGGCTACATTTCTAACGTTTATTCTTTAATTGATGAAACAATCGCGTATATTCGTTGCTTTGGAAGTTGAGAATAAGTTGTAATCAATTTTGTCTTCACTGGCAGTTAAATTAAAAAGGTACTAAATTAAAACTAAATTGAAAGAGTAAAAAAGTATATGATAATTATTATTCCGGCCCGGTGGTCGAAGGAACAGTACAATGAACACCTGAATGACGGAGAGGCAGAGTGAAGCGGTGTGAATTTGCCGTTCCGTTTATTCGTAGACTTTTTCTTCGACGGATGGAGAACAATTTGTTCGTCAATGCTTCCATCAACTTGGAGCGAGATCACGATAGGGACTTTAAGGAGATAGATACATGATTCATTGTAATGGGACATGAGACTAGCCAAATAATCTAGGTAGAATGAAATCTGAATCTCTTTCAATGAGATTTAGGATGAACAATTGCCGTTTATTCTATTATAATTTGTAATATTTTTACTGAAGCATATATTTAATTCACCACTCATAGACATTATGTGTGCCAATGGTAGCGAAGCATAATTTATACAAAAATAATGTACAACAAGAGGTCACTTTTAAGGACTTCTACTTCTACCAAATGTATGTACACAGCAAAAAATTAATTTTAATATTACATCCAAGAGGCTGCACTTCAATCATGTCGAAAATCTCCTGTTATTTTAATGGCCACAAAAACAAGCAAATGCAGTAAAAGCAGCGTAATGTCAGTTCATGCACTGTTGTCTTTTTTGGCAAGTAATATTACACCATATTTTTGACACGATTGAAGTGCATCCACTGAGATGTGATATTTAAATTAATTTTTTGCTGTGTATACTATTTGTGTTGCATTATAGTTTGAATAATAAAAACAAATCTCAAACCCAAGATTTGTTCCGTCGAACTGTAGCACAGATTTTAATTAGACCGGAATCAGCCAATCCGACGAAATTTGCATAGGTAAGCCAATCCAATTAATAACATTAAGCGGACACGAGCGGACAATATTTCCAGCTGAAATAAACTCACCTATGCGTGTAGTACCGTCGTCGAGTTCGTTCTATGTGATGCAATATCACTATATCTTCCATAACGGCACCGGAACCAATTTCAATAGAATTTTATAACAGCACAATGTCACCGGAAGCGCCATAGTTAATTCAATCTTCCATATTCGATTTTCAGTCAGATTTCTCCGCAACGTTATTTGTAATAAATGTAAACCACCTCGCGGCTACCGCACATAGAACGATGAAAGGTTATGTATGATGGTTTTGTGCTCTCGTAATTGCAGATGTTCCTGATGCGTACGTTCGACTCGGTAGCTCGCTGGATCCGGACTCGATCCGGGAAGGTACGGACGTCTATTTCGACTGCATAGTGACAGCTCATCCCGCTGTCTACAAGGTCGAATGGAAGCATAACGTAAGTTCCAATGCGATCCTGCGTGTGTGATATGCGAAATAACGAACGCCTTTTACCGCCTCTATATCCTTTCCTTTTGTCTCTATTCACATGCCACACTTCCGTGCGGTTCGAAACCAAACTCGGTGAAATGTTAATTACAGAACAAAACACTGCCGCACAACATATCGCAGGGCGTCATCGTAAGCAACCACTCGCTGGTGCTGCAGGGAGTTTCGCGAACCACAGCCGGAAATTACTCCTGCGTCGGGTTCAATGCGGAAGGCGAGGGCAGCAGTCCGGTGTTAGAGCTGAACGTGATGTGTAAGTGAATAATTGAATTTTTCATCTGCCTACAAGTCATCCTCGGGGTAACTGCGCGTATGAACACCATCGGGGAACTGGCGTTTTATGAAAGTTCATGAAACGCATCATAAATTTCAGTCAATCTAGAGGTCTAAGTACCATTACTTTTTATTTTTTTTGTCAAGTGTAACTCTATGGAATACTCTCAAACTTCTAGAGATAGCTGAATGTTGTTGATAATTGAAAATATTGCCAGTTTACATCGATCAAATGAATTTTGAATCAAATTATTTTTTTAAACATCATTCAGTTGTTAGGTTTGTCAACAACCCATTAGTATTATTTGTAAACTCATTTACACTATCAAATTCCAGTTGTTGAGCTAACTAAGCTAAGCAGTCATCCCTGCAGGCAATCTACAATTTCGTTCTCCATCATGAACTAACTTCATTTCTTATGCACTCTATCCACGTTTTTTCAGACGCGCCCACATGTGCCCCCAACCAGCAACGGGTGTATGGCGTTGCCAAGCAGGAAAACGCCGAGATCAGGTGCATAGTTGATGCTAATCCTCCAGATGTGGAGTTCAAATGGACGTTTAATAATTCAGCCGAGAGTATCGATGTCCAGGCGAGCCATATATCAAGACTAGGTAATTAAGCCCGTCATTGCCAACTGTCAGCACAGGCATCCTCACCAGCGCGGTGGTCATCCATTTTTTCCCCCTGGGAAACCACTAACGAAATCCTTTTCTGTACTCTGTACTGGAAAAGGTTCTGTTCACCATCGACTACACATTTTGTAAATGGATGATTTTTGGTTTGCAGGATGTGCGGCGGCGTGATGGAAGAGTGATATTTAGGTACAATAAACACATTCAAGAAAATATTCCCCATTAATATATATAAAGCAACAATGAGTGAAGTTGTAATGAAATTTCCTACACAGACAAACATTCTTAATGTTACTTTAAACATCCATGAATGTAAACTTGTATTTCTATCACGCAAACTATCAACTTGCAAGAAATATTGCATACAATGATTGATGGTCGCATTCAATATTGATAATATTTTATTAATTGTCTCATAATTTAACATAATCTATAATGTTATATTGTTTGATGTATAACGCTTCATTATGTGCATCATATTGAATAAAAATTTACAATACTTTTTCGAACTGTGTAGTATTAACAATTAAATTGATTACAAACTTGTAAACATTGTTTGGGAGGTGGTCCTGACTTTCCTCCGGGTGAACTGTATTAGGAATAGTTGTGATGAATGCCTTCCTCCTTAGGTTCTCCTTGAATTCAAACACTTCACGTTTACAAAATAAAAATTCATTCACACTTAAAAATCACACATTTATCACACTACTTTAATTGCGCTTTATTCTAACATAAATATATTGGTCAATAACATAAATTATTGACTACGTTTCTAGAACAGTTCGAACCGTTTTCCGACGCGTATTACAATCATCGAGAACGAAAGAGTCCACTAGTTTCCTTTCTCCTCACCTCTTTTACCGCACATCGATTCTGGCTTGCCCTGAAACTACTGTAATTTCTGAAAAGATGCAACAAATAACCTCTCTCGTGCACCAGAGGGACGGTCAAACTGTTTCTACTGTTCGATTTGGAAGAACACATAGCTTTTCTATCGGTCTATCTAATGATCCCGTTGCTGTCTTCAGTGTAATCACTCGGATTACGCCGTCCACTCCAGGATGCATTTGCTGTATTCTTCCCATTTTCCACCGGATGGGCGGTACGTTGTCTTCTCGGATCACGACGAGCAGGCCTATGGAGATCGGAACTGCTGGTCGCCAACGTCTTGTTATTCCTTGCAGAACTCTTGAAGTTTCCTTTGTACTGCCTGGAACTGGGCTAATATGTTCATTGGTATCGTCGTGTAATCCAAATCCGGTAGTTGGTGCAGTGATGCTCCGGTTAGATCCAAATCATTTGGATCGTCGGACATGGCGCTCAACGGTCTCGAATTCAGACAAGCTTCCACTTGCACAGTTAACGTACTCATATCCTCTAACGATAGCACATGATCTCCTAGGACTCAAGCATGGGAAACATCTTTCACTCACGCGAGCACCACAGAATCAAAATAGCCATGCTCACCTACAAACAGATTGCCGAACGAGCGTAAATTATTCCAACCAAGTGACTGCGATCGAATCAGAACTGGCAGCAGTAGAAGGAAAGAAAGATAAACTGAAAGGTAGCCGAACAATTTTCTCTACCGATGGAGAACCAGATTGAATGCGTAAAATCCTAAAGCTGGGTTTAGACTAGGCAAGTCAAAAGATCAACTTAGTTGAATTCAATTGGCTTGAAAAGTTTAGCCTGGTTCAACTTTTTTCAATTTAAGTGATATGATCAAGTCAGTTTAATGGCATGGTTTACACGTTCAATTCGCGTTCAAGTCAGTTGAATTGTGTGTGTGCGTGCCTCGAAATGGGGAAGCATCGCTCGCGAAGCTCGGTGAAGGTCAAGAACCCCGGTGAAGGAAGCTCGGGTGTACCTACATCCAACAGGTCTGCTGTTCTCCCTGTTCGCTGGATGGAAATATCCAGCCTGCTGGGACGGAAAAAGGCAGCAAGAAGAGGAAGAAGACTCGGACGAACGGAGATTTCGGGGTCGCTGGGCGTCAAAGGCGAATTCAAGTTGGGCAGAATTGGCACCAAGAAGCCTACCTGAGGACTTCCAATGTTGAATTCTTCACCCACCACATGCCCGGTGAAAAACCGTTCAAGGTCGTCATCAGCGGCCTACCAAATTTCGACCCGAAGTTTATCGAACATGAAATCAGGGACTGGTATAAAGCTGGCCCCAAGCACCGTCTATTGTATGACAAGGAAAGACGAAAATGTGAAGGCGTATCCGGATTTCCTTTTCCAGGTACACTTCCAGAAGGGAACGGCGACGCTCAACGCGCTGAAAGCCATCCGCTCCATCAATTCCATCATCGTCCGCTGGGAGCCATATCGTGGTGGCCATCACGATGTGACTCAGTGCCAACGGTGTCTAAACTTTGGACACGACACCCGAAAATTGAACATTAAGCCACGCTTTGGCAATTGCGCTCAAAACCACGCAACCTCCGAATGTGCTGCGGATGAAGCTGTAGCGTCCAAATGCCCCAACTGTGATGGTGCTCCCCAAGGATCCGACAAGCAGTGCCCTAAACGCGAAGATTTCAAGCGCATCCGAAAATAGGCGTCCATCAACAATCAACCAGCACGAAGGAAGGATTGGCCCCAGCTTTCAGGGCGGAGGACTTTCCACCTCTTCATGGACAAGCGAATTCACGGGTGCGATAAGCCCCCCCTCAAGAATCGTCTGGATCTTCTGCTGGACAAAGCTCTTCATCCTCCCTGGATTCTGGAGACAACCAACAGCTAAAACAAATAATCTGGTGGAGATTTTCATCAACATGACCGGTGCTCTACGTAAGTGTCGCAATAAGCCCGAACAGATCCAAATGCTCGGTAAGTTCATCATCCAGCATGGTGTCTAAGCTGCTAACCATAGTTACCTGGGACGCTTTCCGAGCAAAGTCCAGCATCAAAATGACAATTGAAATTAAGTTTTGATATCAACATCAAACTGAAATCATATTTTAATTTCAGTTAACGCAATTGACAAATTTGATACCAAATTTTGTTTTCATTTTGCTGTACATTTGCTCTTCAAAACTATGTTGTTGCGGGTTTGTTTTCATTGCCTTAGCATAACATCAAATTGAGTACTTGTTTTGTTGTCAACAGGCAAAATGGATATTAAATTTAGTTTTCAGTTTGCTCTCACTGATAGCAGAAATAGTTTTCAATGTGATGTCACAGGAAGATTTGTTTGCTCTCAATTTTGATTTTTTAACCGTTAAAACGACCAAAACGACAGCAACCTGATTATCAGCGAAATCACAACATCAAATTTAGATTTCAATTTGATCTCAGACTTTTCTCGGGTTGCTCTGTAAGAGCTAAGCAGATTGAGCTTGCCGACTTCCTCCGCAAGCACAGCATCGACGTGGGTCTTCTAACCGAGACCCATCTAAAGTCCGGTGACAGCATCTGGTTGCCTGACTACAACATTATCCGGCTTGATCGCACCAGCTCTAAGGGAGGTGATTTAGCGGTCATCGTCAGAAAGGCAATCAAGTTCTGCACTCTGCCCCACATCCGCACTTCTATCATCGAGGCCGTTAGTGTGGAGGTGAAATCACCAACTGGAAACGTCCGGTTTATCGCTGTTTACTGCCCACGTCAGTGTACTGCAAGCAACGGTCTAGGAATAAAATTCTAGAATGGCCTGACCACCATCACCTGTACTAGCTCCCGATTCATCGTTGGGAGCGACCTGAATGCCTGCCATGAAGCTTGGCGGAACTACCAGTGGAACCGGAACGGATGTCTATTGTTCGACCACGCACAACACGGACTGTACACTGTGCAGTTTCCAGACGAACCAACTTTTATCACTCCAGCGGGAAATCCATCCACCCGGGATTTTTTTCCTGTCGAACATCGGACTATCCAAGCCGGAGCCGCACAACGATCTCAGCTCCGACCACCAACTGCTGGTGACTGAAGTCGGTGTCAACGTGGTTGCTGCTAGAAGAGCACTTCAGCACGTCCTTGGAGTAGTGGCATGAGGCCAAATCCGGCCAGAAGATTGTTGGGACGTTGTGGGCCTTCAGGAGAGGAAGCAGCCGCTTCTGGAGGCACTCTTTTATGTACACCTGTCCGTTAATCGTGTCCTGGGTCACGAAAGGTGCACTCCGCTTCCCGCACGTGCAGATGGCTTGCCAAATCAGGAATTTCTTCGCAAATTTGGACATCTTCTGAGTGCGGACATGCTCCGGAACGCTGAACTTATCCTTGGCCGTGAAAAACAAGTTGCCAGGGATCTGTTTGAAGTCGGCCTTCACATATGTTTCGTCGTCCATGATGCAGCATTTAACTTTCGTCAGCATGTTGAGGTACAACTTCCTGGCATGGGTTTTGGCGGACTTGTTCTGCTTCTCGTCGCGATTAGGGGCCTTTTGTACCTTGAACGTTCGAAGCCAGGCCTTAGTTTTTGCCTTCTGGACAAAACTTCGGCTTAGGTGCAGCTTCTTAGCCACATCCCTAACGGAGGCGTTCGGATTTCGGTTGAAGGCCCCAACTAAACTGCTGTTTGGTCAAGAGTTCGGATTTTAGTCGTGAAGTCGGTTAGCCACTTTCTATCATCTTGGTCGTATGAAGATGAGGGGATTGACATCATAAACTGGGACACGGAAAGCAGTTTCAGGTTGTCTTTGAACTGGAGTGCGGTTGGGCGTTTCTGTTTGAACCTTATCAACGAGAAAACGTTCTTGACGCAATCTTGCGTAAAACGAGAGGTGAACAAGCAAGGGTATTTCTGTTCGAACAGGAAGTACGTTTGTAAACGGAGGATCGAATTCGTACACAGGATTGTTGCTGCTTGCCATGGTTTCCAGGCTCTGCGAACACCAACCTTGCATGCGAATATTATTTTCCTGAACGAGGTTAGAAAATTGATCGATTGTCGATATGCTTCCATGTTATGGAGGGAAAGTGCCAATTCTGATCTACGTGAAGACATAAGTTTGAACCAACGCCAGGTAGTTTCTATGAAGAAAGCCGTGGTTAAAAGCTTCTTCTGCCCAGTTTCAGCACTCATGAACCGTAAAGCAGCAGCAACATCGTGATTCACCAATTTGTATGAATTGGAAACTTTCATCGCGTCAAGACGACTGCCATTTAAAAAATCTACCTCTTTCCAAATCAATCGAGATGCCATCTTCAAGCGCTTACCCATTTCAAACTTAACCAATTCTTGCAAGTGAAAAATATCAACGACATCAGAAACGAGATCGTTTTCCTTAACGATATGCGCTGGCAGATATATAAACCGATTTTTCACCCATCCTTGGACGCAGCTTTTGAAGACGTGAACAGCATCCGGTATAAGCTCAAAGGTCCGTTCGTCGTCGATAGGATGCTTCAAAGGAGGGCTACTTAGTGATTGATCCTTCGAATGATTCAAGCCGAAGTCATTCCACATTCGAACATTGTTCGGGCCACAGTCAGACGTTGCAAAGTGAACCTTCAATCCAATCTGTTCCGCTCTCCTGATAATGTCAATCATTGTAGCTTTCATGAACCCTTCTGGTACTGAATTTCCGGTGAACTCATACGCCACTATTTGTTTCCACCGACTTGAAATACCCACCAGCATAAACACAAGTGCGTGGGTGGCTTTTCCATGTTGTCCGGGAATGGTGATATCGCCAAAGTATTTTTTGTTGTTGCAACAATAGGTCCTACTAGGGTCGATCGACATTTCGTCCGCTATCAATCCGCAATCTCTTTCAGCAGATGACATGCAGTTTACCTTCGATTCCATCAAGGTAAACACCTCCGCTGAAACTCCAGTGTCAAAATGAAGGTTCTTCAAGTAGTCCTGTTGCGAGCGAATTGAAGGCATTGGAAAGTTCTTTTCATCGCGAAGGAAATTGTACCCAATTGATCCACATGCGAAGCGATATTCAAAACTGTCCGTTATGGTCTTATCAGTCCATTTTTTAACCCTCTTCTGTCCTCTCTGAAGCTTTTTCACTTGATCCGGGTTGAATAGCTTAGAGGCAGCATCCTCCTTGTTGCCGGAGAGCTTTTTCATTCGTGCCAAATTCTGCCGCAGCATTTTTATCGTTTTACTCTTCCGGAGGTCACGTTGTCTGAGGCGGTGTACTGTTCGGACTAGTCTAAGAAATGCGTAAAATATATATTAGAATTTAAACAGGTAGTAATTAATTATAATTACTTTTCGGTAGTCTTCGATTTCGATGGTCCCGAGCGTTCCGTGGAGCATGCCGTTAATGTCGTTCCCAGGGACTCGCTGGAAGCACTTGTAATGTACACCGACTGGTTTACACTGGTGGTGTCCTGTTAAAATATAGGCACGCGTTATATTTTTGTTTGTATCATACAAATATTTGGTTATCAAACCGAATCACAGGTACTGGAATTTGAACACAAATTCGCAACGTATTCGAATATCGGAACTGAGTTTGGATGTCGCATTAGTCTGCCGTTTTCTGATATTCGATACAGATCATCGTAGTTGAAATGAAGCTGGAAATATTATTATTATTATTGCAAAATCAATCTCAAAATTAGAAAATGTCTTACGCTGCAGAGCCTGCTGTTATCAGTAATGATGTAATCGTCCGGCAGCCTACAGAACTGAATCCACTTCTGCCTGTTTTCCTCATTTTTCGGAAATCGAAAGAAAGTTATGTTTTTGTATCCACTCACATACTGGTTTTTACAAAAACTCGCAACGCACTTCATTATCAGCAATCATTAAATTTTAATAACGATAAAAAACAATTCTGACGCGGGTAAAAACAACACAAATAGATGGTTGAAAAAAGTCACTTGAAGTGTGCCCTTCAGAAACAGTTGCCAGAACTTGTAGGATGGAATCATAATTAAAAGAGTGCTGCCGTTTCCACGGTTTTTCACTCTTCGCCTCTCTACCTATTCTCTCTGGGCGTAACTATTGGGGGTGCATCAGGCAGTGATGCCACATTTTTTCGAACTTAATTCTGTATTCTCGCGAAACATTTGAAAAGGGTCTATCCTCGTAGATCGATTCTCTTTATCGACTTTCTCTTTGATTTACCACGGCAACATAAACGAATTTCTCACTAAGCTCACAGGAAAGTTCGATAGAAGATGATGTTAGCTGTATAGTCGCTGTATTCATAGCCTGGCGGAGAGAATCTCGGGAACCAATTGAGCTGTCAAATAGCAGTTTGACCAATTGTGCTGTCAAATCACGACCAACAACAGAAAAGAGCACATCAGCTATTGCGAACAAAACTTCCGGAACCCGTTTTCTCGTGACTTAAGGCACGCTTACGTAAACTAACACCTTCTTTGGGCTGGGGAAAATTTCCCTATCCAATGATGCCGGTAATTTGCGTTCGATTGGCGAGGAAAGAATAATCAACGTTTTGTTTATAAAACTTGATAGTACCATTTCAATTGTTGGTCCATAATATATTGAATTGGTTCCAGTTTTTCATAGATCGAACTTCTATCCGAAAGACTATAAATTTTGAACTATAGTTAGCTTGCGCCTGAAACAACACACTGAATGAGAAATTCATTTACAGTCGGGTTATTCGCGTAAGCGAAAATCGATGAAGAGAATCGAGCTGATTGATTATTTAACTTTATTGGTTCGTCAAATATTAAATATAAGACTCAAATATAAGACTGTATGTAATAAGATTGTGCTTAAGGTATGTAGAGCACAATACAGCATCCAGTCGACCGGAAAAAATGCGGTGTCCAGATATTATAGCCTTGTTGGATTTCATACTCAACTTTAGTAACGTCAAAATTCAAATTCAAACAAAGACCCACATATCATTAAGAATTTTTCTTACTTCTTTTCCTTACATGCCGACTTGATCAATTTTGTCGGAATTCAAATTAGCAAGAAGGGTAACATACGACCATGGGTTGATAAATGTAGGTTTCAATTTAGAAAATGTGATTACCCAACAAACAATTATAGCTGCAGCTTAGCTTATACAAGCAAAAATTAGCTGCATAAGGCAAGTTTTGGCTGCATAAGCTAATCTGCAGCTAAAATTGTTTGTTGGGTATATCTCGCCTCTGTAGAGTTTTTCGTTTCACATTTTGTTGCATAACATAATGTCTTGAATTGATACAACAATTTGTCCTTTTTCGCATTTTTATCTTTCATGATTGCTACCAAACTAACTTTAACGCTTTAGATTGAAATACCTTTTTTTCAAAATGATGCACCCTATGCGAGACAAGCATTTATTTGGCTGGTTAACAAATTTCTCAAAATTCTCAATTCAGTGAAAATAGTCGTGGAATAAAACAGGAAACGATTCTAGGAACTGAAAACAACAGTGCTTGTCAGAAAATAAACTCGAAACATCGCTGATGGAGCATGTGGCCATCATGTGGATTTGTACATTTGATTATTATAAAAGCTTGAAAAAGAAAATAATAAAACAAAATTTATCTGTGCGGATAACTCTCAGCCAGCAATATCATATAATTGTATTTAATTACACATTGCTATGTTTGTGTGTTGAGTAGTTTATTATTACAGACGGAAGTTGTTGAAAGTATTGTATGAATGTTTACCCATTCTAATAAAACTCATAGCCTCATTCTACGCCATCGCTATAACCGGAATGCAACCAAACTTCCATAGATCTGACCACCGCAGCGCTATGGTGCCAACCGAAACCGAAACCTTAGTAACGAACGTCTAAATTCTCACTCCATGTGCTTTTTTTTTGCTCTATTTTTTCTCTCTGCAACGCGTGCAACATCGTTCATCGCTCTATGGCACATGCATTCGATTCCTCGGAATGCCCACTGGACTTTTGCGTGGCGGCGTCGGAAATAAAGGAACCTCGTCGTTGGTTTCGTACACCCCGATGACTGAATTAGACTACGGTACGCTGCTCTGCGTGGCAACCAACCGGATCGGCAAGCAGAGGCAGCCCTGCGTGTTCCACATTATTGCTGCAGGTAGGTGAACTGACTTTGGTAGACGGTAGACCACTTTTTTCCCGCACTCTTTTATGAATTTCCAACCCCATACTCTTATTGTTCTCGCGTCTGGCAAACTGCAAGTACCGCAATTTGCCTAAATTTCTACAACAAAGGAATAATAAACTGCGAAGTGTAACGGCATGAGTGCTATCTTCTGTTTGAAAAGTATAGGTACAGATCGTGTGTTGGAAATGTTTGGGAAGATTTGATTGCATGCTGTTGCTCTCTATGGACTTAATCGTGAAACTTCCGGAATTAAACGATTGAGGCTTATTGTGTACTAATGTTTTGGACTAGCATAAACAACAAAAAATCGCGATTGGGCGATGCAATTTGTTCATTAGTAAAAACCTACATATGTTCAGGAGAATGATTCCTCTGATCGCTCAATATCTCGATATTAATGCTGCAGCTACAACGGTTTTAAAAGAAAATAGAGGGACTCCCGATAATCTAGTTTATAAAAGCATCGTATATGCTGCCGAAGGCAATGGCTTCGAGCGACCGGTTTTAAAATTTGTCGGCTTAGAAAATTCCTAAATATCCCCGAGAAATGATTGCGTTAGCCACATAAAACAAGTTAAAAGCTCTTAAGTAGCAACTGTAGAAGTCCTCTAAAAATATTATGCACTAGTCGTAGTTGTCGATCCTGCAACTGGAGAACAACAAATGGGCCGAAAGTATTTTGAGGTAGATGTCCCATTTGCAGTGTTGTATCAATAACTTCACCGCTCGTGTAATTTTAATAAAGCGTTTAAAAAAAATCAATCGAAAAAATCAAGAATTTAAGGCTGAGTAGGAGTTTATTTTATTATTGAAAACCAAAATCCATAGAACAAACAATCTCGAACAACTAATTCCCAAAAACAACCACTTTAGACAACCACTGAGTGCTAGCAAGAAAACTGGAGTGTCGCATATTAGATTTCAACCACATATAAACTATGTATCGCTGTGTTCAGGAGGAAGGGGTTGGATTTGAATTTTAAAATACCCAACGAGGAAAACAACTGCAAGGACCAGTCCAAAGTGGGAAACTTTTTTTTTTCTGATTAATATTTAATTTGTTCCTATCGCTGACTACGCCTTCGTTTTGCCTCCAAGCAGCCATCTGTAGCAGCAGAGCATCCCGTTGCTACTGGTAGGTGAACACTGACTGCCACGATTCGAACTCGGTCACTTTCGTGTTTGGGCTGTGTGACAAAACTTTGCGGGTCCTGACGATCCTTGCCATAAACCCGGTTACTATGGCGTCGACCGTTCTCACGAAAAGTTTGGAGATGATCTGGAAATAGAAAATTAATGCATGAGTAAACTGCCCGTATAGGAGGCCGCCTAAAAAGGGTGGGAAATAATTTGGTTTGTGGTTTTCGTAGTTAAATTCTGTACCAACATGATTGGGTTGAAAGTTTCCAATGCTGGATGGTTTGTTTTCAAATAAGAATACATCTTGTTTTGGTTCCTCGTGTGTTTGCACGTTCTTTAATTCTATAATATAAAAAAGTTGATTTGAGAACTGCTAGCCAGAGTTCGCTTTCAGTTGTAGAAGTTGCCGCAGTTTTGTCAAGCGCTGTCGACAGTTTGGTAATTTCGGGAAAAAATCTACTCAACAAAACCGACTGTTTATTTTAGTAAAGTAGTCTTATATCGATAGCAAACGTAGCTTATTTGAATTTAAATTTTTTTTTGTCAAATTCTCAAACTTTCTATGCCATCAGGTTCCGTACAGATACCTTAGTGGAGGCATGCCTCCATCTCCTCTTGAAATCATTGATGCCATTTCCTCTTTGTTTCGAATAGTTTCCGCTTAACCAGGGCCCAGCACCTTTCTATTGGGCGAAGTTCTTGACAGTTTGGCGGATTGGCTGTTTTTGGCACGTATTTGACCTCTTGTGCATTATACCATTCCAGGCAAGGGGTAATCAACTCTGCACATTGTGCCGAAACATATCGTAGCACACTTATTGGCGCGTCATGGCACACGATGATAAGTACGACACAAAATATAATATAAAATGTCAGCACTGTTTTGTGATGACATTTTTCCAATCGTTGCTAAGGTTTACTTCTTAGTTTACTTCAAAGTAAGTACCATTTACCAGCGAAATTGTCCTCAATCATAATAAGAGATGTATAATTGACGAAACTCTCCTTGTCCTCATGCCTTCTGCGGGATGAACCTCTACAGAAAGTCCACACGGCACATCTCATAGTTTTAGGGGATTCCAAACAAACTATTCAGAGTCACCACGCCCCGTAGAATAGGCCAGAATTAACTAGAATTAAATATTAACTCGATGGTCATAGGATCCGGACCGAGAGTAAATTGTATGGGTAAGGGGCTTTGCAGCGATAATATACGGTGTCAACAACACCACGGTGCCTAACGTTCCTGCCATTCTTCAGATGTATCTACAATCGCAGCTGTTTCTCCCGCAGAATACCCTGGTACGATTGATGGTTCACCAATGAGTCAGCCATGCAGCTCATTCTATGGACTGAACTCGGATTCGATTGACTGTGGAGGTCTCTTTACGCTCTTTCGCAACTGTTCGTATCACCCGATGGCAACAGCAACATTAGCCCCTTTTCCTTCTCGCGGAGGGGCTAATCTTCGAGTGCCACTTCCTTGAAACAGATGACCGGCAACCAGCTCGTTGTATATTATCACGACTTTTTTCCGTCCTTGACTTGAAAATGTAAACACACAATCTCAAAAGTCATAAGTTATGGGTTATGGGTTACTGAGACTGATAGCTTGTTTGCCACACTTCGGCACGTTCAGCAAAACGCTTGACCTAGCTTTTGGCACAGATGCAGTTCTCGGCGCAGATTGGGATGGGCAGAGTTGAATACCCCTTGATTCCAGGACAGATTTTGCATAGTGACAAGAAGCCAAATCAGGCCAAAACAGAGCTGGAGTGTCATGACTTCTGATGAATGGTAGCAACCGCATTTGCAAACATTCTTTCTCGTACACATCTTTGTTGATAGTGCCGGTAGAGATGAAACTTTTGGATTTCCGGCCGCAACTACAAATATTTTTTGAGGAATTTCCTAAGCTTTTTTTGTCCGGAAACACTCGGCAACGGCATTCCATTGCATCGCAGTATAAAAAGCCAAACCAGGAAGCTGTTCAAAGTCTTCGAGCACGTATGTCTCGTCGTCTATTTTGACACAAGATTTTTTTTTTTGTAAAAACTGGGTGAAAAGCTCCTTAGCCCGACATTTTTCAGTAAAATTTTGCTTATCATTAATATTGGGCACATTTTTCAATTTGTACGCCTTCAGCCCATGCCTCTGCTTCATTTTTTGGACATATGATTTTGATTTTCCAAATTTGCGAGTCACATTACGAACTGAAAGGTTTGGATGTTTCTCAATAATTGCTACCACCTTCTGGTCCATTTTTCGAGAGCATACTTTTCGATTTGTTCCGCTTCTAACCTTCCAATTCACAGTTAAATGCGGGTCAAACGATTTTCACACACTAAACACGGAACTCTTCGGTAGTTTTAGCTTTTTGGCGAGAGTGCGTACCGACAACGTTGGATTTTGCTGCCGTTCCACTTGATTCGACGCCATTTTACCAAGCTGGACAAGAATGTAAACATGATGTTCCACGAAATAAAGTGGACAGCTGTCAAATAAGTGAAAAGATTCAGTTGTTCGTGAAATATTTTCAAAACTACACTGAAAGAAAAGTGTCCGAAATTTACCGTGAACAGGCTTTATGTATCTAAGTGTGCTAACATTGTTCTTGCTTTAGCATTTCAGTATTTTAAACAGGTTTTCTATTTGTTCACATCAACAGGCTCTAAGCCCCAAGTCGTTCACAAAGTTAAAAAAAAACACTATACTAGTGATTGGATCTCCAGGAAAAAACGCAAAGAATCTTCGTCGCAGTGACTCACGAGACAGATGAAAGTTGAACCAACAAACAATACGAAAATAACGATTTTAAATTGGCTCACTACTTGACTAGCCTATTGGTCCCAAGTACATCTATAAGCGTACCCCATTCTAGTCGAAATTCTAGTACTACACTATGTTTGTTTTGATTCGCTATGAAAGTTTGACAGATAAAATGAGGGGTTAGTGGATTTTCCTATGTTTCGAGGGGTGAATCGATTACCTTGGGAACGAAGAGAGTACCAGAGCTGAGCCAAAAAGTTGAGTACGTTATTTCGGGACCTTCGTTACCTCTATGGTTGAACACCGCTTCTAATCTGTTGAAAAGTCTCTGTAATCCGTTAAAACCACTATGCATGGCGTAGTTGGTTCGGGCCAGTGGTAATTGGAGCAACAGATTGTTATGCAAAGACCACGGCTGCACGAAGACGACAGGCTACCGGCCCCTGATCTTCAAGAAGTTGAAGAGGAGATCGGTCGGCTGAAGAACAACAAAGCAACTGGTGTAGATCAACTACCAAGTGAGCTATTAAAATACGGTGGTGAAGCACTGGCTAGAGCGCTGCACTGGGTTATTGCCAAGATGTGGGAGGAGGAGATGTTACCGGAGGAGTGGATGGAAGGTGTCGTATGCCCAATCTACAAAAAGGGCGACAAGTTGGATTGCTGCAACTACCGCGCGATCACACTGCTGAGCGCCGCCTACAAGGTACACTCCCAAATTCTATGCCGCCGTCTGTCACCATATGCAAGAGAGTTCGTGGGGCAATACCAGGCGGAATTCATGGGTGCCCGCGCTACCACGGACCAAATTTTCGCGATTCGGCAGGTTCTGCAGAAATGCCCCGAATACAACGTGCCCACACATCATTTGTTCATCGATTTCAAATCCGCATGCGACACAATCGATCGAGATCAGCTATGGCAGATTATGCACGAGTACGGACTTCCGAATAAACTGACGCGATTGGTCAAGGCGACGATGGATCGAGTGATGTGCGTTGTTCGAGTATCGGGGACACTCTCGAGTCCCTTTGAATCTCGAAGAGGGTTACGGCAAGGTGATGGACTTTCGTGTCTGCTGTTCAACATCGCGTTAGCAGGTGTGATCAGAAGAGCTGGGATAGACACGAGTGGCACGATATTCAGGAAGTCCATCCAGCTCCTTGGCTTCGCCGATGACATTGACATTATGGCACGGAACTTTGAGATGATGGCGGAAACGTACATCAGACTGAAGGCTGAAGCTAGACGGATTGGACTTGCCATCAACGCATCAAAGACAAAATACATGAAAGGAAGAGGTTCTAGGGAAGACAATGTTAGCCTCTCACCCCGAGTTCAGATTGACGGTGACGAAATCGAGGTGGTCGATGAGTTCGTGTATTTGGGCTCACTGGTGACCGCCGAAAATGATACCAGCAAAGAAATTCAAAGACGCATTATGGCAGGGAATCGTGCCTACTTTGGACTCCGGAGGAGGCTCGCCGCCGCACGAAGTTGACTGTCTACAAGACGCTGATTAGACCGGTGGTCCTTTATGACCACGAGACCTGGACTATGCTCGTGGAGGACCAACGCGCCCTTGGTGTTTTCGAACGGAAGGTGTTGCTCTACCATCTACGGTGGAGTGCAGATAGATGACGGAACGTGGAGGAGGCGAATTGTCCACGAATTGCACCAGCTGCTGGGAGAACCATCCATCGTCCACATTGCAAAAATTGGGCGACTACGGTGGGCTGGGCACGTCGTAAGAATGCCGCACGACGACCCAGTGAAAATGGTTCTAGAAAGCGACCCAACAGGAACAAGAAGAAGAGGCGCGCAGCGGGCAAGGTGGATCGACCAAGTAGAAGGTGACCTGCGGACCCTTCGCAGACTACGAGGATGGCGAACTGTGGCCATGGATCGAGTAGAGTGGAGACGACTTCTTCGGACAGCAGAGGACAACAAGGCCTTAGCCTGATTGGTAAGGTAAGTACGGCTGCACGTTTGAGGTTCATTTTGGCAAGTATAATAGGACAATCAATCCTATTTTGCAACACATGAGTGACAAACAAACCCCGACGAGAATCACGGCGTATCTTTAGAGGTTCCAGGTGAATCAGCGAACAGCGTTCCTCGTAAAGGGGCAATATAGATGAGTCTCTCCACGGTAGCCATCGAAGTGCGTAGCGAATGAATCTTCGTTGAACAGATTCGATTCGCTCTGCTCCTTTTTGATAAAAAGGATTCCAAACGGCAGCACCGTACTCCAAGGTAGAGCGCAGTAAGCACCAGTGCAGTGATTTCAGGCAATACACATCGGTAAAATAAATTCAGCCACCCTAAAGATGAAACCCAAAGATCGGGAAGCTTTGTCAACGATAAACGAAATTTGCTGTTTAAATGTTAGTTGTGAGTCCAAAAGTACACCTAGGTCTTTTATGTAAATTGCTCGTTCAATAACAACGCCTAGCAGTGCATAATTGAACATCAAGGGCTCATTCTTCCGAGCAAAAGTGATTACTGGGCATTTCTTCGGGTTCACATTCATCTGGTTTAAGTCACACCAGTCACTAAAACTGATAAATCTGCTTTTGTAGAAGCAAAACATCGGCATGCATTTGATTTTTTTTTTAAATCTTCAGATCGTCAGCAAAGGATAAGCGAGGTCCTTCTAGCACAAGGAGAACATCGTTGAAGTAAATGAGGAAAATTAATAGCCCGAGGTGACTTCCCTGCGGTATACCCGAGTTTGCTGGGAAGGTACACGAATAACACTCCTCTATTGAAATGCAAAGTTGACGCTCGGTGAGATATGACTTCCATATTTGGAAAAATGATCATCAAAACAGCAGAACGTAACAAAACATTGAGGTACTTATAAGAAAATATGTTAGACATCTCCTTGATCTCCATATGAATTGTATATTTAACAGTATTGTATAACTTGCTGAACGAAATTACGTTAAGTTTAGCTGCTAATATCTGTTAACTTGCAAAATACACTCCCTTAAAGATAGAGTTAAAACATTATAAATACGGTTTTAAATCCTTTCGTTAGAATAGATAGCGTTCTTTTTTTTTCAGCAAAAATGTGCATCTTTATAACACTTACAACGTTGTAGATCAATACAAAAAAAAAAAAACAAATGCGTGAATTGCCAGGATGGGATTTCATTTTTCATTTTGATTACTTGGACTGGCTTGACTCCAAGTAATTTAGTCAATGCATCTTTGATCTGATCCAGGAATTCACCACTGGGCAGACTTTTCAAGACAACCTTGAACACACGTTCAGTGAAAAATTGGTGATGCTTCTCAATAAGATATCCAAGGTTTCAGCCAATACATGGCATTCACCCCAATGTCCAATTTGTAGTGAAATCTTAACCTTCACGAAGTTCAAGAGTTCCATGCGAAGAGCATGGAAATCGGAAGTGGTTATCACAATAGAGGGGGCCTTCTCCTTCCTGGCACTAAGCCGGGAATGTTTAATGGAATTTTGCCTGAATGATGGATGATTCTCATCATCTGTGGCATATCAAATTGATTGCTCAAATACATTTCATCAGAAAGGATATCACGAGATTGCCTTTTTCTTTTGCGTTTATGTGCCATGGCGGCAGAAGAAAGTTTCTCCAAATCAACTTTCATGCACATTGTACGTTTTCAAAACTTCAACGGATCCTACTTCCACACTCCTTGAACTTCTTTACAATCGATTGCAGTACTTTGTACTTCTATGAAGTTTCTTGAACATGTGGAGAGATCCGCAAACTTCTGGCAAATGCTGTAAATTTCTACGATTTATCTTAGCTCATACAAATTTTCTTAAACTTCCAGGAAGATCATACCAAGCTTATTTAACTTATAAGAATTTCCTATAACATTAACAAAGTCCCAACCATCAAACAAATTCGCTCATATATTAATTCCCATCCTTCGAAATTCCATGAATTTCTTCCAAATTCCATGAATTTCTTCCAAATTCCATAAGTTTTAATTCTATCATGATTTCAGAATATATATAAAGTTGAGTGTGGAAGCTGCCTCTCTAATACTTAGTACGGAAAACAAGATCGACGGAAAACAAATCAAAGAAAAACAAAATCTATAAACTTCTCTGATCTTCTGTGGAGACTCCGAACGATTTCCACAAATATTGCAGAACATCTGGCAGCACTCTGAATTCAAAAGATGTTCTCAAAACATCCTGGAAGTTCATTGAACTTTTTTGAAGTAAGTTCTCGGACAAACTGCTACGAAGTTCCCTTAATTGATATGAAGATCCATGAAGTAGAAGATTGCTGATTTTCTGTGATATTTTCTGAGCTTCCACGAAATGTGCTGAGCTTCAATGAAGTTTACCGAGCTTCTACATGGTGTTTCTGAAAGAAAACCTTATTAAATTAAAAATTAGTATTGCTAAAAAACACCCACCAAACGAAAGCTTACGTTCACCATTTTAATATGGTGGCTTGAATGAAAATTTTCAATTCATGAACCGGGGACCAACGGCTTTACTTCCCATCCGAAGGAAGGCGTGATCAGAGATGTTATGCCTCAGAACATCCCGACGGCGCCGACTGGGATTGAACCCAGGCCTGCTGGGGTGAGAGGCTGTATCTACTCTGGTTTATTGTTTTTTTTTTTTTTTTTTTTTTTTTTTTTTTTTTTTTTTTTTTTGTCAGAAGAGCAGAGCGATGAGCGAGCATCTAGAGTAAGCATCTTCTAAAAAATATTCCCTAGGATACATCTTAACACTCCGAATACGATGCAACCGGTAAAATGTGTAACGGCCAATTGGTAATGTGTGAAAAATCATTGCTCAGCAATTTATCAATAAATTTCTAACCTATTCATACCGAATAAATTTTTAAAGTATTAGTTTCAATTAGCGCCCATGGATTTAAAATGTGTCAATAAATAGCTGAACTTTGATTTATCAAACATTACAAGTTTGCCGTTACACATTTGACCAGAGGCATCGTGTTCAGAGTGTTAAGAAGATTATCATAGAAGCTTTTTAATGAAGCTAATTCTAGACGCTCACCCGTCGCTTCGCACTTCTAACTAAAAATACAATGGAACATCATTTCAAGATTTATGGAACAAAAACTAAAAAGTTATTGTCCAAAACATGAACAGTATTTGTCTAATTTATGGATCATGCCTATATTTTTAAGAGCGCAAACTTGATTTTCTATGGATCACTCTCATTAGTTTAAGGTTCATTGCTGAATGTTTTATGGAACATTTTCAATATGTGTATGGGTAATTCTTACAATTTCAATGCTCATTTATTAGATATTTAGCAGTACATTCTTACAATTGAGTTGCTAAATTTGACTGAATATGGATCATATTGATATTTTGTATGGAACATTCACACATTTTAAGGGATTTTCACTTGGGTTTTATGGATCATTTATTGGTTTTTACATTCAAAAGTATGTTTACCCCATTAAATCTCATCCTAATACCATAAAGTCTAAGGAAGGTCCCTTAATTGTAAGAAATTCTTCTTTAATTCTTGAAATAAAAAAAAAATACCCCATAACTTCTATGAAATTCCTCAAACTTGAACAATGATCCCGTTTCTGCGATGCGGACCTGATTTTTTTTTACTAAGTTCTCTGAATTTTTTCAAAGATCTATGAAGTTCATCGAAATTCTAAGAAGTTTCCTGAATTTCGACGATGTTCCCTAAACATTTATGCAGTCCCTGAAATTTTTGCGAATTTCTCTAAAGTGAAATAAAAATCCCTGAGCTACAAGAAAGTTTCCCAAGTTTCTAGGAAATTCATCTTATTTCTATACAGTTCGCTAAATTTTTACTATGATTAAGTTCTATAATGTTATTTGAACTTCTACATAATTTACTAACTTCTTCAAAATTAGCTACACTTCTACGAAATTCACTGATGTTATACAAAGTTTGCTGAAATTACTCAAAATTTGCTGAGCTACAACAAAGGTAGATGAATTTCTACCAAATTTTCATAAAGTTCAACGAAGTTTCAGTTCAATTTCGTCGATCTTGTTGACCATTCATTCTAAATACATCTGGCATCCCTGTCAGGAAGCCCCTTCCAACTTCTCCAAGGAGTCCTACTGACTGGCCCCAAAAGTGTCCTCCAACTTTCTCAAAAAGCTTCTCTAAACTTTGTCGGAAGATTTCTTCTCAATTGCCCCGAAAGCACTCACTTTTCCTATTTGATTATCTCCCGTCTGTGATTTCTATATGGGAGTACATTTTGTGAAAACCGAAAATGGAACATGTAACATAATTATGAAAGATTTTGAACGTTAATAACTCAGTTGTCCCTGGACCAATTTCAATCATTGTATCACCATTCGATCAGATATATTTCTAAAGTATAGGCATCTTCTTATTTCCTTTATTTAACGTCGGTCTCTGTTCCGCAATCTAGTGCCAATCA
Organism: Ochlerotatus camptorhynchus; assembly: GCF_037179485.1. Classification (NCBI taxonomy): domain Eukaryota; kingdom Metazoa; phylum Arthropoda; class Insecta; order Diptera; family Culicidae; genus Ochlerotatus; species Ochlerotatus camptorhynchus. Next base: position 1,106,960 of record NW_027040741.1, read on the forward strand.
CCGACGGACATCGATTGCCATCCATTGACGGCAATCGAATGTGCAGGAAGGCAGCTTCCACACCTGCGTAGTATATCGCACCCATTCAACACACACATGGGCCAGGACCAACGGCTTTACTTCCCTTCCGAAGGAAGACGTGACCAGAGATTTTTATGCCTCAGAAAAATCCCACCGACCTCGGCTGGGATTGAACCCAGACCCATTGAGGTGTTAGAAAGCAGTCACGCTTACCACTACACCACCGGCGCCGGCAGTATAGGCATCTATACTATACCATTTTTCAAAATATCACGATTGAAAATTGCACGAATGTGCAACTGTTGCTATGATAATTGAAATTATCACCGATAAATTCCATCTGGTCTCACCAAACGGTGTTAATTCAATCACCCCGTGGTGAGTGGTGCCGTTCTCCAGTACACAACGAAAGGGTCCCCGCAAGCTATCAAGGCTGGCCTCAACCGCTGATCGGATTCAGTTCCAATCACCGTGTGTGGTGGTGTCCAGTCGTCGGCATCATCAGAAGCAGCAGCGCTTTTGGCACGTGGCGTTGGACATTGTTCTTCAGTACACAACGAGCTGCAGCCCACATGGGTATCCATAGAAGAAGGAAGAAGCCACACCGCTATTGATCGGAATCAGTAGCTCTTCGTGACTCGTGAGACGCTGTGGGCCATCAACATACAGCTCACCAGCCTCATATGGGTTTAGCACCCTAATAGCTCATCATTACTCAACCATCACGACCAAACGGTCCTTTTCAGGATCACCATAAATTTATAAACGAGTATTTTTTGGGCATTTGTCAAGGTCATCAATTGGTTGTCAGTTCCCATACCAAGATAGAGCTGGAATTAGGGTGTAAGAGCGTAAGAGTCAAGGCTCGTTTGCGTGAGTGTGTGTGTGTGTGTGTATTCCCTCTAACCCCCACTGGCCGGCAGTGTTATTATGGAAGAACTCTCTCTACAATGTCGCATTTATGGTCATTGTAGACAGCTTTAGTCCGGGAGTTAGAAGGTGATAGCTCTATTGCAGATCCAGCAACCCATTTCAGAATGTCTGGAGAGTCACGCCCATTCCGAGGTTACTTTCACTCACAATAAGCCCCGCATGTATACATCACCGTTATCAAATGGATATTGGTGATACATACACACTTCCAGGTTCGAAAATATTCTTTTCAACCCTGACATGTATTTAGTGTAATTTTGATATTTATTTATTTTTAAATAAATGGAAAGCTCTCACCATATTCTGCTCTTCCGCCGTCGTTATTTGCTTCTTTTGGAATCCCTTGGACTTTTTCTCTGACGCTTCGTATTTCATTCCGTGCTTCACCGGCAATTTCCTTCCGTAGACCGTCCTTGGTTGGTTGGTTCTAATATGATTCCGCCTTTTTTGGTCGGTTTGAATTGCCATGGTGATCTGGGACGAGGCTCACGTCCAAATTCACTGGTCCATCGAGCGTTCCGTTTGCGAAAGGAGAATGAAAGAAATACGAAAGGGATCAGTTTCAAGAAGTGACAGTTTCATCAGATTCCCCAACTAACCATACTCAAGCAAAGTAAGAATATACAAGCTATATTGCGACTATATGGTTACTTGGGTACTCGTATGGCCGTCAGAATGGTTCATCGGTTGCGAAGTGAAGTATTTCTGAAAGTGATGTGTAATATTTCTCAATGTTTTGAATTTATCCTAACGTTACCTCAATGTTATATCACGGACAAGCAGACACAACACATCGCAACTTCGGGTAATCTGCGAAAGTACTTGCATTTTTCTCAGGCACTTTTGATCTAACTGCAATTACTCTCTCATACTCGAAATGTGCCACAAACAAATTGGCACAACGACGCCCTATACGCTCTCTGACCGAAGCGCAGGGAAGTACATGTTCGCTGATGACCTGAAATTCTTCCGCCTGATAACCTCCATGGTCGATTGTTGCGCTCTTCAGATGGATATCGACTCGCTTCTTGAATGGTGCTCATTAAACGGAATGGAAGTGAATATTCGTAAATGTAACATCATCTCGTTCAACCGATCTAGGACAACTGCCATTTTCGATTATAAGATGAACGCTTCAAGTGTCAACCGTGTGTCATCAATCAAGGATCTTGGATTAATACTGGACAGTAAGCTGAAATTCACCGAGCACATTGCAACAACCACCGCCAAAGCATATGCGATACTAGAGTTCATCAAGCGCAACACGCAGCAATTTGAGGATGTATACTGTCTAAAAACATTGTATTGTTCGCTAGTGCGTAGCATACTGGAATATGGCGTTCTACTATGGGCACCGTATCACGTCACGCTTTGCTTTCGCATTGAAAAGCTTCAACGTAACTTTGTCCGCTACGCTCTACGACTGTTACCATGGAACGATCCGGTTGTTCTTCCACCGTACGAGGATCGCTGTGCTTTAATTCGTCTTTCAACATTGGCTGATACAAAGATTCTTCTGCAACGGCTGTTCATATTCGACATTCTGGACAACAATGTAGATTGTGTCAAGGCTCGTTTGCGTGAGTGTGCCTCAAATTCCTAAAAAATCACCGAGAAAAGTCATCGTTTACAAAAGCTGCTACGCATAATTCCAGCTCTATCTAGGTATGTTTAAATCTAACATACCATGTTCTTGAAGGCAACATTGCGGGAGCAATTTCCAAAACAAAAGTCGGTCGTGGCATGAAAGTGGTCTGATTTTGATCCAAAGATGATGGATTTGAATTTTTAATACGCCAATCGATAGGAATTTTTTATACAAATCTGTTAAAATTAAGATTTTGTGCAACTGTTGCTATGATAATACAAATTATCACAGATTGCCTTCGAAAAGCGATTTCCCTAACACAGATTTCAAAGTTGAATTCCATCCGGTCTCACTAAACGGTGTTCATTCAATCACACCGTGGTGAGTGGTGGCGTTCTCGAGTACACAACGAAAGGCTTCCTGCCAGCAGCAAGCCGTAGCCATAGGCGTAGCCGGAGGGGGCAACTGCCCCCCTAAACCCAGCAATACAAAGACATTCGGTAAAATGGCATTCGGCTAAATTTTCCATAGATTTTTTCTTCACTCCTCCCTAGCTAGAAACCTGGATACGCCCTTGGCTGCCACCAACATGAGCATCCCTAGAAGGAGGGAGAAGCCGCACCGCTATTGATCGGAATCAGTAGCTCTTCGTGAGTCGCTGTGGGCCATATATGTCAAGCGCGTCATACTAAAGAGTATAAGCAGAGAGAACCCCACTCAAATTCTTATTCCTACACAAAATACAAGCTCCTGCTGCAGTTAAAAAATAAGATTTAGCATATAAGGCCACGTAGTCCTATGTCACCATTGCGTACAACCTCATGCCCCTTGTAGTTTTTTTTTTCAAATCTACTCAGAAGATTATTTCGAGTTCTCTGGAAGTTATATCCAGCCTCCCAAAAAAAAAACTAGTCATCAGCTCCCTCGGTAATTATCTCTTGATTTATTGATAGTTTACAAAAATAAAATATCCCAGGAATGTTTTCTTGGTCGGTTTGCTTTACTTTATGTGAAAATGTATATTAGGCATGCATTTCAAGCTGTTTCCTAGGAAATCAAAAAAGCCACAGTTCAATGAATAACTAACCGGTTTTGATGGAAGCATTCGACAGGGAATTCATTCTGGTTTAAGCATATTTGTCCGACATTTTAAGAGGCTACCGGGCACCCAAGATGTTATGCATGATTTGAAGTTTTGTCAAATGTGCTATTTTCTGCAGCTTTGGGATTTTGGAATGCCTGTTGAAAATTAGAAATATTATATTTTGATCAATACCTTGGACCTTTCAGCAGTCTACCTCCACCGTTTGAACATCATATGACAATGTCCGTGATATTTTCCCATAAAAGCTATCAGTATGGATATCACACTTCTTGATTTTTGGTTATACATATGAGAGCCACCAGTCACCTTGGCCACTCTGTGATAGGTTTCAGACGTATACGGGATAGAAGCCATTACCGGTCACGTTACACATCAAACTGTACCAGCAATCAATGAATAATTCATTGGTGGTAATATTCATTCTTTAGGACCATATTTTGCAACATCTGGACATCCCAAGTAACATTGAAAGTTTAATCGAGGTTTTAAACCATTCTACAAGTATAAATCATGGTCTATACAACCTTCACAAAACTAAAATTCTTACTTGGGATGTTCCGGACTTATTCCGGAAAACCCCGGAATAGGGGCCAGAATTTGAAATATACCAAAATAGCTCATTCAACACCACTCATTGCATCAAAATCCAATGACTAATCCATTAGTAATAATATTTAACCTTTTGGACCCCATTTAGCCATATCCGATCATGTTCCGGCAACCCACGGCGAAGTTGGTTGATTTTTCTCTATTAATGTGATTTTCAGCCAGAGGCCCTCCGGGGAAGTGCTTAGAACTTGAAAAGAACCAAAACCGGTCTTGCAAATCCTGAAATTGCTTCAGCATTCAACGATTAATTATTTATTGGTAGTAATTTAAAATATTAAGGACTGCATTTTGCCACTTGTCCCGGATTTATTTCTGAAACCTCATGGAAAGTGGCCAGAGCTTGAATCATACCAAATCCAGTCATGACTAATCTATCCCGGGTAGGAAAAAAAATAACTTATTAATACCAAATTCAGGTATTAAAATAGCATAACTGGCAACCTAAATATGGTATTAGCGAGGCTGACATAAGAGGTAAAATACCATGTGCCATGTAGTGTTTACCCCCTCTCCCTCTCTTATGCTTTGAGCTTTCATGTTAAATCACAGTCGCTCGATTTATTGTAGCAGATTGTAGAAATATTAGTAGAGCAAATACTCAGAGTAGGAATCGTTCAACTGGGACCTCCAAAATACTTTTAAGCTTAGCGAAAATTGTGCGACTGTTTTGTATATCGTTTGTTTTGTTGGCCATCGGGCAGCCATTTCTGATCTCACGATTCGAACACCATTGTACCATCAAACCCCCCTCTCCCTCTACAGTGAATGACCAAGCGCAAGAACAAGGCAGAAGTTTTGTGGAAGATCGCGAATCGGCTACGACATGTGTGGAAGTAATCCTCCGGCACAGGAGCATAAAACGAAACAACATAAACTGTTTATGACAGCCATGCATGCTGGCGCTTTGTCGGTATCTCGATGGGAGTTGGAACTTTGTACCAAATGGAAATAGTAATTTGTGCGAAATTACATCCCATATGTGAATAAATTGCATCATTTTTCTACATACGCGTAATTTTCGACGTAAGCCGATTTGCTATGCCCGTGGTTTTCCAAAGGAGCCGCATTGTTTTATTGTTTTCGTTCCAAATTCGACTACACATCCACAACCACAAAGCATAATGCGCCTCCATCAAAGCAGTTTTCACTGCATACGTTCGTACTTCGTGGTAGTTTTCGAGCAAACATTACTCTCTCTCTCTCTCATTCGACTTTTGGAGGCAAGTAGGTTATAACAGTACCTACATACTTTCAAATGTAATAATGTTGTCGAGTCCGGTCCCGTTTCCAATTCCACATGAAACAACCCACTCCGGTTTATCCAGTAAATGTCGGTACTCACTCAACCAACTTTTTCCTGCGAGAGCCGTTTTTCTTTCACTTTCCCTCACGGGACCGAGGGAGAACGATGTATTGAAACGGACTGATGCAAGCCATGTGTAGCGTAAAATGCAATTACGTGTGCATTTTCAGGCTACTTTTTATCCTACCTCTTGTAGATGCAGGTGACGTTTGGTAACATGGGACTTCACCCAGAAAGTGGCACTTTTTTACTGTGAATTAACCAAATGTGTACCGAAGAGCGAACCCCGCAGGAAGGTTCCTGCAGTATGTCATCAGCCTGCACTCTGTACACAGCTCCAGAAAAGCGTGAGAAATTCAATTTAAACTTTGGACTGCAACTGGTGGAGGCCTTGATTCCTTCATTCCCCACTGAGACTTATCGTGAGCTGGGTCTGCTACCAAGCTCGTTTGCACTGCTTTTGTACGCAATTACCGAGTGAATTGGACTTGACTTTGAAATATGCTGGTGGGTGTGCCATATGCGATACCGGTCCAAAGTGAATTTGAATGACGAGAAATGTTTCGCGCTGACCGTCAAGAGTCGTTATGGAAGAGAGATGGTTTTGATTTTGTTACAGCACATTCTGAGAGTGCCGAAATGACGAAATCGTACTAGGGTAGAGAAGTACTTCAGCCTAAGCGCCCATTTTGGGCCTATCAAGCAGGATAAATCCATGATTGTTGCGTTAACAGGTAAATTATGCATTTAGTACCAAACCTTTGGTTCAAATGCTACCGCACGAAATCAATAAGAACGCGTGATATGAATGTTTGTACCAAAAATTCTCAAAAACAAATTAAGCACTCCGACCCAGTTAAACTTTATCTTCATCCTGGCATTTCAATAGCGTTTCAATGCGTTAGGCTGAGTTTAGAATCCGTAGGCCAAGTTTGGCATCAGAAAGCAGTGTTAGACTTTTAACAATATCTCAACAATTTGTTTCTCTTTATCAAATCTTAAGGTAGGGGAAATGGATGCAATGTCGGCCTAAATGCTCCTAATTTGGGCCCATACAAAAAATACAGTAATAGACTAAATTTTCAATAGCGACCAAAAATATCCATTAGTACCGCTCCAATGACGCGTTCATCTAGATAAAATTGATAAACAGCAGTTTTTTAGCGATGTACCCAATCTTAGATCCATAGGCCAATATTAGAGCCATTTCCCCATACGTACGAAAAGTTAATAATAAAGTTCCGTTTGGTGCTAAGCTACGCTACATTAAGAAAGACTTAGTGCGGGTTGTGCTTAGTAGGCCAGAAATAGGGTAGTGAACCCTATACAGTATGCGGTTTTTTAATTGGCGCATAAACTCAAGCAAATATTGAATTCCGAGCAAGGCCGGGCCCACTCAGCTAGTTTCCATATCAAATTCAGATGGTTTGTGCCAACTTAGTGTATTGTGAAGCGAAAATTTATAATGTTTCATCAGTCTAGTGCACACTCTCCTCTCTGTTTCTAAATTTTAACATATTTTCATATTTCATATAATGTTATGAAGTCCACTGAATGTTAAATGAATAAAATTTTGGAATGGGCGATATGAGCTCACTATCTATTCCCGAAAAAAAAATTAGAAAAGAACTTCAAAGGAATTAGAACAAAAAAAAACTGTGATTAAATAATAACAAAATTATAACAAAGGGAACCTTATCATGAAAATAGTTTCAAAGAAACTGCTTTACATTCGGTCGTATTCCAAACGAAGATTAGTTTCTAAGATTTAACCGTTTCTCATACTACCGTATACCGGAGACCTAATCTGCCGGTCATGGAAAGTCCGCCTCATTACACAAATCAGCAAGTCGAGAAAAACGCATTCTTAGTTTTTTTTTCGTAGGTTTAACTACCCCATTTCCGGCCTATAAGGCACAACCTGCACTTAGTATTTCTTAATCTACACACTAATCGAGTCAGTACAGTTTTACTGAGTTTTTGAATTGCGAAAGTGTTCGGTAAAAGTTTAAAAATCTGTGGAAAATTAATTAATGGGAAAATTTGTTCTGAACTTGTACATACTTAGTTATGTTAACCCCATTTAATGATAGAAAATAAAATTGGTCGATATCATTGACTCCTTACGGATAACGGTCATTTGAATTTTTACCGACTTTTTCAGCAATTCAAAAACCCAGTAAAAATACTGACTCCTGTAAAAAAATCTTAGTGTGTAGCGCAGTTTAGCACCAAACGGAATGTTATTATTACTTATGGCTTCCAAATTTATTTACCTTTCCGTATGTACCGTAAGATTTGATAAAGATAAACCAATCGTTGAAATATTGTCAAAAGTTTAACACTGCTTCTTGACCTCAAACCAGCCATGAACCCTTTGCACGGGTGGAAGTTTTGCCTACAAACACACCACCAAGAGCATTGGATTTTACGCTCCGTACCAGTGCTCGATAGAAAACACCAAACGCAGCGAACAAGGCACCGGTACTGGTGCCCGTGCATAATTGTTTGCACCGGTGTATGGATGCTTCGGCAAGCATCAAAGCCGAGTGTTTCTGACTTCGGGAAACACCGCAGCCGAGTGATTTCGATTTCGGAAAACACGTTGCTGCTCGTAGGAATATTATTTGGGCGACTTCTGAAAGATTATTGTAGCTCTTATACGCCTTCAGTACCTTCCGTTTCAACTAAAGCTGATAAATGAGTGGTCAAAGTATTTCTTTCATAATGCCAATTTCCATGGTTCGATTCCCTTTTCAATTTTTTTCTGTAAACATTTTTCATTAAGTAAATCTATGAAATTCATTTCGATTTCTTTTGGCGAAAAAGCATTACACACTCTTATAAAGCTTATGAGCTCAAGGGATCATCTACCAGGATTATTTAAAATACACAAATCACCCACTTCGGAAGAGCGTGTTGCTGTTGCCGTCCACCCACTGGTATTTCTTGGCTCTATATTAAATAATTTAGCTGATTGATTTAATGTGATTAGAGTCAATCTAATAATCATAACTTATCTCCAACAAAAACAAACAGCTCAACTGATTGAATAATAGAAGAGATATGTGGGGGGTTTACATAATATGTTATATATTATATGCTGGTTCACTAGCTCAACCAACTCAACTAACTAGCACGAATTTCAGAGGCTCCTAAAATGTCATGCTGGTAGATGCTGACGCCCTGTTTGCATTATGCTGACTATTTAAAGGGTGATACGGTCAAAATTTGGTCAATATCAACTTGACGTATTTCTTTCAATTTTGCATTTAAAAAACCTGAACACCCCTCATTTTGAAGGTGTGTGTGTGTAGAATGTTGCTCCTATTTTGATTTTGGAATTCACTCTTCAGTTGTCAAAATGCCGTCCAAGCAAGAAGAGCAGCGTATCAAAATTTTGCTCGCGCATCGCGAAAATCCGAGCTACTCGCACGCAAAGTTGGCAAAATCGCTAAAAGTTGCCAAATCAACCGTTACAAATGTAATTAAAGTGTTTGGGGAACGTTTGTCGACAGCCAGGAAGTCTGTATCGGGGGGAAATCGAAAACCGGAAGCCGCTGAGACGACAAAGAGAGTTGCCGGTAGTTTCAAGCGAAACCCTAACCTCTCTCTCCGAGATGCCGCAAATAAGCTGGGTGTATCGTCTACAACCGTGCATAGAGCCAAAAAACGAGCCGGACTATCGACTTACAAGAAGGTAGTGACTCCAAATCGCGATGATAAACAAAATACGACGGCCAAAGCGCGATCCCGGAGGCTGTACACGACGATGCTGACGAAGTTTGACTGCGTGGTAATGGACGACGAAACCTACGTCAAAGCCGACTACAAGCAGCTTCCGGGACAGGAGTTTTATACGGCAAAAGGAAGGGGAAAGGTAGCAGATGTTTTCAAGCACATGAAACTGTCAAAGTTCGCAAAGAAATATCTGGTTTGGCAAGCCATCTGTACCTGTGGCTTGAAAAGCAGCATTTTCATAGCTTCCGGGACTGTCAACCAAGAAATTTACGTGAAAGAGTGTTTGAATAAACGTCTGCTGCCTTTCCTGAAGAAACACGGTTGTTCCGTACTGTTTTGGCCGGATTTGGCATCTTGCCATTACGGTAAAAAGGCCATGGAGTGGTACGCCGCCAACAACGTGCAGGTGGTTCCCAAGGACAAGAACCCTCCCAACACGCCAGAGCTCCGCCCAATTGAGAAATACTGGGCTATTGTCAAGCGGAACCTAAAGAAGACCAAAAAAAACTGCTAAGGGCGAGCAGCAGTTCAAGGCAAACTGGCTTTCTGCGGCGAAGAAGGTGGACAAGGTGGCTGTACAAAATCTGATGGCAGGGGTCAAGCGTAAGGCCCGGTAATTCGGATTTGGAAAAGCGGAAGCCTAACTGAATATTTTTCCTGAATTTTATACTAATTGAACTTGAAAAAGAAATTTAATTTGATTTTTTAAATAAACAATTTCACCGATTTACACGCGTTTTCCCTTGACCAAATTTTGACCGTATCACCCTTTATAAGTACAGCTTTAGTTCACTAGCATCAGCACACAATCACAGATGTAAACACCCAAATAGCTGGGTGAACAGAACTATTCACCATTCATGTAGGGTAGAACAGCTCGGAATGCACCCCGGGCCAAACGCCCGATTTGATTTTTCATAGCTCTTCCAATCTTAATTTTGCCGAAATGCTAGTTCAAGTACTAAACTAGCACTGTGACTTGTCAAATTTATTAATTAAAAACGAAAATGCTATGAAAAATCGCATCGAGCGATTTGCGCGAGGTGCATTTTGGCCTGTGTTCCCCTAAATAAAAACAACGCGCTCAAGAAGGATCGCATTCTACCTTTTACTAGCTCCGTATCAGCCATGGTAGCTGTTATGATGTTTTTGGGTATAAGTTATCATTATTAGATTAACTCAAATCGTGTGAAAAAAATCAGCTCAATTAGTTAGCTTAAAGCCAAGAAATACCAGTGGGTGGACGGCAACAGAAACACGCTCTTGCGAAATTGGCTGATTTGCCTATTTTTAATAATCCTGGTTGATGATCCTTTGAGCTCATAAGTTTCATAAGATTGCGTAATGCTTTTGAGCCACAAAAAAGGTAGAGAGACAGACAGACCGGAATCGAACCATGGACATTGGAATTATGTGACCAATGCTTTGACCACTCTTCTAACAGCTCTAGTTTGGTTTAAGAGCTACCTTGTGTAACAAAATAATCTTAAATTTCTGCGAGCAGCAAGCGTGTTTTCCGAAATCGAAAACACTCGGTTGCGGTGTTTCCCGAAGTCAGAAACACTCGGCTTGGTGCTTGCCGAAGATCCATACACCGGTGCAAACAGTTATGCACGGGCACGGGTACCGGTGCCTTGTTCCTAGGCGAGTAAGAGAGGTGACACAGTCGGAAGAAGTGTTAGTTTGTTTACTAAACTGAACCGCCCATTTTGTTATGGCAAGTTTTGCTATAAGAAATGCTCCTCGTGTTTATTAGCGAAATTCACATCAAAGATTGATTAATTGCGTAGGAAATCAGTTTGGCACGGTATTTGTGACCAGTATACACCTTCCGGTCGTATGAAACAGGTCAAAAACTGTCCAAATCCGCAGATAAAAATTTTTGTTTTGGATTTCTGTATGGCAAAATAGTGAACTTTTCGTGAACATTAACGGCAAAGAACTCACCAACACTGGGAGACCGTGAGTTCCTGCGCACCTGTCATTTCCCATCTCGGCCTTGTTCGCTGCGTTTGGTGTTTTCTATGGAGCACTGGTACAACTCCGAGATGGGAAATGACAGGTGGGCAGGAACTCACGGTCTCCCAGTGTTGGTGAGTTTGTTTATTTGAAGTTTTCTGCTCGATAGGCCCAAAATGGGTAATTAGGCCGAAGTAGTTCTCTACCCTATGTAATAGAAGAACTCGTTTGACTGTTTTTCCAAACTTTTCCAAAACAAAGCTGTTGAGTTTATCTAATATATTGAATCTATGGGCAATTAGCTACCATTTTCATTGAAAAACTCAGTTTTGACAAAACGCAAATGACTAGCGATGAGCAGCAGTAATGGAACATTGTAGTTGAAGGTTTAAAATAAGATAACTACGGCTCACCCCAGCAACCTCAGCGGAAAGCTCACATCAACTTCTACTTGTTGATCAAATTTCAATCCGATCTGACAGTTTTTCTTCGTTTTACCTTTCTTACACTGTCGTATAGCTAAATGTTTCAAAATTGGATTCAACACGTCTTTCCGTCTGCGACCAATAGTCAGCCACACAAACATTTCAATAATAGTCAAATATTTTCAATTGATCGGTCTATGGTAATTGGTCATGATCATGTCATGGTAATTCTATCTACCATCCATCAGGTCATGGTAATTCTATCTACCATCCATTAGGTCATGGTAATTCTATCTACCATCCATGAGGTCATGGTAATTCTTTCTACCATTCATCAGGTCATAGCAATTTTTTTCAAAATAATTCTTCAGTTCTTTAGTCATTCCACTATACTTACACTATCGTACCAACTGCGTCATTGTCGTGACCGGACCGAGGTTTCCAGCCTCGGCCACGGCAACACGAATTGGCGATGCAGCTCCCACGGGTGCGGCTGCTTCTATTGCTGCTGCTGCTGCTGTTTCTGTTGCTGCTGTTTCTGCTGCTGCTGGTGGTCCGTCACCTCCAAAATTCGTTACAAGAATGACTTCAACGAGCTTAGGTACTTCATATTTATACCTGCAAACCTATCAAAATTCTCTAACCAATGAGATTCTGTTTACATGCGAACTATCACACTTCACGCTCACTTGATTCTACTCATTATTTATTCAACACTAACTCTATCTACTACAGTAATGTATGTACATTTGCGATACAACTGTTTCTCCGTTTTACCTTTGTTACACTATCGTACAACGGCTCACCCCAGCAACAGTTTATTTACGATATTGCAGAATCCAATTGAATACGAGAAATCGGCTCAGCAAGATGAAATTTACCATGTTTGTATGTGCGTCTGTGGACACGAACCAATTCAGGCAAGCTTTCTCCAAGATGATCAATACAGTATAGATATCGCATAATAATTGTATACATCTTAATTTTTTTCAGACGGAGGAAAGCATAATGTTCAGTAATGTTGTTACCCACAATCTGAGCAGTTTGCATAACTTTGGTTAATACAGTAATCCCTCAATTTATGCGGTGGATGGTACTGTGCACGCAATTGAACTGATTTTCATTAGATAACCAGTTGATTGTTGACACTGATCACATTCAAAAAATCAGCGTAGTTGGTTGAAGGATAGCCAAGAAACAGCGGTGGGAGCACTTTTACCACCCACCGCATATATGGAGGGATTTATGTACACTAGAGATGGGCGATCAGATCCAGATCCGTTCAAAAGATCTGGATCAGCGCGGAGAATGAATGATCCACGGTTAATTTTTTATGAGAACCGACTCAGCGGTTCAGTAGAGTTCACTACTCTTTTTCTCTATGTTCTTGGATCGGAAGGATTGAAAACGAGCTGTCAAAAATGATTCGGATCTCTCTCTCACTCGCTCTTACATGTTGCTTTGCTTCTATCCGTCTTCCCACATTTGACAACTCTCGTCAGGTAGCCCAGCGGAAACCTGCTGTTGTACCCAATGGTTTTTCATGATACGTTTGAGACGAAGAATATTTTTTAACAAACACTTTTTACAATTTTGATAAAAAATGAATATAAATCGAAAAATATACTGGTGTATGTTTTCTAACAGTATTTTTTTTTTGTTGAACGGATTTCAAATAATTTGGATTTTAGATGTGGAGGCAAATATAGCATTCTTCATATTATTTGAAATCTGATGAGGCCGGTGTTACAACGAAATCCAAACGATTATTATTACGCTCGCTGGGGTTGCAGAAGTTCATTTGCTGTTTTGCTGATTAGTGCTGTCAAAATTTTGTTGATGTGAGTGTGGGCTTTAAGCAAAACAAAATCCTCCAGCTGAAAGACAAAATTACGTCTATTTTCGTAATTTGTGAGTAACTAATTTGAATCATTGGTCATCAAATTAAATCTTTACAAACAATTATGTATTCTAGGAACTAGTTGCATAATGTCTGCTCAAGGAAAAGCTTCTAGTGAAATTTGGTATCATTTCACGAAGGAGGAGGGCAAAGGTAAATGCCGGCACTGTTCTGCATTAATAGCAACAGCCGGTGGTTCGACCGGAAACCTAAAAAGGCATCTTAGAGGCAAACATCCGACGATTCAGCTTTTGAGAGCAGATAGTCCTGCACCACCAGCAAACTATGAAGAGATTTCAAATCCTGCTGCTGTAAGTATAGGCAAACCCAAGGATGATTTGCATCAATCTCCGAATTCAAGTTCGGCTCCAGTTTCCGCTCGATCTACCTCTCAAACAACGATGTCGAAATTTGTTGACATCGTCAAGCCAATGTCGGTGCAAAAAAGCAGGCTTTTCGACACACAACTGTTGAAAATGATTTGTAAGGAATACCACCCGTTTTCAACAGTCGAAGATGATGAGTTTCGTAAATTTGTGAAAATGTTGTGCCCATCATACACGTTGCCAAGCAGAAAGACGTTAACAAACAGCTTACTCCCAACCGTTTACGATGAACTATTGGCTAAAGTTATGAATGATCTGTCGGCTGCTTCGGCTGTTTGTCTAACTTGCGATGGATGGACCAACTCAAACAATGTCGGGATTTTATGCTTTACCCGCTCATTTTTTTGGTCAGAATTCACGGCTCCAATCTTACTTGTTGGAGTGTTCCGAGTTCAGTGATAGACGTACTGGAGAAAACATTTCTGTTTGGATCACGAATGTCTTGAAAAAGTTTTCAATTCAGAACAAAATTATTGCTTTGGTTACTGATAATGCCGCTAATATGAAGACAGCTGCATCAAAATTGAAAATTTTCATCTGTCATGTTTTGCTCACTCCCTCAATTTAATTGTTCAACGCAGCATTGCAAACTCCATCCAGCTGGTGGTAGATAAATGCAAGTCCATCGTAAAGTTTTTCAAAAAAGCAGTTCTGTGCTGGCTAAGCTTCACGAGATGCAAGGAAAACTTGGCATGAAAGAGCTGAAACTAAAGCAAGACGTTGCCACTAGATGGAATTCCACTTACGATATGTTGCAACGGCTTCTTATTAACAAAGAAGCTGTTGTATCAACCTTGGCATTGCTGGAATCGAAGCTTCGTTTGGAAACACGTGAGTGGGATTCAATTGAAAGAGCTGTCAAGATTTTTGAGATTTTTTACGCCATTACGGAGGAAATTTCAGCTGAGAAAAATGTTTCACTGTCGAAAACTGCAGGCCTAGTCCGAATCATGAGCCACCAAGTAAAACAAAATTTGAGCGATAGTGCGGAAGTTGGGACAGGAACTTCTTGATGGATTAGCCAAGCGGTTTGGTGGCAGGGAAACCAACGAGTTGGTGAGCCTGGCAGTTTTATTGGACCCCAGATTCAAGAAGCAAGGATTCAGCGAAGATTCGAACTATAATGAGGTGTATCAATCATTAATTTGGAAGATTGGACAAGCTGATCCTGGCAATTCAGATCAGTAGCACGTGCATATTGAAGGATACAACGAGAAACTATGTCGATCCACAGTTTGGGAGGAATTTTATGCAAAAGTCAATGAATTACATAGCACCAAGGATCCGTCTGCATCGACAATCGCCGAAATCGATAAATATTTGGCAGAACCCTACCTTGCCAGAACCAAGGATCCCCTGGAGTGGTGCGAGGCAAGAAAATTGCTTTATCCAAGGCTGTATGGTGTAATGCAAGAGCGGCTTTGTATTCCGGCGACGTCTGTTCCTTGCGAACGAATTTTCTCATAAGCTTGACAGATTTGTCCCAACAGAAGAAGCCGTACAATTTCCAAAATTTTGTTCATCAACCATAATTACTAACGGATGCGTTTGTAGATGCGAATTATTAGAGAAATAATAAATGAATAATTGATGACAATAAGTTGTAAATGAATTTTCTGTGCTCAAGGTAGAATCTCCGAACAAATTAAAAATGCACTAGGTGTAAGTGATCCGATGATCCGATCAACTGATCCGGATCACCTTTGTGAATGATCTGGTTCTGAACCGTTCACCTAATTGATCCGGTTTGCCCATCTCTAGTTGGAACACCCTCCAAAGGCGCGCCCCTTTGTCAGTCAAAATTGGATTCCTTAGCAACAAAATTAAAGAATGACACCGATAGTGACCATGCATCAAAACCCTAGTCTTAACCACTTCAAACTAAAAAACAACGAATAAAATATTAGGAATCACATAGATGAAGACTAACTAACTCATGTTTTCCTTGTTTCAAGATCATCCTTGGTCCAGGCAACCCGAGAACTTATCACTATCAACAAGGCATACAAATTAACAAGGACTAAGATGTGTTCCTTTGATTACTGAAAAATCCTGTTCCCCTAGTATGAAGTAGTCAAGACTAGGAATCGGTGGTAGATCTTACATCCCGTAACGTACCATGAAAAGGTGATCTACCCACGTTACGTCCATCTTGATAGCACTCCCATTGAATGGTTGAGTGAAGTAGTCTACTTTGGTCAGGCCTGGCCACTCTGAATGCAAAATTGAATGGTTTTATGTGTCATACACAACCTTTATCTTCTCTTCTTGGATCTTATATATAAAAAATATTATTATTATTATATCTCATAGTTTCATAATTTCTAAAAGTAGTACTTTAGCTGTAATAGGTATATTCAGCCCTGACCTTGGTCTCACTTGAATTCGGTAACGAAACGCGACCGCAGAAATGTTGAAATCGAAGTATTCGTAGAAGCTGTTAAAACTAGCAGACATGAATCTTATTGGATCATGCAGGCCATAATTTGTTGCGCGCGTCCCAAGATGTAAGAAATTCCTTGTCCGCAATGATCGTTCAGGAGCATAAATTTCTAATTCTCCTAGCATACTTGGAGAGTCGATACCGCCCAAAACTACCTTAGCAACGAACACTGCCTGAGCGATAGTGCGTCTACGTTTTAATGTATCAAGGCCCAAAAGTTGGCAGCGATGTTCGTATGGTGGGAGATTGACAGGATCGTTCCATGGGAGGTAGCGTAATGCATAACGTACGAATTTTTTCGGAACGGATTCGATTCTCGCTATCCAAATCGCTTGGTATGGGCACCAGATGACATCTCCAAATTCCAATATTGAACGCACGAGAGAACAGTACAATGCTTTCAGGCATGTTGAATCACGGAATTTATCAGCAATCTTGAAGATAAACCCGAGTTGTCTATAAGCTTTAGCGATGATCTCAGAATAATGCAGCTTGAATGTAATTCCAGGATCAAGCGTAATTCCTAGATCGCGGATACTGCTCACACGTTGCAAAGGTTCATTGTTGATTGTATAGTTGAACTTGATTGGCTTCTGCTTGCGATGAAAAGAGATGATGCTGCATTTTTGAATACTCAGCGTGACGAAGTTCCTGGAACATCAATCCTCAAAGTCTTCGATCATATGCTGTAACTGTAAACAGTCAGTAAGGCTTCGAACTACAACATAAATCTTAACATCATCTGCATAGAAAGAGAGACAGCCAGCCGGAATAATCAATCCAACCTAGTTTATGAAGATTGAAAATAGCAACGGTCCTAAGTTGCTGCCTTGAGGGACACCGGATGTATTGGTGAAAGAGTTTGATTGTGCTGTTCCGATTTTCACGCAGAGCTCTCGATTTGTCAAGTAAGACTTGAACCAACGAATGAAGCCCTGTGTCACACTAAGCTTATCCAGTTTAGCTAGCAGGATAGCATGATCAACTCGATCAAAAGCAGCCTTCAAATCCGTATAGACGACATCTGTTTGTGCTCCTGCTTCCGTATTCCGAAGGCAGGTGGATACGAATGGTGCTAGATTTGTAGAGACAGATCTCTTAGAGTAGAAACCATGCTGGTCCGGAGAAATATAGCTACAGCAGCTTGCAAATAGGGCGTCATTAATGATTATTTCAAACACTTTAGAGCAGGCACAGAGTGAAGTGATTCCGCGATAGTTTTCAATTTTGCGCTTTTCTCCAAGGGAATTCACCTTGCTGCAGTGAAAGGTTGAACAACTTCGTTAATGGCTTAGTAAGTGTGGAGGAACATTTCTTCAGAATCAAATCTCAAAGATGTCGAAACGAAACACATCATTTGGCGTGTCTCTGGTTGCCTCGTTCACTTGATCCGCTGAGGCAGTTGTGTCGTTTAAGGCGTGTCTGAGGTGTTCTGCCAGAAGGTTACATTTCTCGAATGGAGTGCGCGCATGTCTATCTTCAAGAGAGATTTCCGTAGGAAGGCCAACTTCGTTTCTCTTAGTGTTGACAAACGACCAAAACAATTTAGGGTTGGTGCTAAGGTTGTGCTACATTCGCCTAGTATACCGTTTGTAGAGAAACCGATTATACTTCCGATAGTTGTTGCTAGCTCGAGAGAACCATCGTTTTGTGAGAGCGGTGCGTGTTTGACAGTATTTTCGAAGGGCTGCTGATCGCAGTCGCTTGAGGTGACGGAGTCGAGCGTTCGACCAAGCGGGTTGTAAAGGAGGTCTTCGTAATGGTACACAAGTAGTGATTCAGCGGTTGACAATCCCAATGAAATTTTCGACAGCCTCGTTGACGCTGGCTGATTGCTCAAGCATTTGCCAATCGACTTGTTCAAGCGCATGAGTCAGTGCAAGAAAGTCTGCTTGGCGGAAATCAAGACCTAGCACATCTTCGGTGGGTTCAAAGCTGATGGGAGCATGAAGGCTGATGGATGTTTCCAACGCGGGGTGATCGGCATCAAGACTTATCAAAGGATCTGCAGCTTCAGATACCGAGCATTCCGGGAGAGCGAGCTCGTTCGCCAGTACAAGGTCAAGTAGTCGAGCATTCCTATTTAAAACGGTGTTGATTTGCGCTAAGCCATGCAGGTTGAAACCATCAAGTAGAGTGCCACATGATGCAGATATACTTGAACGAAGAACATCAACAGTTGGCAGCTGATTATTCGTGTCTGTATTCCAAATCAAGCCAGATTGTTTGTAATCACCGAGTAGCAGAGCCAAGTCATTGTTGTCCAATCGAGATAACACTGCGCAAATTGAGTTGACGTGGTTTTCAATGCAGTTTAGGTCAGATTTTCGGTCCGGTGGTAAGTAAATAACGCCCACACTAACTGTTCTGCTCGTAGTTTTGATCTTAACCCACAATTGCTCAAGCGAAGCAGTGATCGGTGTAGGGTCGAGACAGCAATTTAAGCGCTTTGCAACAGCTATGAGTACACCATATGAAGGTTAGCAGCGCACAGTGGAAAGAAAACAAAAATAGTGGGACATGGCTATTTGCGACGAAACTTTTGAGCGTAGCATTTCGATGTTTTTAGAATGTTTCTTCATTGTATGCGTACTTTAATTGAGAAGTGAAATTTTTTGATTAAGTGGGGTATACACTAAGATTAAAAATAACGTTTTTTATGTCTTGTTGAAATTGATGGAAACATTGTAGATGAAGTCATTTTAAGAAGCTTTGTCCAATACGTCCATTTTCTATCGCTCAAGTGGACGAAGTTATAAGGTGAAAATGAAGTACTAACGCTAGTACCCCCTTAAAAATCTTTTTTATCATAACTTTTAAGTTTGAATTTTTAATGTTCTACAAAGGTATAAATGCTCTAAAAATGCATATTTTTGCTCAATGAAGCAAATCGTAATCTCTTAATGTAATGGATTTACATACGTCTTTAAAATTTTTAAACACTTACTTCAAAGGGGTGTATCTTGCAGTTTAGCCTGTATAAGCAGCTAAACTCGACGTAATTTCGTTCAGAAACTTATACCCTACTGTTACATATACAATTCATAGGGGGTCCAAAGGGAATGCCTAATGTTTTTTTTTTCTAATATAGTACCTCAATGTTTTGTTACGTTTTGCTGTTTTCATGACCATTTTTTCAAGTACAGCTATCTCCCGAAGAACGCGTTACCCACTGAGTTGCACCTCCCGCTTTTTCTCGGCAGGGTTTCAACCAGTCGGTCTGATTTTTTGCATGTGAGTAGTGTCAATGGAGAACTAGTTACTCGCAGAAAATCAGACCGCTTGGTTGAAAACCCACCGAGACACAGCGGTGGGTAGAACTCAGTGGGTAACGCGTTCTTCGAGGGAAAGCTGTATGTGCTTTAGAGTGGGTTGTAGCTTCGACAAAGTTGTTTGGAATAGTATTCTCAATCTAAGCCCAAGTTTTGGTGAAATTAGAGCAATGTTTGGATTTTTGGTAAGCATATGAATAGGATCGTTTCGTTTCCCATACAAAATTTATTATTCTCCCGCTTCTCGAGATTATAACCAAATTCGTTCAAATGTTACCCAGTTGATAGGGACCAGAATAAGCATTGAAAGAGCAGTGGGAAACCCACTCTAATGTAAACACTTGGTCATGAAAAATGGTCATGAAAACAGTAAAACAGTTGCCAGTGGTGGCGGGGGGGGGACACCCCTCACCATCCCTCTCCAAAGGGGGAGTTTGGTAAAGAGAGATGAAAAAACCGATTTGTACCTTCCTTAAAAGTTGTCCTAGTTCGCTATTCTAATATCTATATACAATCTTCACACTGCCGTACTCTAACGGAACTATCAACTCTATGCTTTCATCTACTCCATCTATCGTATAAAAATTACCACTACAGTCTGTTATTTGAAATTAGCATCTTCAACTATTTAAATCGTTGACTTCACGTAGAAGTAATACTAAAAACATATAGTCAAAGTAAAACTTAACAAAACATTTAGGTACTTTTTAGAAAATTCGTTATGCATCCCATTTTTTTTTTATAAATTGGCAGAATATGAATGCAGATAGCTATTCCCATACCTTTGAATGACACGATAAATTCAAGTTGACGGTACATTCCTACCCAATCCAAGGTCGCTCTAGCAATACGATAAGTTTGGTACATTTTAAACCCATTTGATAAAACTTTCAAACATTCCTGCTTGCTTCGGAAGTCAACAAACAACAAATGCGACGCTGCAAATGTTTGTCGTACTCCGGTTACACGCATCGCTTGCAGGCATTTTCCAAAACAATGACCAGCTATCCTTCAGTCCAAAATTCCGTTCTAACTTTGTTTGTCAAAGCTGAACCCCACGTCAAATTCAATCTTCCCCGGTTGTGGTGGGCACGGCTGATGCAGTTTATTCCTGGTGGGACACCGAACCGGATGATATTCTCTTCGCACGGTGGTTTTGACTCGCTCGGTTGACACTTGAGGTGAGATTATGTGGATTACATTCGTTACGCTCCTGCCCTAGCGTAATCGAGGACGGTGTATGTGCCGGACAGCTGAGTACCAATGCCCAGCAGGGAAGGTATGTATGAGAAGGCGGTAACGATAATTGTGAACCGAAGAGCGCTTCCGTCAAGATGTCACAGGGCGCAGTGTGCTCACCATTTGGCTGGAATCTGGTTGAGGTTTACCATCGCGTCATGCAAAGAATGCCACTGGGGCGGCACGGGACGTGCCGAACTAGAGCTCCCATGTTCATACCGAGCCGCACCTGGATGTAAGTGCTACATAGGCGGATGGCAGAGAGCAACCATCTGTCAGACGTAATTTGCGACTGGTTGAAAAGGTGAAATTCACTTAGCTCAATTGAAGGTGAAAGCAAAGAAGGCAGCGCAAATTGCATTACCTAGTAAATTTGATTCAGACAAGAACGCGAATAGTGTGGCAATAAAAGGTGGGAGAATAGTTGATTGCTTGGACTGATGCGGGGCTATTCAGTGCCGTAGACTGTTCCGATGGATGAAAATATCTTCCGAGAGACTATAAGCCATCAAACAAGTTTCTTGATAGCCAGTAGACTGTTTTGAGAGTGATCACTTTAGAGTTCTGATTTGTTTCACCAGCTTGATTTTTTTCAAGTGAAAAACTGGGAATCTTCTTTAGGATATTCTTCAAAATGTTGATTGCTGACATTTGTACTCATGAAATTGCCAAGAGTGATTGAAAAATGACACTGCCAGTAAACAACTTAAGAGGATAATAAGACGGCCACTCTTGACGGGGGGAGGGGGTATAAGAATGGTTGACAGTGCGTATAATAGGTATGGGAAAATGCGTGACATGGGAGGTGGAGGTGGTAGCAAAAATCGAAAAACTTGTGAATGTCACAAGACGTAAGCAGCAAATGAAACGCAGTATTAACTAAACAGCACCAAACATCGAGTTAAATGGAATCAGCAAGGCATTTGCATACTCTTAGTAGATGGTTGAAGTATAAGCAGTTGAAATTGAAAACAAGTAAAACTAAATTTATGGTAATTTAAAACTTTTTAAATATTTAGCGAAATTTATATAAATTTCAAGAATTTCGTTAAAACTCGAGATACTAGGGATTTATCTTTGAATACAGGGACCTTCGTAAAGCTTCAAGGACTTCGTTCGTTCGTAGGAATACAGGACACATTGTAGAAATTTAGAGCTTCATAGAAGTTATGGAAACTTCAGGGAACTTCATAGAAGTTCAGAGACCTTCTTTTAACTTCATGATTTTTAATGGACTTGGGATAGACCAAGTTATTCCTTAGAAGTTCAATAAACTTTGCAGAACATCAGGAAACTTCGTAGAAAATCAAAAATATACTTAAAATTTTAGGGAATGTAATAGAAATGCATCGAACATCATAGGGAAAATGGATGTAATGTCGGCCTAAATGCCCCTAATTTGCGCCCATACTAAATGTTCAAAAGCGTCCAAAAATATCCATTAGTACCGTCCTAATGACGTGTTCATCTAGATAAAATTGATAAATAGCAGATTTTTAGCGATGGGCCCAATCTTAGATACATAGGCCGACATTAGAACCTTTTCCCCAATTAGTTCAACGAACTTTGAGAAGTTAAGCAGATTATGTAGCTATTGGAGTAAATTAATGAAATTTCCAAAAAGTGCTGGGAATTTTGTTAAATTTTAGGATTTTCCTTAGAAATTCGGTATGCATTGTTGTCACGACTCAGAAAGTTCAGGGAATTCCATAGAAGCTCAGGGAATATCGTACACGGGAAAAAATCCGATTCCATTTTCATGAATAAAAAATCATGAAATGAAAAAACTTGCCATCCCATGAAATCGTAACAATGATTCATGATTTCGTCATGGAAATTCATGATTTCATAATGCAGTGGAATCAAGACCGCTACAAGCGTTACACGTACTTGGCAAACCGTCTTCATAAACCGCACTACATAGGTATCTCTTATACGCCTTTTGTCTTCCAACTTATACAAGTACTGATAGTCTAGTGGTAAAAGTATGGGTTTAGTGATCTCAAGGTCTTGGTTCGAATCCAGTCTGATGCTTTATTTTATTCTTTTTGCATTTTTTGGTTAAAAGTTAAACCCATGAATTTAGCTCATGATTTCAACTCGGATGATTCATGATTTTGGGAATATTTGCTGCGTTACGCAAAAGTTGCTCATGATATCATGAATATTATTCATGGTGTATTTTCATAACATGAAAATACGCTGTGTTCATGAAATCAAGAGTCATTTTTCTCATTTCGGAGATCGGATTTTTTCCCGTGTAGTAGAGTAGAAAACTACTTCGGCCTAATCGCCCATTTTGGGCCGATCGAGCAGAAAACTTCAAATAAATCCATTATTTCAGAGTTAACAAGTCTATTATGCGTTTGGTACGATACTTTAGTTAATAAGCTACCGAACGAAGTCAATGAGAACACGTGATATGAAGGTTTGCACCCATTATTCACAAAAACAAAAGAAGCGCGCCGACCGAATCAATTGTTATCTTCATCCGATAGGCCGAAGTGAATTCATTGGCGTTTCAATGCGTTAGGCCGAGTTTAGAATCCGTAGGCCGAGTATGGCGTCAAGAAGCAGTGTTGGACTTTTGACAATATCTCAACGATTGGGTTTTCTTTATCAAATCTTACGGTACGTAAGGAAAGGTAGATAAATTTGGAAGCCATCAGTAATAATAACATTCCGTTTGATGCTAAATTGCGGTATATTAAGAAAGACTAAGTGTGGGTTGTGCTTAATACGCCAAAAATGGGGTAGTTAACCCTACTTGAAACATCTTCGTTATCAGTTTAGTGAACAGAAAAGGTCACTGAACTACTTGAATGTTTTGAGAACTTCGTTTAATTCCTAAGAACTGTCCAAATGTTCAGCAATATTCATAGAAATGGTTCAGACTCATCCAGAAGTTCTGAGAAGTTGATATATGTTTTAATATCTAAGTAGAATTAATACTTATTGAAATTGCAACAAGTTCAGAGAACTTCTAAGAAGAAGATTTTTTTAGAAGATACATTACTTTCGTATTTTTATCATGGCATGGGATTAATTACAAAAAATGTAATTGAAGGTAAACAATCCGAAAATTTGCTGTTTAGGCTTGGTTGCATTGGATAGATGCAATAATTGATGTATTATTGCGTAATTATTTTTTTTTGCTTTATTAGAGAGATTTTCAGCCTTGGGCTGGTTCATCTCTTCTTATTATTGCGTAATTTTGATGTGATTTTGTTTACATTATGTTTGAATGTTGTGCACCGGGCTTTTGGTAGGTCAACTATCGATTACATCACGAAATATCCCGTCGATGGAGTTTTTGTTGCTATGTACGTACCACGCTCAGATAAGGGTCAACAAAGTTAAACATGTTCCGTACAAGAAAAATAGGAGCAAATTCCAAACTCCAGCTTATCGGAAATGTAGTATTTGTAAATTTCTGCGAATATACCTTTTCTCGTCTTATTTACTAACCTACATTAAATACGCCCAGAGCGATCTGCTTCCATCCTTCCAATTTCTGAAATTACTGGTCAGAGCTTTTCAATATCATGGATTTCCAGGAAGATTAAGTAAACCATTGGCGGTGGAGCAGAGAGGAATCCGGATGGATGCCGCTTGAGTCATCACGTCCTGGGTGGATCTCAGGTTAAAAGGTTTTTAAGAATCTGCCATATGCGTCCTTTGCCACACCGCACTCGTCCGGTCTTCTTGTGGACACGTGCCATATTGCCCCTGTTTCCACTGGAAGGCTAAAAAACTCATTTCGAGCAAGAATGTACTGTACTCGTTTTCCAAGTTTGATGTTTGTTTTTGCCAAAGTTGGTGTTGCCGACCGGGTTTGTTGATGCTTGGTTCTGTTTGTGCTGCATAGTGAAAATTAAACCCGTTTCAGGGGATGAGTCGGCAGCTTCAACTAGGAAAAAGAGATGGAACGGGTAAAGGATAAGTGCTATTGGCAGCTATTTAGGGCAGTTTTTCATTTCTTCCATAGAACTTCTGCAAAATGAAGAGAATAATAAACTTGAGGGTTGGGAACGGCATGAAAATACATACTCGCACTAACACATACCAAGGTTTAGCACAATGGCGGTTGGGTTGAGCTTAGGTGGATTGTTCGAGCTACTCTAAGCAAGAAGTTGGAAACAACAAGGTGTGGGTAGAAAACTAACAAACAACAAATTACTGATAGTTATGCTAGGAATGAGCATTTGTACTGCTTGTTGTGGTGGGAAGGATTGACCTTGTTTACTGTTGGGGAACTATTCGCCTGTATGGTTGCCAGATTCTCCCGTTCAGTTTAGTGCAAGGGTTCATTTGTGGAAACTAGATGGTTGATTAAACGAAACCTTAGTATTTCTATTAAAAATGTATATCGTCTTCTTCATATCCTTCTTCTTGCTACTGCTTCCTTAGTGGATCTTTTTCATTGAGCACGAATATCGATAACATTGTGATACAAGATGATGGACCATACCAGGAATCGAATCGTTCTACCACGGGAAAAAAACGAGCTTGTAATCATACTTAATTAGATGGTGCTAGTTTGAAGGCCTACAAGATACCTATGTTATTAATTACATGGAATCGATTGGGGATGGTCCCATCTTATGCAGATCTCAAGAGGAGGTATTATGCCCGATTCTTCCCAAAATACGTGCTTGTAGCTAATCAAACAGTAGAAAAATTGATTTCGCTCCCGGGAAATGAACTCAAATAGCACATATACATTGTATAAATATCGGAGGAAACAAATGTCACCCATTTCACATTGTGCAGACCATAAAAAATGATTAATTTTGCCCAATTTGTTTGTTTGTAAACTTATGGGTGGAATTCGATCCCTCAAATATGTTAATGGGTACTATTTGAGGGTATTTTCCGGGCGCCAAATATGTTTCCAAATGCTTTACTAGCCTAAGGCATTTTGATGAGGTTCGGGCCAAATTAACCTATTCCTGAGATCTACACCCTCATCAATCCATTCCTTGTATTTATTTTTACATACCTTTAGGTATCTTGTAGGCCTTTCATCTAGTGCCATCTAATTAAGTACGATTGGGGCCTGGCAATGGTGGTCAGTGACTGGTCACTAATTATGTAATTGATGCTTTGATTCTGTCGAACTTAATTTTGTTTTGTTTGGTTTTGTGAATTTATTTATTTATACAGGCTCAATCGAATAAACTTTACAGAGTCAAATTATCTTTTGCGTTATACATTATTTATGAGTTCAATCTAAAGTTAAAGGAATTGAACCGAGTACTCACAGTTGTCTCGCGGTTAGTGGAGATTTACAGTTTCATGGAGGGAGAAGGAGGTTTGAAATATGATTTACGATACAATTCTCGCGACACACGAGAATTTTCTCTTTCGCGAATAACGCGACAGCAAATGCATTGTTCTATCGAGTGCGTTGCTTGAGGCACAAGTTAACACAATCTTCTGTCGAACTGTGCTGCGAGCATAGCGATAAATTCGCTTATGTTGCCGTGGTAAACCAATGAGAAAGTCGATGAAGATAATCGATCAAATTTTCAAATGTTACGCGAGAATTATTTCATTATTCCTAAAACATGAACTTATTTCTATTCAACTTGATATCAGCAGTGTAATTCCACTATTATTACAGAGCAAACATTAAACATAAAAACCCACACACACACAAAAACACAAGGTTAATCAAACATACAATCTAAGGTTGATATTCTCCAAGAAAACATAAATGAGTTTCATAAACTCCAGATCGCGTCCAACCAAAACATCCCAAACTGGAACATTAGGTTGTCTACCTCGAGCCCGAAGGGAATCGTACAGCTCAGATCGGACTCCACGATGCTCATCACAAGACCAAATAATGTGATCGGCGTCTTGGTAACCTTGTCCACATTCACAGAGAAAACGTAAAATGAAAATGATATATTTAATGTACAGTATGCGTCAGCAAATAATGAGACTCAAACATTTTAAGTTTCATTCGAGTATCTCTATCATCAACATTATACATAACCTGTAGTAATGCAAATTATCGCTAAAGATGACGCTTCATTATCATTCAATATGTCCGCCATTTGCATTTATGACCGCTTCCAGACGGCGCCTGGAGCTCTTGTAGACCTTGACAATATAATCACATGACAATTATCTCTAGTGGTTTGTTATGGAGGTCCGCAGAGAGTTCAAGATTGGGTGAGGATGTTCACAACCAAGTGCTTCAAAGTTCGCATGTACACTGAAATCCAGAGGATTTAAGTCAGGTGAGCTAAGTGGCCACGTTTATTTGAACCAGAATTGAGGTATGTTGTCCTTCAACCACATCTGTGTTTTCTTTAACGTGTGAGCAAAGGCTCCATCTTGCTGGAACACAACATTCGCATCCTTGCCGTATGTAGATGTAATCTAAGGCAAAACATGATCCTTACTCTTTCCTAAGTACACATCCGTGTCCACTTTCAGGCCTTATTGGATGAAAGCAGTGTCCATTTTTTGCCATCAGAAACAACCAACCCGAGCACCTTCACTCCAACATATAAAGACAAATTATACTTTTAACCTCTCTTCCAAAGTTGACGAAATAAATAAATAAATAAATAAATTAAAGAAACCAGAACTGTATTCAAATATGTTATAGTCTACGTTGGTTGACGAAATAAATAAATTTACAAAACAAATTTACTACTGGATGCTTGGTGTGAAACGTGCATTTAATGTTCTCAGCTACATCAGATGCTACATGATACCGGTTGGTGTGACTGTTTGTCATGCTATCGACAGTGAACATCTACTTTAATTCTGTCAGTAATCAGGTGTCTTTTAACTCGAGCTCTGGATTTTCCTTTAAGTTATCTTTTACCCCTCTTCTTACCGTTGCTTCTGATACATTTGCCTGCTTTGCTATTTCACTAATGCTCCGAACGGGATTACGAGCCACTTTCATTTTAAAAACCAAATTTTAACAAAAATATGAACATTTGTCTATTTAAACCTGGCTTTGTGCGTGCTTAAAACAATAATCATCACGTATGAATTCAGCTAGGTCAATTCTATAAAATCCAAGCATAATTTTCAAAGGACGGTATCAAAATCCAACTTAACAGAAAAGGATATCTATAAAATACAAGCCTATTTTTCAAAGAAAGGAGCCGAACTCCAGTTCGGCAGAACAGAAAAATGAAATTTCTTTGAAAATACGAATTTTAACCCGGTTCGCCCTTCACACAGCAAAAAAATGAATTTTAATACTACATTCAAGAGCATTCTCTGCAATCATGCCGAAATCTCATGTAATTTTTATGGTGACAAAAATAAACAAATGCAGTTAAAGAAGCTTAATGTCAGTTCATGGACACACATATTATACCATGATGTGATATTAAAATTAATTTTTTGCTGTGCACGTATATTTTCATAAAGGTCCTTTAAATAAAATACAAGCTTATATTTCAAAGATATGAGCCGAAATGCAATTTGGCAGAAACTAAAACCCAAATTTCTATGAAAATACGTATAGATTCACCAATACTACAAAATATACGCCTCTTGCATGAGCCATAAGCATGATTGACCGCCCACGGTTGCTACTCTGTTATTGTCAGACCAGCTGTAATTACACAGAGAACCAATAGACGATGCTTGGGACTAGCAATCATTCTCAATGTGTAAAAACTGGTGATCTCAAACTAGGCACTACCAGCGCCGGCCGTGCCCGAACACAGATCAAGAAAGGAAGGGGTAGAAATGTGTTGACGTGACACTCGCTTTGATGGAAGCCGAGAACACCTCTGCACTTCCACGAGGAATCACTGGGATGTTGGGTAACAGGGTTGGGATTGCAGCAGGGTTCTTTTTGGTAAACGATAAGCTGAATTGATTTCCTAACCATCATATAACGCGAAGGAGCTTAGGATTGAACCCACGGTCTTCTGCTCAGTAAGCAAAACGTTTGCCACTAGGCAGACGAGCTCCTTTTTAATCATCGAGTTGTTGTTCTTACCATGTAGTCATGTTAACAAATAAAACGATTGACGAATCTTGAATGTGGATGGGCTTGAGATTAGACTCATGATGTTCTGCTCAGTAAGCAAACCCGGTTGCTCTAAGGCCACCGAGCCCCTCATATCACATTATAGCGTTACTCAAGTTTTTATAACTATTTAAACCCGGCACCGACGACAACGAAAAGTTTTACAAAATACACGATAAACAAGCGATCTTACCATACATTTTTAATATGAAAGGACCTGGGACCGCGTTTTTCTCCTCAGTAAGCAAGCCACTGCAACCGACGATCTTTGAAATCCTAAAACTAAAAGCTACGAAAGAGTACTTAGGCCTTCATTAAGATCCACTTTCACCACGCGACGTTCAATGTTTCGATTTTCTCTTTACGCATGGTTCAGACAATCATAACAAGCTATGACTGACGTGACGATTGTTTAAGGCCTGGTTAAACAAGCTATTCAAATGAAATTACGTTCTCGAATTTCACTTAGAATGTAAAAAAAAATCAAACAACGCAGATAGCGTCAAATCTTCTGTTGCTTGCAAACATGATGAATCATGTTTTCTTTCTCAATTCTAAAACCTCTCGGAAAGCGAGAAAACCACCACTCACAAACGTATAACCGTCCGGGAGGCAGAGTGTCAGCGCTAATCCGGCAAATGCAGCCGAAAACTATGAAAGCGAATGCACGCACAAAACAGAGAATAACCTTAAAACACAACCGTATTCAAAGGCGTTCGAAACTCGACTCCTCTACAAAATCTACGCCTCTTTTTCAAAGGAAGAAGATGAAATTCAACTTGACTGAACAGTAAACCCAAATGTTTCAAAAAATGTACCTCACCTTTGAATTCAGCAAGGTCCATTCTTTAAAATCTAAGCCTATTTTTCAAAGACCGGAGCCAAAATCAAACTTGGCTGAACAGGTAACCCGAACTTCCATCAAAATACATATTTTTGTGAATTTAACATCGGTTTCCACAAAAACCCAAAAATGCCTCCCTGACGTATGGATTCAGCAAGGCCCATTCTATAAAATCAAAGTCTATTTTTCAAAGATCGGAGTCGAAATTTAACTTGGCAGAACAGAAAATCAGAGTTTCTATGAAAATACGTACTTTTGTGAAATCGATTTTCTAAATAATTGAGAAATACAACCCTCACGTATGGATTCACGTTGTTCCAAATTCAAAATTAATTACATTTCATTTTAACATAGGTGCTAAATTACTTTTTTTTTTTTTTTTTCCTTGGTTTTTGTTTTCCGTCGATCTTGTTTTCCGTGCTGAGCACCAATGCTACCGACGCCAGGAAGGCAGCTCCCACACCTGGACCCTACCTATCGACCCATCAACTCATGAACCGGGGACCAACGGCTTTACTTCCCTTCCGAAGGAAGGCGTGATCAGAGATGTTATGCCTCAGAACATCCCGGCGGTGCCGACTGGGATTGAACCCAGGCCTGCTGGGGTGAGAGGTAATCACGCTTACCACTACACCACCGGCGCCGCTGGGTGCTAAATTACTGGTCACAGTAGTTTTATGTCCCGAACAGAGGATTGAACCTACACACTTAGAAATACCTAATTTTACTCGTAACGGAATCCATCTTTAACATAAAGGATGAGACGTAAACAAACATGTCATCTAAAATTAAGTGCTCCGAGACTGAAAAGTTCGTTGCTCGACGAAAAGTACGTTTGATTGAGCTGAATTTCGTGTCTATTATGACTCAACTTTATGTCAAAATTGACGCTCGTATATGTCAGTCTTAGATCACCTAAATTTACATGAATTTTTGTGTGTAGGTGCTCCAGTTACTACAGTAGCTTACCAGCCTTAATTGTTATGATATATATCTAAGTGCATGTCAGTCTAACAATTGAAATCTTAAAACTAAGGGGGTGTTCAATTTGGTGAATTTTCACTTAAGTTTGATCGATGGAAAATTTTAAAATAAACCTGCTATTGTACAAGACTTATTTCTGACCGAGCAGGAATCAATTTTGACAAACACATTATCGAAAATAGGAAGATCAACAACAGAGGGATTTTCAAACATCTTAATTTATTTTCGAAGTGTCAAATTTAAGTGAAAATTCACCAAATGGAACACAGCCTAAAAACTAAAACTAAATCTTATCTAAGTATAAAGGGAATCAATCGATTTTTGTCTGAGCTTATTAATTATTTTGTTGGATATTTGTTCTAAATTCTCAACATTCGAGATTCTATTTCCTTCGGTACACAGCAAAAAAATAATTTTGATATCACGTCAAAGTGGATGCACTACAATCATGTCGAAAATATGGTGTAATATTACTTGCTAAAAAGGACAAAATTATCATTAAAACAATGCATGAACTGACATTACGCTGCTTTTACTGCATTTGTTTATTTATGTGGTCATAAAAATTACATGAAATTTTCGACATGATTGTAGTGCATCCACTTTGATGTGATATCAAAATTATTTTTTTGCTGTGTAGTACTGTACCAGGGCAACTTCAAAATCATCTTCAGAACTTTGTTCTGAACCCTTTGATGTGCATTTTTTCCTGATAGTGCAACAATCAGACCATATTGGAACAGCGTAAAGCATGGCCGGTCTAAAAACTTGTTTAAATATTAAAAGTTTATTCGTCAGGCAAAGTTTGGATTTCCTGTTTATAAGAGGATACAAACATTTAATATATTTGTTACATTTGGCTTGAATGCCCTCAATGTGATTTTTAAAAGATAATTTTTGGTCAAGTATTAATCCAAGATATTTCACTTGGTTTGACCAGGAAATTGGAACTCCGTTCATAGTGACTATGTGACTACTACTAGGTTTCAAAAAGGAAGCTCTAGGCTTACTAGGGAATATTATACGTTGAGTTTTGGAAGCGTTGGGAGAAATCTTCTATTTTTGTAAATAAGAAGAGAAAATATTTTAACTTTTCTGCAGTCTGCTGCAAATAACACGAAGACTTTTTCCTTTAGCGGAAATGCCTGTGTCATCAGCGAACAAAGATTTGTGGCAAGCCTGAGGCAAATCAGGGCAGTCCGAAGTGAAAATGTTATACAATATAGTCCCACGAATGCTGCCCTGAAGAACTCCTGCTCTAACAGGTAGTCAATCAGATTTGGAATTTTGATAATTTGCCTGCAGAGTTCTGTCAGTTAAATAATTTTGAATTAATTTCATAATATAAAGTGGAAATTATTCAACTTTTTCAATTTAGCAATCAAACCTTCATGCCAAACACTGTCGAATGCTTTTTTATGTCTAGAAGAGCAACTCCAGTTGAGAAGCATTCAGATTTGTTTGAACGAATTAAATTGGTAACTCTTCAGATTTGATGAGTATTTGAATGCCCATGTCCAAACTGCTCATCTGCAAAAATTGAGGTTGTATTGATGTCAAGAATCATTGAAGATAGCAAACTTATTGGACGGTAGCTAGAAGCTTCAGCTGGATTTTTATCCGGCTTCAAAATTGGTACAACTTTTGCATTTTTCCATTTATCAGGAAAGTATGCCAAGTGGAAACATCTGTTAAATAATTTTACCAAGAAAGACAAGATACTCTCTGGGAGTTTTTTTGATGAGGATATTGAAAATTCCATCATCACCTGGAGTTTTCATATTTTGAAACTTTTTAGTTATAGACCTTACTTCGTCCAAATCAGTCCCCCAGGAATCATCAAAAATATTTTCCCGAGAGAAAATATTCAGATAATCCCGAGCAACCTGATTCTCAATAGGACTAGTAAGAGCCAAACTGAAATTATGGGAACTCTCGAATTGCTTAGCAAGTTTCTGAGCTTTTTCCAAATTTGTGATCAAAATTTTACCACCTTCTTTAAGCGCTGGAATGTTTTTGAGTTTCCAAAAGGGTTTGGAACTCGGGTCTAATTTAGAAACACTATTTTCAAAAGTTTTGTTCCTCAGGGCAGAGAATCGCTTTTTAATTTGCTTTTTTTTAAATCACGCCAGATAACTTTCTTGGCAGGATCGCGTTTTCTTTGATATTGTCTCCTACGGACATTTTTAAGGCGGATCAAGAGCTGAAGATCGTCGTCTATTATAATTGAATCGAATTTAACCTCGTATTTTGGTACTGAGGCAGCTCTTGCTTCAACTATAGAAGTAGTCAGAGATTCAAGAGCATAATTTATTTCATCTTTGGTTTGCAAAGGAATGTTTGGATCGAAGTTATATTCTAAAAATGTTCGGTATTGCTCCCAATCACCTCTATGGTAATTGAAAATAGAGCTGTTGGGATTACAAATTATTTCTTGGGATATTTCAAAAGATACTGGAAGGTGATCAGAACCGAAGTCAGCATGGGTAACCACCCAACAAACAATTTTAGTTGCAGACTAGCTTATACAGGCAAAAATAAAATGTATAAGCCAATTTTTGGCTGTATAAGCTAATCTGCAGCTAAAATTGTTAGTTGGGCAATTGGCTACAAAGTTGACATGAATCAGTTAAGACCAAATCAATAGTTGAGGGATTTCTTGCTGAAGAAAAACATGTTGGGCTGTTTGGATATTGAATAGTGTAATAACATGCAGAACAATCATCAAACAGAATATTACCATTGGAATTGCTTTGAGCATTATTCCATGAGCGGTGTTTTGCATTAAAATCACCAATAATGAATTATTATTATTATTTATCTTTATTAGGGAGGCTTTCAGCCTGGGGCTGGTTCGCCTCCACCCAATAATGAAGAATTTAGACCTATGACGGGTGAGTTTCTGGAGGTCACCCTTGAGAAAATTCTTTTGCTGGCCTACGCATTGGAATGCAAATAGGCAGCTATAAACGTAAGTTGTCCAAATTTTGTATCAACAGAAACTCCCAAAGTTTCAAAAACTTTGGTTTCAAATGAAGAAAGAATTTTATATTTGATTTGTTTATGAACAATGATAGCAACACCAGGCTCCAGCAAGACGATCATTTCTATAAATGAAATAATTTGTGTCCTTCTTAACCTTATGGTCAGGTTTAAGGAACGTTTCAGTTATAACGGCAAAATGCACGTTATGAACTCTCAAAAAGTTAAATAGCTCGTCTTCATTATCTCTAAGAGATCGAGCATTCCTATTAAAATTATTTAATGCTTTACCATTACTAAATTTCAAAGTCATGACAATATTGTTTGCAAATTTTACTCCAGTTTGAATAGCATCAAACATGGAGTTAGATTTAAGCATATCAGAAATCATGTCAATTAATGATTTCTGTAAAAATTCTCCATTTTAGAGACAGTAATGCTTCCTAAGTCAAAATTGTCAAAATTTCAGTTAGAATTCCGTTGGTTAGTATTTTGATTTCTACCCGCTGTAATAGCAGCATTGGAAGCTCCATTAAATCGCTAAAAATTGTTGGCAGCGAGGGGGTAGGTATAGATGAAAAATTTGAAGTAGGGGTGATATTTGTACCTACGGGTACGAATGTTGAATTTGTTCCTCGCTGACCGTTGTTAACAGCAGAGGAATGTGTACCTGATCGGAAACGTGGAGCGTTTCTTTCCTGTCGCTTATAACGAGATTGTAGGATCGCTTTGCGAGTCTTACATTCCCACAAATTGGGTTTGTGGTTTTCACCACAATTTGAACATTTAAATGTCTTAGGATCTTCCTTCTTAGGACAGTCGTCCTTTGCTTGAGAGGAACCACCACAATTCATGCACTTTAGCTGGCATGTAGCAATTTTTAGTTCCGTGGCCCCATCCCTGGCACTTACGGCACTGGGTGAGGTTTTGGAAATTTCCTCCAGTCTTCCTGAAGTGTTCTCACTTCGCTCGGACATGGAGCATAAGACTAGTTTTTTTCTAAGGCCTTAAGGTCGTTTAGTTCACTAGACTTGAAGTGAACTAAATAAAAATCATTAGAAATGCCGTTGAGCGAATCGCCAGGACGGGATTTCATTTTCATTTTGATTACTTGGAGTGGCACAACTCCAAGTAATTTTGCCGGCTCATCTTTGATCTGATCTAGGGATTCACCTCTGGGCAGTCATTTCATGGCAACCTTGAACACACGTTCAGTTTTGGTGTCGTAAGTAAAAAATGTGTGCAGCTTCTCAGTAAGATACTTGAGAAGACATTTAAATCGGTCCAAGGTTTCAGTCAATACACGGCATTCACCCCGACGGCCAATTTGCAGTGAAAACATGGAAATCGGAAGTGGTTATCACAATAGGGGGAATTTTTTCCTTCTTGGCATCAAGCCGGGAAAATTTACTAGAATTTTTCCTGGATGATGGATCATAAAGTCTACTTAAACTGAACGTAAAAAAATGTACTGCAATAGCATTTAGCAGAAAAATTGAAACACCGCATATTGAAATATCATTAGGCAACCAAATAGTAGAAAAAAGCAAAATTGTAAGAGATCTAGGTGTAATCCTAGACTCCAAACTAACTTTTATAGAACATTATAATACTATCATTAGTAAAGCAAACAGAATGCTAGGCTTCATCAAAAGGTTCAGTCATAATTTCGAAGACCCATACACTATTAAGCTTTTATATACCACATATGTAAGGCCAATTCTGGAATACTGCCACCTAGTATGGAATCCATACATTTCCATACACGAAGAACGCATAGAATCTGTCCAAAAACAATTCCTTTTATATGCTTTACGTAAATTGAATTGGACTGCATTTCCATTACCATCTTATGAAGCGCGCTGCATGCTCATCAATATACAAACACTTAAGGAGCGCCGCCAATTTGCAATGCTTTTCTTCATCAACGACATTATTTCAATGCGCATAGATTCGGCAGAAATTCTCGCACAATTAAATTTTTACACACCTTGTCGATATCTTAGAACACGGAATTTATTTTCAGAAACATCGTACAGAACAAACTATGCAAAAAATAGCCCAATCAATCGAATGATGCGCCTATACAATTTGCATTGCGGAACTATTGACATCACTATGTCTAAGCAGCAAATACAAACTAAGCTAAAACAGAATAGAATTAATGCATAGTATGTAAGTAAACATTGTAATAATCATTGTATGTAGTCTACACTGGCTTGTCGAAATGGAAATAAATTCTCATAATCCGTGAGCAAATCAAATTGATTGTTCAAATTAATTTCATCAGAAGGAGGATCAAGAGATTGCCGTATTCTTTTGCGCTTAGGCAGTATTTTTTTTTATCCAAATCGACTTCCAAGTAGATTACTATAAGAATCTGAAGGATCGAAGAGGAATTTTCCAAATCGATATCCAAGAAGGATTACCTCGGGTAGGGCCCAAATAAGGATCGAAGAGGAATAAGAGTACAACAAGGTAGAAATTTTACAAGTTGAGCACTGAAAAGTGCTGTTTAAATTTGTTGTAGCTTTAGGTAGTAACACTTCCTTCAGCAAAAAGCAAATAGATCCGCACGGCAAGAGAGCACGATGCGGACTGAATTGAATTAATAATTTGGTCTTCCGTATTATCAACGGGGCAAAATCTTACAAATATCAATTGCTTCATCACTTTACATAATTGGCGACCAGCCTCCATTCACTTCTGTGCTTAGTCATTTTCCTCTGGTCCTCCATTGAAATTACACCTGCAACCATCATATCACCGCCATCAGCAACAGGAACAACAGAAATGTGAATGAGCGAGAAGGCGAGAAGAGTAGCAGCCAGCTGTTCAGTACGAAATTCAGTTCGTGTATTATACGAATAATGCAGATGATTAGCATTGTGTCAGAGGATAGGCAATACGAATGTTTGGTACATTGGACGAAAAATTTGTTAAATCTACGAAAACTATTTTTACGAAACGGGCGAAAGAGAATTAACGAAAAAATATGTTCAGTGTAAGTGGCTTCTAGAGTCAAATTTGCTTTGTTGAGTTGCTAAGTGTTATTAATTTAATACTTAATGCTTTACTTGCCTTGAACCATTTTTCCACTTATGCCTTGATCAAATAACAGAGTTATAACATGTTATAATAATTGTTATTATAGAAAAATATATCAAGTTAGCCTTATAACATGGTTATAACTCGTCTATGTGAACAAAGCATTAGTCATGTGTAACATATGTTTATTCCTTTGACTTCCAACACTGCTTCCAATATCAACAAGCATTGCACAGTGGGCCAACAATGCTTTTAAACGAAGCATTTCCAAGGCTTATTAACTTCGAATAAGTTTCTCGCTATACTGAAAACTGTATATCGGCGTAAGCAGATAGTTCGTAACTCGTCCGCATAGATGGTAACTTTTTACTCTAACATTGTGGAAGCATGATGTATTGGAAAAAGTTGTTCATCTTGAAAAAATGAGCAAGGCGCCAAAGTTTCACAGCCTGTAATTTTCGAATTATTAAAATTAAATAAAAAAATATGGTAAACATAATGTTTTTCATTAAGTTTCGATATGTTCATGTAGATGTAGAAGCACAAAAATCCAACTTTGGCTAAGGAATAAAATGGTTTAATGCACAAACTTTGGAGAAAATTATGAAAAGCTTCAAAATATATGCTTGATTAAAATTATACTGCTTACTTCATCTGCAGATATCCGTAGAAACTATTGGTGATTAAAGTCTAGGCTACTACCATGGATTGGTTTCAAGTCGACTATTTGCGAATATCGTCACTTTTAACTAGTGCATGTAAAATAATAGTTATTTTTACAAGAAAAATAATGAAATCAATAGAAGCATTTCTAATTTTTCAAATAATATATATTTTAAAACAAAGAATATTAACCCTTAACAAAACAAGATTACAAAACTATCCGATTGAAAACTACTGGATCAATTTGGATGTACACTAAAAAAAAGGTACGAACATGCTTTTTTGCAAGCATCGTATGACCCCAGAATTGATATCGGGTAGTAGAAAAACACCGAATGGTTTGAAACCACTTTTTAGATTTTGTCACTAAATTTCAATGTCTGGTCCATAGTCCATTATACTACCTCTTCTGTATCAGACATTTCATGTCCACAATCCAACATATGACCAAGAACTTTTGCGAGCAAATAAAAGGTCAAAGGTCTGACACACATACTGCACAGAAGAACAAAGCTTGCACCAGAATTAACAAAAAAAAATGGAATTGGAACTCTAAAGGGACTAATTGTATCTGGGTTGCTTCTTCCTACGTGCTCAAATGAGTTGTTGGTACGTTTCAATGCAGCTTGAGTGTGTATGAGAAAATTCTTATCCCTTGAACAAATGAAGACAACTCAGCACAAGCATATTTTCCCCTTTGTTTGTGACCCAAGGATGCATCTTGTTTATATCCAGTGCTGTGCTATCTACTGTGGCGTTTGCCGGAGTGATTATTTTGTCTGTGCTAAATGCTTTTTTTTTGACGCAGGGGGTGGGTGGGAGAGTACTAGCAAAGTAAACAACTCGACGCAATTCAAACCATCTGGTTGTTTTATCTTTTCAGGTCGGCCAGATCAGGTGCACAACTGTACTTTGGCCAATGTTTCCATGACATCGTTAAACGTGAGGTGTTTTGAAGGGTTCAACGGGGGACTGGCACAGTCTTTCTTCCTAGAGCTTCGGGACACTCACACACAGGAGGTGCGTTTTAACAACACCTCTCCGGTGCCAAGATTCACAGTACCGAATCTGCACCCTAGCGCTGTGTACCAACTGTCGGTGTACGCTTTTAACTCCAAAGGTAAATCCGAACCGTACGTGATCAGTGCAGCAACTCAGAGGTTGCCGGAAAAACAAATGAACTCAGAGAAAGGTACATTAGCAAGGTCAATGATTTTATAGGAGTTTAAAAATATTTTCATTTTTGTTTTTCACTCAACTAGCAGAACGACCCAAAGCACCTCTCCCATTGACACCGACCATGTCAATTGCCATCGGTTTGGGAGCAGCTGTTCTGATTGGGAGCTGCGCCATTGTATTGGCATTGAAATTTCCCTGCGGGGCGAGCAGTCGACGAAATAAGGAAACTGCACAGAGCACAACAGTGAGAACTTCTTCCCCCGGGCCGAGTGATAAAAGCGTCGCTAGTAAGGAATACGACGGAAACGAAAGCGACGAAAAGAATCCGGATGTAATTCCGGATACGATGGATTCCGATGATCAGGTGAGTGCAATAGGAAAAAGTTGTGGGCGATTGGTTTGTTTTACTTCCTTACATAAGCAAAATACGCCAAAAACAACATATTACACTCAACTCTATATTGGCGCGGTTATTTTTCTCCTTTCCTGTGGTGATCATCAAATATGTGTATAGGTAACATATTTTTTCTACGGTTTATCTGCGATCGACATGCATTTCCCCTATATATTTTGACGTAGGACTACGTCTGTGATTTCTATATGGGGGTAAACTTTGTACATGTAACGAAATTATGAAAGATTTTGAACGTTAATAGCGCAGCTGCCCCTGGAACAATTTCAATAGCTTTATCACCAATCGATAACAATGCTTCTAACGGTTGACTTTCGAAAAAAAATAAACAATTGAAAAAGTGGTAAATGTCAAGAGTTGTCCAAAAGCGTCGAAATAACTAACAAATCCACCAATTACGTACATGCATATGCTGCTTCCCCAACACAGTCATCAGAGAGTCGTTAGTAGACGAAACAATTTGAGGTGGCATTTGTCTCCGATCGTCGGGCGTGTGCGAATAAAGAGGATACAATTGCGTAACATTTTGCACACACATAGCCATATTCAGAACAACACGCCCCCAACGACCAAAAAAAAGCTTTTCAGAGTTGTAATCTTGTAACCAAACTTGGAAGCAGGGGTGCAATTGATTTTGATCGATTATCTTCATTGACTTTCTGTTTCGTTAATAACTCGACGGTCAACACATTCATTGATACGTTTGTTGTTCTGGATGGTAGAAGAGCATAGTAGAAATAGTAGTTCACTCCTCTGCTTCTAAGTCCCTTAATTCAGTCGTTGTCATAGCGATGAAAAATAGGATCGCACCGCTTTTGGTTCTTGCTGGTTGCAATTCTGCTGTTCGACATTTTCGAAGGACCATCAGAAACATGAAATAACACTATTTTTAGGTATGCCTAAAAGTCCAATTATTAGATTAACGATCAATCGTAAAGATTATAGCTACTCGATTAAACATTAATCGAGCGCGTAACCGACATCCCTTCCCAAGCAACACACATCCATCAAAATAGGTTGCTGCAACTTGATTGAGACTGAAATAAGGTGCATACAAGTAACAACTACTATTAAGTGACAAGTGTGCTGCTAGGGTTCCTATTTCTGCTCGTTTGATTGATTTATTTCATTTATTCGTCAATCAATCATCTCGTAGATTACATATTTACATTGAGACATATGTTCTATGACTTCACAGGGTTCTAAAATATATTTTTAATTCTGTTGAGGGCATATTCAGGTCAATCAGTTCACAATGATGATTATAAACAGTCATCATCTCACAGTCCGCATCGTGCTATCTTGCCGTGCGGATGTATTTGCTTTTTGCTGAAGGAAGTGGTACTGCTACCTAAAGCTACAACAAATTTAAACAGCACTTTTCAGTGCTCAACCTGTAAAATTTCTACCTTGTTCAACTCTTATTGCTCTTCGATCCTTATTTGGGCCCTACCCGAGGTAATCCTTCTTGGATGTCGATTTGGAAAATTCCTCTTCGATCCTTCAAATTCTTATAGTAATCTGCTTGGAAGTCGATTTGGATATAAATTTACTGCCGCCTAAGCGCAAAAGAAAAGGGTAAACTATTGATCCCCCTTCTGATGAAATTAATTTGAGCAATCAATTTGATTTGCTCACGGATTATGAGAATGATCCATCATCCAGGAAATATTCTAGTAAGCTTTCCCGGCTTAATGGCAAGAAGAAAAAGATTCCCTCCATTGTGATAACCACTTCCAATTTCCATGCTCTTTGCACGGAACTTTTGAACTTCGTGAAATTTAAGTTTTCACTGCAAATTGACAGTCGGGGTGAATGCCGTGTATTGCCTGAAACCTTGGACGGATTCAAATGTCTGTTCAAGTAGGGGAAATGACGGCTTTGGCATGACAGACTATTTTCGGCAACCCAAATTGAAACGGTAATTTCACTGGATTTTCTTAAGAAAACACTTCGCTGAATGCATTAAAACTATTCATTAGGCTTTCAGCTTCAATTTGATTATATGTTTACCACTGAGAAAAAGCAATCTAGCAGGGTTTTCTTGAAATGAAACACACGCACTGCTGATTTCGAGTTGCCGATGAAAACACAGCTGTTTAACACGCAGCTCAAATAGAAAGGTTGCCGAATAAAAAGAGGTTGCCAACAATAGTCGCTCTCACTAGAGAAGATTGGAGCATTGTAAAAGCGTTTCAAAACAGTTTTTGATAATTCTTTCGACAGAAATTGTTAGAGCAGCTGGCAGCAAAAGATTGTAAATAAACCAATACTGCATATGTGTGCGTTCCTTAGAGAAAAAGGCTATATGCTTAGGTTGCCGAGAAGACGTAAATTCCCCTATCTTACTGAGAGGCAGCATACATTTTTTACTTACGACACCAACACTGAACGTGTATTCAAGGTTGTCATGAAAGGACTGCCCAGTGGTGGATCAGATCAAAGATGAACTTCAAAATTACTTGGAGTTGTGCCACTCCAAGTAATCAAAATGAAAATGAAATCCCGTCCTGACAATTCACGCAAAGGGATTTCTTATGATTTTTATTTAGTTCACTTCAAGTCTAGTGAACTAAACAACCTTAAGGCCTTGGAAAAAGCTAGCCTTATGCTCCATGTCCGAGCGAAGTGGGAACACTTCAGGAAGACTGGAGGAAATTTCCAAAACCTCACTCAGTGCCGTAAGTGCCAGGGATGGGGTCACGGTCTAAAAATTGCTACATGCCAGCTAAATGCATGAATTGTGGTGATTCCTCTCAAGCAAAGGATGACTGCCCTGTGAAGGAAGATCCTACGAAATTTAAATGTTCAAATTGTGGTGAAAAACAGAAATCCAATTTTTGGGATCCTACAAACTCTTTCTAAGTGATTGGTAGGAAACGCTCCATGTTCCCGCACAGGTACAAATTCCTCTGCTGATAGCAACGGTCAGCGAGGAACAAATTCTACATTCGTACCTGTAGGTACAAATATCACCCCTGCTTCAAGTTCTTCATCTATACCTACTCCCCCGCTGCTAACAATGTTCAGCGGGTTAATGGAGCTACCAATGCTGCTATTACAACGGGTAGAAATCAAAATACCCGCCGACGTAATTCTAACGGAAATTTTGAAAATTTTGACTTAGGAAGCATTACTGCTCCTGAAATGGATTTTTACAGAAATCACTAATTGACATGATTTCTGATATACTTAAATCTAACTCCATGTTTGATGCTATTCAAACTGGAGTAAAATTTGCGAACAATATTGTCATGACTTTGAAATTCAGTAATGGATTTTAAAGCATTATAAATTTTAAATTGGAATGCTCGATCTCTTAAAGATAATGAAGACGAGCTATTAAACTTTTTGAGAGTTCATAATGTGCATATTGCCGTCAAAGCTGAAACGTTCCTTAAACCTGACCATAAGGTTAAAAGGGACGAAAATTTATAGAAATGATCGTCTTGATGAAGAAGGTGGTGGCGTTGCCATCATTGTTCATAGACGAATCAAACAGAAAATTATTTCTATTGGTTTGGTCTTAACTGATTCATGTTAACTTTGTAGCCAATTGATTACCCATGCTGAATTCAGTTTTGATCACCTTCCAGTAAGTTTTGAAATAACCCAAGAAATAATTTCTCATCCCAACAGTTCTGCTTTCAATTACCATAGATTTTTTGGGAGCAATATCGAACATTTATGGAATTTACCTTCGATCCAAACATTCTTTTGCAAACCAAAGATGAAATTAATTATGCTCTTGAATCTCTTACTACTTCTATAGTTGAAGCAAGAGCTGCCTCATTACCAAAATGCGAGGTTAAATTCGATTCAATTATAATAGACGATGAGCTTTAGCTCTTGATTTACTTAAGGGTCCTGTGCACCACCAGCGGTGCAAAGGGCCAACGTGAAAGACTTCCATCCTGGGCGGCTGCTCGCTTTTGCCTTGACCTGGGTCCAGGTCAGATTCCTATCGACTTGCTTAATTTCCTTATTGAGGCTCCGCCGCCATGAGCCCCTGGGTCTGCCTCTGCTGCGATGTCCTGCCGGATTCCAATCCAGCGCTTGCTTGCAGACTTCGTTTCCGCCCCGTCGAACTGTGTGGCCGACCCACCTCCACTTTCGCTCTCGAATTTCTGTTGCTATCGGCTTCTGATGACATCGACGATGGAGCTCGGCATTCGAGATCCAGTTGTGAGGCCACCAGGCACGAATTATA
Source organism: Ochlerotatus camptorhynchus (assembly GCF_037179485.1). Lineage (NCBI taxonomy): Eukaryota > Metazoa > Arthropoda > Insecta > Diptera > Culicidae > Ochlerotatus > Ochlerotatus camptorhynchus. Next base: position 1,150,223 of record NW_027040741.1, read on the forward strand.
TACCGCAGGCATCGGTTGATGAAGACCTGCAGCTTTTGAGTGTTCTCCGCTGATACACACCACGTCTCGCTGGCGTATAACACAGATTTCACGTTCGAGTTGAAAATTCGGATTTTGGTGCGTTGACTTATCTGGTTGGATCTCCATACGTTTCGTAAACTCGCAAAGGCAGCCCCAGCCTTCTTGATTCGTGCACCTATTGTAGCATACCAAATTATACCTATCAGCTACTTTCAATTAATCAGAAAATATTAAGTTACTGCACATTCACTGCGAGTGCATTTTCAATCACCTGGGAAAATATAAATTCCCACATCCAAATTGCTTACACAGCGCAAAGGGCAATATCCGATGCGACCCAATCAACCTTGAAATACGTGTGCTAACGATATGCTCAATATGCCTTCTCCATACACTCTCTCTCTCTTTTTTCTCATTCATCACTGCACGCTGATTGGCGTTCTTTATATACTTAAAATATGTCCAAGTATCTTCGAGCAGGAATTATGACTTAAAATAAATCAATTGTATTTTTGACACCTAACGAGGTACACGCGTTCTTCATCCGAAAGCCGCAGTGAATGTAAAAACATTAAACTATGTCGCTCTTGGTCCCGCCGTCCGACGCTATTTGGCTGCCAAGATATTGGAAACTTTCAACCTTCTCCACTGCTTGCCCCGCTACCGTAAAGTTGGAAGGGTTGCCCGGGTTGATATCCAACGATTTGGTCTTGTTGACGTTGATGGTGAGACCCGCCGCAGAGGAGCGTTCGGCTAAGTCATTGAGCTTACTCTGCATATCAGAGCGCCGTTGTGCTCACACCAGCGACTACCCGGATAGGGTCGGACAAGGCTCCGTTATGCAGAACTCTGCACGTGAAAGCCTGATACTGCACTTCGATGAGGTTGACGATTTTATCCGGGACTCAATTGCATCTCAGGGCACCCCACAGATTCTCGTGATTGAGACGGTCGAAAGCTTTTTCGTAGTCAATGAATACCAAATAAAGGGACTCTTGGAATTCATTGACCTGCTCCAGGATGATGCGGAGCGTGATAATATGGTCCACACAAGATCTTCCGGCACGGAATCTTGCCTGCTGCCGTCGGAGAGTCGCGTCAATCTTCTCCTGTATCCGATTCAGGATAACTTTGCACAGAACTTTGAGAACAATACACAGTAACATGATGCCTCGCCAATTGTCGCACACAGTCAGATCCCCCTTCTTTGGGACCTTCAGTAAGATGCCCTGCATCCAGTCGGCCGGAAAAGTCGCGGTGTCCCAGATATTACAGAATAGTTGATGCAACATTTGTGCGGATAGCATGGGGTCAGCTTTGAGCATCTCTGCTGATATGCGATCGACTGCTTCAATCTCCTGCAGTGATGGGGCCTCGGAATTGACGCGAGTGATGCGCCGCACCCTAGGCGGATCATGCCGAGATGTTGATGGCTGGTTGGGCGTCGAAACTTGAAGAAGTTGTTCGAAGTGCTCAAACCAGCGTTTCAGCTGGTCAGTGGGGTCGGTAAGCAATTGTCCAGTCGTGTCCTTCACTGGCATCCTCGGGTTCATCCTTGCTCCACTCAGGCGTCGTGAGATATCGTAGAGGAGGCGTATATCGCCAGTGTTTGCGGCTTTCTCCCCTTCGTCGGCCAGGGAGTTCACCCACGCTCGATTGTCCCGTCTGCAAGAGCGCTTGACTTCCTTCTCTAGAGCCGAGTACCGTTGACGGGCTTCGTTCTTGGCTCATCTGGTTCTCGCCCGCTCTATCGCGGCTTTTGCTTCTCTACGCTCCTCAATCTTCCGCCAGGTTTCATCTGTGATCCACTCTTTCCTCTGGGTGCGCAGCTCACCCAAGTTGTTCTCGCTTGTTTCTTTAAAGGCATTCTTGATGGCCGTCCATTGTTCTTCTACGCTGCCACCTTCTGGAACGTCCGCAGCTCGAGTCTCAATTTCATGAACAAAAGACCTTTTTACCCCTGGATCTTCAAGTCGGCGTGTGTTGAACCGCCGCCCGAGTCTCTCCTCCCGTCGCTGGATCCGCGCCATGCGTAGGCGGATTTCACCGATTAGAAGGTGATGGTCAGACGCGATGTCGGCGCTGCGTTTATTCCGGACATCAAGAAGGCTCCGTCTCGGTTTGTCCATCACGGGAAACCCACGTGACTTTGTGCACTGGCCGATGGGGGAAGAGCGAGTCCCCGATCACCATGTCGTTATTGCCCCAAAATTCTACAAACAGCTCCCCGTTCTCGCTCATTTCGCCGAGACCATGGCGTCCCATGACACGCTATTAGTCCGTGTTGTCGGAGCCGATCTTCGCATTGAAGTCGCCAGTGTAGATCTTGATGTCACCCTTTGGAACCTTATCCACGACGACATTCAGTTGACTGTAAAAATTCTCCTTGTCCTGTAGCTCGGCAGCATCGGTTGGCGCATAACATTGGATTATGGTAAGGTTACGAACCCGTGTTCTAAATCTGGCAACGATTATCCTCTCATTAACAGGCTCCCACTTGATGAGCGCAGCACTTGCCTGGACGCTAAGTAGGAGACCAACTCCACGATGGCGGGGAGCGTTTTCACCTCGAATACCAGAGTATAGTAGTACCTGTCCCGACGGCAGTTTGTGTTCTCCAAAGTTTGGCCAACGAACTTCACTCAGTCCCAGGATTTCTAGCTTCATGCGTTGCGCCTCGTTGGCGAGTTGTGCCAGTTTACCCTGCTGGGCTAACGTCAATACATTCCATGATCCAATTCGTGTCCGTTGTTTTGCGCTAAAAGTCGTTGCCGTTATATAAGTTCGATGTCTTTCTCTGTTGGTTTCTGTAACAATTGTAAAGGTTTCAGAGACAGTAGGTGGTTGGCCTAAGGCCTCCTATCCGCCGTGATGGGGCTGCCATTTTAGGTGTAGCTTCCGGGGAAGAGCATTTCTTATTCAGCCGCTGGATGCCAGTCAGACGCTGTTTGAGCCGCACCTCCATGGTGCACAGACGCTCGGGTTGGCGAAGCAATTCCTCTATCACCGTGCTATGGTTACCGCGCCAGTGTTCGCGTCGCACCTCCTCACTCTGCTATTCTCGGATTGACAACATTGCCCAGGCTACGCCAACCAACTGTGTCCATGTTTCAGCTGGCAGTCTTTTGTGATCATATGACTCGTGGAGGCGTGAGGTAGGAACTTGTGAGGACCGGAGCTAGGTATATCGCTCCTTCCAGATTGTCACTCACCATTTTGTAGCCCTTCAGCTCTTGATCCGCCTTAACAATGTCCGTAGGAGACAATTTCAAAGAACACGCGATCCTGCCAAGAAAGTTATCTGGCGGGATTTGCAAAAACAAATTAAAAAGCGATTCTCTGCCCTGAGGAACGAAACTTTTGAAAATAGTGTTTCTAAATTAGACCCGAGTTCCAAACCCTTTTGGAAACTCACAAAATTTTTGATAAAAACCTCAAAAGCCTATTCCAGCGCTTAAGGGGAAGCTCACCGGCCCAAAAATAAAAAAATATTTTCGGTACGTTTTTAATTTTTCTAAAAATATTGGGAAAAATTATCAAAACTCCAAGAAAATCAGTTTCTTCCTTAGATTTTTGCCAAAAATCTAAGGAAGAAAATTTTTTTTCTATCCCATCATGAAAAAAATTGGACTCTCAGAAAAACCGAAAAGTTGATGTTTTGTGGTTTTTTGAGTCCAACTTTATGCCATAATGACTTATAAAACTGCTTTCATCTACTCCATCTATCGTATAAAAATTACCACTACAGTCTGTTATTTGAAATTAGCATCTTCAACTATTATAAAACATGTTTTTGCACGTGAATTTTCTTTAAAAAATTAGAAAAAATGTGATTTTTTTAGATTTTTTATACTTTTTTTTCAATATTTTTAGAAAAATCAAAACGTAATTATTTTTTTCGAAGCGGTGAACTTCCCCTTAAAGAAGGTGGTAAAATTTTCATCACAAATTTAGACAAAGCTCAGAAACTTGAAAGCAATTCGAGAGTTACCATTACATCAGTTTGGGTCTAACTAGTGCTATTGAAAATCAGGTTGCTCGGGATTATCTGAATATTTTCTCTGGGGAAAATATTTTTGATGATTCCTGGAGAACTGATTTGGACGAAGTAAGATCTATAACTAACAAATTTCATAATATGAAAGCTCCAGGTGATGATGGAATTTTCTATATCCTCGTCAAAAACCTCCCAGAGAGTATCTTGTCTTTCTTGGTAAAATTATTTAACAGATGTTTCCACTTGGCATACTTTCCTGATAAATGGAAAAATGCAAAAGTTGTACCAAGCTTGAAAGCGGATAAAACTCCAGCTGATGCTTCTAGCTATCGTCCAATAAGTTTGGTTTCTTAGTAAACTTTTTGAAAAGATAATTTTGAATAGAATGATGCTTCACATCAATACGAACTCAATTGTTGAAGATGTGCCGTTTGGATTTCGCGATGAGCAAATCTGAAGGCCAGTTAACTGGAGTTGCTCTTCTAGACATAGAAAAAGCATTCGACAGTGTTTGGCATGAAGAATTGATTGCTAAATTGAAAAAGTTTAATTTTTCACTTTACATTATGAAATTAGTTCAAAATTATTTAACTGACAGAAATTTGCAGGTAAATTATCAAAATTCCAAATCCAATCGACTACCTGTTAGAGCAGGAGTTCCTCAGGGTAGCATTCTTGGGCCTATATTGTATAACATTTTCACTTCGGACCTCCCTGATTTGCCTCAGGGTTGCCACAAATCTTTGTTCGTTGATGACACAGGCATTTCCGCTAAAGGAAGAAGTCTTCGTGTTATATGCAGCAGACTGCAGAAAAGTCTAAAAAAAAATTCTTGCTATTTACAAAAATGGAAGATTTCTCCCAACGCTTCCAAAACTCAACTTATAATATTCCCACATAAGCCTAGAGCTTCCTTTTTGAAACCCAGTAGTAGTCACAAAGTCACTACGAACGGAGCTCCAATTTCCTGGTCAAACAAATTTATAAAATGTTTGTATCCTCTTATAAACAGGACTTCCAAAATTTGCCTGACGAATAAACTTCTAATATTATAACAAGTTTTTAGACCAGCTATGCTTTACGCTGTGCCAATATGGTCTAGTTGTTGCACGACCAGGAAAAAAGCACTTCAAATGATTCAGAACAAAGTTCTGAAGATGATTTTGAAGTTGCCTCCTTGGTAAAGTACTACCGAAGTACATAGAATTTCGAATGTTGAGACTTTAGAACAAATGTCCAACAAAATAATTAATAAATTCAGGCAAAAATCGTTGTAATCCAAAATTGCAACGATTAATTCCTTTTATACTTAGATAAGATTTAGTTTTAGTTTTTAGTTTTAAGATTTCAATTGTTATACTGACATGCAGGTTTAAAAAACCTGTTTGAAATACTGAATTTCCAAGGCAGGAACAATGTAAAAACACTTAGATATATATAATAACAATGAAGGCTGGTAAGTAACTGTAGTAACTGGAGCACCTAGGTTAAAATAAAAAGGATCATAAATTCGCCGAAATAAGTTTTAAGCGTCATGAAGTAATGTCATGTGAAAGAAAAAATGAGCGCTAAATAATTTTATTTACCTCCTGGTGATAAAAGGTGTATTAATTCACGAAGACGTCCCCTGGAAATCCCGCACTTTCTCCCCCCATACTAGTTTTTATCTTACCTAAATCTGCTGAAACATTTTTTTCTCTCGCTTGTTATTTTCCTTTTCTGTAGATGGAGTACATCCGACGTCGACAGCACATATCCACAATCGACACTAGCAGTCCGAGCCGATTGCTACTGACCACCACAGCGCAGAGTCAAAACTTCATGGGTTCAACGATGGCTCTGCACAACAATCACACAACGAGCCTGGGCTACTGCACCCTTAGGAACGGCGTACCCCAACCTGCCAATTCGGTGACCAATGTGTCCATGAGTCATGTGCCAAATACGTTCACGACAGCATCGCACGTCACTTGCACCCTTCCGAGGCACCCACCGGGTGCCGGTGGCGGTGCCATCAATCCTGCCGGTCCTATCGGTGCACATCATTGGCCCTCGTACGGGGGAACCATCGCCGGGGTGCGAAACATGACGGCCATTTCGGTGACCAGCAGTCAGCAAGCGGTACCTCCTCCACCCTCCACGATAGCTATGCAGCATCTAGGACCACAGCCGAGGACCCGCGTGTGCATCGGATTACCAGAGGAGGACGTGTCAGCCGATACGCCGCTCATGGTAAAACGGGAAAGCACCGTATGACTATAGGAATCTCACAGGGTCGGTGATACGGCCCTGTGAGGCTCATTCTCCGAATGCGCTGACAGTGCGAAGCTAGGGAACGAGGCAAGACTTAAACAATAATTAGAAATTGTTAAAATAACGAACGCTACCGAAACTGTTTATAGAACGAAGAAATCCAAATATTTCCCTCCGAGAACGTATCTCTTTGTTCTTCGGGAGGGGTACTGTTTCCCCGGTGATCACTTTACGTTTCTGTTTTCGTTTTCTAACTGTTTTCTAAGATGAGCGACAGAGAAACGAGAATAACGATGTTATTTACCATTATATCATTTTGTGATATGAACGCTGTGAAATAATTAAATCGATATGCTCAATTTTGAGTGTGGATTAAACAAAGCAAGAGGGAAGCTAGCGGGAAGCAAAATGAGCCAAGGATCATTAAGTACAGTTAATGCCGGGGTTGATCCGTAAAAAGATGCGGAAAAATCATCCAATGAGCGAATGAGGAATCTGTAAATAATAATCTAGTTTATGACCAATCCGCCCGTCTGCGCCCCAGATTCGCATACCAGTGCGCGCAGGAGGTAGCACGGAAGAAAGAAACTCGAATAAACTCAAGGTCGTAATCTTTCCTGTAAATATGTATATAAAAATCGCTGAAAAAAAAAGTAACGAGCGTAGCAGAAAATGAAGAGCGACGAGAAAACTTTTTCCCCCTGATTTGATTTCGCGTGAACGAATCTCTCGCATTTCACACCCAATAGCCAGAGGGCTGGAGGGTGGAGATGGAGCTGGAGATGGAGAGATGCTTCCAACTGTTTGGGCGTGCTGGAGACTCTTCTTTGAGTGTTGTCAGGCAGATGGAAGCGTTGTTGTTGGCAACTGGCCATCATCATTTTCCCAGCTCTTTCACAATAGGAAAACCTCCGGGAGGAATCAGTGGAAAATGCGAAGAAGAGTTAATTTAGTTTTAGCTAGAAAATAAAATTTAACGATGAGCCCGGAAGTTGACTGCACTGACTGGTTGGCAAATCAGTATGTACCAAGTGAAAAGGAAAAAAATCTGCAAAAGTTCCCCTAAGGAAGTGTGCTACCGAACCAGCCAGCGGTCGGTGCTGGTTAATGAAGTAAATTATTTTCTCTGGAAATGGTTCTAAGGAATGAGGACGGTGTTGTTTATTCGATTGAGAGAGAGAGAAAGACGAAATTTGCTGCTGCGAATATAGAACACGCTTCCGGAAACTTATTTTTGGGAATGCAGACCAGAATTGAGGATCTGAAGTCTCCATGAGCTGTGATTCTTAGTCGCAGGAATAACAAAAAGTAGTTAATCATGAATGGAGTTTTAATCAAGTCTATCAGAAACCACGTGTATCCATTAAGTATCCAAGCTCATACAAAAGTTTTTAGTTTCATGCACATTGTCTTTTACAATTCATATGAACCAATGGGTTCTGTGAAAATCCGCAGATATTAATTATGGGCAAATCACCCACGACGCAGCTAATGAATGTCCAACTTACCCGTGCAGCAGCTTGACTCCAAATGACCTTTCACCAACTGTCAGGAAATGTGTATGAAAAGTCATGACCTACCTAGTTATTATCCATCTCATATCTTCCCTGTCCTTCGATATAAAAGTTATGGAAGTTTTTTTTTTGAACACTAATTAATGATATTTAATCACTGAATGCTGTCAGTTTTAATTTCACTAATATCATGGCGCCACCCACCTTTCTATCGGCATAATGCTAGTAAAAAAATGTATGGAGAGTTGATTATATTACCATTTTTTTAGCGTAATCAGAGAAAAAAATATTCTGTTGTTGTGTTCCGCAAATATGTGTTGAACCACCAGTGTTAATTTTTACATTAAAACCAGTATTTCCCATTTTTTCATACAAGCAAAAACAAATCGCCGTATCTTTTTCTAGCAACATCGGCGGCATTGGCTGCGTCTAGAATTAAAAATCACTTTGACAACGTTAATTGACTGGAGATTTTCACAGTAGTCTAGAACCAGATCACAGTATCTGCTGTTCGACTCGGACAATATCTGCATCAAAGCCTCAACGCGATCATTGTTGGACACAGGGGTTGAAACGGTTGACGTTTTTTACTACACTCGCTTCGTTGTCGTGCGCGACAGTCTGTTTGTATTCATACACTCATGCTCTACCGTCGTCTCTCTCACACAATACAAATGGGAGAATAACATTCGAGCAAAAAGAAAATTATCAAATAACTATCATATGCAAGGGGTACTCTGCACACCTCTATCTGTACCGAGAACTTTATCTGTGCCGAAAACTGTGGCAAGCGTTGGGTCGAGTGTGCCGAAGTGTGGCAATCAAGCTGTCGATCTCAGTATCCCATGAGTTTGGCAACCCTGCAGTTATGACTTTTGAGATTGTTTGTTTACATTGCCGAATTCTCATGGATGGTTATGGACGAGTTATATCTGTGTATATTGCATAGTATATACGAGGGTAATTACTGTGCCTGTCCTGTTAAAAAGTAAAACGTGCATCAAATAACACGAATGTAAGTTTTTCTTTGTACAACATTCATTCCTTTTGCTTTAACGATGATTAGCCAGTATACGTTGACCGTTGCCAACCATTAAGTTCAACTCCTCCACGAGAAGGAGAAGGGTGAGTGATGGCAGAAGCTGTCCATCCAGGACAAGAAATTTCCTTACCGTGTCTCATTCTGGTAGACGTTTTCCGAAACCTGTACTTATGACCCACCCGGCAAGTGGAAAATGTACCTCTACATTATCATCATGATACTCGGACAATGCTACAACCTAGAAATCAAGAAGGATTCGACCTAAAATTCCCACTGGCGATAGTAGAAGCAGCAATAGACCTTCAGTTACTTCCTTGTGTTAGCCTTAACTTTTGGGTACTAAATTCATCTAAGTTTGCTAAACATGTTTTGGTGGGAGAGTCAATCGACTGCGTCCATGGTTTTGAACTTTTGAACACCCTAATAAATATTCAGGAGATCCAGGAAATCACTGAGATTGTTCATTAACAACACAAAAATAAATAGTGCTGCTCTTCTTCATTCTCATGGCTCTCAACTATTTACTTTTAATCCGTTTATCCTCATCGTCCATCAAATAATTTCCAGCAGCATGCAAATGCGTATCTAGGATCTAGATACCGGTTGCCAACGTTTGATTACTACCTTCTCTTTGTATTTGCTTGTTGTTTCTTCATAAATTTCATCCTTACTTGGTTTTGCCGGAATTGCATACTTATCCCCTGCTGGCGGTTCCGATCGCGTTTATAAATACCGCGATTCAGATTGGCTCCGTCAAGGGCTCCATTACCTCCGGTGTGGTTACCTTCACAATTCTGTTAGCAGCATTAAGAAGGAGTCACTCGTTTTCTCAGAACGGCCGTCCCGGTCGCGTTCTCTCCTGTGTCTTTGCCACGGCGAGGAAACGATTTTTGCAAATCCGTCCTCACTCGCATTCAGAACGGCCGTCCCGGTCGTTTTCTTATCCTATTTTCCTTGCAAGTGGGTGATTTGCCCTATCAAAGGTCTCCCAAATTCCAGGTTTGTCTCCTGGCAGGATCGCCAGAAGTGTGAAAATCCGCCGATATTAATTATGGGCAAATCACCCACGACGCAGCTAATGAATGACCAACTTACCCGTGCGGCAGCTTGAATCCAAATGACCTTTCACCAATTGTCAGGAAATGTGTATTAAAAGTCATGACCTACCTAGTTATTATCCATCCATAGGTAACATGTTTTTTTTTTTTTTTTTTGATAAACAGGCGATTCTCTATTATGCCATTTGCATTTTTCCTCTTATTTCCAGCTTTGTATAAAAGGTTAATGTCCTCAATGTCGGCCTAAATCTTTATAATATTACATTACATAAATTTCTAAGTAAAGCATTTGTTTTACAATGTTTCACTTGCAACCAATCATATTAATTCCAATTGTCCAGATGGTGCGTTGTTCTACGAAAAAATGAAAAACAGGAGATTTGTTTCAATGAGCCCAGATTCCTTTTCACAGCAATATGGTGGAACGGCTGCTTATTCACAACTTGTTTATTATTATTCTATCCTAAGCTTGATCGTGAGTGTGATGGGTTCAGGGTGACAAGTGAACCAGGAAAACCAGGAAAATGTCGGGAATTCTGTATAAAGACTGGAACGAGCAAAAATTGGTCGACAGAAAAATCGTTTCTTTCGGTCAAAATTCACATCACAAAAGTCTTCTTATTTCTCTTTTGGTAGTTCAATTCATATATTTAAAGGAAAAAAAGTTCGTTTATTCTTTTGGTTTGCCAAATACGAACTGCCGTGTCTTCCGCTTAGCCCCTCCATTAAATTTTGCACAGTGGTCTCATCGACCTTATTCGCCGCCGAACGCCAGTTAGATTTAAACTGCTGCTCGATTTCCATGGATTTATTAATTTTTTTAGATTCCGTTTGATCAAGGCCCAATACCGTTCCATAGGGCGGAGTTCTATTTAGCCTGTTGGGAGGGTTGTGGTCTTTGGGTACCACAACCACGTTATTCGCATCGTACCACTCGATTGCCTTTTTCCCATAGTGGCAGCTCGCCAAGTCCGGCCAGAACAGCACAGGTCTATTATGTTGCTTTAGGAATGGTAGCAGCCGCTTTTCCAGGCATTCCTGGACGTAGATCTCTTGATTGATTGTTCCCGTAGTAATGAAAATTCCGCTTTTCAGACCACACGTGCATATGGCCTGCTAGATGAGATATTTCTTCGGGAACTTCGATAGTTTGATGGTTTTGAAAATTTCAGCCACCTTCCCTTTTCCTAATGCGGTATAAAACTCCTGTCCCAGAACCTGCTTGAAATCCTCCTTCACATAAGTTTCGTGGGAGAACGTCGGATTCTCTTGCTGCGCGAGCAAAATTTTGACACGCTGCTTCTCTTGCTTGGGCGTCATTTTAAAAACTGGAGAGCAAACGGTGAAAATTCATCTAAGCAACGATTCAACTTCCAAATGCAGAATTTCAGGTTTTTTTAAATGCATTTTCAACGGAAATACACTAATTTGAAGTTGACAAATTTTTGCGCGTTCCAGACTTTATTGCCAGTTCAGAGTAAAATTAGCATTTGGCCGAAATTGACAATCGTCACTGACAGCTGCTTTTGGGATTTTCGAACACTGAACCAAAATTGTTCCTTGAAGACCGAGTTGAAGACCTTATTCGCATGACAACACATAAAATATAAAAGAAAACATTGAAAACAACAATCATGTAAGGAAATCTGAAATACTGATAAGAGATAAACTAGCCTATGGCTAAAAATCTCTAAAATAAAGAAAAAAAAAAAAAAAAATGAAATACTGATAGATTTAAAGCTTTGTTCAAAAATCAGGATTTTTTATAGAAGATACCAGAAAAACCAAAAAAATCAAGGAATTAAAAATCAAAAATTCACTTGCCACCTTTGTTGATAAAAAACATGATTGTGCGTGTGATCCCGAGCAGGAAAACATAACATATGAATACCTAATTCTGATCTGATTCCAAAATTTGGTATTGATCAGCATGACATAAGAGGTAAAATACCAAAGAATAATAACAAAAAATTGCATGCAAAACACTTTGTATATAATAATTGATATTTGGATGCTAAAAGAATACCTGTGTGGTATTGTTTTGGCATTGCAATTGCATAATTTAGTGTTGGAATGGTTTTGTGGAACATTTTTTTTTGTATCTTACCTCATATGTCATGCCCATCCATACCCATTCATGGTATCGAGATACTCGTTTCTGCTCGAGATGTGCTGCCACCGTTGCCACTTGGTCATCAATATTGAAATACCTTATCGTTCAGTTGAACATACAATGCTTCATTCCTTCAACTAGTGGACAATGTATCATAAAATGTCATTTATAGTGATTAATATGTTATCGAGGAGTGGGAGCAGCGTGCAAGGACACAAACAAAAATCCAATCTGACTGTTGCTTTTGGCGGCAGTCGGTGACAGCTGGACACGCTTGGTATGATTTTTGATGACCCCAAACTTCGACACCTGGTCGCAGAATAACGACATCAAAAGCAATTGCAAAAATCTGCTGCATTCGTTCTCAGAGGCGGTGGTGGTTGAGCAGACGTGCCATGTTTGTGCAATCGTTTTTCCGGTGTATGTGCGACGGTGTATGTGCATTTTAAAAAATTAATCAATATGGAAAAGAGTGATTTTCGGCTTCATTCTGCCACCGGATCTGACTGCAATCGCCCATAGGTAGAGAGCTTCGTAGTAGATACAGATTCGCACGGCTCCGATACGTGCCTGTCCCGATGCCGTCAAGGGAGTAACCATTGCGTGGCATCATCGACAGTGTTTTTGGGTATACAAATCTGCCGGCAAACAATTGGAGTGATTTTTCATAATTTGCCACTGGGACGTGCAATTATTAATTCCTTTTGTCTGAATCCAGAAGTGGGAACGAAGCTTATCGGGATGGTTTTGTGCTTGTTAAAATATTTCATTAATCAATAAATGTTTATGGTCTGCACATCATATTTCAACATTTACAGTAAAATAATTTTCCAGGAATCATCAGGATGGACGATATTTTTGAATGTCCTTCGTTACAGATGCATGAAATAAATATTTGCAGGTGATTTAATTTGAATTTAATTTAATTCCCACATGCATGGGGACGTCCCAGGCGTAGTGGTTCCATACCGCTGACGCCAAAGTCACGAGTTCAAAGCTCATCCCCGGACCATGTATGAATGACCCAAGAGTGTTTAAGTGACTATAAAAAGAGATGGAAAAAGTTCCCACATGTGCCCAAATTGATCAAACTACAGCAAAAGTCTGATATGAAAAAGTTTGAGGCAAATTAATGTAAATGAATGAACCAAACGAATGTAAATGATTTGCCACGGCTGCCCTTGCTTATCTTGAAGTTTACTCAACGCAGCGCTGGTATTAGATAGATGTGTCCTTTTTTTAGCCAAACATATAAACAATACACACAACCGTTGAATCCGACTCAAATTTGAGTTCCGTTGAATCAAATTCGCAAAAATACAGTTCACTCATAGACTGAGAGCACCTTCCTTGATTTTCCTCCAAAATCTGCTCGAATATGAAGAAAATCGGAGATCATTTTAATCAGTCTAAAAATATACTCGTAGTCTGAGAAAAATTTATCACGATTTTTGTCATAATCCCGCAGAATTTTGAGGAAATTCCAAGACAATTTGACTCTGTTTTTGAGTGACCTGCGTTTTTGTTAATTTGAGTAAACGAAACTTATATCTAAGTCTGATTCAAAGGCCGTGTGTATTATTAATATACGGCAAGCTGGACTAAGGGTTTGAGTGGCGCATGTAACAGCCTGAAGCTCGAACGTGGAGGTGGGATCTATTGGTCTTTTTCTGAAGAGGATTCGGATGAGCGATCGGCGTAGAACTCCAATATGGCGGCACATTTTCTCTACATCCACCACGACTCCAACTGCATTCGTCCGGAATCGTATTTCTATGGACTGGATCCTCTTGCATGACTGGACCAACAAGGAGAATGTTGTTCAAGGAATTGCCGGATGATGTGTGGCAGGAGGCATCGAATACGACCCGTACCTTTGTCGTAATCCTGCTGGCCTTGAACACCGGGTGATGCGGCAAGTAGTAGTGAATCAGGGAATCATCTATCGGATCTTCAAGTTGTCTCATGTGGTCAAGTCATAAAGCCCGATTCAAAGTAAATTTGGACGCATTCAAGTGATCATAGCTCAAGAATTAAACACCATACACGGTTGATCAAAACGTCAAACAAAAGGGTATTTACTTGCGATCGATGCCATCATGATCTGCACAGTCGCTGGTGGCACTGTACCGGCGAACTTATTCCACTTTAAACGCATTTGTTGTGCATTTGTCACTTCTTTACCGCATCCTCAAAGTTTTCGCTTGACAATTGCCCAATATTTTTCGATCGGTCTGAACTCAGGGCAATTCGGAGAATTAATCTCTTTGGCGACGAAATTAACATTGTTTGTAGCATAACATTCTAGTACCTCCTTAGAGTAGTGGCAGCTGGCTAGATCCGGCCAAAACATAACGTTGGTCTTGTGTAGCCGAACGAAGGGTAAAATCCGCTTTTTCAGACACTCTTTAATGTCATTGTGTGAGATGTGATGAAAACCTTGGTTTTAAGGCCACAACTGCAGATTCCTTGCTAAGTTATTAGTTTCCGTGCAAACTTATCAGCAAAAACAAATTTATACCTTGAAGGGACATCCCCACGACCAGTTGCTAGGTAAAATCTTCGTCCGGGGATTTGTTTATAATCCATTTTGACATATGTTTCGTCATCCACTAAAATACAGCCATCAAATTTTGTCAAAACTCGTTCGTATAGTGCTCGGTTTATGGCCACTAAATTTTGTTTCAGGGAGCGATTCGGATGTTTACTGGCACAAAACGACTAACCTTCGACCTTCTCTTGAAAGGATGTTACGAACGGTGGAAAAGTTGGAATCGTATTTCTTTGCCAAATCACGTATGGAGACACCTGGGTTGCTTTTCACATACCTCAACACCTTTCTCCTCAGCTCTTTGTCCCTAGTGCCACTTTTATGATAGATGCGCTGTGCTCTGTCCACACTCAGAGTATCCTTGTAACGTTTGATTACAAGACTCACCGTTGACTTTGGGAATTTTGACACTTTTGCTATTTTTGAGGCAGACCACGAAGGGTTCTCTAGATGTTTGTGCACAGTTAATTTTCTTTTCTCAAGTTCCATGATCCGTAATTTCGGGATGCGTCGATCAATCGAGAAAAACTTTTCATCAACTTCTTCGACAATTAAACATCAACAAATGCCTGTCAAACGTTTTTTGTTCCAACCACCAGGGGCACGGTGGTGTATTGAACCGTGCGTCCAGATTTACTTTGAATCGAGCTTTAGGTACTCGTCCATACTCGTCCGGCGATAGCTCTAGATTCGCCGAGTTGAATATGGGGATTCTGAGATTTTGGAAGAACGACTACATACCTTCCTTCTGCGTTTCTGGTCGTAGTAGCTTGGTACAGCTCATCACAAGTCTGTCGAGTAAATTCGACCGGTATTAAT
Organism: Ochlerotatus camptorhynchus; assembly: GCF_037179485.1. Lineage (NCBI taxonomy): Eukaryota > Metazoa > Arthropoda > Insecta > Diptera > Culicidae > Ochlerotatus > Ochlerotatus camptorhynchus. The sequence goes on from NW_027040741.1 coordinate 1,165,591, forward strand.
GGATTTAATTTCCCAGAAATTCTCCATCTAGGTTGTGGGTGGTGGTTGCGGTAAAACAGCGTAGAGGGATCCGTGGAGTATTTCTTTACCAGCCTGAAACTGCCCAACCGAAGATAGTTTCGATTAGCGTTGATGACCAACGGTTGAGGTGGATCCTACCATTCCTCAGGTACTCATGGAATTGGTCAACTCCCAAGATCATATCAATGATGTTGAAGTTGGGATCGATGAGTTCAACAGTCTTGGGAATGTACCAATGGGAGATGTCCACGTCTCTGCCCGGAAGTGGGTTGGAAGAACTAGGAATTCCAATTCACTTGTGTAGTACTCGTCTCGTGAGCGAATCGTTGCGTAGACCAGCTGTGAAACTGTGGTCGCCAAATTCCCAACCCTAGTGATGAGGATATGGACTCGTTTTGGTTTCAGACTCGGACGACGAGCGAGCTTTTTAGATATGAAGTTGGATTGGGATCCAGAATCGATGAGTGCTCGAGCGGAATGCTCGTTACCGTCTTCATCGAGAACTGTCAGAACAACCGTGCAGAGAAAAGCTTTGCTGGGCGAACGGACGTGAGCTGGCACACTCACTTCCGATGTTGGATGTGGTGATCCACTAGAGTCTACTGACCTTAGAGTGAAGGAGGAAGTTAGTGGTTCGACTACTGGGGTGACGCTACATTTCTGTGGGGATGGAATGGTGGTGTCGTTCATGGCAGAGGCGACAGGAAAACTTTAAGTCACAGTTCTCTGCGACGTGGGAGGACTTGAAACAGTTCCAGCAAAGACGTTTCGGAGCAATGAATTCCCTCCGTTGACCAACGGAGAGCTTTTGGAATGCTGAACACTGAAGAGATGCCTTTAGGAGCAGGAGATGCACGATAAGGGACTGGATCGTGGGCTAGCAACCACGGTATTGGCGACTGATCTCGATTGCTGGGGTTTTTTGAACGGACTTGTACCGGCTACCTTGACCGGTGTATGACGATGTTCCATCTCTGAGGAGTTCGTATAGGAATTCGATGCAATTGGCATATGTAACCTGGTCTATTTTCGACGAATGCTCTTCCCAGGCATGAAGAGAAGCAGAATCTAATTCGTACGAGAGCCAGAGGAGTGTCCCAGGTGTCGACTGCTTCCCCCAGCTTCGCCAATGCCTTGGCGTGACATTGGAAGACGTCCACTAGGGTGTGGAGACCTTCGGAAGATTCCTTGCGAATAGGTGTCAGATCGTACAGAGCCCGGAACAGCTGTTTCTTTAGGAAACGCTGGTCGTCGTAGCGTTTGAAGAGGGCCTCCTCCATGTTGGTCCATAGCTGCCTCGATCTCCACCGTCTCGTACGGTTTCCTGGCATCCTTCTCCAAAGACTGCAACAGGGATTGCAGCTTTGCTACAGGTGGAATTTCTGGAACATCGTGGACCATAGACTTGAAAGTGTCCCTGAATCCTAGTCTCCATCGAACTTTGGCAAGTCGATCTTGGGGAGACGTAGATGGAAGCTGGCTGGTGGATGTGGGGCACCGATGGTCTCATTGACAGGAGCTGGTTCATCTACTAATTGGTTCATCAGCCAACCCTTTACGGTACAGTAGCGCGATTCAACAGCGTTCCACTGTTGAAGATGTCTCGCCAGCGGAGCATCACCACTGTCCAAACGCTCGATGTCCGCTTGTACCTTAGAAAACTCTTGGTACAGTTGATTGAGTTATTCCAATCGAACTGGAACTTGCAGGATATCGCGTTCCTCGTCATAATTATCGACAAAGTCTTCCATTGCCTCGAATGACAAGTTCAGCGGCTCTCGGCTCGTTAATCAGTCGTTGAGCTTCTTCTTGGTGGCCATGCTTCCGGCAATTTAACGGGTGAAATGATTCTCACACTACATGTGATATCCTTCCCGATTCGATGTGAAAAAACTCCTTCCCGTCACGGATCGCGAAAACGAACGAGTTGTTCCTTCCCGACGCGTGTCTACGGATGCACTTTGGTTTGCAGCACTTGTCTTGAACTGTCACTTGCACTTTGGAGTGCGGTTTCAATTCACTGTTTACCAGCAATAAATTCAACCATAATGCCCCGTAACGTGGGTAGATCACCTTTTCGTGGTACGTTACAGGATGTAAGATCTACCACCGATTCCTAGTCCTAACTACTTCAAACTAGGGGAACAAGATTTTTCAGTAATCCAAGGAACACATATTAGTCCTTGTTACTTTTTATGCCTTGTTAATAGTGACAAGACTCGGCTTTGTCCACCGAGGATGATCTTGAAACAAGGAAAAAATGAGTTAGTTAGTCTTCATCTATGTGATTCCTAATCTTCTATTCGTTGTTCCCTAGTTTGAAGTGGTTAAGACTAGGGTTCTGATGCATGGTCATTATCAGTGTCATTTCTTAATTTTGTTGCTAAGGAATTCAATTTTGACTGACAAAGAGGCGCGCCTTTGGAGGGTGTTTCAACACTCCGAAGGGTATAAATAGCGGGACCTTTCAATTAGAGTCGGATCCTTGCGATAAATGCAAGAATGACAACTGTAAAAAATCGAATACTTTATCATTTATCAATAGTGATGGAGTAATACGACATGCACTAAACTAAGGACACGGTATAGACTACAATAGATCAAATTACTGGTCGCAGTGGTGTTAGGTCCCGAACAGAGGAAAAAAAAAAACCTAATGCACTTTAGAGTTTGCGGGGAAAATCTTCAATGGCAGAAAACATTATCACTTTGTTCTACCTTTCACCCTACCAGCCAACAACAGTTTGGAATGGCGTGGCTTGGGACTTGAAAAGAGCGTTCAAAATGGCTGGGATGCCATACCGTTTGGCTTAGCTTGAGTCAAGAAAACACTATTCACAATGGCTGACAACGCCACACACCGTTTCTTCGTGCCATCGTGGCCACAGAATCGAATCACACTTCTGGTCCCGGAATTGACCTTCGTATACGGCTCGAAGGACCAATATTCGTGCCCGAGAAAGCACTTTAAAATGTCCAGATCACGGGAGTTTGCTTAATCGATCACACTAACACAAAGTTACTTGGTATCTGCTACTAATCTTTTTCCCTTCACCACACAACGAAAACGCTCTTTCTGGCGCCCCCTGTCCCATTCAGGGTAGCTGATCACTTCAACCACGCTAGGAATCTTCTAAATCCACATCTCTGCTTCGGACTTGGTGGGAAACTGGTGGGTAAACACACGCGACGAAAGATAACAAGTCCCTTCTTGATATCAGACTTTGCAGAAAAACGGAACGACCGATCAATTTCACTGACTTTAACTTTATTCGATCGAGCACGGGTACGTGATCTACTGAGCAGAACGGTTGCTGCTGAAGTATCTAGGCGAACTAACTCCTACCGTGGTACCGATCACATATTTCTACCATTCCCGGTGTGTGGTTCGTATGTGTATGTGTAGTGTATATAAAGAGTGATGAACGATCTGTTCAGTATGTAGATCTAATCTTCACCTTCTTGCATGTTACATTTAATATCGCTTTCATGTCAATGAGGGTACATTAGTAATAGTGGACATTATTTCAATAGAATTAAGTTTAGGATAAGTTTAATAAGCAATTCCTAAAAAAAAACTTCAAAGAAGTTTAAAAATCGCTAGGCAAAATACGAGAGCTCTGAGGTAGTTCTGAGAACTTAAAGGCAGAATGAATGAACATCAGGACAATTCCAAACTTTAAGGATGTTTCAAGAACTTCAAGAACACTTTAGGATCTTTATAGTAGGTCGAAGCTGCGGAGACCTTGAACAAGTTCTGAGAATTTAATGAAAATTTAGAGGAATACAACGAGCTCCGAAAACATCCAGAATTTTAGGGAAGCTTAAAGATCTTTAAGAGTGAGTTCCACAGATTTTTGGAACATTTCGAGAATTTCAGTGCAAATCACCGCGGGGTAGGGCAGATTCATGCAGTTCAAGAAAATTGCAGGAATTTTACAGTACTTGAAAATACTTCAAGGAAGGTATGTGAATTTCAGAGCAGTTCCGAATACCAGGAAACTTCAGGTAAGTTCTGAAGTCTCCTGCACGCAGAGAAATGATTTTTAAATTCAAATGGATATATTTTTGACTCAGGGCCTAATATATTATTGGTATTGATTCAAATATATTATTCGGTTAATTCAAAGAAAAATATTTTTGAATCAACAAACCGGTTGTAGAGTCAATAATCTGTTTGTTGATTCTAAAACCCATTTTGTTGATTCAAACATATGTTTTGTTGAAATAGTGATACAATATGTTTGAATCAATAACAAAATACATTAGGCCCTGAAACAAAAATCCATTTTCTGCGTGTGGTAAATTTGGAGAACTTAACGCTGTTCTAATGATTTCAGGAAAATACCAGAATATCAGAAAAAAGTACCAAGAAATTCATGGAAATCTAGAAATCTTCGTGAAAGCTTAGAGATAACTAGGTCAGTTTTATTAACCCTCCGTTACTCGCGCTGTTCTACTTTGTACAACACACATGAGTTTTCCATTGCCATTTTGTTGCTGAGTTACCAATCGATCTGAAACCAATGATTATTCCTCAAAAAACTTGTTTTGATCTATACAAGCTAAATTTTGATTACAGTAAACACCTAAAAATGCGGATAATAGAGAAAATATAAATGGAAACCGCGTAAACTGTGACCATAATACGTGGGATTTAACTTAATTGATTACAACATGGAATATATCGAGATCCTGACCCGATAGAATGTTACTGTCTTCGACAAAGTTGTTCAGGAGATCATAGCCTTGTCGCTGGCGGACAGTAGTTCAGAATTTTCTCACTGCGTAGCGCTAGTATACATGTGAAATTCTCGTATGTGATATATCTCGAGATCCTGACCAGATATAAAGTTACTGTCTTTGACAACGTTTTTCAGGAGGTCAAAGTCTATTTCTTGGCGCTCAATAGTTCAGAATTTGCTCACTACGCGACGCTAGTATACAAGTGAAATTCTCATATAAAATATCTCGAGTTCCCAACCAGATAGAAAGGTACTGTCTTCGGCATAGTTGTTCAGGGGGTCAAGATTTTTTGGCTGGTAAACAGTAGTTAAGAATTTTCTCACCACGTGGCGTTAGTATACATGTACACTTCAAGGCTTTTTCGCAGGTGGCCAGCAGTTCAGAGTTTTCTCACTTTGCAGCGCTACTATACATATGAAACTCTTGCATATAAAATATCTCTAGAACCTGACCAGATAGAAAGTAAATGTTTTCGACTAAGTTTTTCAGGAAGTCAGGATCTTTTTGTTGGGTGACAATAGTTCAGAATTTTCTCACTATGCAGCGCTGAAATACGTGCCTTTCTCGCATATTCAATAGCTCGAGAGCTTGATCAGCTAGAAAGTTGCTGTCTTCGGCAAAGTTGTTTAGGGGGTCAAGACTTTTTGGCTGGTAAACAGTAGTTAAGAATTTTCTCACCACATGGCGTTAGTTTACATGTATACTTCTCGTATATGCTATAACTCGAGAGCCTGATTAGATAGAAAGTTACTGTCTACGACAGAGTTGTTCAAGAGGTCAAGGTCTTCTGGCTGGTGGACAGTAGTTCAGAATTTTATCACTTCATGGTGCTAGTATACATGTGAAATTCTCCCATGTAAAATATCTCAAGTTCTTGACCAGAAAGAAAAATACTGTCGTGGGCAAAGTTGTTCAGGATATCACAAAATGTTTGCTCGTGGACAGTTGTTCAAAATTTTCTCACAAATACACTAGACCTACAAAGTTTCACGTGTATACGTCGCGTAGTGAGAAAATTCTGAAACTTTGTTCACCAAAACATAGGCTTTAACCTCCTGAACAACTTTGTTCCAGACAGTAACTTTCTATCTGGTCAGGATCTCGAGTTGTTTTATATGAGAATTTCACGTGTATACTAGCGCCGCGTAGTAAGAAAATTCTGAACTGCAGTTCTTCAGCCAAAAATACTTTACCCCCTGAACAAGTTTGCAGAAGACAGTAGCTTTCTATCTGCTCAGGATCTCGAGCTATTGTGTATGCGAAAATTGCTCGTATATACTAGCTCCACGTATTGAGAATTTTCTGAACTACTCCACAAACGAAAAGATCTTGACTTCCTGAAAAACTTTGGCCAAAACAGTAACTTTCTATCTGGTCAGAATATCGAGATATTTTATATGAGAATTTTACGTGTATACTAGCGTCGCGTAGTGAGCAAATTCTGAAATATTGAGCGCCAAGAAATAGGCTTTGATCTCATCAACAACTTTGTCGAGGACAGTAACTTTCTATCTGGTCATGATCTCTAGATATATCACATGCGATAATTTCACATGTATTCTAGCGCTACGTAGTGAGAAAATTCTGAACTACTCTCCACCAGTGAAAAGGTTATGATCTTTAGAAAAACTTTCCTTCAGACAGTAACTTTCTATCTGGTCAGGATCTCGAGATTTTCCATGTTGTAACAAATTAAGTCAAATCCCACGTAGTACGGACACCGTTTACGCGGTTTTCAATCACATTTTCTCAATTATCCGCATTTTTTGGGGGTTAACTGGGTTAAAAGTTTAGCTTGTTTAGTTGAAAACAAGTTTTCTAAGGAATACCCTTTAGTTTCATATCGTTTGGTAGCTCGGCTGCAAAATGGCAATGGAAAACTCACACTGTTGTACAAAGTACAACGCGCGAGTACTCGTGTTACAAAAGTTGGCGCGAGTAACGGAGGGTTAACAAAAGTAGTAATAGGAATATCATCAGAAGTGAGAAAAAAAAGGCATAACTTCAGGGAAAATAAAGAACTTCTGGATTGTCCCATCGGGAAAATTTCAAGAACTTTAATTTTAATAAGTTCTGAAGAATGAAAGTAAATTCCTAGAGTAAACTGCGGGAGATTAAAAAAACTTCCAATAACGGCTTAAAGAACATCAAAGTGGCTCCATCAGTTTCAGGAATATTGCGAGAACATTTAAAACATTCTGATAGCTTGACTGCCGTTATACGCATAAGAGTCCCACGGTGCATAAGGATTGCATAGAACATGGGACAGTTATGCGTATAACGGCAGTTGAGGTATATCATAAAAACTTCAGGAAAATCCAGAATACTTCAGATAAGTCCGGAAAACTAAAAGAAATTATAAATTCCAAGAACTTCAGGAAACCTAGTGAATTTCAGTGAGAGATCTTTAGAGGAGTTCCAATAACTTTAAGAACATTGAGGAAGTTCCGGGAAATTCAGGGACGTTGAAAGATGTTTAATACATTGGATTAAGGGCAGTACTGAGAACTTCAGGAGAATCGCGATTACTTCAGGAAAGATCAGAGAACCTCAGGCCAGTTCCATTAAATTCAAGGGATACGCAGGAATCTTTAACACTCCGAATACGATGCCTCCGACGTGTAACGGCAAGTTTGCAATGGCATAACTTAGCAATTTTTTGACGAATTTCAAAAATGGTAGTGCTTCTTTAATTCCTAGGTAAAAAGATAAAAATAGGGCCGTCTACATTATTCAAAAGCAAAAAAAAAATCGTTACACGTTCTTTTAAAGGAGTGTTTTTTTGGGTTTTGCAAGTGGCCTAAGATCTATAAATTAGATTAATGGGTACAAATGTTCATATTTATCCAAAATACAGTCCTGGTTCCAATATGTGGAATCTGGAGACAACGGAACGGTCCTCTGGAAGATTCGGAACATCCGTAAAATTGGTCAATCCACGAAACTGATCCTAGAGTTCCGCGGTTTTTTTTGAAAACATTAGGAACTGTGATATACGAATGAATTTGGGTTCATAACATAAACACGGACCCGGATGGCCATGAGATCGTGCTCAGGAAGATGCGAAACATCTGTAAAAGTGGTCAATCCATGAAACTGATACTAGAGCTCTACATTTTTTTTTCGAAAACACTTGGAACTGTGATATAAGAAAGAATTTGGGGTCATGACGTAAGCATGGTGTTAGATGACTATAGGGCCGTCCTCCGGAAAATCCAAAACATAAGTAAAAGTGGTCTATTCATGAAACTGATCCTAGAGCTCCGCGATTTTTCGAAAACACGTGGAACTATGATATAAGAAAGAATTTTGGGTTTAGACATAAAAATGGACCTGGATGGCTAAGGAACCGTCCTTTGGAAGATTCGGAGCATCGGTAAAATTGGTTCAGTTTTTTCAATCTCTTGGAACTGTGATATAAGAAAAAATAGGTCGTGACGTAAACATGGACCTGGATGGGCATGAGACCGTCCTCTGAAATATCTGGAACATACTTTTTTTTTCCTTTGGTTTGTTTTCCGTCGATCTTGTTTTCCGTGCTGAGCACCAATGCTACCGACGCCAGGAAGGCAGCTCATTCACCTGAACCCTACCTATCGACTCATCAACTCATGAACCGGGGACCAACGGCTTTACTTCCCATCCGAAGGAAGGCGTGATCAGAGATGTTATGCCTCAGAACATCCCGGCGGCGCCGACTGGGATTAAACCCAGGCCTGCTGAGAGGAGAAGTAATCACGCTTACCACTACACCACCGGCGCCGTTAATTGTTTCTTGTTGAAAATCATCAATTGGAAGCATTGCGTAGACATATTTCTGAACGCTTGGTGATAAAATTATTGAAATTGATCCAGGGGCAGCTGAGTTATTAATGTTCAAAATCTTTCATAATTTTGTTTCATGTTCCCTTTGCGGTTTTCACAAAGTATACCCCAGTATAGAAATTAAAGACGTAGTCCGACGTCAAAATATCAGATTCATAACCAGTCACATCCGGCTCGTCACAGTCTGCCTCAGAGAAGTGCGTCAGGTCCATCTCCTGCAAAACGTCGTGATCCTCGTCAATTTCATTCTCAGCTGTATCCGGTACGTCACAGCCTACCTCTGAAGAGAGCATAAGGTTAAGCAGAAACACACTTTCTTCCTCCAAAGGGTGCGTCTATTCCGTTGAAAACACGAGTGCCTGCATGAGCATGCCTCATACGATGAAGCTGAAGCTGTCCGGTTGGTTGAATATTCTGCTATAGAACTTCAGCACTCACCGGGAACCGGTTCAATATCTCTCTCCATCGAAACTGAATTGTAGGTCGATAGTTAACCGGCGGTTGCGAAAACCGATCTTTCGCTGCCGCAAGAAGTTCTCTGTCAGGTGGAAGCAAGTGGCTGCTATTTTGTCTGCTTACTATGTCGTGATTATCCTGACCGTTGATGTTGTTGTTGTTGCAGTTATTGTTGTAGTTGTTATAGCTATTGGAGAGGACGTTTGTTTTTTACGTGGAGCTCTAGGATCAGTTTCATGAATTGACCACTTTTACGGATGTTTCGGATATTCCGGAGGACGGTCTTATGGCCACACAGTTTCATGACCGCAAATTATTTCTTATATCACAGTTCCTAATACTTTCGAAAAAAACTGCGGAGTTCTAGGATCAGTTTCATGAATTGAACATTTTTAAGAATGTTCCAGATCTTCCGGAGGGCGGTCTCATGACCTTTTAGGTACATGTTTATGTCGTGACCCCTAATTAATTTATATATGACAGTCTCAAGTGTTTTCGAAAAAAAAAACCAAGGAGCTCTAGGGTCAGTTTCATAGATTGAACACTTTTACGGATGTTTCGGATCTTCCGGAGGACGGTCCGATGGCCATCCGAGTCCATGTTTTTTGCTCATTTGCTTGTGAACACTGGCCCTTTGAAGTTTATATGGAAAAAAGTTATTTTTTCTCATTCTCTTATCCCTTCACCATAATCATATTCGGAAAATTTTGCTAACTGAACTGATGTGAAAGTTTCCCAGCTACAACTTTGCAGAAGAACTCATTTTAATTGAACGTCAGAATAAGTGTACCCTTTAGTAGACATGTGCAATTTTAGAGTTGGAGTCGTTCACTATTGTCTGAACTGAATAATTTGATACTTATAATTGAGTAGTCCATAATGACATTCACTCATTCAAGATTTAAATGTTTTTGATTATTATCCAATGAAAAACATATTTTATTCCGTAAAGTAACATGAAGCAGAGAATTGCCGAATTTTACATTTTTTTTATAAAGTTATATCATGTGGATTATGACTATTTAAGAAGGCCCACACAAAGAGAAAGAAGATGAAGACTACTTTTCTGAACAAACTGATAAATCTTCTCTTCGGGCTCTTCCATACCGCATCATTTGCTTATTATTGACCCTTCACTCCCCACAATGCCTTGAATGTAAACCACTTTCTCCCAACGACCCACGTACGAACCATCGGCTCAAATAACTTGGTAATTTTTCATTCTGCCTTTTCCCGCATCAATTGGGTGGCCCTCACATGTTCATTTTGGATCGCCTTCAATTGTGGCCAGAACCTCGATCAAAAACCTGTCCTTATTCTGTTTGATTGATGATGCATGCTAGTCAGCTGGATCCGTCTTCCTTTTATATTTTCCCGGGGATGTGCCCCGGCTGGCTGGTTGGAAGTTTATCAAGGCATTCCATCTGCTTTCTTTAGTCCGTTACCGGCAAGCTTTTTTCTCATCAGGCCAACAAGTGAGCCATTGTAGCGTTTACCAAAAAGAGATAGATAGTAAAGCATCGAAACAACTTCCTTACTTGTAGCCCTTTGTCAGCGTCTTCAGAAACTGATTGAAAATCTTTTACCGTTATTCGGTAGCTACCATCATCTTGCCAAGGCAGCAGCTTTCCGAATGAACAGGGACTACGGTTTGCTTCAATCGACTTGATTGTCAACTTTGGATGCCGGTACGACAGTCAGTAGTAGCATTCACTAGAATCAGCGGGCAGAACAGCACTAATGACCTTTCTGCTCGGTGATAAAAAGAAGGATCGAATAATTAAATCTCCCGGTGCTCAGCGCGAATGAATGAATGTTGAGAATGTGTTTTACTATGCTCGAACCATATCATTCATTTGCAAAAGATATCACCTACCGATCGTTCCGTTATCATCAATCATACTGTCATACCCAAGCGTGACTACCGCTGCCACCGTGCGAATGCGGTGGTGAATGAGAAGGATGAATGAGGGATTTCAGTATAAATCAAATAAATAATAAAACTTCACCACCGTTGATGCTATATTTTTTACCTCTGCCTGTGGCTGGATTCTGAATGCTCAATTCTGTTTCAATCGATTTTATTAAACGACAAGAATGGAGAAATTTCTCCGGGTGGGATATCAGAGAAAATATTATGCCGCGTAGATTATTCTGTTGTTCGAATGCGTTGAATCTTATTTAAGCCATCCAAAAAAACATACATTTAGTTGAAAATTGAATCAGCTCCAAAACACCTCGCTTTATTACACTTCGCAAGATGTAAAGTTGGACAATTGATTATGTTTGATGACTCCATCCCTTCTATTTATTGCGTATACTTTATTAAACACATTGGTATCGAAACAACACACTATATGAATATTATTTCAATCGTTATTTATTTTTAGCACACTGGCAGCCAATTCGATTCGATAAAAATGTCCACATTGATAAAATTGCTTGTGTTGCATAAACGAACACTGACAATAGAAAATTAACTACTTCTGGTACGGGCCTTCATCCGAACAAAAACGAGCTTTCCTCGAACAAACAACCCACTAGCGGAGTTGTAAAAGTATAAACAATCGACCAGAACGAATACCTTAATTAATAAACAGAAACGCTGGTGGTAAATTTGTACAAAAACTGATAAAATCAAAACATACATGAAAAACAACGCTGCTGTTTGGTACATGCTGTGATATGAACAAACACAATCAGTAGGATATTGCTTCGGTGTGTGTGTCAACTTTTGGGTTCCATTGGATGATATGATCAAAAACGAAAGTGTGATGGTTGAAATTATATTCTTCTGAAACCACAAAAATAAAAACCGCAACGCTGAACAAACAGCTCAATCGTCAAAATTATGAAGACTGGACATAACAAAAAATACAAGCTCATTAAGCGACTGATCATCTGTGTCAAAAAGTAATTATAAAATGTATCAACTCGACACGGCAAATAAATCATAAATCAGTGGTTGCTGGTCCAATTGATCTTCAGGCCAACAATTGGGATACCAGGTTGAACCTATCGTTGTATATAAAACTAAAGATAAAATCACAAAAATCAAATGAAATCAAACAAACCATTTTGTTATACAAAAGTAGATGTTTTGTAAATAATGTACAAACAGAAAACAAGGAAAAGAAATCATCGCCGAGTAAATAAAATGATCGATAATTGCAATTAATAAATTCAAATAAAACAATTACTTAACATCTAACACACAGTGAAACTAATGATCAAAATGTAAATAAAGATAGACAATTTATATAAAATGAGTAACCTGGCACATCTTATCTGTTCTAATATCCGAAAACCAGCTTGATTTTTGAAAGAAAATATCACTCTTATCATGCGAAGCAAATGTCATAGCGAGACACCGAACAGGTATGTTTTATTTGGGAAGCCTATTTTGTATTGATAATAGTCAAACATTGCTGTTGAATGTCACTCACACATGGATTCCGATTACTCAAATCCGCAAAAAACACCGTCCTAATAGACCGAGTAAAATTTTCCTCGATTTTCCTCATATTCGTTTTCACCCAAGTAACAATCTGAAATTTAGATTGTTACTTGGGAGCCATTAAATATGAGGAAAACCTAAGAAAGTTTAACTCAGGTTCTTGGAAGATTTATTCTTATTCTATATTTTTTTACATAGACTACGTCTTATGGGAAGGTACGGGGGGTAAATCGAAATTCAAAAATTATGACCATCACGAAATGGTGTAAGGTTTAGAACGCTTATAACTTTGTCATTTATAAATGAAATTTAAACCCAAGTGCACCAGTCGATAGGAAATAACTCTCCAAATCTGCTAAATAATTATTTTGTTCAATTTTCCACATCGAAACATGTTTCTTGCAAATGAACGTTCTCTCCAAACCCAGCCGTCATAATCAAGAATCACTCGGTTTTGCACATCGTTCTGATTGAACCTGAAAAGTAATAATGCCTCCGCTCATTTTCGCTTTGGATGGCGTGGTGAGCATGTAGCAGCAACAGCAGCAGTAGAAAGTCAGCGGAAAATGATGGAATTCCTCTCTCTGCCGTCGAACAGAAAAACTACCACGGCTGAATTTTAATTTTGAAATTTCCGTTATTTTCCCCGGTTTTTTCGGATCAAATCTCAAAATATTCCTGGTTTTTAATATAAAGTTAAAATAATAATTGCAATATCACGTTATTTTCGAAGTACTTAAAATTAATCCGAATAACTTTTTTAAACTTGAAAAAAAATAATCCGAGATTTTGACAATTATAAATCTTAATAAAAAATTAAATCAAAAAAAAATTTAATTTATATGATTCTTAGGCTTTGACATGTGCTAATAGTCTAAGAATATACCATTTTTGAGAGATTTTTTACTTGTGAAAATCTAGAAAAAAAAACAGCTAATAAGCAGAGTGCCACCAATATAAATGTGATAGCTTATGTTGGCAAGTTGATTAATTTTGTTTCCCTTCCTAAATATTCTACTACTATAGAGATTCTATGATTTCACCATAAACACACCATCTCCAACGCTCCATTGTGACATGAGATAAAGCCCTCCCACCAACGTCATGAGCATGACCATGAGCATTGACGACCATACATTTCAGTAGTTGCTACTCCGTGATTGACCAGATTTAGCGAAATTTGCACAAAGAACCATATGAATGCGGCTTGGGATTAGCAATCCATTCTCAGTGTACAAAATCCGGAGAATCCATATTTTTGATGTCAATAACGGCCCCGGCCACATTCTTACGGTCATCGGGAGGGAAAAGATTGTTATTTCAACAACCGCTGTTACTAGAGACCGAGTATACCTCTGCATCTCCACGGTTGTCACGGGAAGGACGTTTTTGTTAGTGGGAAGGATAAATTAGATCTGGATTCACATTGGAAAGTGATGCGATCTTTTAAAACCTGTTAAGCAAATGACGCGACCCTATCAACTCAGTAATGTAAAGAGGCTTGGGTTTTAATCCACGATCTTCTTCTCAGTAAGCAAAATCGGTCGCTCTAAGGCCACCGTGCCCCTTTCATCACAACAAGCTACGACCGACGATCGTTCATAATCGGTTACAATAAGCTATTACAATGAAATGAAATCTTCCAAAGTAGTTAACAATGTCTTTCGAACTGGATCAGTCATACGTCACATTGGTCTAAATATACTTACTACTTTTCTGAATCGTTCCTCGAATTTCTTTTATTAAAAATTATCTACAATAGTGGCCTGAATGATAGATTAACTCAGTAATGTAATGAGACTTGTGTTTTAACGCATAATCTTCAACTCATTAAGCAAAAACAGTTGCTCTATAGCCACCGTGCCCCTTACATTGCCACAATCTACGAGATACATAACAAAAAGCTATTCAAATGAAGCGACGTCTCTGAAAGCAGCCAACAATGTCTTCCAAACTGGATCACGCATACACCCTTTCCGAAATTCATAGTTTAAACTATTCTACTTTTGGTTATGAACTGCACTTTATGCTATCGAATCCCAACGATGGTGGTTTATTACGTTGTGGGAGAGCTTGAGATTAAATTCATGATATTCTGCTCATTAAGCAAAATCGATCCCTCTAGGGTTATCAAGCATCTCAAAATCACAATACTCCACGACAAAATATGATTATGTTTTCATTTGGTATGTAATGAACTACAGAAATACGCGATGATTCATAAAGTTTCAGCGGCTGATGTTTAATTTTAAATATACTAACGGTACTGCCTACGGCGACAACGACGGCGATTACGACAGCGACTACAACGGTGCCTACGACGACGACAACAGCGAATTTGTAACTTACCATTTGTCTAGGATATAGCACCTTTACCCGGCACCTCCACTTGAACTTCATGTCTCCTATCTGTCACTGATTAAGTCCTCCCGCCAACGTCAAGGTGCAAAAACTAGCCATGGGGAGGGAGTATTCCAAGGTGATTCTGAAGAAATTTGAATGCCGATTGTGAGAAGAATAGCAGTGGAATTTTAAGGAGCATTTAAAAAGAAATATAAACAGAATTTAAAGGGTTTTCTGATAATAATTTCAAAGGAATACCGAATAAGATTCACAAGAGAACTTTAGGCAAGATCCGAGAAAAATGATGAAATTAAATTAAATTCTTAAGAAAGTTTAACGAAAATTCACCACAGAATTCCAAGGTATTCTAAGGAGATTGTATGAGGAGAATGTTGCGAAATATCAAATAATTTCAAATGTTTTAGATAGCTAAGAGCTGAATAAACCATTTTTGAGCATGTTTGTTTGATTAAGCTCAAGCTGGTATTGAAGTTTTAATTTTTGCTGGAATATGTAAAGGATTATTAATTTTTCCCGGTTCTAACGTCAAGTTCCCGTCTTTTTCCCGATTTTTCCGATTTCTTTTCATATTCCCGGTTATTCTCCGATTTTCACGGTTTTCCCGGATCGATCGTGAATATCTCGCGGTCATTAACATTTTAGAAATCCCTACAATCAATTTTGTTTGTACCGATTGTGTGAAATAAATACTAGAAATTCCCTTTTTTGAAGATTTCGTGTATTTTGTGAACATCCATTATTCTGTGTTTCTATGGTGAGATAAATGTGTTTTCCCTTTGACAAATTACTTATTTCAGTACCAAGCACTGAAGTTATCAGACGGTATCTATTTTTATGCTTTTAAAATAACTTTGTAAGTCTATCCTACTTGGATAATTATGCTATGGAACGGCTTATAATTTCCCGTATTCTTTGCTAATGCGGGTGGGGCATAGCATAATTCTCCAAGTAGGAGAAGCTTAAAACCATAATCTGAAAACATAAATGAAGGTACCGTCCAGTTTTTTTTTTCAGTGCTAGGAACTGGAAAAAAACTCCAATCGTACACAACCCCACCAATTGCTATCATAGAATCACTAGCGGCTATGTGATTATATAATGGTTCTTTGGTTATCTTCATTAACGGGACTTTTAACCAAAAGCTGCTCCTTAGATCAATTCTTAGTACTAACATCGACATTTATAAGGCTAGCTGACAGCTAGCTGTTCCTGGAAGACTGCTGCTTTTTAGATAGGGCATCACCCAATTATTGAACACCCAACTAAAGGTACCCCAACGATAAAACTTCATTTTTGACGTAGGACTATACTGGGGTGCAAATCGAATCATTCTGTGACGAAATAGTGTCAGGTTTTGAACGCTTATAACATGGTCATTTATGGGTGAATTTCAATTTTAGTCACACTATTTGATTCAGATTGAATGAAAGATTTGTTTTGTTTCAAGATGATAGTTGTTTATCAATAGTTAAGTATTGAAAATTGAACAATCCTTTTAGCAGTAATCGACTAATCACGAGCTCGCTCGCTATGACTATCGAGAGAACAGAGAGACAATCCGATTGCGTAAGTTTATAAAAGAGCAGGGATTTTTTTGTGCCAAAATGCCAGTTTGACTGTGGTTTATCAAATTTTTGAATTTAAAACGGGAATGCTATGAAACATCGCATAGGGCGTTTTTCCCCGGGACACATTTTGGGCTGTTTTCTCCTATCAGTATGTTTGTGCCAGTTCATCTGCGGATGTGATGGAGGCACTCGACACACCGCTAGGTGCCATTGAAGGTTAATTTTAAAGACTTGTTCCAGTATTGAAATTCCCTCTAAATGGAAAGATACCAGCAAAGATGTTCAGATGAACAAGGCTAGTTGAACGGCACAAAAGTGCCATTTGGCTACCTATTGTTTGCTCTAAATGAACATCTCCATTCACGATCTAAAGTCGACCCTCGCGGCGAACATAAGCTCTGAGTATATGATGATATTTTCATTATAATAAATTGAAATAATTTAATAGACATTCAATTTATTCAAACACAACTTTAGCTATTTTATGGTTTTTTTTCCCGAGTAGCACACTTTCATCACAATAAGTTACAGCAACTTGTTTATGACTGAAATAAGTTGTATATAAGTTTCTACAATTGATTTGTGACAAGCGTGCTACTAGGGTTATTAATCACAGGTAAAGATAAACTGAACTTAAGTTATCTTTAATAAGTTGCGGTTGAATGCCACTTGTCTGTCATAGTTCTGAAACATAAAGATTTATGTTGTCTGGTGCACTTTGATTTCTAAAGTTGTTTTATCATGACTAACATTAGTAAGTTTCCGGAAGTTGGTTGAACATGTTGGGTAATAGTTGTAGTAAAATTACTTTTAGGAATTAACATTGATCCATCATTTCAATTGATCAACCTTTCTGACTTTTTATCTTTGTTTAATTTGTTATTCGAAATTTTCGTATTCACGTTTTTAAGTAGTTTACAGAATGCCCTTTTGGAGTGCATTTTGATTGAATTGAAAAAAAAAAAAGAATTTGTTAACCTATGTAACAAACAATAATCTCGTGATTTGATCGCAGACAAGCGTGTCTGAACCTTTCGAGAATGAGCTTGCTCCACCTTTCTAGGTATTTGGAACCCATTTTGTTATTATTCATACTGATTTTCTGATTTGAAAAAACTGAAACTTTATTTTGGAACTTATTCAATAACCGACAATACTATTCCTGGAAAAATAAAATCCAGTTGATCCAAAACACTAAAACCGAATAAACCTAAGGGATATTATGCCTTTTTACAAGTATGCAGGCTCACGGCATAATCAAGGAATGGATGCGGTATCCACATCTGTTTATCCCAGAGGGCAGAAGAGGATCGCAGAACCTTGGGGAATTTCTTTTCCTTTTAGCGGTGTCCAAACCTGTGTATCCCAAGTTAGGCAGGAGAGGATCGCAATCCAAAGTGATTCTTTGATCGAAAGTATCTGGCTTTATTAATCAACTGCTTGGGTTTATATACGGAGTTATTGTCATAATACATTTTACAATTTGTTGCATTGGCATGATGTGATTTATGTTTAATTACTGTAGGCAAAGTGAGATGCCTATAACGGTGTGACATTTCTATGTTTGTTTCATTGATGTCAATGTGCTTGCTAGGCTATTAGCGTATTGAAAGATGTAACATGATCCGCGCATTCGGGTTCGCTGTTCTGGGTGTAGGAAAGGTAAATTAATAATTCTGTTTGGCAAGGCTATGAAGAAGTGAACGCTACTGATATGAGTGCAACTGCATGATATGCATTTTTCTGTCTTATCGGCAAATTTAGTAATTTCAATTCTTTCAGTGGCGTAAATGATTTTAGCTACATATAACAGGGACACATGGAAGAAACTTTCGAAAGAAGTGGTAGATATCTCTCGAAAGAGATCAGAAGAATCTTCCGGGACATTTACAACAAAACTTTCAAAACAAGCTTCGTGGCATTTCTGGAAGGAATCAGGCAAACTTTCTCGAAGAAGTAATAAATATTAAGCTATTAACATTTACGTACCTAACGTCTAGATTTGGATGAATTTAGAAATTCAATTAGCCCTAAATAAATCATTTGACAATCATTATATTGCATTTTTGTCAGAAATCTTGTAAAGTTTTATAATTCACCAAAAAAGAATATGTTTTTCACATGTTTCCAGAGTTGTTCTAGTTTCCGTTGGGGTAGCTCTGGCTGGGCACACGGCTTGACTGATCTGATGTATTTGTAAATAAGGAAAACATGTGGTTTTCACACCGAAATGATGTAATTGAACCAACGGTGGCAATATCGATGATCCACGGCCACATTGGACATCCACATTTGGTATGTTTAACTGCACAGTTCGAAAAGTAGGGTAAATTTCTGTTTAATATGATGCACATAAAACAAAATCACTTTATTTGCAGGATGCATGATTATCAGTATCATCACAAACTGACATTGATTATGATCTCCAAACGTACATCAAAAGAATAAAACCCAAACAAAGTTCAACTCAAAACAACTCATCAGCCAAATAAATCCAAAATTTAACCTTCAAGGTTAAAGGCGATTGATGCAGCTCTTATTATTATTGCTATTTTTCTTCTTCTTCTTGGATTTGTATCTTGAGTTACAAGGACAATGCTCAGGCAAGTGGAGAAAATGTCCAACCCGATAATTCTCCTCGACCGCATCGAGAATCGAACCGGCACCTTCGGCGTTAATACCGTGCCTTTGCTAACTAAGCTATGTTATATTGTATGTAGCATACAAGCTTGTAAACAATGTTGTTGCTTATGCCAACTACAGCTCAAAATTAAACGACGGGAGATTTTACGCGATGGTTAAATTTTTTTTTTATCTTTGTGAGGAATCTATCGTTCTACATGGCCACTTATCATTTTGGATATTAAACATATGTTTTAGGAATTTTTTGAAATTATTATAATTGAAAATATCGGTATTTATGTCAAATTTTGAATTGAATTTAAAATGTTTTCATGTAAATTTCTGCGATATATAGCACACACGTTATTAACAGCTAGATTTGATGTAATTTTACACTATATTGCATGTAAATTTAAGCGCAATTTCGCATAAATCTGCAATTTCGATGTTTATGCAGATTTTGATAAACAGATTTTTTTCTGTGTACTCAAACAATTGAGGAACTCAAAAACGAGTTACTCGGAGGTACACTGATGAATAAGGGTAACACTTATTCATTTGTAGGTACAAAATCAAACCATCCATTTGATATATGCGCGCTTAAAACGAAGTACACGATTTATGTACACAGCAAAAAAATAATTTTGATATCACATCAAAGTGGATGCACTACAATCATGTCGAAAATTTCATGTAATTTTTATGACCACATAAATAAACAAATGCAGTAAAAGCAGCGTAATTTCAGTTCATGCATTGTATTAATGATAATTTTGTCCTTTTTAGCAAGTAATATTACACCACACCAAGTAATATTACACACTTTGACGTGATATCAAAATTATTTTTTTGCTGTGTACCCATTTTTTTTTGAATTTTGTATGGAGATGTATCAATCTCTCTCAAAAGTGGCAGGGTTGGCGAAAGCGGCCCCAAAGGCAAAGGGACTAATTCAAAGGGTGTCTGACTAGGAAATAACAACTGCTTTTTAGTAATTAGCAATCCTTGTAACTCGTAGAGGCAGAATTCTCAACGAGATTCCAAAGAAATTCAATAAAAAACTTCAAGGTAATTCTGAAAAAAAAAATCAATGAACTTGGCAAAGAGCACATTTGGTCAATTCTTTGAAGAATTATAAGGGTATTAATGGTAAAAGTTCATCGTAATTATGAGGAGATTTCCATTGAGATTGTAAATAGAAATCCTGGAGTACTATAAAGGAAATTCTGAGCACAATTTCAACGTAACTCTAAGGACAATTAAAATGAAAATTCCAAAATAATTAGGACAAAACCTGAATCCGGAAACAATTCTAAATGAACTCTAAAAATAACATTATTGTTTTTTAATCTTGTTAATAGATTATTGAGCATCATACTGGGGATGTCGGATTCGATTTTTGGTTCAGTAGATGGTAATTTTCTGATTGGAAATTCACTGATCTTCTCTATGCATATAATATCCAATGCATAGCACATTAAGCTTGGGAAGCACTCAATTAACAACTATGGACTTGCCTGAAATTCTAGTTGAGACGTAACAGCCAATAAGACGAGTCATACAGAGAGGTATCGTTGGTGGAGGATGGAGTTTTAGCCGGTATTCCTTTTTAATGATCTTTGGCAGCAAGAATACTGAATACAGGTATCAAGGTATCTAGAAAAAGAATGCCGGCAAACACTCCATCCAGAAACACCGGTACCTCTCTGTATTTAAATTGAAGACAAATGTATGTGTGTGTAAATAACCGTAGCTGCTGAGAATTTATCTGCATAGTAACACCATTGCAGTTACAGCGATGAGAAAATGCCGCTTTCATTAGGCAAACCAATGCTTCCACACGGCTGTTGCCCTTTGCTGGACTACCACCACCGACCGCCATCATCACCAGACCTGTACCTCAATGTGAGGCAACCTTAATGTCTGAGAAGCGCAAAATGCGCGAATTTTCCCCACTTTTGCGCCACCGCCACCGGTAGATACAGGTTCTTAATTATCCCACGGCAGTTGAAGGAAGTGCAACAGCAGCAAAGTAGCAAACTTCGAAGGAGGTGGCCGATGGGCGGTAAAATATGCTGCTGGTTGTGTTTCGCAGTTTGTTAATTACATTTTAATGAATTTGCAAATTAATTAAAAACACAAAAAACCCTCAGGGTAAAGCTGTGCTTAAAGTACAAACCCTTGATGAGAGAAAGAGAAAAAAGCAACGAAACAACACAAGAGCGCTGGATGGTGGGTAGAGCTAACACACAAAAAAAGTGCACAACTAATGACTACACTTCGTAACAACGCGGACCGGGTTGAAGGGAACCGTCCCCGCCAGAACTAGACCGGAAGCATCCAGCGGACCTGGCGGATGGTGGAGAGGAGCAAAACTTTACCGAGGCGCAGGGTGAAACATTTTTAATCGCAAAGGATACACATAAAAATGAATATAATTAAAAGAGAAAAGCAATGCTGTTTTATTCACTCATTAATGTGTTTTTATTCGCTCTAGCAGTGCTCTTCGGCAGCGGATTTCTTCAGTCGTTTTATCTGCTCCTTCGACAACGGCAGTGCATTTCCTACCAGAAACATTATCTTCTATTCTCTCGCAAACAATCCTACTATTTAATCCGCCTTTTATGTGCACCAGATAGTGGGAAAAGCTAACAATGGTTGCAGCAAGGATTTGCGCTAATGGGCACGTGTTTCAAATTTTTAGCTTTGTGCTCAATATATTTAGACTGCTGAAATCTCCCTTCGCTCAGTCGGTAAAGGTGCAGCTGAAAAGCAAGACCATGCTGGAGGTGGCTGGATTCGATTCCCGGTCCGGTTTAGGAATTTTTAGGGTTGGTGAATTCCCAGACAAATCCTGAATAACGCAAGAGTGTTATAATGACTATAGTATTAATAATAGGCGTCTCAGGTCGTGATGTCACCAGAACATACGGTGCCAGCCGTAATACCGTTCGGAGGATCCGTTTGCGGGAAAGATTTGATTATTTTCTTGCTAACGAATGATAACTACAAAATGAGAATAGTTTCAACTCTCTCATACCAAACCACAAATGTCCACAAAACAGAGACAGCTTATGGAAATTACTGCTCTCTCTCTCCACAACACTATAGAATGTTTTAATTTGTTTTAACATGATCATTTGTGTTCAAAACGACATCAAAACAGGAAGCATTGTACAGTTCTTCGAAACAAACGAAAATCGTGGGAAAAAGTTTACGGTGGATCATTTCAATTCAGAGAATGTACCAATTTCTACTGTTTATCGTATTGCTAATCTTTTTTCTTAAAGAATAATTAAGATAATTCCATGAACTTCAGCAGAACTTCTCTGAACTTCGGCAGGACTTCACTGAACTTCAGCAGGCCTTCCCTGAACTACGGCAGGACTTCCCTGAGGTTCGGTAGCCTTTCCCTGAACTTCATCAGGACTTCCCTGATTTCCAAGAATTGAAATGAAAGGACTTCCCTGAACTTCAGCAGCCCTTCCCTGAACTTCGGCAAACCTTCCCAGAACGTCGGCATAACTTCTCTGAAATTCGGCAGGACTTCCCTGAACTTCGGTAGGACTTCCCTGAACTTCGGTAGAACTTCTCTGAACTTCGGCAGGAGTTCTCTAAACTTCGTCAGGAGATTTCTTTTGTATGGCTTTCTCAATCTAGGGTAATCCAATCAGTCAGTTTTGCATTTCCCTGTTTGGATTACCCTAGACTGAGAAAGCCACACACTTAGAAAAAATCATGTAAATTTAGGTGCTCTGAGAGTGACATATACGAGCGTCAATTTTGACATAAATTTGAGTCATAATAGACGCGAAATATAGCTCAATCAAACGTAGATTTCGTCGAGCAACGAACATTTCAGTCTCGAAGCACTTAATATTACATGACATGTTTGTTTACGTCTCATCTTTTATGTCAACGACGGATTCTGTCACGTGTAAAATTAGTTATTCCTAAGTGTGCAGTCGAAAAATCTAATAATTCACTTCGGCAGGAGTTCCCTGAACTTCAACAAGATTTCCCTGAACTTTGACAGTACTTTCCCGAAGTTCGGCAGGCCTTCCTTGAACATTGGTAGGACTTCCTTGAAGTTCAGAAAAGCTCCCCTGAACTTCGCAGAATTTTCCTGAACTTCAACAGAACTTCTCCGAATTTCCGCAGAACTTCCCTGAACTTCAGCAGGACTTCCCTGAACTTCGGAAAGGCTTCCCTAAACTTTGGAAGGACTTTCGGCACGGCTTCCCTGAACTTCATCAGGACTTCGCTGCAGTTCAGCAGACCATCCCTGAACTACGGTAAGACTTCTCTGAGCATTAGTAGGACTACCCTGAACTTGGAATCTTGGAATTGAAGTTGTCATTTCAGTAGTAGAATTATTATAATTAAACAATAATATTGTGTTTACGAATATGTTCAAAATTTCATTACTTCCCATTTTTCTAATTTGCAATGCTTGTTGGTAGTGCATTTAACCACAGACAAACAGACAAACAACACTCGCAAGTTGTTCATCGAACAGGCATTTAACGGTCAATTTAAAAGTATCGTAGTTGGTAGTACCGCCACCTGTGGCACGCATAGTCAATTCCCTTGCGTTTGACATTTACACTCTACCGTCATCTGTTCAGCGTACTACCCACCACAGTGTATTCAACAGATGGCGGTAATGTTTTAGCGACGATGTTTTACAGTGAGAAATATTCAATGTGTTATGTCTGTTTGTCTGTGCATTAACCTTCACCGTAAGCATCCAAACAGAACACTAATGAGCTGTTTACACTTATGCTTGTTTTTTTTTTATAAATTGTTGTAACAGGTACACCAAGTGTACCTTAATGTTGTAAATATTTAATGAACCATAAATAAATTACACACTTAAAAATAACTATTTTTACACGAGACGTATTCCATTTTTGACGTCATGTCATGTAAAATTAAGTGTTCCCGAACCGAAACATACGCAACTCGACGAAAAGTACGATTGATTGTATTTATTTTCTCGTTTCTTTCAACTGATTCTTATGTCATTTGGGCCGCTTGCATGTGTCGGTCTCAGGGCACGGAAATTTATATGATTTTTTGGTAGTGTGCAGGATGAAATAGATCTAATCCCTACTCCAAAAACTATGCTAGTAGCGAATCGACACTGGCTGATTAACTATAACATTAGAATGCCTCGCGAGTAGCGCCACTCAACCTTGCGTAATTTTTCCCAAGGCCGAGTCCAGGGAAACCTTCGGGAAAGTTGGGAAAAGAGAGAGTCGTGGCTACACCCAACTTTGAACGAATCAGTGCTCAGAATAATATCTCGCATTGCCGATCTAGTTCGAAGAAGTTCGCGTGAAAATCGAACTTCCGTTAAGTTCGGCCGAAGTCACCTTCCCTAATCGAGGGTCACGTTTTCGCTTCACTTTCGTCCGAACCGCAGATTACAGTGGAAGTGTTTCGTTTTGTTCGCATGATTGTATAGTTTGTAGAATGAGTTAAAGCAAGGTGGTTTTACTGTTATACTTAAATTCTAAATTATCCTCGTTGATTGTTTATTTTTTATATATTAATTTATTTGTACAGGCTCAATCGAATAAACTTTACAGAGCCGAGTTATCATTTGCATTATACATGAATAATGTCTTAAATCTAGAGTTAAAGGAATTGAACCGATTACTCGCGGTCGTCTCGAGGTTAGTGGAGATTTACAATTTTTTGGATGGGGAAAGGGAGAAGGAGGTTTGAAATATGATTTATTATATAAATATTTAATTAATCCTAAAACATGAACTTATTTCTATTCATCTTGAAAACAAACATAAAAAAAACTACACGCACAATACACAAACTAAACACAAGGTTAATCAAACTTACAATCTAAGGTTAGTATTCTTAAAGTAAACATATATGAGTTTCATAAACTCCAGATCACGTCTAGCCAAAATATCCCGAACTGGAACATTAGGTTGTTTACCTCGAGCCCGAAGGGAATCGCACAGCTCAGATCTGACTCCACGATGCTCAGCACAAGACCAAAGGATGTGATCGGCGTCTTGGTAACCTTGTCCACATTCACAGAGATTGCTGTCTCCCAGCCCAACACGAAACAAGTGAGCGTTTAACTCGTTGATTGTTTAGTTATAGCTATAAATCTAAACGTAGTGCGCGTCATAATCTAGACTTTGTATGTGCGAAAAACAAGCTAGATCAGGTAATGTGCATTGTGCAGTATTTGTCGATAGGCCTTAGTTCCGGTGCATTGGGGGGTTCATGTCCTTGGGTACGGAAGTGACCCCGTTGGCTTCGTACTACTCCACGACAACATTTGAATAGTGGCACGAAGCTTGATCCGGTTAGAAGCGTAGGGCCCTCGTGCTGCTTCAACAGATGTAGCAGACACTTCTGTAGACAATCTTTGAGGTAGATTTCCCCGTTTACAGTCCCGGTAGTCACGAACGGCGCACTCCGTTTGCCACATGAGCTGTCCGTTTGCTAAATCATGTATTTCTTGGAAAACTTTGAAAGTTTCTGCTTCCTTACTTCCTGCGGAACATCAAACTTGTGCTGGGCGATGAAGAACAGTAGTCCCATAAGCTGCCGGAAGTCCGCCTTGACGTAAGTCTCATCATCCATGATGAGACAATGAGGCTTCGTCAGCATCTGGGTGTACAGTTGGCCCGGAACTTCCCACCGTATTTATTTTTCCGTTCGTCACGTTTTGGAGCGCTCTGGACTTTGTACGTATGCAATCCCTCCCGGTCATTGGCTCTCTGAACGAAAGACTTGGACAGAGTCAACTTTTTGGGCACATCCCTGTCCGAAGCTTTGGGATTCCGCTTAAACGCTTTCACGACACGCTTGTGATCCTGATCACTAATAGAACATCCATTCTGACCACATTTCTCCTCCTTACGTTCGATGCTCAGAGTTTCATAGTAACGTTTAATCACACGACTGTACGATTCCGAGTTGTTTTCCGATGTCCCGATGAGAGAGTTGTGGATTTTCCAGGTGCTTGCGCAAAATCAACTCACTCGTGACGTTACTTTTCGGGTGAAGCCTCTTTAAAAAAACTGACAGCGATAAAAAAAAAAAAAAATTTATAAACAATACACTCTAAACTACTTCTACCCAATTTTCAAGAAAAAATACGCAATGGGTTATTTTCTACAGCGTTTTTTCCGTGAAGCAATTGGCTGTGGGACACCCTTTAATCGGTTTCTAATGATTCAGATAATGGGATTACGTTCTGCAAATTCACAATTAATCATTATAATATCATACCACATCATCAAATCATATCTACTCAACGAAATATTTATCACCACTTGTGTTTGGCTGTGTTACCGCTTCTCTGCGACTTTACGCCAGTTCTCAACTTAGAGTTCTTTGAGCACTTCCACAATTTTTTCAACCCGAAACCAAATTCATAAACAGGACCCAATCACTTACAGCATGGTCTTGTTTTATAGCTGTGGCTTAGTAAATGACATTCAAATAAAAAAAAAATCATTAATCAAAATGGACACCGTGACCTGACTTCGGATGTTAATCTAATTGCATATAAGAGGTACCAGATATGTTTTACAGTCAGCTGGATGGGAAGGATTGTCAGACAGGCGGTTCTTCGAAAACACCCAAGACCGCTGCAGAGAGGGTTCGGTGTTATCAAGCCTTCGGTTGGTTTACAATTTCCTACGCGCGCATCAACATGAATTTCTGTATACTTTCCTAGTTGCAACTTTCTTAAACAGAACATGGAAGAAATAGATAAATTCTCATGTGATTTGAGGCATCGCACAATGGATTTTGATCCAAGTCTAAAACTGGCTGCTTCCCTAGGGGTTTCCGGATACTGACTGGATGTGCTATTCCTTATAATTGCCATTGAAGAAGTTGTTGAATTTTAATGTAATTCAATGGCTTTTGACCATATTCAGAAACTGACTTCTCCGGGACATCGAAACAAGGTGTGGCCAATGTGGCACTATCCCCCCAAATGACTACCATTCAACTAGTTTTTGAATTCTAATGTAATGTGAGGTGTCACATGTTAAGTTTTATTCGTTTAAGGTCGCAATTAGCCTCATATAAACCACAGCATGTTCCGGTCAAATTTCCGGAACCGGTTGACCGATTCCAAAAAAAATTGCGCTCTATGTGACCCTAATACCTTTCATTTAGCGGCTGTTGATTGGTCTATGATACTCGGTCCTGCGGGCTCTTAAGCATACAAATGGTACTTTATATAATAGGTCCAACCATGATTCAAATTCATTGCTGAATGAAAACGTTCGATATAATCCTATTAGAGAACATAATGGATAATTATTAGAAACTAGAAAGTTGGACATTTTCACCAAACACACATTTTTCGTGTCCATATATGCATTGGAAAAACACGGCATACATTTAGACGCAGTGCGCTGTCATTTATGACCTAAATATGTCCAACCAAAATCCATTACCATACACCAGGGCAAGTTGAAGCGCGTGGGGAAGTTGAAACGGTAGATGTATCTCTTAGCGGAAGTGAATAAACACTGAAATTACTGTGGAGCCACCATATTCGAAGCGGCTCCTAAATCGACACACTCAATAATGTTCGACTATTTTCTATCATTATTTTTGAAATGTTACTTCTGCAAAATTAGTTCCAGTGCTCTAGGGATGATGGTGTAATAAAGTTTAAAAAATATCTTGTCAAAATCGAGATGCGATGAAACATAGACGAGTGCGTCATCATCAGGAACGCGTCGAATATGGTTCTGGCACGGTATGTCTAATATAGTAGTTTGCGGTAGCACATAATGTCTCTCAAAAATAATTACAGTAAATATTCATTTTCGCTAAGAGATACACGTAACGTTTCAACTTACCCCGGTGTACCTTACCTATGATTCTTACTATCAAAAAAATGAACAGGTGGAGAACATGTATACAAGCTTTTGCTCCGACTTTGAAATTCAATTACTGAATCCCCATAATTTTCAATTAATGTTGTACTAAGCACCTACTTATTGGAAACCAGATGATTTGAGAATAAAGTCACAGTATTCAATTTTGCATCATTTTACGAAAACGCTGTAAACTACATAATGATGATGCATGATAATTTTATGTTATGCTTGTCCTCCAAATTGGAGAACAAAGAGATGCTTGAGGCCAGTATGATCGTTATACCTTTTCCTGCTGACATATGAACCAACATTTTGTTTAATATTAAAACTACCGTCTTCTGATAAGGAAAACACAACTGCCTGTTGCCTTATCATAAAAATGCAACCTTCAATCTTCTCTGCTACAGAGACCTAATTTAAAACTAATGATGATGGAGCTACTATAAAAATAAAAATTAACGTATTTTTGGCAACTGTTTTATCTCACAACATGCATGGCTTCTTTGTGGACTATAGTGGGGTGATACTCCACATTTAAATTTTCATAATTTATTACATTCCAGGAAAAATACTTGACCAAATTTCGTTGAGTACATGTGATTTGATATGGCAATGATAGATAACGAATTTGACTATGTTGAGCCATAAATCGGGATATCTGGAACCATTTCTACGGTGGTAATAAGGCTTGGCTATTAATTGTTAGAACTATTGGTAATATGTTGTCTAGTAGATGTGATTTGCCACGTCGCTTGAAATGGTTTACATAAATAAAAAATTTAACCATTTAGAACCATAATCCTAAATATATGTAAACTGTTCTACGGTGGCCATGGTTTTCGTTTTCAGAGCCGATTGTTAATATTTTGTCGAATATATGTGATTTGATATGTCGCTTGATACGGTTATCAGAGAAATCAAATTTTACCATGATGAACCATAATCTTGAATTTCTGAAACTGATTCTACGATGGCCGATGGGTTTTCGTTTTGAGAGCCGTTGGTCATGTTTTGTCGAATAGATGAGATTTGATATCAGAGATATCAAATTTAATCATATGGAACCATAATCAATAATATCCGCCACCGGTTATAAGGCGGCCATACTGATCTATGCTTGTTTTTATAAGTAACATTGGTCAATATTTCGTCGATCTGATGTGATTTGATATGATATGACCATGTGAACCATATCTAGAAGTGGGTCTACGGTGACCATATGGCTCCGTGGTTGTTTTTTTGAGTGTCATTGGTCATATTTCATCGAGTAAATGTGATTTGATATGTCGCTTGATATGGTTATGGGATATATAAAATATTACCATAAGGCATCACAATTCGGAATATCAGGAACCGGTTCTACGATAGTCATATGGCTCTATGGTTGTCGTTTAGAGTGCCATTGGTCATATTTCGTCTAGTTTATGTGATTTAATATGACGCTTGATATGGTTATCTATAATACATTTGACCATATAGAACCATAAAACGGAACATCCGGAATCGATTCCAAGGTAGACATGGGTTCCTATGGTTGTTCTCTATTATTTTCTCGACTTCCAACAAAGAGGGAGGGGTCTGAGGGAAGTACCACCCAACACATGTAAGAACCACTCACCGGAATTGTGTTAAAAAAACTCAATTCAATCAGTCATAGCATTTCTGAGATACCAATTTTTTAAATAAAAAGTTAAATTTAATAAAAATTCACCAAATCGAAGACAGCCTTAATAACTTGAGCACAGAAACGTTTCTTGTTGTGTTTGTCGTATTAGATGCTAGATAAAAACTTCTTTTATCGATATGTGTGCTGAAAATACCTGGGCCGAGTGGATTCAAGGAGAAAGTCGACGAAGAGAATCTTGTCAGTGTTACTTAGGACCTAATGCAATGTTCAACTTGAATTAATCGATCCCCATATAGAAATTGAGAGAAGTGGGAATAGTTTGCTTTCGGTGCATATTCAGGTCAACAAAAAAAAGTGAACGACAACCTAAAGAAATTAGTCCGGGACTTTGTCGTTCAGTTTTTCCTGGAAATTATTGTTAATCAAGCTACAATTAAATAAAAACGATTTTTTCCCATACAGTTTTACCTGCTCTACTACCAGTCCCCAGAGAGCCAACAAATTCAAATTTGAGAGAAAAATTTGCTCTCACGACCTCAATCTCTCAACATGCCATGTATTTTGATGACACTTGATTTGTGGTTTCCCTTTCACATATTACAAAATAGAGTACCTGACACTACAAAACATGTCTGGTACCTCTATATATGCATTTACTTCAACATTTGAAGTCCCTCCTTTTTAACATATTCTCCGCAAAAGATACTTTCTGCCCTACCCCATTTATAAAAATTGGCGGGAAATTCTGTGAGGGGTGAGCAATTTTGTGTGCAGAGTGTGTAAACAAGGAGGGACTTCGAATATTAACCTAAATGGATATATAGAGGTACCAGACATGTTTTACACAGCAGTGTCCTCTGTAAAACAATTTACGGAAAACAGATTGTGTGCAGTTTCCGATATATGTCACTGCAAATAACAGCTGAAACTTGACAAAATGATTAATTGTTTCACTGAGCTGTAAACAAAAAATCGATGAAGAGAATCGAACATTACAAGTAGGTCCTTTTGAACGCTCACTGTCGAATTTCAGAACCAAGCACTGAAAAAAACTCGACGGTACCTCTATTTATGCTAAGAGCTAAGCATTGCAAGTCCATCCTACTTGAAGAATTATGCAAAAAACTGGGGTTGTATAAACCGTTTTATAGCATAATTTTCTAAGTAGGAAGGACTTTCATAGCTAATCTAAAAGCATAAATAGAGGTACCGTCTGATAATTTCAGTGCTTGGTACAGAAAACTGTAATCTGTGTAGGAAAATCCTTTTTATCACCGCAGAAACACCCGTTCCCGTTCCCGTTTTCTTATGCAATATAATGAATGTGCGTTCACAAAACGCACGAAATGCTAAAAAAACCATGTTAAGATTTTTTTTAATTCAATCAATAGATTAAAGATGTACCGAGAATTAAATGGAGGGATATCAAGCTAAAATGTTCTGATCGCAAAATATTGACGATCAATACCGAAGTTTCACATTAATGTTCAA
Organism: Ochlerotatus camptorhynchus; assembly: GCF_037179485.1. Lineage (NCBI taxonomy): Eukaryota > Metazoa > Arthropoda > Insecta > Diptera > Culicidae > Ochlerotatus > Ochlerotatus camptorhynchus. The sequence goes on from NW_027040741.1 coordinate 1,196,656, forward strand.
CCCGTTTTGTGTGGTGTGTGCTGCTGTCTTTCAGTGTTGCCCAATGATTAGGGAACTTTCATAAATAACGTAGTAGTTGAGGGAGGAGAGGGGTTTCAGAAGTTGGGACCGGCCATGTATTAGGTGTATTGCAAAACACGCTCTGAGGGGGAAGGGGTTTAATTGGTCAAAAATAAACGTAATTTATGGATGGTCCTAATTTTACTTCCAAGGCTGTGTCGCAATGGGCGAGCTAAATTTAACTCGAGGTTAAAAGTGACAGATGAGTTATCGAATAACCCTGCTATACGAGCGTGGTTATTTCGGACCGACTAGAAGTTAAATTTTGGTAACCGTGGCTGAGTTCTGTTTGAAAACTGATCAATTTCCGGCATTTTCGAACATTGAAAATAACTTACGAAATGTCACGGTTAATCACGAGTTAAATTTAACTCGGCAATTGGTACACAGCCCAACACATATTTCTCGATTACTTTTTCGAATGAACGTATCAGCTTTTGTAAACAACGCATTTGATCGTCGATTTGGCGTAACTGGTAGCTCGCCCACGCATGCTAGTACTACCATCAGATAGGGGAAAATTTTCCCAACCTGTTAGCGGTGTTAGTATGTGGGGTGAGCTATTACCTATGCCAAACCGACGATGAAATGCGTTGTATACAAAAGCTGATATGTCCTTCCGAAAAGTAATTGAGATTTGTAGTTATCATTCAGACAAGGAGCGTTTGCGCCATCGAGGCGACGCCGCTACCAGCAGCCAATGATCTCGACGGGAATGACGCGCAAAGTTCGAGGTGCAAAACTCGAACTCTGCGCGCTTGACAGGAACCGCCTTCCTACTGCTGCTGCTACCTGCTTACCCACCGTCCGAAGTGAAAATGAGTTGAGGCACATTAGCAGCGCTGTTTTATAACTTTTCTGATTCAAGCAGCACGATGTGCAACCAAATTGTACTTGATTATGAGGACTGGGTTTGGGGAGAACGTTTATTTCATGAAAACAGTGAAAAAATTATCACTTTTTATTTGTCCATTTATAAAACAGTTTTTTATGAAAAATTGAAAAAAAAAGTTTATTGCAACAGCTCACGAAAGGTATTTCCTATCGATTGGTGTATTCGAATTTGCATTTCATCTATAAATGACTAAGATTATAGCGTTTAAAAAATTACACCTTTTCGTGACGGTCGCAATTTTAGATTTTCTATTTACCCCCCAGTACCTTCCCGTAAGACGTAGTCTACGTCAACACGGCGGAACAATAAATTTGAGTAGAAACGCAGTAAAGGAGTATATTTCAAGGAGCATTTCAACGTTTTTATGTATTACAAACCATTATTTCATTTGATAGGCCTGAAGTACATGGTGAATTTAACGTTTTTATTAAAGTGATCTGACATTAAAGTGCTTTTCTAGTGTTGCAACATTTTTGAAACGATTCATTTTAATTCTGAACCAGCGCAATACTCAAGTTTATTTTCCAAAAATACATAATGAAAGCATAAAACACAGTTCAAGAATGAATTTCAGCAAGCAAGAATTGATTGCTGCAGAAAAAACTGAGAAGTGCATCTTCTAGAGAGGTTCCAAGGAGGAACGAGAAAGTTTTTAAAGCATTATTGAAAATAATATCACAAACTCATCAAAACCCCATATCCTTTATAGGTGTTTAATGGTCCTGCCATCAAATAATTGTGGAAACGAAGTTTGGTGCCAACAGTAAAGGGCCAGTGTTCACTTTACTCTTTTCTTCTTCCGTCAAGACGTTGAAACCAATTAAGAAAAGCAAATAAATGTTATATCTGCAAAACTTTAAATATTTACGTCGCAATATGCACCGAACTGGAAAAGCATATTTCTGTCCTAGAGGCGCGCGAGCAAATGGATTTATTTTATAGCCACCGGGAGATCCGCAGCGGGAGCGCGTGGATTCGTTCCTAATAAAACCCGTCTGGGGAAAAAGAATGCAGTGTTTTTTACGTCTTCTGGTCCCCGAGTTTTTTTTTTTTCTTCGGTTCTCGATTCGCGACTCGTTCGAATAACAACCCATATTGGATCAAGTCGAGTACGTGGCAAGTGATGTCTTCGAGGATGGTTGGGTTGGGTGAATTAGTGCGCCACCGAGGAAGCTCTAGAAGAGTGGCTAAGAAAACGTCTTCTCGGATAATGAAGTGAACGATTCCGTGCACATTGGTGAAATTGGCGGTGGGTAAATCGGATTCAGTTCGGAAATAGTTTGCAAATTTATGGACCACTTTACTTTAGCGTTTATTTTTTCTTCTTCTACTAAACGATGCTGGCATGTTTGTGAGGTGAAAGATCCTAGTTCAACCGGAACAATTGGTTGGTGAACATGCCATTAATTACATTTTAGGAGACGTCTTTGATTATCAGAAGAATGATCACATCCGATGGTGAGGAAATTTCTTCAGCTTACTATTTTGGTTGCTAGCTCTCAACTGTTCTTTGAGATCTTCCACTAGATAATTGAGAGCTTTGCAACAAATCTGTTTATTACATGTTATTAATTTTAATATTTTAGTCGTTTAATTAAGAGTGAATAAAGTGTCTCTTTTAGTCGTTGGTGTATGTATATTAGACTGATGCAAAATTTGAAATTTTCGCTCCACAGTGCTTAAACGGTTCCAAATTGGATCCTGCTTAGCCTTCCAAAATTTGAACTACTTTAGTAAGAAACTGACTTGGCACAAACCATTTCAAGTTTATATGGGAATTACTAACATATGTTTTGTTCATATTTATCTAACAATTCACCACATCACTATGCTTTTAAAAATGATAGCAAATTTTCTCAGCTACAACTTTGTTGAAAAGTACTTTTCAATCAAATGTAAGGAACAAAAGTTATTAATGATTCAAGTCACTGATGTCTTATGATTATGCTCATTCAACTGTTCAGCAGGCAACATTGGTGTTTCTGGTGTGAAGAATAGAGCACAAATATCATGGCTACTATGTCACACTACAGAATACAGTGTTGCCCACAGAACACCTTCTTAATCATGCCATAAGATTATCAATCTCTTAAACAATTAATAACAATTTAATTTGACATTTGGCTGAAAAACGATATTCCGCAAAGCTGTAGCTTAGAAAATGTCCCCTAAGAATAGTTATAGAAATATGCAATATGGAAAATGGGTAGAAGACAATGAACAAAAAGTTTGGTTTTCCCATAGTAATTTCCATATAAACTTCGAATAGTTTGTGCCAAGTCAGTTTCTTACCAAATGAGTTTAAATTTTGGGAGGCTAATCAGGACCTGATTTGAACCCGTTTGAGCACTGTGCAGCGAAAATTTTAAATTTTGCATCAGTCTAATGTA